>NW_027224349.1:0-600000 GCF_023699985.2 Odocoileus virginianus
GGTGAGATGGGTTAGGTACCATGTCTGGGGCACAAGGGAAAGGAATGAGCAGACATGCCTGAAGCAGTCACACAGATCTTAAAAGGGAACTGTTAGGGTCTTTGGAGGAAACGTACTCCCCTCTGGCATAGGGCCAGGAGACACAGGAGAGCAGGTGAAGAGGCATGCCACCGTCAGCAACAGAGATGCCACCATGGTGTCCGTGACCTAGCAACTGAGAATGCTGGCGGTGTGTCCAAGCGGATACGGAATGCGGTGACTGTGCAAGTCCCAGGAGAGAGCCGTGGCCTTGCAGGCCAGACTCACTCACAGTGTGGCCCAAAGCTGCTGTGTGCTCAGAGTGAGGAGCCCAGGAGCGGAGAGCAGAGTGTGTAAGTGGGGGACATCCGCCCATAGGGAGGAGCTGCCCTGTGAACTAGCCACCTTTCTCACCAAATGCTTATTCCCTCAGAGATTGGTTAGTTGGTGTTCTGACTTCATTATTGTGTATGTTTTGGTGTGGTAAATAGACAAGAGATACATAATTTTAACATCTATAAGCATACTGTTCTGTGGCATTAAGCTAACTGAAACTCACTATTGAACGAGTTCCCCCCACCCCAGCCCTGGTCACTGCTCTTTTATTTTCTGTGTCTGTGAATTGGACTAGTCTGGGTCCTACAAAAAGTGAAATCATTCAGTATTTGTCTCTCTCTACCTGGCTTATTTACCTCAGCATAATTAGTCCTCAAGGTTCATACTTTTTGTAACTTGTGTCCAAGTTTCCTTCCATTTGAAAACTGAGAAATGCCCTGTTATATGGATTGACCACATGGTGTCTATCCATTCATCTGTGGGTGGAAAATTGGGTCACTTGCACATCTTAGCTATTGTGAATAATGCTATTGAAACATGAGTATACCACTATCTGAATCACTCCTTTTACTTTGGGGTATGCTGTAGAGATTGGAGGCAAAAGAAAAAGTGGGTGACAGAAGATGAGATGGTTATAACATCAACAACTCAACGGACATGAGTTTAAGTAAACTCAGGGACTTAAAAAATTATAGAGGAGCCTGGTGCACTGCAGTCTGTGGAGTCCCAAGGAGTTACATTTGACTTACTGAATGAACAACAACAAATATGTCTATCCAGAAAAGAAATTCCTGAATCACATGGTAAGTCTTGGTTTTAAGGAATCAATATACCATTTTTTACAGCAGTTGTACCAGCTTATAGTCCTACCAGAAAAGCACAAAGGTTATGGTTTCTCCACATTGTGGCCAACAGTTGCTGTTTTCTGTTTGTGTAACAGCAATTCTGTTGAGTGTGAAGGAACATTTCATTGAATGTAAGACGTTTTAATCAGGTCGAGTTAAGTAATAAGCAGGAGACTCTGGTACAGATATGGAAGATAGAAAGATATATGTGGTAGTTAATATAACTAGAACTGAACTTGTAAAAAGCCTCTTTTGTTGCCTCCTGTTTGACTTTTCATTCTACAGATTTTGAATAAGCAGCTTCTCTGGCCCAGGCTTGGATTTTGAGGGCATTTCTTGTCTGCCTTCATCCTTGAATCCGCTTATTGGAGTAAAACGGAGAGTCCTCTGAGCATTTCTGGGAGCAGACAGCTTTCAAGTTCTTGATGTATTATTGTACTGAAGAGATAGTGAAGTTATAATAATCAAAGGGAAAATACAAGGGGAGTATTTGTGTCCTGTAGATTGTGTATGACGTGTAAAGACTCCAACTTTCTGCTTGCCTACTCACATTGTCATCCTTCAGTATTGTGGTAACAGCTGACTGATGTCTTGTGAATATGATGGGGACTGAATATGATGGACCTGAATCTATAACCGGATATAAAAACTTCCATTTCTGTAACTTTGCCTCATTCCCATTGTGTGACAGTCACCTTGAGAGCTGGCCTTGTTGGTCTCCGAAAAGGGACACTCACAGCCTGATTACCACTAGTTCTGGTGGCCTTTCCTAGGATGAACATATTCATCCTAAAGACTGATCAGGCCATTCTTAGTTTGGCCGATGGCACAGTGGATGGTACTTTGTCTCCCCTTTGCAAGAGTCTCTGACAACATCCCTCACTCCAGCAGAAGGCACCTGAGATCACATTTCTTCTACCATCACTGTGTGTCAAAAGGTCTTTTTTTGCCTTATTCAGTACTTATCACACCCTAGTTGCACACTGGAACCATCCTGGAGCTTTCAAAATCTCTGCCCTTTTCACTTACCCTGAGCAACATACTGAATCCATAGTCATGAAGTGTTGCCCTAGTTTCCTCCTCTTCCTGGATGCTTTTCATTTTCCAGATAGCTCTTTGAGCTTCCTGCCATCTTGCCCCTAAAACATGAGGTAGGATTATGTACTCTGAAGCCACTTCCCATGTAACTTCAGGCAAGTTACTCAGCCTCTGTCCTGAGTGCTTCCACCTATAAAATGAGGATAAGAATACTTAGTAGTTCTTTAGGAAGGGAAATGGAGTCAATAAATATAAACCCTGCAGAAGTGAAACTTTTCAAGACTATCCAGTGTGTAGTTGGATTCCACAAGAGCAAAACTGCTTAAGAAAAAAAAAATTAACCATGGTGATACTAAAACACTATGTACCTTGCTCACTTTTATTCTCTCACAAGTATACAGTGGAGTCTTTCTCATTCTTTTGTTTCTCCTCTACCTTTTTGCACCGATTACTGAGGAAGGCTTTCTTATCTCTCCTTGCTATTCTTTGGAACTCTACATTCAAATGGGTATATCTTTCCTTTTCTTCTTTGCCTTTAGCTTCTCTTCTTTTCTCAGCTATTTGTTAGGCCTCCTCAGACAGCCATTTTGCCTTTTTGCATTCATTTTTCTTGTGGATGGTCTTGATCACCATCTCCTGTATGAGAGGTTCCGTGATATTTGATGCTGAAAACAATGCCCTCTAAATTTTGCTTTGGAAAATAGTTAACCCTATAAAAATCCCTATGTTAACATGAGGTAGTGTATTATATGAACTAATAATTTAAAATTCCTCAATTTTAATCTCTGGTAAATAATAAAAGATTCAACCTGCCTTAACAGAATCTCCTCGAGAGTCTCAATAATTTTCTTTTCTCTTACTGTAGTAAATACACATAAGATAAAAGCTGACCATTTTAACCTTTTTTTAATGTACAGTTCAGTGGCATTAACTGCCTTTTTAATATTGTGCAATTATTACAAAATCCCCCTGCTCTTCCAGCTTCTCATTTAATGGCTCCCTCTTCTTCTGTTCTGCTACCAGTTAACTGCTCAACTTAGAGACATAAGTTCTGCTGTTCTGTTTCTCTCCCTGTTTTCAATGAATTGATGGATTAACTTTGCTGTAAGACTTGGAACTCAAACTGGGGTTCTATAAATAACCTAGAGGGGTGGGGCTGGGCAGTAGGTATAAGGGACTCAAGAGGGAGGGTACATATGTTCACCCACGGTTAATTCATGTTAATTTAATTCATGTTGATGTATGACAGAAATCAAACTAATATCATAAACCAATCATCAATTAAGAAAAGTAATGGATGTTTCAGACAAAAAGTTAAAGCTGTGGAAAAGCTGATGTTGTGTGTTATGGGAATGTTGAAAACAGAGAAAAGTGTGCACTTGTAAGGAAAGCTATTCAAAATACCTTGCTGAAAAACATTTAAGTTGCAGATGTTAGTGTAGAAATGTTCATACTTCTGTGAAAATTAAGATATTTCCCTTTATATATTTGTTAACATAATATATATCAAAACTCCAAAGATATTTGCATAGCAAACAAGCCCATGACTTTCCTCTCATTAGCATTCATGTCCTTCAAAGCATTATTCTCTTGAATGTACTGTGGGTGCTGGGTGGGCTTTGATTGCCCTGGGACAGCAGTCTGAGCCAGCTTATAAGTCTGCAAGCTGAGGTGGCATGCCACATCCTTACCATACTTGAATGTTTTCTGTTTAAAATGTTCAATTAACTGAACATTCAAATCCTTCCTAGCAGCCTACCTGCTCCAGCAACCAGTAGTAAGTTAAGTGCACCCAGTTCAGTCGTCTCAGTTCTTTGGCCATATACCTCATGGCCAAAATACCCAGAACAGAAGCTGTATTATATTTAATAAAGGCTTTTGAAAGCAGCACACAGTCAAAGAAAGAAAAAAGTCTTAAGCAATTTAAATGAAACATTCACAGAAATTAATGGTGAGGCAGGAGCAAGGATTCAATGGAGAGCATTAAGGGGGTCCTAGGTGGGAGAGAGGAACAGTGTGACAGATTCTGCCAGGGTATTACCTGCAGTCCCCTGTTACGGGCAGAGTGTTTGTGATGGATGTGCATTCATAAAGATCTTTCTTTTCTTTTTCTTTTGGAAAATAATTGTCTATATATCAAATTGAAAAAACAATTTAGGGAGTTCCCTGGTGGTCCTGTGGTTAGGACTTTGCCTTCCAGTGCAGTACTGTGTGAGTATGGGCCCCTTCATAACTCATTGAGTTCTGCATTAGATCATGTACTCCTTCCTACACGTAACTGATTCTTAACAATATGAATAGCTTTCAGAATGCCTAACGCCTCTACCTCAGTTAAAGCAAGGAAGCACTCATACATGTTACAACATGGATGAACCTTGAGAAGAGTCAAAACACAAAATATTGCTCCTCATACAAGTCTAGTCTATTCTGAATGCTGCCATATAGGACTCTTGTATGGAATGTGCATAAATTACTTAACCTAGACCTCTTGTTGCTACTGAAATTTTTTCCCACTTTTCAATATGACAAAGAGGCTGTGTTGGCTATTTTTTTGAGTGAATGTTTGTGATCAATCTTAAGTTACATCTTTGGACAAATGCTCCAAAGTAGAACTGTCTGTTTGAAAGTTTGCACATTTTAAGTCTCTTAGTAAATATTCCCAGATGGTCCTTCAGAAAATTTGCTTGGCCTGTGGTCCCCAATGCAGAGTTTGAAGGTCAAAAGTCACTGGTGAGAAATAATAGTACTTGCATGTCAAATACAGCACTGCTTATCCACTGCAGTGTAAAAGTAGGGGAGGAGAATGGAGATACTGGGTTGAGTGTGTTGTTCTAGGCCCAAATTTCCGAACTCATGATGTCCTGTGTTTGTTTGCAGTTCCCTTGGGTACACATCTACCATGCCCTTGCTCATCAATATCGCCAATTGCCAAATAGTAGGTTTTGCAGTAGCCACTATTGGATGGATCCTTGGCACCACTGCCATGGGCTTCGTGGAGTGGCGAGTATGGTATCTGGACAACGCCTCACAGTTCTCTGGTCTGGCCTGCATAGGAATGTGGAGAGTCTGTGTCTTCCGTCATACCAACATCACCACAGCAACCTCATGTCACAGTTACAGCTACCATGATACTTACCTACCTCTTGATATTCGTGTTTCTCAAAACCTCTTACTGATGGCCAGCATTCTAGGACTCTTGGGGAAAGCCTCTGTTACTTTTGCACTTAAAAATGTGTCCATGGGAATTCTTGAGAAAAATACTACCTACAAAGCATTTGTCATTTCAGGAATTCTCAACATAGCTGCTGGTATCTGTATCTCAGTTGCTCTCATCTGGAATTACCACTCTGTGATGACTGAAGAGGGTATTGTCTTCCCACCATCTTTCAATTTACCCTTCAAGCCACATGCTCAGCAAATTGGCAACACTGTTATAGTGGCATGTCTAGCTGCCTTTGTGCTGTTCTTAAGTGGGTCCTTTTTTCTCTCTTACAAATTACCCCTGGATAGCCAAGTTCATCCTGAAATACCAGGAATGTAGATTCCTGTTTGCATTGACCTTAAAAATCCAACATTACCAAAAGTTTGTGGGAAATCTTACCACAATGCTTAATCGAATTTCCAAGCACTCAAGACCATGGCATGTATACAGGTTTTGGCAGAAAGTAATAAAGCGTTTACTACAGTTGTAATCTGTGTCTGATTTGATTCAGTTAAGGAATTTCACAAAAAATCTTTCCAACCTGCCAGTTTTATTTTAATTATTGCCTAATCACAGTATATAAACCTATAGTGTATAGAAATAACAGTTTCTGAGATTCTTACATTTCCCTCCTCAACTATTGCTAAAAACTGATTTATTTTCTATGTTATGGTATTATACTTATGTCATGTAAAAATTTCCATTATATGGAGAAATAGAGATGGTAAAGGACAGGGAAGCCTGGCATGCTGAGGTCCATGGTGTTGCAGTTGGAAACAACTAAGCAACAATGAAAAAATGAGGAATTCATTCCACTGTATTACTGGACACCAGAATTAGTGAATATGTTCTGTATAAGGTTTATGTAGCCTTTCTTTCCCCCTTTTTAATATTTTTGTCCCTTCATCCTAACAAAATGATTCCCTTACTTAAAGAATATTAACAGTTATTCCTTGTTATCAATGAATAATTAAATGCCTCAAAATAAATTCTTCATATTTGTTTTTTCTATACAAAGTTCTCCCAGTGACAGAAGTCTGAAACTAAATCACCTCTCCTACCAACCTACCCCATTGGCCCTTTAAGGAAAATTTTAAATTTGTTGAATTTTTTGTTGTTCAGTTGCTAGGTTGTGTCCAACTCTTTGCAACCCCATGGACTGCAGCACACAAGGTTTCCCTCTCTTCACCATCTCCCAGAGCTTCCTCAAACTCATGCCCATTGACTCAGTGATGCCATCCAACCATTTTGTCCCCTGTCCCCTTCTCCTGCCTTCAATCTTTCCCAGCCTCAAAAGTCTTTTCTAATGAGTCAGCTCTTTGCATTAGGTAGCCGGATTATTGGATCTTTAGCTTTAGCATCAGTCCTTCTAATTAATATTCAGGACTGATTCCTTTAGGACTGACTGGTTTAATATCCTTGCGGTCCAAAAGACACTCTCAAAGAGTCTTCTCCAACACCACAGTTCAAAAGGTTCAGTTCTTTGGCACTCAGCTTTCTTTATGATCCAACATTCATACACAACTACTGGAAAAAAAACATTGCTTTGACTAGATGGACCTTTGTCAGCAAAGTAATGTCTCTGCTTTTTAGTATGCTATCTATCTTGATCATAGCTTTTCTTTCAAAGAGCAAGCATCTTTAAATTTCATGGCTGCAGTCACCATCTGCAGTGATTTTGAAGCCCAAGAAAATAATCTGTCACTGTTTCCATTGTTCCCCCATCTATTTGCCATGAAGTGATGGGACCAGATGCCATAATCTTTGTTTTTTGAATGTTGAGTTTTAAGCCAGCCTTTTCACTCTCATCTCTCAATTCTTCAAGAGGCTCTTTAGTTCTTCACTTTCTGCCATAATGGTGGTGTGATCTGCATATCTGAGGTTATTGATATTTCTTCCGTCAATCTTTATTCCAGCTTGTGCTTCATCCAGCTTGGCTCTTTGCATGATGTACTCTGCAAATAATAAATAAGCTGGGTGACAATATAGAGCCTTGATGTACTCCTTTCTGAATTTGGAACCAGTCTGTTTTTCCACATTTGGTTCCTGACCTGCTTACAGATTCCTCAGGAAGCAGGTAAGGTACTCTGATATTTCCATCTCTTTAAGAATATCCCAGTTTGTTGTGAACCACACAGTCAAAGACTTTGGCTGTACTATTTAACGGCTGTTGCTGAGCCAAGAAAGACTCTTGAGATTCTTGGCCTCCAAAGGAGATGGATTCAATTCAGGGCCATTGACAAGGCTTGATTACTCAAAGCTTTTGTGTAGTAAAATTTTATTAAAGTATAAAAGAGATAGGGAAAGCTTCTGATATAGGCATCAGAAAGGGGCAGAAAGAGTATCCCCCTGCATGTCTTTAACTTTATGTTATATAGCTACTAGCAGTCTGCTAATTGGAGAAAGGAAATGTCTCAAAACTCAGAGACTGGCAACAGGCCCGTCACTCACAACATGCATTGAGATCACATTGGCACAAAGTGACTCATCCCGGGCTATAAAATGATTTGATATGAATATTGAAGGCAGGTTTCTAAGCAAATGTAGTCTCACTAACATAGCTTAAGAGGTCATTTACATGAGTAAAACACTGGTTTGTCAAGTCACTTCTGAGTCTTAGGCAGAACCACCTTGAAGACAGAGTCTAGGGTTCATTAACAGAGCTTAAGATAAATATTTCCATAAGGAAAACTCATTGGTTAGGTCAGGGTTTGAGAAGAGTTAACTTCAGGTGGAAGTAGGTGTCGTCATGGCAACACAGAATTTTAAAAGAAACCTCTTTTTAAATTTGTATAGAGAAGGGGAAAAAATCTAACACTTGTTTGTTTCCTCCTGCCACTTAGAAGAGAGATAAAAATGCCTGACACTTGCATTCTATTTCCTCTCACCTTCCTACCTGTTACCCTGTTGTTCCCCCATTTTCTTTTAGTAGAATTATGCTGCCTAGGAAAAGGGCCATTGTTCCCATTCTGTAACTGCTTCCAAGCAATTACCTAAATTGGTGAGGCAACATATTCTCCTAACCCTCATATTGAGGGTCTCTGATCCAGGGCCCCAAGTAGTAGTTGGAGGAAGCTGCTGCAGTGGCAGGAGTTTGAGCAACCATTTGTAACTTAAAAGCCTTCATGTGACTAGAAACATATCCAGCTACACAGTTACACATGCAGGGAGCAAACAGCAAAAACACAACAATCAGATTTATTTTAATTAAGATAGTTTTCCACCATGGGGAACTAGTTAACATCTCCCAAAGTGAAGCAACTGAGGCTTCAGGAGTATCCATAGCCTGAATCATCTTGTTCATGTGTTTAGTAAAACGAGTAACATTAGTGCTGTCATCAGGTATATCTGTACAGCACTGGGTATGAAAAATGGCACAAGTTTCTCCTTGTGTAGCTATCAATATCTAAGGCCAATCTGTTTTATAAAATCACCTTTCTAATTTGTATTTGTTCAGCATTAAGAGCTGAAATAGCTTTTTGAGATTCTTGTAATGTCTGTTGAGTAAAATTAGTCAAAGCACCACTTGTACCATAACATCTTTAGTTCCCAAAGAGGGAACAAACACTGCTGCCAGATAATCATACCAGTGAAACACAGACCTTGCCCACCAAGTTTTAAGGTGGGGTAAGTTAGCAGGCTTTTCTGGAAGCTGTGAAAATGTGAACCCATCAGTTAAAAGCTAGACCTGGGGTGCATCTCCCTGTCCAGCCAGGGGAAAGCCATGCCCATAGGTAAGAGCCATATATCCAATAGGTCCCATTTGGAGCAAGCCACCATGACTAAGATACCCAGTCCCAATCAGAGCCTGGCAAGGCAAAGGGAGGACCGGAACTGGAATTGGAGAAAACAGGAATGATTACATTGCATATTTCCTGAGGTAAAAATTCCAGTTTTTCCTGATCATTATAATTAAACTGTTGACTAACTTCTATTTGTTCCGAGGTTATGGGGGTGATAGATTATTAGGCGTCCCTTTTCAGGAGTTAGCCATATAACCTCATCCCATATTTGATAAATGTCAGGTAAAAAGCCACCAGATCTAGACCCATTTACCTTCTTATGTGTAGCAAAATAGTCATTAAACCAAGAGAATGTATAATCAAAATCAAAAGTCACATTATGGCTATAGTTAAAGTACAAACTGTTCCACCAATCCATTTTAGGATTGTTAAGTGTCATCAGATTAAGAAGAGGCATCACATGTGATTGTGCTTGTCGAAAATATTTGCAGACATGGAAAAAGCCCTTTCCCTGAAGTGGAGATGTCCATGGGAAGACTACCACCAATGAAGAAGTGAGTGCTCCACAGACCCAGCAGTTAGACTGATTGTGGAATGCAGCGTAGAAATGAGTCCAGGACACGAAGACATTGTCTTGAGGATCAAACGGCAGACTCAGGATCTTTGGAGTCAGCAGAATCAGGCTCACATAGATTATCAGGCCCATCTGAAATGTAGAAAGTCAGAGCATAGAAAGTAAAGACATATAAAGATATCACTTAGTTCTGGTCAGGGTGCCATCTCTTAACTCAAGTGTGATGCACCCACAAATTAGTTCTGGCACTTTGACAGCTGTGGGAGAAGAAAGAATAACCTAGTAAGGGCCTTCCCAGAGGGGCTCGAGGGATGGGCCCCCAGATCCCAATGTTTTTATCAGGACCTCAGTTCCTGGCTCAAATAGAGGCTTGCTTGACTCAGAGGCTAGGTCAGGAGTCACCTCCAGGAGTTCTGTTAGTGCCTGATGAAAAGCTGAGAGCTGAGCTACATAATTAGTTAACTCCAAGGCTTTGGGGTCTATAACAATGTGCATAAGGGTCTTTCATAAATACAGCCTGAGGGGCGACAGTTCCTCCTTTGGGGAGGCAGTTTGGGCCTCTGTTAAAGTTACAGGTAGAACTTTAAGCCGATTACCCTGTGTCTCGAGTTAATTTTTGCAGATGTCTCTTAATAATGTCATTAGCTTTTCCAACCTTTCCTGAGGATTGGGGTCTCCAGGAGCAGTGTATGCAGTAGTCTATTTCTAGAGCTTTAGATACCCCCTGAGTTACAGCACCTTTAAAGATGGAGCCATTTTCATTCTGAAGACTCTGTGTCAGCCCAAACCTGGGGATGATTTCATGTATCAAAATTCTTATAATCTCCTTAGACTATTCACTATGACAGGGAAAAGCCTCAATCCATCCAGTAAAAGTATCCACCCAAACTTGTAAGCAAGAATATCCATTTGCTTTTGGCATATGAGTAAAATCAATTTCCCAGTCCTCTCCAGGATATTTTCCACTTTGTTGTAACCCAGATTTTGCTAGCTTTTCAGTCTTGGGTTATTTTTCTGACAAACCTCACTCTACTCAGACAGCTGCTCAGTTAACCTGGACAGTTTTGCCCAAGGCTGTCTTGAGTAAGGTCTTCAAAGGCAAATAGAAATTGACTTGCCTGTGTCAAAGAATAGAAGGCATCTTTTAAATCAATTACTGAGAAATGTTTGGCTTGTTCAGGAATTGCAGACAATAGAGTATAAAGATTAGGCACCACAGGGTGTAATTAGGAACCACAGCCTCATTTATTATTGATAAATCTACACTCCATTTATCATTTGATTTCTTTATATCCAAAATAGGAGTGTTGCATGAACTGTTACAGGGAATTAGTAGACTCTGCTTCTTTAAATTCTCAATGATGAGTTTTAATCCGTCCTTAACTTCAGGTTTCAGTGGGTACTGCTTTTTATGTGGAAATAAATGCAGGTCTTTGAGCTTAACAACTACAGGAATAGCATTTTTGCTCGACCCACAGATTTTCAATCAACCCACACTCTAGGATATACATTTTGCTTGATTAAAGGGAGAGAAAGGGAGGCCTCCATATTCATGAAAACAGAGGTATAAACCTTGCTCAGTATGAAAGTGAAAATGAAGTCACTCAGTTGTGTCCAACTCTGCAACCCCATGGACTGTAGCCTAATAGGCTCCTCTATCCATGGGATTTTCCAGGCAAGAATTCTGGTAAAGTAATTAGCCTCCAACTAATAAAAATTTAAAAAAAAAAAGAATTCTGGAGTGGGTTGCCAGTTCCTTCTCCTCAGGATACACCTTTACAAAAGGGGTGAGGGAGATTCTGGGACAATCAGAAACTCTGTGAAAATAGCAGAGTCCCAGTTGCAGGTCAGAGGATGACTGAAATAATATCATTTGGCTCACCAGACAGTCCCACTACAGAAGCAGATCAGGGAGAAACTGGGCCAGGGGCTTCAGTAAGCACGGAGTAAGTTGCCCCAATATCTAAAAGGAAATTGGCAGGTTGTCCCCCCCGCAGTTATTAATACCCGGGTTCCTCAGGTGTAATTAGGATGGAAGCTCGTGTGGGGACCCCTGGGCACCTTTAGTCCTGATTGTCTTGAGAGTCCAACCCCTGAAACCTATGCCTCTAGGGGCATTCTCACCTCCAGTGTGGTCCCTCTGGGCATTTTTCTCAGGCCATTTAAGAATGGTTCTTAGGGCCATTATGAGGGCTTTCGCCTGCTCTTTTGTCTTTCTCTGCCTTTCTTTTCTTCATATTCCCTGCCATAATAGATTGTCTGAGCCAGCTGAAACAGATTATCTAAAGACTAATTTGGCCCTTGCACGTTTTAATAGCTAATGATGAATATCTGGAACCAACCGAGTGAGAAATCTGTCTTTTAAGATCATTCTTCCCTCTTCACGTTTGGGATCAATCTCAGTGAATCTGCAAGGGCTTCTCTCAGTCTATCTAGGAATTTACCAAGAGCTTCCTCCTCCTCCTGTTCTATGTTTGCCAATTTGTCATAGTTTAAAGGCTTAGAACGCGCTTCTCTGAGTCCTTCAAGAATACATCTGACAAAATGACTCCGATCCCATCTTCCTTTAACTGTGTTATAGTCCCAGTCTGGTTCTGTAATTGGGACCACTGATTCCCAGTGGGGAGGGTGGCTATCTCATCCTCCCTCTTCCCTACTGATTCATTACCAAGCCATTCATCTCCATAAGCAACTGCTTTCCCCAAAACTCGAGTTTTTGAGTCAGGAGTCAGCGTTTGTCCCAAGATATACATCACATCCTTCCAAGTAAGGTCATAAAACAGAGTAATACCTTTAATATATTTTTCTGGGTACTTTAAATATTCTCCCAGATCCTTCTTGATTCTTTGTATTTCTTGATAAGAAAAGGGCTTATTAACTCTTATAGAATGATTATTTCTCCCAGTGGGCGCTTCATGGAGAGGCAAAAGCTTGGTGTGGCTGTTTCTCAACCTCTCTGGCTGCGCATACAATCCCAGGGATAGATTGGAGAAACCAGCTTTTCTTTATCTCTGTCTCCTGTCCTCCATCTCATCCTGTCTTTCACCCTTACTTTTTGCTATCTGAGCTTCTATTACTTCAATTGTGTCAGCTTCTGTTGAAACCAGAGTAGTCTGAGGTCATACTGAGACAGGGGTTCTTTGGACCTCTGCTTGGGCAATTTGAATCTCAGTTTGGGTTTTTACTGAAAACAAGGCAACCCTTCTGGTGGATGGGATGGGATGGGGTAGGGGGCCATGGGGTTGTTCCTGACTTTCAGTTTGCTCAGTTTGGAGCCCTGGGTATGGGGCAAAGTAGGAGGACAGGAGGGAGCTGAAGGTTTCACACCCAAATCTATATGCTTAGGACATAAGTCTGGCATATCTTGCAGAGAGAAAAAGGGCAACACATATTCTACTTCTACCCATTTCCCTTGTTTTCTACAGAACCAGTCTAAGTGAAAACAGTATTAAAATTAAGAGACCTTCCAACCGGCCACAGTTCACCATTCTCCAGTGGATACCGTGGCCATGCAGTATCATATAGGAAGATCAGGCGTGTCTTCTTTAAGCTCTGGGTACCAAATCTATTCTAGTTTTTCAGGATACAGTTCAAAGAAGTGAGGCTGGGGTTGTTAGCTGCTATCTGTAAGACAGAAAATAAGCAACCAATGCCATCTTTCTACTGGAGGCATCCCTCCATGCCCTAGATGGGGGTGTAGACAGACTTTACAGCGAAGCTTTCCTTCCCTGGTCAGACTCAGTCTGTCCCTTACCGATGCAGTCACCCTACTCTCCCTCCCAGTTCTGCCACGGAGGTGGGGTGGAAATGCAACAGGGGTAGATCTGATGGCATCCCAGACTGATGTCCAGATCTTCACCATTACAACCTTGCTTGCCTAATGCCACCCGGGATGCAATCAGTTTAACCTTCTGGGATGCCTCCCAAGCTAAGACTGCTGGGGGAAACATTCATCACCTGACTGCCTGTGCACGACCCTGAGAGTATATTCCTGACCACAAGAAGACTGGTACGAACATAAAACTAAGATTTTCCTTCCAAGCATCACCACACCAGTATAAGCGATAGCAAAAGAGATGGTGAAGGGCTGGCCAGTGAGGAAAAAGTGATTTTGTCCTCAAGTTATTAGGGCCAGTCCTTCCAGTTCATTCCCACAGATTCCACAGAAAGAGTATCTAAAGAGTTAGGACAAAAACCAGTGGAGAGACTCCTCTGCTCCTCTAAAAGCTAGCATTACCAAAGGAAGAAGTCTGCTGTGCTTCCTGAGTAACCTTTCACCTGAGCGATGCTCTTGGCTCTAGAGCTCCATCTAGCTTCCAAACTTTTGACTCCTAGCGAGGCTAGGCACTTCCTGACTACCAATCCAAGTTTGGGACCTAAGTAACAGTACACAGTAACAGCATAGATCACAAGTCCCTTGAAAGTCTATGATCCAACAGATTAGGTTAGTAGTTGAAATTCCCAAGCAGTTGCGAAATGGTCAGAGACTGGAAAGTTTGACCGAAAAAGAGTTCAGTCCACACGTTTTGCCAATTTCTGGCCGCTACCCTCACAGGGAGTTGGGTCTCTCTTGGCATTGGCAGATTGGTATAAACCCCTCACAAGGCTCCCCTTTGAGGGGCTGCCTTCAGTCATTATGAGGCACCTCAAAACAGCAGAGCAGGGCTCCTTCCTTCATGCAGAGTGTGTTATTCATTCACCCAAGCACACCATAGAGTACAGCGGAAAACATGTTTTCTACAAGAACAGAGAACTAGAGCTCCCAAGTGTCCTTACCTTGTTCTGAAGAATCCTGGACATGCGCCCAAGATGAAAGGTTGTTGCTGAACCATGAAAGATGCTGGGATTCTTGGCCTCTGGAGGAGAAGAATTCAATCCAGGGCCAGTGACAAGGCTTGATCACTCAGAACTTTTGTATAATAAAGTTTTACTAAAGTATAAAAGAGAGAACCAGGGCATTTGCCATCTGTCTCTATGGAGATTGAAACCTGTGCTGCTACAGCTGTTGACCTTTGGCACATCTGAGGGAGTTCACAGTAGAGTTAGGCACACTGTGCTCCAAGGAAGCAGTGGAACATGTCTTTAGATTGTAGGATATTTTCAGGAATTAATTTCATCATCCCAATCCTTGCATTATGGCAAAAAGCTGTAATTCAGTCTCTAGGAGCACTAATTTGTAGTTAACACATCCATTATTCTTTTTATTATGATGAAATTGTGCAGTCCTTGACACTGGAGCCGAGACCCACATTTTTTACATACATTTATTGATTTTTTATGATTAAAATAAAACCATTCAAGACAGTCATAACATGCTATTTCTATTTCATTCTTCACTTTATCAATAAAATTCATTTTATGAAAATATTTTCCTAAACAGCAAACGGGATTTTCTTGTTGACGCAGTGTTTAAAAAAAAAAATGCCTGCAATGTAGGAGATTCAGGTTTGAACACTGGATCAGGAAGATCCCTGGAATGGGATCCAGTCCAGTATTCTTGCCTGGGAAATCCCATGGACAAAGGAGCCTGGAGGGTTGCAAAAAAAGAGTGGGAATGTGACACAGCATCTGGCCCCATCACTTCATGGCAAATACATGGGGCCAACAGTGGCTGACTTTATTTTGGGGGGCTCCAAAATCACTGAAGATGGTGATTGCAGCCATGAAATTAAAAGATGCTTACTCCTTGGAAGGAAAGTTATGACCAACCTAGACAGCATATTAAAAAGCAGAGACATTACTTTGCCAACAAAGGTCCATCTAGTCAAGGCTATGGCTTTTCCAGTGGTCATGTATGGATGTGAGAGTTACATTATAAAGAGGGCTGAGCGCAAAAGAATTGATGCTTTTGAACTGTGGTGTTGTAGAAGATTCTTGACAGTCCCTTGGACAGCAAGGAGATCCAACCAGTCCATCCTAAGGGAAATTGGCCCTGAATGTTCATTGCAAGGACTTATGTTAAAGGTGAAGCTCCAGTATTTTGGACACCTGATGCGAAGAGCTGACTCCTGGAAGACATCCTGGAATGGAAAGTCAAGTGGGCCTTAAGGAAGCATCACTACAAACATAACTCATGGAGGTAATGGAGTTCCAGTTGAGCTATTTCAAATCCTGAAAGATGATGCTGTGAAAGTGCTATACTCAATATGCCAACAAATTTGGAAAACTCAGCAGTGGCCACAGGACTGGAAAATGTCAGTTTTCATTCCCATTGCAAAGAAAAGCAATGCAAACAATGCTCAAACTACAGCACAATTGCACTCATCTCACATGCTAATGAAGTTATGCTTAAAATTCTCCAAGCCAGATTCCTACTCTAAGAATATGTATATCAATATCTTTATGTTCTGAAAAATTGGGGTTCTCATCCAGGTGAAGGATGATAACTTCAGGCTGAGCAGTTTCTTGGAGCACCACTCTGTCACCTCAACCTCACCACCACCCAAAATCAAGAAAGCCATACGTCCTACCTACCTCATCACAATTTTGCTTTCCTTTCCTGGATCTGGTGAACACCATCTTGCTTGGCTTCCTGTTTGGTCCCTGTCCATATTGTTTGTGACAGGGTCCAACAGTTTTAGGCCAAATTGCTTGTTATAGGTTTCAGGTTTCAGATTTGCTGATTTCAGGCACAGAATAACTTGACTGATGTCAGGTAGAAGGAGATTTCTGTTCAGTTAGCCAGGACTGAGTTTGAGTAAACTCCAGGAGTTGGTGATGGACAGCGAAGCCTGGCATGCTGCAATTCATGGAGTTATAAAGTGTCAGACATGACTGAGTGACTGAACTGAACTGATGCCTATACCCAACAGGACGAGTCCTCTGTCCCAGTTCCCAAGAAGTGTCTTGAGTCCCTCAGGGTTTAGCTGTCAGTCGATACACACTGAAACTGCCCACCCTGGCCTGGCACCATTGTATCCATTTATATGAGTTATTTTAAAACAGGAGGTCCTTGTAAGGACCATAGAACTAATAAGCAACCACCAAATGGAAGAATTCAGGAAAGATCAGGAGATGCTGTGTGCCCTGCCACCTCCGAGAGTCCTTCTCACTAGACTCCCATTTTGATGGGTGATGCACATGCCTCTAGGAAGGACCCAGAATCTCAATGATTGGTCAGAGACAACCCAGAAACTAATCCACCCCCATAAAACCCAAGATTGTATGCCACTCATTAGAGCAGTTGTCCTGGATTCCCTTACTTTGCTATTCATCACTGGGGTGCCTCTTACCACTAAAGCCTCTAGCCTTGTCAGCACCTGTGTCTCCTCAAACAACTCATAATGGAGTGTTACACAAGAGCCCAGTCTTGAATCCTGGAAGGGATCCCCCTTCTTGCAACACTGTCACAAAATACTGGCTATAAGGAAGGCTGATTTATCTTATACCTACAAATTGACAAAGCAATAAAGCAAATTATTTCAACAATCTTGAATATTTTCATTTTGAAACAGAAAATCCAGAAAAGTGTTTTGTGTGGCAAATATTTTTTTTTTAACACTACTAGTAGGAAACCTACCAAACGTTTAACGTTTTGTCACGCAAAGGAATGGAAATTTGTTTTTAGGAAAGTGGTGAAAGTTAACTTGTTCAGCCGCAAAGAAAGTTAAACTGTTCAGCCACAAAGAGACTTAAGTCTGCTGGGTCTCAACAGTATAGTTATCAACCTCCAGGACCCTGTGATTTTTGGAATAGTGCACTAGTCACCAGACCTAGATCCAGTGAAACCTAGACCAGTAAAATAAAATACTTAAAATCAGAATCTGCGCGGTGAGGGAGGGGGGAAACCAGCAACCCGCAAAGGTGCGTTATCAACAGGCCATTCAACGTATAATTGTTCAACTGTTACGTCACTGTGTGACGCGTGAAGATTAGAAACTTGAAGGCACAGTCGTTGCCAGTAAGGTGGACGGGCCTTGCGTGTCTGGCCCAAGCCCCCGCAGCCTGGCAGAGTCTGAACGCCAATACGCGCTGCGGTCTCCCTGTCCGTTTCCTTCCTCTCTCCACCCCGCTTTCCCCTAGTATCTATCCACCCTCCTTCCTCTCTCCACCCCGCTTTCCCCTAGTATCTATCCACCCTCCTTTGAGGCCGTCTGCCCGCCTCCTGTTTTTTTCGCCTTTTCGTTATCGTTGACCAGGGTACGCAATGACCAACACGCTGGACACCTGCGGTCAAGTGATCCTCAACCTTCTTGGATCCAGGGCTTTTTGATAGTTTCGGCACTGGGAAGGAAGCTTCTTAAAGGTGGGCGAGGGTATTTGAAACAGAGACATTTTACAGAAAATCAGATTCGTGGAACTAAAACAGAAGTGCATCGCAGAACTTTAGAAGAAGCAGGGAAACTACGATGGCGGGGAGTGGGTGAGGAGAATTGAGGTATACTGGTGTTAGGTTTAAATGCACCCCCAAGCGGTTGATGCTAGTTCTGCAAAATTCCAACACCCCGGGAGGGGGCCGAACAGAAGCTCTCGCGAAATTAGCGTTTGATGAACGGGATTGACTAAAAGATCCCGCGAGATTATGACTTCACTAACGCGACTTGGCCAGAAAGAAGTAACGGTAGATTTAAAGGAAGTGCGGGGGTGAGGGGGGCTGTTTCCTGCCATCAGAGGCAGACGCACGGTTACGTATCAGCGGAAAGCCGTTCTAGAGAGTTTGTTTCCGGCAGGCCAAGCTGTGAGCCGGTTCCCGCGGGAGTCGTTTCAAATACGGATAGGCTAAACAAGCGGTGTGAGACCGAGAGTTCGCGCTTTTCTTCAGGCATGAGTCATGAGGCGGTGAAAAACGTACAGGAGGTGGATCAGCAGGTGAGTCAAAATGTTCCTATCCTTTCTCCGTGGGCATTTTCTCAGGATTAATTTGATTTGTGGAGCAGTGTTGACGTGACACCTTCCCTCTTCCTTTTGCTGGTTGCTTTATTTGGCTGTGGTTGACAGCAAACGAGGGAAAAGACCGACTTAAGGCATTGTTGGGGGTGGGGAGGCGGTATGGAGGAAGAAACAAATTGGTAGTGTTCTGACTTCGTTTACTAGTGTATCATGGCCCCTCACAATGGCGAATTTGGCGTGTGTGCGCGCGATCTCGGAGCGGCGTGTTTGTACTAGTACCGACTGATTAGTGGTGAGGTACGCGGTATTGGCCCGCTTTTTTCTGTTGTTCTTGGTTTTAGCTGTACGGCATTAATTTCAGGCACAATGTCGTTGGTATACAGGCGTACGGTCGCTTGCTTACGAAATTAAGTGGGAAGGGGGTTGGGCACTGGGTCTTATTTCGGAGCAATGGCGGCGGCCACTGTTGTTTCGTTGCACTGTTTTTCAGCGCTGCGCTCCGCTCACCGAAGCCCTACTGCATGGTTTGTGCTTGTGGGACCCTGGCGGACGATTTTATTTTTAGAAAATAAAACGGCAGTTTTGTTATTATTTCTTTCCGGGATTTCTTCCCGCTGTACTTTGAGTACCCCACGTGATGAGGTCCTGTTTCCGGAATGGAAAGCTTTGTGACGCAAAAGACGCGGAAGGGGAATAGTGGGAAGGGGAGTAGGAAACGGTCGCTGCTTGCTTACGTACATTCCTATCTGCGCGTAGTGGAATCGGGAAGCTGGCGGGAGGTTAGAGATTTGCAGTATTCCCTTTATTTTAAACCCACTGAATGGCCGTTAACCTGAGGATGTTAAACTTTTGAGTTGTCGTACTTTGTTGAACGTGTCGTAAGGTTAAGCGTTTGTTTTTAAGTTTCATCTGAGAGAAAATAACTAGGAAAGAGACGATTAGCAGGAAAAACTTTACATGTTACATTGCTTTCTTGTTCCTAATGTGGAAAATATTCAAATATGTCAGTCAAGACATATGCCTTTGTTGATAATGTGTGGTGTTTGGTAATATTATTCTTGAACTTTTAACGTGTCTATGTATAAACAGTATATAGTACATTTCCTGTAGCAGATAGGTGTCACTATTGCTCCTTGATCTTTTGTGCTTTTTAAAATTTATTCTGACATGTATGATTTTCCATTATTTTAATTTCTTGGTTAGTTTTTCTGAAACTCAATAAACTGAAACTTTTCTACAGTATTGAAATCCATCATTATAAAGGGACAGATATTGAAGTGAAATTAAAGGTGCTTCTCTTGTATAAACTTTTAATGTCATTTGCCCAGTCTCTTTGCATTTACCATAAAATGGCAGATAATAAATACTGCATTCACAATGTGGTAAATATTACATGATAACAGTAATAAGTGTCACATTGCGCACTAAGTGATGGGTGGTGCTGCTGTTTATGAATTTATTTGAATTAAAAAGTTGCACACTGCTGCAATATAAAGTTAAAATATTTAATTGTTCTTAAGTTATGTAGCATTTAGGGAATAAAGAACAAATCTTCAGCTTGCCCAGAAAAGAAATGACTTTGAGAATGTAACTTGTGATGACTGAGGTGATTTTACTATGCAGAATTACTTTGGGAAAAACTTGTTTTGGATGAATATATTTGAACTATCTGTACCGGTGTACTTCTTGGCATGCAGGTCCTACTTTTTGCCTTTGCCATAATTTGTAGACTTCTACAAGGTGTTAAAAATAAGAGCTTGTAATGATACAGTGTATGATTAGAATTTAGGACTTCTAATTTGTCTTTTGTAATGCTGTCTGTGCTTGATTTTTCCTTTTTTCAGCATGTGAACTATTAATGTCTCTTTTCTTCTAGTTGGCTAATTTAAACCTGAATTCTGATAATAATCAGAGTGGAGGAGGAAGTACAGCTAGCAGTGAGTAAAATTTTTATTTGTTTAGAATCTGTTAATATCTCAATACTAATTTTAAATTCAAAAACCATTCCGTGACCGTATAAATTTATAAAGTAATTTGGCATGTTTGGATAATAAGAGATTAATTGGTTCTTTTCCAGTGTAAACTCTTAATCATGCCATAGAAAATTAATATTCACACTTTGAGAAAACCTCTTATACCCAGTATGAATCCTTCTCAGACACAGAGGTGAAGACATGTTGATCTCTCTTTTGAATTGACCTGAACTTGAACTGTGTTAAACCTAATAAAGGGAACTTGTGCAATTGTGTGTTATGACTTTTGCTCATTTCCCATGAAGAAACTGAGCCTTTCTGACGGAACCTCGCTTTACTGATTCTTAGATGGTAATTCAGAGAAGGCAATGGCAGCCCACTCCAGTACTCTTGCCTGGAAAATCCCATGGACAGAGGAGCCTGGTAGGCTGCAGTCCATGGGAGTCTCAAAGAGTCAGACATGACTGAGAGACTTCACTTTCACTTTTCACTTTCATGCATTGGAGAAGGAAACGGCAACCCACTCCAGTGCTCTTGGGAAGCCTGTTGGGCTGCTGTCTATGGGGTCGCACAGAGTTGGACACAACTGTAGTAACTTTAACAGCAGCAGCAGCAGATGGTAATTAGAACTTGAAATATTAACTATGTTATTAAAAGTTTATTTGAAAAGTTAAATTTTGGGAAAAGAGTAGTGTTTCTGCATTGTTTTTGCTACTGGTTAGAGTTAATGTCACTGTTAAGTGGATTGGGACAGGAAGTTTGTGACAGCATATCTCAGCTTGTACCTTGATTTCCAAGACAGCAGTTGGTGCACTCTGAAAATCCTCTTCAAGTCTGGTTAATTGGTATGTTATTTGTCACTATATGAATTTTTTAAAGATTTAATTCTGCCATCAGTTTTGAAGTACTTAATCTCAAGTAAAGTTAGAAATTTAGTTTTAATTTGGATTTCCTATCAGTTCCTCCTTAAAATCATCTATCCTTTACAGTTCTCATTGTTTAAATTTTTTAATGTTTGTTTTAGCAAAACAGCTGAATTGAAATTGGTTAACAGACAGGGCATATATATGGTCTTTCCTAGTAGCTTGTTTTAGTGTATATAATGCTGGGAAGGACTGGGGGCGGGACGACAGAGCATAAGATGGCTGGATGGCATGACCGACCTGATGGACATGGGTTTGGGTAGACTCTGGGAGTTGGTGATGTACAGGAGGCCTGGTGTGCTAGGGTTCATGGGATCGCAAAGAGTCGGACACAACTGAGCAACTGAACTGAACTGATTTGTTAAAGCTTGTTTCATGTGACAATTTTCTGAAAGACCAGTGTCATTCAAAATAATTATATACTAGTAGCTGTTAAAATGTGTTTCATTTTAGGAGGTTTTCCTTTAAGTAACTAAATTCAAAGAATAGCTGTTTTTAAAGTGTTTTCTAGGATGAGTTGTTTTTTCTTTGTTTTGGCATGCCATAAGGCATGTGAGATCTTGATTTCCTCACCAGGGAGCTAACCTATGTACCATCTACAGTGGGAACACAGAATCTACTGTATGAACAGGAAAATCCCTAGGACCAGCTGTATCTGGGGGATTTGATCAGTTTTTAATTTTACGTTTTTCTCTTATAGAAGGGCGCTATATACCTCCTCACTTAAGGAATAGGGAAGCATCTAAGGGTAAGTGGTTATTCAACTTTTTCTGCTTTGAAAATTAAAGCTTCAAGAATGAGGTCACTTTGGGACTGTGTACACATTTTTCTTCTATGCTTTTCTGTTTTCAAAAATTAGTACTTCTTAACTTCAGAAACATTCATGTAATTTTACATCATGTGAATTTCTTATTCCTTTTAATCAACTTTGAACCCAAACTTGCACTGGCATACTTTCACAACTTTTATCTTCTCAGGGGTGTTATTCATTCAGTGATTGTTGTTTTACTATGAGTCTGTTTTGCTTAATACAGTAATTTTTAGTGGAAAAGAGGATTTAAATAGGAAAATTTTGTTTGCTAGTGAAAACACATCTCAACCTTGATTCTCTTTTCCAGTGTTTAGATAGTAATTTCAGTGCCCTTTGGTGTCAGTCACAAGGATAAGACAAAGGAAAACTGTTTTTCAAAAGACAGGAAACTTGTAAGTCACCTTTTCTTACTCTTAACTTTTTTTGAAAGGATTTTATGGTAAAGACGTTTCAGGGTGGAGTTGTAGTAAAGAAAAGGATGCCTACAGCAGTTTTGGATCTCGAGATTCAAGAGGAAGACCCAGTTACTTCAGTGATCGAGGAAGTGGATCAAGGGGAAGGTAAATTATTGTCATGCTGTTAGTGTGTATAACATAGCATTTCAGGAATCAACTCTTAATTTTGTGTGTTCTCATTCTTTGTACTTTCCGTAGCATTTAATTTGTTGTTTTTCATTAACAGACTATTCTTCCATTATAGATAGGTAGGTTTCCCTCCCCTCTGTGCTTTGCCATGCTGCATATTGGGATCTTTGCATGTCCCCTGCAGTGGAAACACAGAATCTTAATCTCTGAACCACTAGGGAAGTTCCCCTATAGATTAGATTTTAAGGAAAATATTGGCTACTCATTTTTAACTCTAAAAGGTCTTTACTAGTTTTAGTTTGGTTAACTGGAATTAAAAGTAGTATGAATATGCTGCTTGATGTGTATATATATATCCAAATATTTCTTAACATTAATGTTATGCCTTTGTTTTTTAATTAAATATAAATTACAGATAACCATAGCTAAATTAGAAGATGTTATTTCACAAATAAGTTAGCCAATATTGAGTTACTCTTTGAAAGTTACTTGTGACCAACAATTGAATTACTAACATATAGCTCTGTTTTTGGAGACATGATAATATGGGCTAAATGACATACTCTGTAATCTGTTTGCTTGTGCTGTTTAGGTTTGATGATCGTGGGCGGAATGACTGTGAAGGTATTGGCAGTCGTGACAGAACTGGCTTTGGCAGATTTGAGCGTAGTGGACACAGTCGGTGGTGTGATAAGTCGGATGATGATGATTGGTCAAAACCACTTCCACCAAGTGAACGCTTGGAGCAGTAAGTTTTTGTTATTTACGTTGGTGGGAAACTTGCCATCTAGCGTCGTACATATAACAATCATTTCATTTCAGGGAGCTCTTTTCTGGAGGAAACACTGGGATTAACTTTGAGAAGTACGACGATATACCAGTAGAGGTAACTGGCAATAACTGTCCTCCACACATTGAAAGTGTAAGTATTTTATTTGACTTTTTAACTGTTGTTTACAGTTACTGCTGAAAATTTCACTGGGTTATGTATGAGAAAGGAGAGACAGACTAATGTCACCATTTTGAGGACACCTTAATTAGGAAACATGTCAAATATGCAGAAAACCTCAGAACTACTATGTTGCAGATTAGACTTTCAAAAGTCTATTTTCTTACAAAGAACTGGATACTTTCACTTAAAATCCAAAGCAGCTGTACATTTAATCACAATTAGACATTTAGCTATTAAATTCCATTCTAATGCTAATATAAAACAATGCAGCAGAACATTAAGGCATTTTTATCTAGTTTATATATTTATTTGATAATCTGGTTAAATTTTATTAACAGTTCAGCGATATTGCAATGGGAGAAATTATTATGGGAAACATTGAGCTTACTCATTATACACGTCCTACTCCAGTGCAAAAACATGCCATTCCCATTATTAAAGAAAAAAGAGACCTGATGGCTTGTGCCCAAACAGGTAAGTTCATTAATGGAGAATACCTGGACTAGCTTTGTAAAAACAGAGAAAGGCCTGTGTCCTAAATTTAACTTGATTTTATAGTGAGGGAAGTATTAGCTGGGCATATCTTTTATGTCTTTCAATCCTTTGGATAAAACTAGTGTTTTTATCAGGGCATCTTGGGGAAGTTTATAGCAATATTGTCAGCCAGTTGATATTGCTGACTTCCCAAACTGAGTACAGAGCAGGGGAAAATTATGAAGTCAGTGGAAGGAAAGTTAGCAATATAATTGGGATATGAAATGTATAGTCAGGGAAGAGCCTGTGATCCTGAGAAAGGAAAAGGTGCATGTCATCCTTTAGTGTTTTATGAGTTGGGGACTGAGAGGGCTGTAGTAGTACTGTTTAGTCCTGTATCAGAATTTGACATAGGTTAAAGAGTACAAATCTTAACTTTGGTTATGTACTGAACTTTTTGTATGGGTGTGTATATGTAAATATTATAAATTTAAATCATTTATCATTTTTTATACTTTTTTTTTTTTAAGCAGTAGGTAATTTCTTTATATGTAACTGGCCTTTGGGACAAGACCAACACTTGTTTTTTTAAGTAATGTTTTCTTGCAGTAGTTAGTACCCATGGCTTTTATTTTGCAAAGTAAGAGAATGATCTACAACGTCCTTTGCTAGTAGGACTTTCGTAAGAAAGTTTGCTGACATTCTACCAGCTGCCAAATAACAAAAAAATTTTGAAGTAGAAGTTGATGCCAATTTAAAAATAAAAATAATTGTGTTCTTCTGTAGATTGTTGCAAAGAAGTATATGTTGATCTGTTAAAAATGGATCACAAATCACTCAGCATTCTTCACTTAGTTGTATAAATGCATTTGTCACAGAATTAGGCATTAAGTAAAAAAAAATTTTCTCACTAAATGGGTATTTAGAATACTTTTTTTATTATTCAAAGTTAATAAGCCATTATTTTTTTAACAGGGTCTGGGAAAACTGCAGCATTTCTTTTGCCCATCTTAAGTCAGATTTATACAGATGGTCCAGGCGAGGCTTTGAAAGCTGTGAAGGTAGAGATTTGTTTATAAAACAAAAAGGTTTTCCTTAGAACAATGTTTGTCATCATTTGTTGGAACTTTTCTTTCAAGTAAATATACTCTCTTTCATTAGTCTGTTAACTCAATAAAAGTTCATTTTCAAATATAGTTCTTAAATTACAGAAGGGATTTTATTGTCACGAACTTTAGAAATGAATAAAAAAAGATTTGAATCTTTTGATTTTAATTTATAAATTGTACTTAATTCTTAGGAAAATGGAAGGTATGGACGCCGTAAGCAGTATCCAATCTCCTTGGTTTTAGCCCCAACAAGAGAGTTGGCTGTACAGATCTATGAGGAAGCCAGGAAAGTAAGTATGCATTTTGCTGATTATTGACTTTTTTAATAGATTCTAGTGTAGTTTTTATGACTATCTAATAAATTATTGCTTGCAGTTTTCATACCGATCTCGACTTCGTCCTTGTGTGGTATATGGTGGTGCTGATATTGGTCAACAGATTCGAGACTTAGAACGTGGATGTCACTTGTTAGTTGCCACTCCAGGACGTCTGGTAGATATGATGGAAAGAGGAAAGGTTGGGTTAGATTTCTGCAAGTAAGTTGATTTTTATATATGAAGTATAATTAACTTGTATATTAGTATTCATCAGTTTTGTAGTATTTTGTAAAGTAGTAGCTGATCTGCTTGGTTCATTGTAACAGATAACAGCTAATTTGGTTATGTGATCTGTATGTGGTTTACATAGTGAAATTTGAATCTCAAATGTTAGAATGACTGTATTAGCATAAATCAGTATAGGCACAACAAAAATTAAGTTTCTTATCAAATTCTAAACTTAAGTTTCTCATCAAATTCTGAACTATCTTTTTAATAACAGATACTTGGTGTTGGATGAAGCTGATAGGATGCTGGATATGGGATTTGAACCTCAGATACGTCGTATAGTTGAACAAGACACTATGCCACCAAAGGGTGTTCGCCATACCATGATGTTTAGTGCTACTTTTCCTAAGGAAATTCAGGTAGTTCCTTTTTTTTGAAAAAAGAACATTTGTATAGATGTTTTCTTGAGTTAATGTTAGTTAAAATAGGAAAAAAGTAAAGACTTCCTTGACCCTCTTTCAGATGCTTGCTCGTGATTTCTTGGATGAATATATCTTTCTGGCCGTAGGTAGAGTTGGCTCTACCTCTGAGAACATCACACAAAAAGTAGTTTGGGTGGAAGAGGCAGACAAACGGTCATTTCTACTTGATCTCTTAAATGCAGCAGGTAAAATTTTGAGTAATTATATTGCTAGATATTAAAGAGACTATTAAAATACCTTTAGCCTATACCCTGTGTTTACTCACCCTTCTGACCATGGATGTAAAGCTGCTTTTTCATTATCTCCATGTGCATTCCTTCTGAGTGCAAAGAGAAGTAGCAAATCATTAATATTTAGATCAAGCAATGATGCAAAGTTGCTATTAATAAAGAAAAGATAAAGTATTTTTTATCAATAATTTTTCAGGGAAGGATTCGCTGACTTTAGTTTTTGTTGAGACCAAAAAGGGGGCTGATTCTTTGGAGGATTTCTTATACCATGAAGGATATGCTTGTACAAGTATCCACGGAGACCGCTCACAGAGAGATAGAGAGGAAGCTCTTCATCAGTTCCGCTCAGGAAAATGCCCAATTCTAGTGGCTACTGCTGTGCGTATATTTTCTGCTCTTTTTTCTTTTTTTTTTCTTTTTTCAATTACACATCTTTGAATATTGCCTTATTTTAACAAAAATTGCTTTTTTTAGGTGGCAGCAAGAGGACTAGACATATCAAATGTGAAACATGTCATCAATTTTGATTTGCCAAGTGATATTGAAGAATATGTACATCGGATTGGCCGTACAGGACGTGTAGGAAACCTTGGTAAAGTGTTTGGTTGCTTGCTGGTTGACACAGTTTTAAATCCTAGAACTTGTTTTCAAGGGAAAGTTGACATCGGATGTCAGACAGTTTAATATTGTGTATTGTTTATATTTTTGTTTTCTGATTAATGTTCTAGACCTCATTTACTTTTTTTGGATTCTTGTAGGTCTTGCCACCTCATTTTTGAATGAAAGAAATGTAAATATTACAAAAGATTTGTTGGATCTTCTTGTTGAAGCCAAACAAGAAGTGCCATCCTGGTTAGAAAATATGGCTTATGAACACTATTACAAGAGTGGCAGTCGTGGCCGTTCTAAGAGGTACGGATAGTTTTAAACCTTTGTCATTAATATCATCTGGGAAAGGAATTTTGTCCAGGGTTAACTAAAAACTGCCATTACTATACAAGTGACATTTTCAGAAAGGATAGCGTGGAGTAAATGCCAGAGGAAGAAGCCACATGGAAATGAGTTGAAGTTGAGGACTGGAAAGTTTATGCATGGAAATTGTCGTTTTATTTCAATTATGTTCTTAAAAACCATCATATCTTTTTCCTTGTAATATAGATTCAGTGGAGGATTTGGTGCCCGTGATTATCGACAAAGTAGCAGTTCTGGCAGTTCTAGCTATAGTAGTGGTCGTGCAAGCAGCAGCCACAGTAGTGGAGGTGGTCATGGCAGCAGCAGAGGATTTGGTGGAGGTAATAGTGTAATTTTCCCCCTTTTATATAAATTTTTGCAAGGGATTCCCCCCTTTTTCAAAGCATAACTTGAGAAATTTTATTTGTGAAGAACACAACCAAATAATACAGTGTTTTTTATTAGGCTTATATCAGACTACTAGAAAAAGGAAATATGGCTGACTAATTTGTCTTTTTTTTTAACATTTCTTGATAGGTGGCTATGGAGGCTTCTACAGTAGTGAAGGATATGGAGGAAATTACAGCTCTCAGGGGGTTGACTGGTGGGGCAACTGAATCTGCTTTGTAACCAAGTCACTTAAAAAAAACTACAATGGAAACCACATGTAACTTTGCCAGATTGTTTTGTGTAGAAAGGAGATCTTGTAGTGCGTTACCCACAGTGATTCCTCTGAAAATTCAAGGAAGCTTAAAGCCAAAAGAAGGAAAAAGAACAATCAACAACTCCATTGGTTTGAAAACTTAATTGCTATGGTTTGGATTAACTTCCCTTCTGCTTGTTTCCACCCCAAACTGCATTTATAATTCTGTGACTGAGGATCATTTGTTTGTTAATGTACTATGACTTTTAAGTTTTAGACAACTTTTTATTTTGATGTCCTGTTGGCTCAGTAATGGTCTCGTTTTCATGTATTCATGGAATAAATTCACTAAATTTGGGCTAAGATCACACCTTGGCACACAGGTGTGATACAGCTTACTTAACAGGAATTGTTAATTCACATCTATTACAAAGTAAGAAAACTTGAGCAGTAACTTGCATTAGGACTTAATATTTGGAGATTGGGGAGAAAAATATCTTACAGCAGAATTACCTTCTGATGTGGCAAACTGTACTTATTTAAATTTGTACTTGCTCATTCTATCCTGGATAGGCATTTATAAATTATAAATAAGCCATTCCAGTCATGATAAGGTTGCATGTATGAATGCATCCATACATTTTTCAAAGCATTCTTGAAGTTAATGGAAGTAAATATAACAGTCCCTCTTAATTCTAAGATAGGCAAGTCGGGTATATGTTACCACAGGAGAAGTTTGAAAATTTGATTATAAAAAAGTATTTAGTGAAAATTTCATCTAATTAGATTTTTTTCCTGCCTGCCCTGAGTAAAATTGAAATGGTAGTATGGTTGACCATGCCAGTGACCAGTCCTTTTATGGATCAGCTTGGGTTTTGGTCTTAAATGCATGCTAGTGTTGATGTTTTTTGGTCAGAAGGATATGAGCAGGAGGGATCATGCAGCAGGCTTTACTTTATTGCAGATTTTCTTTACTCTCTTTACACTGCGTTGAAATGTTTAAATGGCTTACATTTGTGGACTTTGTCAGTCAGCATAACAACACACAAATCCTTGAGATTACACGGGTTAGAAATATGTACTAAGCTGCTCAAGTTGTTTTTTCTGTATAGTATAATTATATTTTAGTTGCATAGGTTTCCGTTGTATTTTACAGTTGTTTTCTGCTAAATTTGGCTAAAGATGATTATTCACCAACTAAAATTGTCTCCGTCACTTGGAATTGGTACTTTTCTCTGGTTGGATAATAATCCAACATAATTAATAATCTTAACAATGGCATAAGAAGGCAAAAATTTCTTACAAGTGCAATAATAGATTTTCAAGTGTATTGTGCCTTGTTCTAAAACTTTTATTAAGTAGGTGCACTTGACAGTATTGAGGTCATTTGTTATGGTGCTATTTCAATTAGTCTAGGTTTAGGCCCTTGTACATTTGCCCATAACTTTTTACAAAGTACTTCTTTTATTGCACATTCAGAGAATTTTTAATATATATATATATATGTCTTTTGTGCATGTTCTTAAACTTCCAATCTTACTTTGTCTCTTGGAGATTGTTGAACACATCTTTTTAGAACTAGATTCTAAAATTTTATTTGGGACCATTGAATGATGATTGGGAAGAAAACTCTTTGCACATGACAGATTTTAGATACTTTTTTGCTGCTAGTGCTAGTCTGTGTAGTATTTATTGAACATTTTGACAAATATTTATTTTTGTAAGCCTAAAAGTGATTCTTTGAAAGTTTAAAGAAACTTGACCAAAAGACAGTACAAAAACACTGGCACTTGAATGTTGAATGTCACCGTATGTTACATAATAAATTTCAGGTTAGTGTGAGCTTTAATGTTAGGTCTTACTACACTTTTAGTCAAACTAAGCAGACCCAGCATTGACTTTGTAGATAGCTTTAACTTTCTAACAAAATGTAAAAGAAACTTCGCAACTTGAAGCTATAACATGCCAAGGTTTTGATATGATGTTATCTTAAAACACTTCTAAACACTTATGAAGTGTCCACATTTTCAGAAATTCTATAGAGTTCTATTTAGTTCCATATGTTTGTTTTTCAGTGTCTGGCCTTTTTCTCAACCATGTGGTTATCTTTGTGTATTGCCATATCAGTGACTTACATTTAAGTTTTGTCAGCCAGCAATATTTTCAGTAAATAAGAATGGATTTTAATTTGCCAAATGTAGACATTGAACCTCAAGTCACTGTAAGTTTAGTAATTGCTTAATGTATTAGTTTTCGATCCTTTCACTGCATGTGCTGTGTTTACTCTGACTTTACTAAAATAAAGAATACAATCTTTGCTGTCAGTTATGGTTTAATGAGAGGTAGAAATGAATTTGTGCCCTCCCCATGAAAAGTTTGAATGTGAGATTTCTTGCTTATTTGTAGAACTAATTTATGAAAGACCTCTTTTAGTTTTAAGTATTTGAATAAATGACAAAGATGGTATTACGGAAGGTATATGGAGAAACAATTTTAATCTTAAATCACAGAAATCTAAATGACCTATATAGCATGTATTGCATCTATCAATGTAAGAATCAAGAATTAGAATAGGTAACCTATGGCAGAAGTGCCCAGTTTCCAACTTTTGGTCCTTTCTGTTGGCTGATAAATCAGTATTACCACTGTTACCATGCAGTGATGCTGGCAGCTGTGCCACATAACAGATTTTGTTAAAAGAACCAAATCAATTTAACATGTTAACATTACAGTAGTTCTATGACACATGGTTTTTGTTTTATTTTTAAACTTCAGTGTCCTTGTGTCCCCTTATTAGAACTAACCTCCCATGTTTCCTAACTTCTTTTACTGTAGACTGGCTTTCATCTGTAAATCAGTGTGTTCTTGTACAGTTTCTTGCAGTCAGCATTCTGTCTGTGTGATAAAATATTGTCTATAGTTTCAGTCTAACCGCTGTGTTGAATTATCTTCTGTGCTGAACTTATCAGGGTGGTTTCCAGGTTGTGGTTATGTTAAATTATTTATGACACCTATTAAAGAAAAGGAAGAAAATAACTTTATTCAAGAGGGTCTACATGGGCGCTTGCAGTATGGGAGAAAGACTACTGCTTTCTCCCATAGATTTAGCTGATTCAGGGATTCCTTGAATCCCATAGATTCAGCTGCTCTGAATGCATCTTGGGCAAATGGTAATTTATAGCCAAAGAGCAAGGTGGGAAATGGGTGTGAGTAGTTAGAAAAATAGAAAGGAGAAGACCAAGGTGGGGGGTGTATTTTGCTTAACCAATGTAAGAAGTCTCTTTGCTGAAGGTAGATTAGGGTAATAGGTAGCACCTGGTGGGTTGTTGGGGAGCTAAGAAATTGCCACTGAGAATACTAAGATACTGAGTATAACCCAACTGACCTAGGATTCTTGTTAAAACGAGACTGTACAAACAATGGATGTCAAAAATTTGAGTCCTAGTTGGAAAAGAGGAGGAGCACAAATTTGGTCCAGGATAGAACCTCAGCTTTTCTGAAAGACATGTTCATATCTAGTGGATACATTCTAAAGTAGAACTGGATAACATATTCTGTATCTTTCCATTAGATACTCCCTATTTTCTAAAGCAGTTATTTATTGGTTTACACTTCTTTCACAATTGTTATCAAGAGTCTGGTTGCTCCATACCCTCACCATTTTTTGACTTATTTTAAAATTTCAGATATTCAAGTATGTGTATATTGAAAATCGTTTTAATTGGTATTTTGCTCTTGACGAGTGATTTACATTTGAGCCATTTTGTTGAGGTCAATATAGGAAAAAGTAACATGACCTTACCAATTTAAGAACATACTAACAGGAAAAATCTGAAATTTGTTTTTTCCAGGAAAAGATAAGTGAAGTTGGATTAGCAAGATACTGATAATTGTTTAGATTGGGTAATTGGGAACAAAGAGGTTCAATTATACATTTGTGTTTTGATATAAGATTCTTTTTCATGTTAAAAATTAGTAAATAATTACTGGGAGACGGGTAAAATACATGTACAGTCTTTTTCATGTTAAAAATTAGTAATAAGTTGTAGAGAGATGGATAAAATATATACGTGGTCTTAACTAACCCTAACCATCACATGAATGCATATTGTAGGCTAAGGAATAAAAAACTCCAGGAAGCAAGAAAGAAAGCCTAACATGTTAAGAACTATATAATGATTCTTGTATATGAATAGCTAGTCTCAATTTTTCACATAGATCCAACCCAAACAGCAAAAACTGAAATGACTGTACACTCATACCTTCCCTAAATTTTGTCAATCAGGGTGTGTATTTTCATGGTGGCCCTGCTTTCTCAATGAAAGGGGATTTAGTTACAAAGCCAGGAAAAGCTTTATGTCTGACCCACCTTGCAAGTAATGCAAAGGGGTAAATATCCATACTGTAATAATTGAATAGATTGGTATACACAGAGCTGAAGGAAATAAGATACAGCACTGATCAGGAAAAACCTTTTTTTTTTTTTTTAAATTGGAGGCTAATTGCAATATTGTAGTGGGTTTTGCCATACATTGAGCACATCTGTGTACATGTGTTCCCCATCCTGAACCTCCTTCCCCATCCCATCCTTCAGAGTCATCCCAGTGCACCAGCCCTGAGTGCCCTATGTCATGCATCGAACCTGGACTGGAGATCTGTTTCACAATTGATAATACACGTTTCAATGCTATTCTCTCAGATCATCCCACCCTCACCTTCTCCCACAGAGTCCAAAACACTGTTCTATACATCTGTGTGTCTCATGCTGTTTCGCATATAGGGTTATCATTACCATCTTTCTAAATTCCATATATATATACATTAGTATACTGTATTGGTGTTTTTCTTTCTGACTTCACTCCGTATAATAGGCTCTGGTTTCATCCACTTCATTGGAACTGATCCAAATGTATTCTTTTTAATGGCTGAGTAATATTCCATAGTGTATATGTGCCTCAGCTTTCTTATCCATTCATCTGCTGATGGACATCTAGGTTGCTTCCATGTCTTTGTTAGCCATCTGTACGTCTTCTTTGGAGAAATGTCTGTTTAGTTCTTCGGCCCATTTTTTGATTGGGTTGTTTATTTTTCCGGAATTGAGCTGCAAGAGTTGCTTGCATATTTCTTTTGTCAGTTTCTTCGTTTGCTTTTATTTTCTCCCATTCTGAAAGCTGTCTTTTCACCTTGCTTATAGTTTCCTTCATTGTGGAAAAGCTTTTAAGTTTAATTTGGTCCTATTTGTTTATTTTTGCTTTTATTTCCATTACTCTGGGAGGTGGGTCATAGAGGATCCTGCTGTGATTTATGTTGGAGAGTGTTTTGCCTGTTTTCATCTAGGAGTTTTATAGTTTCTGGTCTTAGAAAATAATCAATTTTGAGTTTGTTTTTGTCTTAGAAAGTGTTCTAGTTTCATTCTTTTACAAGTGGTTGACCAGTTGTCACAGTACCACTCTAAAGAGACTGTCTTTTCTCTATTGTATGTTCTTGCCTCCTTTGTCAAAGATAAGGTGTCCATAGGTGCATGGATTTATCTCTGGGCTTTCTATTTTGTTCTGTTGATCTATATTTCTGTCTTTGTGCCAGTACCATACTGTCTTGATGACTGTAGTTTTGTAGGATAGCCTGAAGTCATGCTGATTTCTCCAGTTCCATTCTTCTTTTCTCAAGATTGCTTTGTCTATTTTAGGTTTCTTGTATTTCCATACAAATTGTGAAATTATTTGTCCTACCCCTGTGAAAAATATTGTTGGTAGCTTGATAGGGATTGCATTGAATCTATAGATTGCTTTGTGTAGTATACTCATTTTCACTATATTGATTCTTCTGATGCATGAACATGATATGTTTCTCCATCTCTGTGTATCCTCTGATTTCTTTCATCAGTATTTTATAGTTTTCTGTATATAGGTCTTTTGTTTCTTTAGGTAGATTTATTCCTAAATATTTTATTCTTTTCATTGAATAGAATTGTCCTTAATTTCTCTTTCAGTTTTCTCATTGTTAGTGTATAAGAATGCAAGGGATTTCTGCATGTTAATTTTATATCCTGCAACTTTACTATATTCACTGATTAGAAATTTTCTGGTGGAGTCTTTAAGGTTTTCTATGTAGAAGATCATGTCATCTGCAAACAGAGTTTTACTTCTTTTCCAATCTGGATTCCTTTTATTTCTTTTACTGCTTTGATTGCTGTGGCCAATACTTAGAAAACTATGCTCAATAGTAGTGGTGAGAGTGGGCATCCTTGTCTTGTTCTTGACTTTAGAGGAAATGCTTTCAATTTTTCACCATTGAGGATAATGTTTGCTGTGGGTTTGTCATGTATAGCTTTTATTATGTTGAGGCATGTTCCTTCTATTCCTGCTTTCTGGAGGGTTTTTGTCATAAATGGATGTTGTTTTATCAAAGGCATTCTCTGCATCTATTGAGATAATCATATTCTTATCTTTCAGTTTGTTAATGTGGTATATTACTTTGATTTGTGAATATTGAAGAATCCTTGCATTCCTGGGATAAAGCCCACTTGGTCATGATGTATGATCTTTTTAATATGTTGTTGGATTCTGTTTGCTAGAATTTTGTTAAGGATTTTTGCGTCTATGTTCATCAGTGATACTGGCCTGTAGTTTTCTTTTTTTGTGGCATCTTTGTCTGGTTTTGGTATTAGGGTGATGGTGGCCTCATAGAATGAGTTTGGCAGTTTACCTTCCTCTGCAATTTTCTGGAAGAGTTTGAGTAAGGTAGGTGTTAGTGCTTCTGTAAATTTTTGGTAGAATTCAGCTGTGAAGGTCTCTGGTCCTGGGCTTTTGTTTGCTGAAAGATTTTTGATTACAGTTTCAATTTCTGTGCTTGTAATGGGTCTGTTAAGATTATCTATTTATTCCTGGTTCAGTTTTGGAAAGTTATACTTCTCTAAGAATTTGTCTATTTCTTCCAAGTTGTCCATTTTATTGGCATATAGTTGCTGATGGTAGTCTCTTATGATCTTTTGTATTTCTGTGTTGTCTGTTGTGATCTCTATTTTCATTTCTAATTTTGTTGATTTGATTATTCTCCCTTTGTTTCTTGATGAATCTGGCTCATGGTTTGTCAATTTTATTTATCTTCTCAAAGAACCAGCTTTTAGCTTTGTTGGTTTTTGCTATGGTCTCTTTTGTTTCTTTTGCATATATTTCTGCTCTAATATTTAAGATTTCTTCCCTTCTACTAACCCTGGGGTTCTTCATTTCGACCTTTTCTAGTTGCTTTAGGTGTGGAGTTAGGTTATTTATTTGACTTTTTTCTTATTTCCTGAGGTAACCGTGTATTGCTATGAACCTTCCCCTTAACACTGCTTTTACAGTGTCCCATAGGTTTTGGGTTGTGTTTTCATGTTCATTTGTTTCTGTGCGTATTTTGATTTTTTATTTCTTCTGTGATGGTTATTCAGAAGCATGTTGTCAGCCTCCATATGTTGGAATCTTAATAGCTTTTTTTCTTGTAATTGACATCTAATCTTACTGCATTGTAGTCAGAAAAGATGCTTGGAATGATTTCACTTTTTTTAAATTTACCAAGGCTAGATCTGTGACCCAGCATATGATCTATCCTGGAGAAGATTCCGTGTGCACTTGAGAAAAAAGGTGAAATTTATTGTTTTGGGGTGAAATGTCCTATGGATATCAATTAGGTCTAACTGGTCCATTGTATCATTTAAAGTTTGTGTTTCCTTGTTAATTTTCTGTTTGGTTGATCTATCCATAGGTGTGAGTGGGTATTAAAGTCTCCCACTATTATTGTGTTACTGTTAATTTCCCTTTTCATACTTGTTAGCATTTGCCTTACATATTGCAGTGCTTCTATGTTGGGTGCATATATATTTATAATTGTTATATCTTCTTCTTGGATTGATCCTTTGATCATTAGGTATTGTCCTCCTTTATCTCTTTTCACAGCCTTCATTTTAAAGTCTATTTTATCTGATATGAGTATTGTGACTCCTGCTTTCTTTTGGTCTCTTGTTTGCTTGGAATCTCTTTTTCCAGCCCTTCACTTTCAGTCCGTATGTGTCCCCTTGTTTTCAAGTGGGTGTCTTATAGACCGCATATATAGGGGTCTTGTTTTTGTATCCATTCAGCCAATCTTTTTGTTGGGGCATTCAGCCCCTTTACATTTAAGGTAATTAGCAAGTATGATCCTGTTGTCATTTACTTTGTTGTTTTGGGTTCGAGGTTATACACCCATTCTGTGTTTCCTGTGTAGAAAAGATCCTTTAGCATTTGTTGGAGCTGGTTGGGTGGTGCTGAATTCTCTTATCTTTTGCTTGTCTGTAAAGCTTTTGATTTCTCCTTCATGTTTGAGTGACATCCTTGCTGGGTACAGTAATCTGCATTATAGATTTTGTTGTTTCATCACTTTTAAGTATATCCTGCCCTTCCCTTCTGGCCTGAAGAGTTTGTATTGAAAGATCAGCTGTTATCCTTATGGGAGTTCCCTTGTGTGATATTTGTTGCTTTTACCTTGCTGCTTTTAATGTTTGTTCTTTGTGCTTGATCTTTGTTAATTTGATTAATATGTGTCTTGGGGTGTTTCACCTTAGGTTTATCCTGTTGGGGATTCTCTGGGTTTCCTGGGCTTGGGTGACTATTTTTGTCCCCATTTTAGGGAAGTTTTCAACTGTTATCTCCTCTAATATTTTCTCATGGCCTTTATTTTTGTCTTCTTCTGGGACTCCTGTGGTTTGAATGTTGGGGTATTTATCATTGTCCCAGAAGTCCCTCAGGTTGTCCTCATTTCTTTTAATTCTTTGTTTTTTTCCTCTCTGCTTCATTTATTTCTACCATTCTATCTTCTACCTCACTTATCCTATCTTCTACTCTTGGTTCCTTCCAGAGTGCTTTTGATCTCATTTATTGCATTGTTCATTATTGAGGGACTCTTTTATTTCTTCTAGGTCCTTGTTAAACCTTTCTTGCATCTTCTCGATCCTTGTCTCCAGGCTATTTATCTGTAACTCCAATTTGTTTTCAAGATTTTGGATCATTTTCACTATCATTATTCAGAATTCTTTATCAGGTAGATTCCCTATCTCTTCCTCTTTTGTTTGGTTTGGTGGGCATTTATCCTATTCCTTTACCTGCTGGGTATTTCTCTGCCTTTTCATCTTGTTTATATTGCTGTGTTTGGGGTGGCCTTTCTGTATTCTGGCAGTTGGTGGTTCCTCTTTATTGTGGAGGTTCCTCACTGTGGGTGGGGTTTGGACGGGTGGCTTGTCAAGGTTTTCTGGTTAGGGAAGCTTGTGTCGGTGTTCTGGTGGGTGGAGCTGGATTTCTTCTCTCTGGAGTGCAATGAAGTATTCAATAGTTTTGAGACGTCAGTGGGTTTGGTGTGAATTTGGGCAGCCTATATATTGAAGCTCAGGGCTATGTTCCTGTTTTGCTGGAGAATTTGTGTGGTATGACTTGCTCTGGAACTTGGTGGCTGTTGGGTTGTGCTTGGTTTCAGTGTAGGTGTGGAGGCTTTTGGATGAGCTCTTATCGATTAATGTTCCCTGGATTCAGGAGTTGTCTGGTGTTCTCAGGTTTTGGACTTAAGCCTCCTGCCTCTGGTTTTCAGTCTTATTCTTACAGTAGCCTCAAGACTTCTAGAACCAATGCTAGGTTAATGCCAGCGCCAAGGTTAATGTTGAAAAGATTCTCCACAGTGAGGGACACCCAGAGATGTTCATAGAGTTACACCCAGAAGAGAAGAAAGAGGAGTGAGATAAAGGTGACCAGGAGGAGAAGAGAGAGAATCAAAAGGAGAGAGACAGATCCAGCCAGTAATCAGTTCCATAAGTGTTCTCTCCAGCCTGGAACACACACACAGATTCACAAAGTTGGATAGAGAAGAGAAGGGGGAGGGAGGAGATAAAGGTGACCTGGAGGAGAAAAAGAATCAAAAGAAAAAGCAATCAAGTCAGTAATCTCACTCCTAAGTAAAAATGGGTACTGAAGATTGGATTCTTAAAGGTAGAAACTTGATAACAAATCCTGAAAAGCAAAGATTAAAAATCTAGAGTAGAGGTTAGACTCTCAAAAACAATGTTAAAAAAAACAAAATCATAAAAATTACTGAAAATATGTATGAAATTTGCTTTAAGCATAGGTGTTTTTTTTTTTTTTTTTTGGCAAGGCAATAGTAGGTTATAAAAGTTAAAGGATTTTTGTATTTCCATACAAATTGTGAAATTATTTGTTCTAGTTCTGTGAAAAATACCGTTGGTAGTTTGATAGGGATTGCATTGAATCTATAGATTGCTTTGGGTAGTATAGCCATTTTGACAATATTGATTCTTCCAATCCATGAACACGGTATATTTCTCCATCTGTTTGTGTCCTCTTTGATTTCTTTCATCAGTGTTTTATAGTTTTCTATGTATAGGTCTTTTGTTTCTTTAGGTAGATAATACTCCTAAGTATTTTATTCTTTTTGTTGCAATGGTGAATGGTATTGTTTCCTTAATTTCTCTTTCTGGTTTCTCATTGTTAGTGTATAGGAATGCAAGAGATTTCTAAAACTAAAAAAATTTAAAAAATGATAATAGTAAAATATATCTAAGAATTTCTCTGGTGCTGTTTAGGGCAGTGTGGGGTCAGTTCAGTTTCAGATAGTTCCTTGTTACAGCTTGTATTTCTGAAGGTCTATAGGCCCCTTCCTATGTAGCCAGTGCGAACCACAGGGTTTTAATCTGTTGCAGATGTCACTTCCAAAGTGGTTCCCTCTTCTTGGTTTCTTTTGGCCTCCTCTGTTGAGAGGTCTCTGCAGTATCAAACTTCGGCCCTGACACAGGGGGCAAAGGTGATCACTTATTTAGGCTTGCTTGTTTAGTCGTGCTATGGGGAGGGAGGCGCACTGTAAACAACTATCACTGGCGTGTGTGGGGAGTGCTCACAGTGTCTCAGCCACACGGGGTTTGCCCCCCCTCATGGCGTGTGTGCTCTCCCAGTCTACACTGCTCAGGCTCCAGGTTGCTCTGCAGGGAACTGTCTAAAGTGGGCCCTGGGTTGTGTGCACTTCCCAGGTCTAAGCCACTCAGGTTCAGGTTCTCGGGTACTCCACAAAGGCGCAGACTCGGTTGGGCCTGCGTTTTGTGCCCTTCCCAGGTCTGAGCAGCTCAGGGGGATGGATGCCTGGCAAGCGCACTCTGGCCAGGTGCGTGGTGCGTCTTAGAGCCTTCCCCGCCCAGCTGCTCGGTTTCCTGGGTGCGAATTGGGTGTGCGCCGCCTTAGATGTGGCGTGTCTCTCTTCTGGGGAGCTGATCTCTGGCTGCGACCCTCCTGACAGTTGTCAACCATCCAGAATCCCAGCAAGCTTTGGTTAGCAACTGGGAGCCTGCTCGCAGTTTGGTAGAGGATGCCCCTTCTGGCTCAGCCTGCTCCCTGCCTTGGGTCAGAGGCAGGGAATGGGCCAGTCTGCTGCCGGGTAGCTCTCCTTGGGTATTTGTTCAGTCCTTTGTTCTGTGAGTGGGCCCATCAGTGCCTTACATTAGGGCTTTTTGCAGGATAGTTCTCTTTCTCTCTGTTTTTTCCTCTCTCTGGCTATCCCACAGTTTGGGTTGCTGTCTCACATTAGCTCCCTCAGATTGCTCTCAGGGCATCAGGCTCAGTCCTTACCCTAAGCAGTGCAGCCCCCACTTGCTGGTGGCAGATGCTAGCATCTGGGCTACTTCTCTGTTGGGAGTTGCCGTTAGCATGTACTCTGTGGGCTTTAACTAATTTTCCTGCCAGTCATGTTGCCCTCTGATATTCCAAAACTCCCCACAGACCCACCAGTGAGAGGGTTTCCTGGTGTTTGGAAACTTCTCCTCTTTTAAGACTCCTTCCCAGGACGGGTCTCTGTCCCTAACTCTTTTGTCTCTCTTATCTTTTATATTTTGTCCTACCTCCTTTTGACGACGCTGCCTTTCTGGGTGCCGGATGTCCTCTGCCAGCATTCGGAAGTTGTTTTGTTGAGTTTGCTCAGTGTTCAAATGTTCTTTTGATGAATTTATGGGGGAGAAAGGCATCTTTCCATCCTGTTACTCCACCATCTTAGGACGGCCACACACCTTTCTGTCTTCAACCTGAGCCTCTGAGTAGCAACTGTTACCCTATAATTGTTAATATGCTGCAAAATTCTAGAGAGGAATACAATTACTTGAACGGTAATGCAATTCCTGACTTCTGTTTTTAGCACATTTTAGTACTTTTTCCAGGACAGGAAGTTTAGAAGTTAGGAATAGTATTTCTGGGTAAAGAGGTTCTTTTTCTCTATATAAGATTGAGTTTTTCTGGGCAAGAAGATGAGTTTTCCTACTGTGCCTTATAATAGATTTGGGTTTCCTAAGCTCAGGTTTCTCAGTTTTGGCGCACAACCAACAGTGAGATTGCCTGCAGCCTCTACTTTAGCTGGGGACTGAATTGAAACTAAGGCAAAATCTTGATAATAAGGAAACTGAAGTTTAGAAAATTTTAATCAGTGGACATCTCTGGTAGTACAGTGGTTAAGAATCCACCTTGCAATGCAGGGGATACAGGTTCAATTCCTGGTCTGGGAACTAAGATTGCATATCCCAGGGATACACAGTCTGTGCACCACAGCTAGAGAAGCCTGTGTGCCACCACTAAGACCCAACAAAACCATGTAAATAAATACTCAATAAAACCAGCATAAGTGATGCATCTGGACATGATATATTAGTCATGTTCCAGGTCATAGGAATGCTGTAAGTGTGCATCCCTTTTACTCAGCATATTTTATTCCTTGATGACTAATGTGTTCCAGCTGGGCTTTGCAGACCTTTAAGCTTAAGGGATACCTACTAGATATAACAGCAGTGTGCAAAAGACAAAGCATGCATATGTAAGACATTGGGCTTCAAGACAGATAATTTAAGTAAGAAACTAACACTATTTGTCCTATAATTCTTGAGCCCTCTTGAAAACTGGTCCACTTAAGCCTTTCAAGATGACAGGCAGAATGACATTCCACATTGAAACTTTGTTTTCTATCCTGTGCTTTGGCTGGCTCACCTGTTGTCCACGTTTTCCAGTTGGCCACAACAATTTAGGCACTAGAAATGAAAACATGGCAAAGGAGGTAGCTGTTGCTATGGATTCAGTTTCTGGTTTTGTCGGGAAAATAGGTTGATTGAGAAGAACTCCAAGGCCATTTGTCTTCAGCCTTGAAGCACTCCTTATGAGGTGACCTAACAAGGAAAACTGCATTTGTCATCAGTATGCCCATTCCTTTCCTGTATATCACTGAACTTTTCTCCTGCTTATTTTTTTCTAACCTTAGTTTGTACACTGAATTTATTTACCAACATGGATCTGAAATGTACTTAACCAGACTCACTAGTATACCAAAAACTGCCTAGGTTTGATTAGGCTGGACCCTAAATGTGCTAGTCCTACAGTCAACAAGGCGATGGACATCACTAGAAGAAACTGTTAAACATTTGCTGTTCTTTTCCCCTTACTCTTGTTCTCTTAAATACAGTCATCCTGTGTAGAAATGCACTACACACACATTATTCTAAGGTAAACAAAAAAATTTTGTTCAATACCTTTCTTACAAATCTGACTTTTTTTTTTTTTGCCACTAACAAATAACATTAGAAATTTCTGCCATTATTTGCAATTTACTCTGAAGATCTGAAAAAATACTTCATTTTTTGTGTTAGATGTTTAGGTAGTGACTTGTACAGATGAAAGTCATTTTAGTTTTATGGAGACGTGAATGAAAGATCAGCTAAACTGATCATGGGATTTTGACATAATTACAATGGCAGAAACAGGCTAGCCATTCAGGGCAAGAGGCCACTAGTGGATGGCTACAGAGTTTATTTCTGAGTTTAAGGAGGGAGCAGCATTATCTTGTGTTTTCTTCACTCACTAACATTGCAGTGGTCCACATAAAGAATGTGTCCAAATGTGTTCTTTCTGAAAGTTCAAGATGGAGAGAAAATGTGAGTTCAGAATTTCTTCCATTGCCAGAATCATATGTCACTGAGAATTTCACTCTGGAGCTATACTATGTTGCTCACCTTGCCATTTGGGGGCATTTTCTACTATACACTTCTTATTAGGGCTGGTCACAAGTTTACCCAATTACCTTTGTTAGGGGAAGCACACTGACTGAAACCACCCACCCTGGCCAGGCACCATAGTAACTATTTGCATGAGTTGTTTTATGACAGGAGGTCCTGGTAAGGAATAGGGAACTGATAAGCCTTCACACCAGAAGAGTTCAGGAAAGGTCAAAAGGAAACATCATTTGTTCAACCACCCCCGCCCCCGGATTCCTCTCTGTCATCCATCTTGGCTGAACAAGGCGTGCACCACCAGGAAGGACTCAGTCAGAATGATTGGCTAAGGACAACCCGGAAACTAATCCCATCACCATAAAACTCGAGACTGCGAGCCACATGGCAGAGCTGTTCTCCTGGGTTCCCTTCCCCTGCTGCTTTCTGCTTGGGTGCCCTTTCCCAATAAAATCTCTAGCTTTGTCAGCACATGTGTCTCCTCGGACAATTCATTTCCGAGTGTTAGACAAGAGCCCAGTTTGGGGCCCTGGAAGGGGTACCACCCTTCTTGCAGCACCTTAAGAATCCAAACTTTTAAGATCACTGCCTACTATAAACCAGTCTCGTTTGTTTTGCTGTCTATTGGTCTCTGCTGCAGTTATGAAAATATGTAACATTTATTTACATTATATGCTAAAAAAATAGAAAAAATTTTAAATCATTTTTATATTTCTAATTACTTAATATTGATACTGAAAGTTTTGAATCTCTATAAAGTTCAAAAAGTATGCTAATATGAAACTGAAAAGAGATGGTATTCACACTACAGAACTTCAATCACTTAAGTCACTTTAGACTTAATTTCTCTGATGTAGCATGCCCTGAGGATATTCTCTAGTGGTAAATAACAGAATTCTAATAGTTCCTAGGCTATAGTCTGTAACAACCAAATCTTCAAACAAGACAGTTTCAGGATTGGCACCAGGAGACTAGAAGCTACTGATCTAGGATAAAGAAGGGGTTTTCCCTCTGCTGGCCAGCACTCTGTGGAACACTCAGTATTTTTTTTAAAGAATGGTTTTAATGTCTGTTTATACCGCTTTTCTGACTTTCAGGGAGTTTACACCCAAGCTATTTGGCATTCAAGTTGAGGAAACTATTGACTTTCCATGTTTTAATCATTTTATTCATATATTTTATACAAGTTTAAATAACAAATTCTATGGTTTTCCATTATGCCACAGCCCATGGGTATGTATATTCTAAAAAGAATACTATAGAATAATTAATCCTATATAAGATATTATAAATTTATTTTTCCCCCTTTAACACAAAATACAGCCAATTAAGAATTTTAACTTGTAGCATTGTAGCATGCAAGTTGTGTGCTAAAGTAAATAAAAATATTTTGTTCAATACCTTGGTTACAAATATTTTGGGGGGGCCACTACAAATGACAACAGGAAAAAATTTTGCATCTTTTAATAAGTAGAGGGATAGCTTTTCAGCTCAGAATATATTGTGTATGTAGCCTGTTAAGGCCCAAAGTAAGTAAAGCCTCTAGTTTTACAGAAACAAAAAATGGTGTTGTCTTTTAAAGACTCAAAAGTAAATGTAAGACTATCACACTTTCAGCCAGAAACAAAAAAGATTTTACTGATCTCTTCAGAGTTTGAGAACCTGAAGCTGTAACCGTAGGGAAGGAAAAAAGAGCAAATGAGATATTGTTTCTAAATCAACATGAAGATTTTTCTCCCTGTCATGAGAAGATACAAGAATTGGGTGCATAGAATCTTCTGAAAATAACTTAAGTATCTGGAGACCTGTCCTGTCAGTCACCTCACCCCCACCCCCAAAGCATTCATGCCTTATTTCTGCTCTTCACCCTGAACTTCCAGCAGGTGTTGAAAGTCAGTGATAGCAATGGGTAGTAATGCAATCCTTATAGAAGCAGGTGGCCATTAAATTTTAGGAGAGCTCACTTGAAATTATCCCTTAGATATGGACCTAACTACATAGGGTACACCATGAGATGCACGATGAGGGTAGCTGTAGTGGTCACTCTGGTTTGATGATGAACAACATTCATTGTTTAATGGGATGGCATGTAACATTTACTGGAATGGCACATAACATTCTTAAACTTGAGACGCTGGAGTTACAGAGTTTTCAGTTGGTATGTGAGAGAGACATTAGGGAGCAGAAGAGGGGAGCCACTGATGAAATGCTGTGGTCAAATGTTTATGTCCCTTTGTTAATTCATATGTAAGACAAACATGTAGCCTACTAGATTGCTCCAATATAAAAGTACATTTTTCCCTTCTATACTTAAGTACTATTTATAAAACTGTCAATAGGGCTTCCGTGGGGATCCAGTGGTAAAGAATCTGTCAGTGCAGTGGACGTGGGTTTGATCCCTGATACAGAAGATTCCCCATGCTAAGGGATAACTAAGCCCTTGTTCCACAAATTCTGAGCCTGTGCTCTAGAGTTCGGAGCTGCAACAAGAGAAACCACTCCAGTGAGAAACCTGATGCAACTGGACAAAATCTTGCAGCAAGGAATTTGTAATGAAGTGAAAAAGAAATTATTGGGGGGGGGGGGGACAACTATCAGTAAAGGCCATGTTCACCTATGTTGCCAAGTATCACATATATAAAAATCTATTACTATTTGACAATGACAGTCCAAAAAGAAACAACGTGCTTGTTTCTAACAGAAGAGTATTGTGTGAACTATTAACTTCCTTTTTTCCAGTGTTTCCATTCATTATATTTGAATATGAATTTAATGTTTATCACCTCTATAGTCTGTTCCAGGGTAACAATAATAGGATAGGAAGGAACTATACAATATCAAAGACTAAGTAACAAATTAGAAAATGTTTTGTTGTTCAGTCCCCAAATTGTATCAGGCTTTTTGAGACCCAGTGGACTGCACCATGCCATTCTCCTCTCTCCTCCATTATCTCCCAGAATTTGCTCAAATTTAGCATTGAGTTGGTAATGCTTTCTAACCATCTCATCCTCTGCCACCCCCTTTTCCTTCAGTCTTTCTTAGCATCAAGGTCTTTTCCAGGGAGTCAGTTCTTCCCATCAGGTGGCCAAAGTATTGCACAATGAGCAGCAGAATCAGTCTTTCCAATGAATTAAGACTGAGAAAATCACTCAGTCATGTCCAACTCTTATTTTGAGCATCACCTAACTAGCATGTGAAATGAACACAATTGTCCAGCAGTTTGAACATTCTTTGGCATTGCCCTTCTTTGGGATTGGAATGAAAACTGACCTTTTCCAGTTCTGTGGCCACTGCTGAGTTTTCCAAATTTGCTGATATATTGAGTGCAGCACTTTAACAGCATCATCTTTTAGGATTTGAAATAGCTCAGTTGGAATTCCATCACTTCCACTAGCTTTGTTCATAGTAATGCTTCCTAAGGCCCACTTGACTTCACACTCCAAGATGTCTGGTTCTAGGTGAGTGATCTGAGTTATCGTGGTTATCTGAGTCATTAGGACCTTTTTGGTACAGTTCTTTGTATTCCTGCCACCTCTTTTTAATATCTTCTGCTTCTGTTAGATCTTTAACCTTTCTGTCAAAGACTGCAATACACTGAAGTACATATAACTGATAGCTTATACCCTTGCCTTTCATAAATTCCAACAGATTTTGCTGTTTAGATCCCAATTATTATTTGCCTTTTTCTGTCATTTTATGAATCTGGGAAATAATGCCAAAAGCTGAATAGTCCAAGGATAATTCTGATTCTTATTTTAGACTCAAGCAGAAGAAAACTTTGATTACTCTGTGGGGTATCCAATGTCAATAGCTCAAGTGATTCTAAAATTTGCACTGACCTTCAAATGATAAACACAGTTAATTAACCATGGCCTATCAGGCATGAACCCATGAATTTTATGAGATCATTTGGACTTAAATTTCAATAAAAGAAAGTTAATTATATCATCAAGATAATTATATCTTTATTAGCATAAATAAAATACTAATAAGCAGCAAGAAATTTAGAAAAAGATCTAAATTTGTTAGATTTGTTAATTTGTTAGAAAAGACTAACAAATTGTGGCCATATACAGGTACATTTGTTGAAACCAAAAATGTATATTGAAATCTATTCCATTTGAATCTAGTCCACTTGAATTCCACATTTTTTTTCCTTTTTGTGATCAACACTGATAAAAGCACAGTAACTAGATAATTCACTGAGTATCGAATCATCTATAGTAGTTGTGTTGCTGAAATAGGACTGTGTCTGAATTAGTCCAAGCAGTCAGTGTCTTAATTGTCTTAAGCCTCTGTAGTCTGCGGTTACTGATACCAACTTTAAAGTGAAAAGAAAGGACTGATTTGCATGTTACTCCTTTACTAAATGTGGCAGAAGTCTTCACACAGACATTGTATCCCCTCCAAATAATACATTCAGGTAAGAGAAGTGCCTGTTGTATATAAATTTTTGTCAAATTTCTTATTTTTAATTAGGTTTTAACACCATCACAATATCATTTCTGTCCAGCCTAATGTTATTGTCCCTTAGAACATTCATCAATTAGTTTAGCTAGAAGAGCACATTTGACTAAAATAAAGCAAGCCCCCACAGTTTTCCTCATTTCCATTGTTTTTGCTAATGGAGTTGGATCCCCTGTAGGGGAGTGAGAAGTGGGGAGTATGATGGTGTGAAGTGGAATGGCTGGAGTACAAAGTTAAGAAACTGTCTCCTTTCTACAACAATCTTCACCTTTTTGATTTATATATATTTATATATATATATATATTTTTTTGGCCACAGTGATTTGATCTTTTTAAAGTTCTTTCTCTTTAAGAGAGAGGTGGTAGGGGGAGCTCATCTGTTGTGGAGTTTTTGTTTTAATGTGGTTTAATGGAATGATAGAGACAGCTATCTTTTGTAATAGACTAAAATAATTCTAATGGCACCAATTTGGTCACCTCTCTTAAATTCTGGTTTTTGGCCATCAGGACATGTCTTTTCTAGAATTATTATTGGACTTTTGCTGCGCTTTTCTAAATTATTCTACTACATTTACTGTTTTGAAGTCTCATTTTGTAGACTGGAAACAATGTATCCATGCTTTCATTACATTATCCTGTCCTTCAGCAATATTACACCTGGGGCCAAGGGAATTGGATTATTTATTTATGGCTGCACCAAGGGACTTATAGGATGTTAGTTTCCCAACCAGGGATTGAACCCATGCTCACTGCAATGGGGGGAAGTGACCAGTCCTAACCACTGGACTGTCAGGGGAGCCCTAGCAGGGAACTCTTTCAAAATTATTTTTTGTATTATATATTTACTTGATTGTGCCAGGTCTTAGTTTCAGCATGTGGGCTTTCATTCTCTAACCAGCGATTGAACCTGGGCCCCTTGCATTGGAACCTCAGAGTCTTAGCCACTGGACCACCAAGGAAGTCCTAGGGACCTTTTAAATACTGCAACAATTATAACCTGTGTCAAATGCATATTTGATAATGGTTAATGATTGTCACACACTCTTTGTATTCCCAATTCTTCTAGGAGAATTCTGAATTTTTCATTTCCTTAAAGGTAAAATACACTTTTTCTTTTAATTTTACAAATGTTATAATTATTCTTTCTATGAAGTTTTTATCTCCACAAATGTGAATATTTTATTAACCTAGACATGTCTTGCCATTAGCTAGAGTCACAGAATTAGTCTTGATGGATAATTCTAACAAAAAAATATTCCTCAAAAAGCTACTGGTCTTTTCTCTTACAGCACATCTCAACGTTTTTTAAAAATTAAGGAGGAAATATTTTATCTCTTGGGGATCCTTGGCTGAAGCTTACGGAATTGAGTTTCACGAATCTCAAATTAGTTTTTATTTTCAGTTCTGATAGAAATTAGCATTCTCACAGTGTATCTCCATTGTAATCATTTAACTGTTTACCTGGGAATTGGATCTCTAAACTTATTTTTCCTCTGTTGGGAGTTTTCAGGTTCGGTTTTCAGTGGTTAGGACTGATTAGGTTCTCAGGTTATCAGTGGTTAGGACTCAGTACTCTCACTGCCTAGGTCCTGATTAATACCTGGTCAGGAAAATAAGATCCCAATAACTGAGCTGCACTGCCTTCCAAAAAAATGAATAAATTTTTCTTTAAATTCTGTCATAAAATGCACACCCCATACCAATTGAATCAAAGAGAGTTCCATAATTGGGCTTCCCATTGGTGCAGTGGGTAAGAATCCACCTTCCAATGCAAGAGACATAGGTTCATTTAGTTCCTATTCCGGAAGATCCTACATACCTCTAAGCAACAAAGCCCATGATCAACAGCTATTGAGCCTGTGTTCTAGAGCTCAGAAGGTGCAACTACTGAGCCAACGCACCTTAGAGCCTGGGCTGTACAACAAAAGAACTGACTGCAATGAGAAGCCCATGCACTACACGTAAAGTGTAGCCCCTGCTCTCTGCAACTAGAAAAAGCCCAAGCACAGCAGCCAAGACTCAGCCCAGCCACAAAACAACAACAACAACAACAAAAGCCCATGGCTTAAAAGAAAAAGAACAATCTCATAATTATCTTAGTCACAACTTAAACTTTTCTTATATTTCCTAAATTTAGCCATTTCCCATGAAATGTGTGTCAACTTTACTTATTAAACAAACTGCACAGATTTTATATTAACTAACTAGTACTCAAATGCCCAAATGATTTGCAGAACTCAAACTACAACTCTATGTTCATGCAGAATGTCTTGGTATGAGAAAGCTCAGTCTCTCTTGATTACAACAACTTCCAGTGATCACAGTAGCTGTGTTCCAGCTATACAACCAATGTCAGCTTTTGAAACCATCAATATCCTACTGATAAAAAGTACAAGTCAAGTCACAGGTCAAAGTATTATTCTGAAACCATACCAACAGGCTGGTATATTCCACATTGAAGTAAGTCATTGATTCATTCATGCAAAGTGTAATTTATCCATCATTAGAACATTCTGGAGAAGGAAATGGTAGCCCACTCCAGTATTCTTGCCTGGAGAATCCCATGGACAGAGGAGCCTGGTGGGCTACAGTCGATGGGGTTGCAAAGAGTTGGATACAACTGAGCGACTAACACACACACAGAGCATTTTATAGTTTTAGTTAAGAATCAGTTTCATTCTGTAGGCAACTCTGAAGGAAAACTGAGATGAACTCATTTTATGTATAGCATAATAAACCAGAAACAAGCCTGAATTGCTTTCTGTGTATTTTTGTTGTTCAGTTGCTTAGTCATGTCCAATACTTTGCAACCTGATGACTACAAAGTTCCAGGCTTCCCTGTCCTTCACTATGTCCTGAAGTTTGTTCAAATTCATGTCCAATGAGTCAGTGATGCCATCTAACCATCCTTCTCCTTTTGATCTTAATCTTTCCCAGCATTAGGGTATTTTCAGTTGGCTCTTTGCATCAGTATTGGAGCTCTACATCTGGTGGCATGTATGCTCCAGAGTTCGGGCGCTGTACTATGACAAATGCTTAGTTGCTTTCAAGTATGTGTGAGTCTTGTAGAGATCCAAGGAGTAAACTCATAAAGTCTGAGGACTCTCCGATGTCTCAGTACTCCTGGAGTTTTTAATTTATCACTTTGTCCACCTTCAGTCTCCAGTGATGAATCAATTACAGTTTTCCTGATGGTTTCTGCAGAGATTTCAAGTCATTGGTTCCTTTACCAGTAACTTTAAATTCTCTTTTCACCTGTTCATTTCTACAGTTTTTGAGGCCTTACTTTTCCCAGTGGCCTTACTTCTCTTGCCAGACATAAGGAGAGCTGAAGATTTTTTAGTGTGTCGGAGAAATATTTTCTTGTTCTTAGAAGTCCGTGTTTGCCATATGTTTCTTACTGAGTTATTCATTGCTTTTGAAAATGTTTAGAAGTAATTGACATCTGAGGACAATAATGTATTTTTCAAAGAGGATTTCTACTTGCTTCTACTAATGAAGAACATCCTTATTCCAACTTCAGTGCTGAAGATTATTTAAAACTAAGCTATAGTCAATATGTGGTGCAATCTTTTTCAGTTTATCCTTCATTGCAGAATACGGCCTTGTGAGCATGCACTCAAAAGGGTGAGAATTTACTCAATATCCCCCACAACAATTTTCATATCTAGACTCCAATTTATTTAACTTATATGCAGAGTACATCATGAGAAACGCTGGACTGGAGGAAGCACAAGCTGGAATCAAGATTGCCGGGAGAAATATCAACAACCTCAGATATGCAGATAACACCACCCTTATGGCAGGAAGTGAAGAACTAAAGAGCCTGTTGATGAAAGTGAAAGAGGAGAGTGAAAAACTTGGACTTAAAATTCAACATTCAGAAAACTAAGATCATGGCATCCAGTCCCATCACTTCATGGCAAATAGATGGGGAAACAGTGGAACAGTGGCTGACTATTTTTGGGGGGCTCCAAAAATCACTGCAGATTGTGATTGCAGCCATGAAATTAAAAGATGTTTACTCCTCGGAAGAAAGTTATGATTAACCTGGACAGCATATTAAAAAGCAGAGACTTTGTCAACAAACATTCATCTAGTCAGTTCAGTTCAGTTGCTCAGTCATGTCCAACTCTTTGCAACCCCATGAACCACAGCATGCCAGGCCTCCCTGTCCATCACCAACTCCTGGAGTCCACCCAAACCCATGTCCATCAAGTTGATGATGCCATCCAACCATCTCATCCTCTGTCGTCCCCTTCTCCTCCTGCCCTCAATCTTTCCCAGCATTAGGGTCTTTTCAAATGAGGCATGTCTTCGCATCAGGTGGCCAAAGTATTGGAGTTTCAGCTTCAACATCAGTTCTTCCAATGAACATTCAGGACTGATCTCCTTTAGGATGGACTGGTTGGATCTCCTTGCAGTCCAAGGAACTCTCAGGAGTCTTCTCCAACACCACATTTCAAAAGCATCAATTCTTCAGAGTCTGAAGACTCCAGGTTATAATAAGCAATTTAAGCCTGTTACCAATCTCTATAGTAGTTAAATACTCTATTTCAGTCTTTCTCCAGATCTTGACCCTGTGATTTTTGCAGGGAGCCGGCCTGCTCAAGGCCCAAAAAGGCCCTGGGAAAGCCTTGAAAGAGGCCATTCCCTGTCCCGCAACCCTATGATAAAGTAGTAAAACATTTGCCGGGTCTCCTTTGTTCTTCCTTGAGAAAAACATAGTAGTGATCTTCACTTAGTAGTTTATCTTGGAATGCCAAAAACAGGATGTAAGCTTCTGCAATCACTTAAGACAAAGAATTGTATTGATGTGACAAAAACCAGATGGCATTTTTATGAACTATGTTTTCTGCTTGTACTAGTATAAAGGTAGCTGTTTTGCTCAATAAAATCACTGACTTGCCTAAAGAGCATTCAGTCCTCTCGACCCCATTCTTTACTATCGGCTTTTTTCTCAGGCTTCCGTGCTGTTGCGATCGGGACTTGTTCTCTTTGCCAGCTGGTCCCGGCAGATTTTGCTCTGATTTTTTGGCTCTTTGATGCCTTCAAACAAATAAATTTTTAAGAGAGGTATATTATTTTCTAGTACTATATACAGTATTTTCAGGAAGAAGTTGGTAAATCTCATCTAATCTTTCATTACTACAATAAGCACTTTGTAGTATTCAACATGAAATGACCATGCAACACTGAATAAAGTTTACTAGTAACTAATGATTTAAAAATCTACTTATGTATTAAAGTTTCATTAATATTTCTAAATTGGTAGTGATAATTTCTTCTTCTATCCTTTGTAAGAATTCTGCATAAAACTGTAAGCATGAAAAAAAAAAAAAAAAACTGTAAGCATGTGACCAGCTCAGACTGGCTCTACTCTACCCACTATAGGATATCTAGTTGTCTTGCAGATATAGCAATGTCAAAACTGCAAGGCAGGTAACTTGAGCATGCCCGGAAGATTTAAGCCCTCCTCAATTAGCCCTGGGAACCCACATTTCCTCCCTATAGAACCAAGATAACTGAAATATGACTGGAACCTAACAGAGTTCTTCCAATAACAAGGAATCTGTTGTCTGAAAAGATGTAGGACTCAGATTGACCATTCCATACGTTTTAATTAATGGCCAAGTTTAAATCCCTCCAGTTAATACTTGCCCCACTACACACTAGTTTGTCTTCCTTAGCTCATGTAGCTTCAACCAACCCACCTGGGGAGGCAGATTTGAGCCCATTTCCTGTCTCCTCCCTGCTTGGCTGCAAATAAAAGTCTTTGTTTACTCAAAGATAATAGTATCATCTTCTGTGTACACTAGGCAGCAAGCGATGTTCTGTGACAAGATGAAAATTAATTATTTCTTGAATATTATGGATTATTCAATGATAGAGCTCTACAGGCATGTTGTGCTTAATTGTGGGAAAAATTTTAACATGTATATTCAATTCAGTGGAGGCTCACCACCTCTGAGGTTGGTTATTTATTCTGAAATCAATTAATATTCTAAGAATATCTCCTTTCTTACTGTTTTCATATTTATTGGTAGGTATTTATAATATCCTCTTTTAATGTATCTCTATAACATCTGTAGTTAATCCTGTTCTTTTACTCCTGTTACTTGTACCTCTTAAATATTTACTTTTGAAAGTCACTTATAAGAATTCCCTGGTGGTCCAAAGGTCAGGACTTGGGACTGGGGTTTGCTTCTGCTTGGGGAACTAAGATCCTCCAATCCATGTAGGGTGTTGTTGAGGGGAGTTGATGGGAATAGTGGGATAGACAAAAAGTCAAATGTTGCTTAACTAATTCTCTAAACTGAAATTAAAATTTTTTTCCATTTTATGTCTTTTGTTCATCTTTTAAAAATTTAATGATATTCTTTTTGCAACTACTTAAAATGCACATTTATTACTTCATTCATTTTTACCTGTTTGGTCTTTCAGGAGAAGCATCTTATAAAACAATGTTTTAAGATTTTCACAAATGCTGGTCGGGGTCCTTGGCTAAGAGGAGACTCTGCCTTGGGCCCGCCGGTGTAATAAACTGCACTCCACTAAAAAAATAAATAAATAAATAAATAAATAAATAAAACAATGTTTTATATGTGGTGTTTTTTATTATGGTTTGTCTTACAGTCCATTGTTTTATTTTTCGCTACTCTACATGGCATGTGGGATCTTCCTGGAGCAGGGATCAAACTCATGTCTTGTGAAATGGCAGGCAGATTCTTTACTGCTGTGCCACCTGGGAAGCACTGAATTAAAGTATTTACAATATGTTATATAAAATTCATCTGCATGAATTTGTGTATTTTCCACACAAATGTTTCTTTTAATGTATCTCTGTAACATCTATTTAATCAACTGCTTAAGGAATACTACTATATTTATTTTACTGCTTAAATTCTTCCAAACTCAAGCTTTGAATATCAGCAGCTTTTTCTGCTGACTTTTGTTACATAGTTTACTTTTTGCTATTACTATGTGTTTGAGAGTCAACTTCATTATCTCATGTATTTCCTGTCCTCATCTTTAATCACATAGTTTTCCAAGGAATCCCATATCCTTTTAGTGAAAAATAACATCAGAAATCAAAATCAAGGTACTGGGTATACTATTGCTATTAGTTGTTGCTTCTAGTTACCCTCTCAGTGTAGAGAAAAGAAATTGCTGTGTGAAAAGTATGTTTTGCATATACTAGTATTTACAATTTTTTATGTCTATATTAAAATGACTTTAATTAAGCTGATGTTGATAATCACATGTTCAGCTCTAATTCATTATAATACAGATTTTTCAAGCCTCCTCATATTGCTTATCTATAATCTCTCACTCTAATAGTGAGAACATTTTGCCTACTATTTGACCATCTATTTGCTTAATGTTTAATTTCAGTATACAACACCGTACGAGCATGCCAGAGAGGAGCTACCCTGCATCAGAGGTATGAAGCAGCAGCTGTGCTTTGCTGGAGCAGCTGTGAAGAGAGACCCCACATCCAAGGTAAGAGAAACCCAAGTAAGATGGTAGGCACTGAGAGAGGGCATCAGAGGGCAGACAGATTGAAACCACAATCACAGACAACTAACCAATCTGATCACACGGACCACAGCCTTGTCTAACTCAATGAAATTGAGCCATGTCATGTGGGGCTATCCAAGATGGACTTGGTCATGGTGGAGAGGCCTGACAGAATGTGGTCCACTGGAGAAGGGAATGGCAAACCACTCTTCAGTATTCTTGCTTTGAGAACCCCATGAACAGTATGAAAAGGCAAAAAGATAGGACACTGAAAGATGAACTCCCCAGGTTGGTAGGTGCCCAATATGCTACTGGAGATCAGTGGAGAAATAACTCCAGAAAGAATGAAGATTTTTTGTGTGTGAACTTTTAACAGTCATCATTTTACTTTTTTGCATTATACTTTCAGGTGTTGTACCTAAAAATTTACCATAAAACACAAGATCACATGGAATTTCTTCTGTGATTGCATCTAGAAGTTTTATATTTTGCGTTTTAACTTTAGGTCAGTGATTTATTCAGGTTCATTTCTATATCTAGGTATGTTGCTACCTGAAAGTGAAAGTCGTTCAGTCATGTCTGACTCTTTGCAACCTCATGGACTATACAGTCCATGGAATTCTCCAGGCCAGAATACTGGAGTGGGTAGCCTTTCCCTTCTCCAGGGGACCTTCCCAACCCAGGGATCAAACACATGTCTCCTGTATTAAAGGGGAATTCTTTACCAGCTGAGCCATCAGAGAATCCCATTTCTTTTTCTACCTAAGGAATCTGTAATTTATTTTTAGTTAACTAATCCTTTATTAACTAGGATCTTGTACATAACTTGCACATTTCCTTCTTAATTTTATGGTTAATTTCCTTTTGGGGAAATTCTCATTCAAAAAATTTTATTCTCTTTAAAAAAAATCTCATATCTAGCCTAATCTCTTTTCAATGCTTAAAATTTCTTTATCTTATATGTTTCTATTTTAAAACATACTTGCTTTAGAATCTACCTAGCTAGAACCTTGGAATTTTTATATGCAATTTAACTGAGAAAACTCGAAGAGCCTCTTGACTTTATTCAAGTATTTATTTCAGCAGCATCCCACCTACTACACAGACAAAGGTTTTTAAGCTATGGTTTTTCCAGTAGTCATGTATGGATGTGAGAGTTGGACCATAAAGAAAGCTGAGCACCGAAGAATTGATGCTTTTGAACTGCAGTGTTGGAGAAGACTCTTGAGAGTCTCTTGGACTGCAAGGAGATCCAACCAGTCCATCCTAAAGGATATCAGTCCTGGATGTTCATTGGAAGGACTGATGCTGAAGCTAAAACTCCAATACTTTGGCCACCTGATGTGAAGAGCTGACTCAGTTGGAAAGATACTGATGCTGGTGCTCGGGCCTGGTGCACTGGGAAGACCCAGAGGGATCGAGTAGAGAGGGAGGTGGGAGGGGGGATCAGGATGGGGAATACATGTAAATCCATGGCTGACTCATGTCAATGTATGGCAAAAACCACTACAGTATTGTAAAGTAATTAGCCTCCAACTAATAAAAATAAATGAAAAAAAAAAGAAAAGAAAAGATATTGATTCTGGGAAAGATTGAAGGTGGGAGGAGAAGGGGATGACAAAGGTTGAGATGGTTGGGTGGCATCACCAACTGGATGGACATTAGTTTGAGTAAACTCCATGAGCTGGTGATGGACAGGGAGGCCCAGTGTGCTGCAGTCCATAGGGTCTCAAGGAGTTGGAGATGACTGAGCAACTGAGGAACAACAATAATGACAATCCCAGCTACCAAATATAAGGTAAAAAATTTTAAGACAATAAAGGAAGACTTTCAGTTCAAGGTGGCAGAGTAGAATGGCTTGCGCTCATCTCCTCCTGCCAGATCACCGAACTCAACAGCTAGCTGCTGAATAATCATTGACAGGAAGATGCTGGAACCTATCAAAAAAAAGATAACCCATGACTAATGACAAAGAGAAGCCGCAATGAGATGGTAGGAGGGGCACAATCACGAAAAAAATCAAGTCCCATACCCTCGCGATGGGTGACCTACAAACAGGAGAGCAATAATAACAAACAAATTCTTCCACTGTTGTGAAGGTTTTGAACTCCCAAGTCAGGCTCCTCAACCTGAGGAGGCAACAAAGGGACTGGGAATCTGCAGGGAATCTTACCTTGAACGCCAGCAGGATTTGATTATGAGACTTACACAGGGCAAACAGAGATTAGTCTTGAAGGGCTGAAACAAAGCTTGTGCACACCAACAATCAGAGGAGAGGAGCTGTGACCCCACAAGAGACTGGGTCAAAACTACCTGATAACAGATCACCAGCCCAGGTTGGGTGCATGAGACAAGTGCTCGGGCCTGGTGCACTGGGAAGACCCAGAGGGATCGGGTGGAGAGGGAGGTGGGAGGGGGGACTGGGATGGGGAATACATGTAAATCCATGGCTAATTCATTTCAATGTATGACAAAAACTACTGTAATGATGTAAAGTAATTAGCCTCCAACTAATAAAAATAAATGGAAAAAAAAAAAAAACCTACCTGATAGTGTTTCAGGATCTTCTATGGAGGTGTGGGTCAGCAGGGGCTCACACTGGGATGCAGGACTAGTAGCAGATGTGTGGGAAGGTCCCCCATTGCAGTAAATCCTCTCACAGTTCAGTTCAGTCACTCAGTCATGTCCGACTCTTTGTGATCCCATGAGAATCGCAGCACTCCAGGCCTCCCTGTCCATCACCAACTCCCAGAGTTTACTCAAACTCATGCCCATCGAGTCGGTGATGCCATCCAGCCATCTCATCCTCTGTCATCCCCTTCTCCTCCTGCCCCCAATCCCTCCCAGCATCAGGGTCTTTTCCAATGAGTCAACTCTTTGCATCAGGTGGCCAAAGTACTGGAGTTTCAGCTTCAGCATCAGTCCTTCCAATGAACACCCAGGACTTATTTCCTTCAGGATGACTGGTTGGATCTTCTTGCAGTCCAAGAGACTCTCAAGAGTCTTCTCCAACACCACAGTTCAAAAGCAAAACCTGGAATGTTAGGTCCATGAATCAAGACAAATTGGAAGTGGTCAAACAGGAGATGGCAAGAGTGAATGTCGACATTTTAGGAATCAGTGAACTAAAATGGACTGGAATGGGTGAATTTAACTCAGATGACCATTATATCTACTACTGTGGGCAAGAATCCCTTAGAAGAAATGGAGTAAGCCATCATAGTCAACAAAAGAGTCCAAAATGCAGTACTTGGATGCAATCTCAAAAACGACAAAATGATCTCTGTTCGTTTCCAAGGCAAACCATTCAATATCACGGTAATCCAAGCCTATGCCCCAACCAGTAATGCTGAAGAAGCAGAAGTTGAACAGTTCTATGGAGACCTACAAGATCTTTTACTAACACCCAAAAAAGATGTCCTTTTCATTATAGGGGACTGGAATGCAAAAGTAGGAAGTCAAGAAACACCTGGAGTAACAGGCAAATTTGGCCTTGGAGTATGGAATGAAGCAGGGCAAAGGCTAATAGAGTTTTGCCAAGAGAACGCACTGGTCATAGCAAACACTCTCTTCCAACAACACAAGAGAAGACTCTACACATGGACATCACCAGATGGTCAACACCGAAATCAGATTGATTATATTCTTTGCAGCCAAAGATGGAGAAGCTCTATACAGTCAGCAAAAACAAGACCAGGAGCTGACTGTGGCTACAGATCATGAACTCTTATTGCCAAATTCAGACTTAAATTGAAGAGAGTAGGGATAACCACTAGACCATTCAGGTATGACCTAAGTCAAATCCCTTATGACTATACAGTGGAAGTGAGAAATAGATTTGAAGGACTAGATCTGATAGACAGAGAGCCTGATGAACTATGGACGGAGTAGGTTCATGACATTGTACAAGAGACAGGGATCAAGATCATCCCCAAGAAAAAGAAATGCAAAAAGGCAAAATGGTTGTCTGAAGAGGCCTTACAAATAGCTGTGCAATGAAGAGAAGCTAAAAGCAAAGGAGAAAATGAAAGATATTCCAATTTGAATGAGAGTTCCAAAGAATATCCAGGAGAAATAAGAAAGCTTTCCTCAGTGATCAATGCAAAGAAATAGAGGAAAACAACAGAACGGGAAAGACTAGACATATCTTCAAGAAAATTAGAGATACCAAGGGAACATTTCATGCAAAGATGGGCACAATAAAGGACAGAAATGGTAAGGACCTAACAGAAACAGAAGATATTGAGAAGAGGTGGCAAGAATACACAGAAGAACTATACAAGAAAGATCTTCATGACCCAGATAACCACAATGGTGTGATCACTCACCTAGAGCCAGACATCCTGGAATGTGAAGTCAAGTGGTCCTTAGAAAGCATCACTATGAACAAAGCTGGTGGATGTGAAGCTATTTCAAATCCTGAAAGCTGATGCTGTGAAAGAGCTACACTCACTTATGCCAGCAAATGTGGAAACATCAGCAGTGGCCACAGGACTGGGAAAGGTCAGTTTTCATTCTAATCCCTAAGAAAGGCAATCCCAAAGAATGCTCAAACTACCGCAGAATTGCACTGACACCCTAGTAAAGTAATGCTCAAAATTCTCCAAGCCAGGCTTCAGCAATACATAAACCGTGAACTTCCAGATGTTCAAGCTGGTTTTAGAAAAGGCAGAGGAACCAGTGATCAAATTGCCAACATTTGCTGGATCATCAAAAAAGCAAGAGAGTTCCATCTACTTTTGCAAAACATCTACTTTTGCTTTATTAACTATGCCAACAGCGTATGTGGATCACAAATCCTCTCACAGATCACCATTAATCTGACCATAGATACTGTTGCTCGATTGCCTCAGGCCAAAAAACTACCAGGAAGGGAACACAACCCTATCCATCAACAGATAATTGGATTAAAGCTTTACTGAGCAAGGCCCAGCCAACCAGAGCAAGACCCAGTTTTTCCCACCACCAACCCTCCCCCATCAGAAAGCTTACACAAGCCTCTCAGCCTTGTCCATCAGAGGGCTGACAGAAGAAGTAAGGAGAACCACAATCTCACAGTCAGTAAGACAAAACCACATTACAGAAAGTTTATCAAAAAGCAAAATGTTATGTCCCAAATGAAGGGACAAGATAAAACCCCAGACAAACAGCTAAATGAAGTGGAGATAGGAAACCTTCCAGGAAAAGAACTCAGAATAATGATAGTGAATCTGATTCAGGATCCCAGAAAAAGAATGGAGGCAAGATTCAGAAAATCAAGCAATGTTTACCAAACACCTACAACGATTAAGAAAAAACAGAGACAGATGATAGAATAGAAGGAATCAATAGCAGAATAACTGAGGCAGAAGCACAGACAAATGACCTGGAGGACAGAATGGTGGAAATCACTGCCACAGAACAGAATATAGAAAAAGAATGAAAAGAAATGAAGACAGCCTAAGAGATCTCTGGGACAACATTAAATGCATAACATTCACATTATAGGGGTCCCAAAAGAAGAAGAAGAGAGAGTGAGGACATGAGAAAATATTTGAATAAATAATAGCTGAAGACTTCTGCAACGTGGGAAAGGAAATAGTCAACCAAGTCCAGGAAGCACAGAGTCCCAGGAAGGATAAACCCAAGGAAGAACACACAGAGACACATAGTAATCAAACAGAAAATAAAAAGACAGTTATAAAATATTAAAAGACCCATAGTAATCAAACAGAAAAAAAGTGGTAAAATATTAAAAGCAACAAAGGAAAAATGACAAATGACATATGATGGAATTCCCAGCAGACTATCAGCTGATTTCTCAACAGAAATTCTATAAGCAAGAAGGGAATGGCATGACATATTTGAAGTGATGAAAGGGAAGAAACCACAGCCAAGAATCCTCTACCCAGGAAGACTCTACTTTAGATTTGATGGTGATGTCAGAAGTTTTCCAGACAAGCAACAGTTAAGAGAATTCAGCACTACCAAACCAGCTTTACAAATGCTAAAGGAACTTCTCTAGGCAGGAAACAAGAGAAGGAAAACACCTACAGAAAGAAAATTAAGACAGAAAAGGATCGGATAAGAAAGTCACACAAGAAAGAGAACTATGTGAAGCAAGTTTACCTTCCTGTGGGGGAAGACCAGGTCTATCAGTTGGACTACCTAACTGATGATTGCCAAGCAATTCCAGATTGACTGATGAAAGACCAAATTTGCAAATCTGAAGCTGCAATTAAGTCTTGGTTTAAGATGGGGCTTAGCACAAGAGGCTCCATTTTGGGCCCATTCTCCCTTCCTTTCTCTCTTCTTTCTTCCCTTCCCTCTTGCCTCCATCCTTTCTCTCTATTTTAGTAGTGCTTATTTATTAACATTTGTTTATTTATGGCTGTACTGGGTCTGGAAATATTACTTGCACTGTTTCAAATCTTAAAAACAAACAAAAATTAACTTATGGTATCTTATTTTGAAAATTTTCACATCTAAGTGTTCAAGCTTTCCCATTAGTTGGCCAGATATCCTTGGAATGGTAACCTGACTGAGGTCGATATGCTTTTGTATTGTAATATGTATGCAATTTAAAAATTCGTCTCAAATAGAAGAACCCTGTTCTTAAACTAAGTCTTTTGTAGAGTACTCCCTTTATCCCTTTTATAAAATAAATAAATGAAACATTGCCCTGCAGCAATCTCTCTTTAAACAGCATCCTCCCCTCCACTTCTAGCATCTCTGAGTTGTGAGGAGCCCAGGTCTCCAAAGAATAAGATTGGATGATTCTTTACTTTTCAGTTCAAAGATTACTGATTTATTTTCCAGGGTTATAAACATCTCTTGCTCTTCCACAATCACCTTATTTTTTCCTATCACCTAGTTCCTAAATTTAAGTAATTAGTTCTATAAAAAAACAAACAGTATTCTAGTCTGATTGGAGAATGCGAATACTTGATAATTTATTCTCAACACATACACAAAAAATGAGTCGCAAAACTGCATGATACAAACAGTATTAATTTTTGTATTTGTCTTTTTTTTAAGGGAGGGATTTTCCTTGCTGGTCCAATGATTAGGATTCTGAGCTTTCACAGCCATGGTACAGGTTCAGTTCCTGGTTGGGCAACTGAGAAACCATAAGCTGTGCCACAGCAAAACAAACAAAAGAGGTCAGTGGGTAGACTTGATCCATTTAGTTAACAATTTATTGAACTACTCATTTTTATTTGCTCAGAATAATCAAAAGTTTTATTCAAATATTACAAAAGAGCAATAACAGATACGGCTACTTTATATAATTCTTTATATAATTTTTATAAAATAGGATGATGAGTTTAACAAATCCATCACAGCACTGTTATAAATCTTTATTAGGTAAAAGATAATGTTTCAAGATTAAAACTTTGGGGGACAATAATATTAAAGACTCATATATTTACTAAATATTCTTAGAAATGTAAAATTATAGACCTTTTTACACTTTCTCCTTAAATTGGCAATAACACTCACAGATTTCCATTTGTGTTACACTGTTTGTAAAACATTTCAAGAGTAAAGCAAAGGGAAGTTCAGAGCCCAAGAACTAAGGGTTTCCTTAAAAGTGTTTTGGTATCTAGCAGTATTTGTCAGTCAACTGTCAGCTCCGTGAGAAGAAGTCTCCCTATAAAAACAGGACAACAATAACTAAAGTGTTTTATTTTTCAAGTTCCTTTAGGATCCCAAAGGGATGAGAGCTGTTAGCAGCCCACTATGTGAAGAAAGCTAAGTGCTGAAGAATTGATGCTTTTGGGTTTTTTGTTTTGTTTTTTTTGAATTGATGTTTTTGAACTATGGTGTTGTTGAAGACTCTGAGAGTCCCTTGGACTACAAGGAGATCCAACCTGTCCATCCTACAGATGAGTCCTGGGTGTTCATTGGATGGGGTGATGCTGAAGCTGAAACACCGATATTTTGGCCACCTCATGTGAAGAGCTGACTCATTGGAAAAGACCGTGATGCTGGGAGGGGTTGGGGGCAAAAGGAGAAGGGGATGACAGAGGATGAGATGGTTGGATGGCATCACCAACTTGATGGACATGTGTTTGGGTAAACTCCAGGAGTTGGTGATGGACAAGGAGGCCTAGCGTGCTGTGGTTCACGGGTTCACAAAGAGTCAGACAGGACTGAGCGACTGAACTGAACTGATACATTCTGATATAACTGTTTATTATGCCATTCTAAAGTTTTTATGGTCTTGCCTAATTCGTAGCCCCATGATACCTCTCTTGCTTACAGACACACTCAAGTTCTTGAGTAAATTATTGAATTTACCACAACTCCAACATTCCCTGGCTTATGTGTTTTTACAGGTATATTGCTGTCTGTCTGAATACTGTGTCTCTGCTGGAAACTTCAGTGCATGGTCAAAGCAAAAATGCTGAAGTGGTTTGCCATTCCTTTCTCCAGTGGACCACGTTTTGTCAGAACTCTCCACCATGGCCTGTCTTGGGTGGCCCTACATGTCATGGTTCATAGTTTCATTGAGTTAGACAAGGTTGTGACCCATGTGATCAGTTTGATTAGCTTTCTGTGATTGTGGTTTTTCATTCTGTCTGCCCTATGGTGGATGAGAATAAGAGGCTTGTCCTGGTACTGTTGCAGAAGTCAGACCAAGAAACCAAGCACCACACTCACAGAGTTAGAGAATTCAAGTTTATTCTGCAAGCAGGCCCAGAGGAGTTAACACTTGGAGCTCTAAATCCTGAACACAGAGGTTAACAAAGTTTTTATAGGCAGTGCAAGACCTCAGACTATAGTGCTGACATTAACAGGTTAGTTTAAACTAGGGGATTGGTTAGGACCCTGCAGGGGGGATGCCTGACCTTTACACAAACATGGTTAAGCAGGATTACAGTGGTTGGGTAATTGCAAAAGCAGGACAAGGGTGAATGAGGTAAGTTTCAGCTCTTAGCATTGTTGTAAGTTTCCGTAAACTTAGATGATTTTGCAAGGAGCAAGCTGAGTTATAGAAGCACAACAAGCGTGAAGTTATTTCTAGCTGGGTGTATGTTTTCAGTTTTTCTCTTCAATCCCCTCTTTGATGGCCCTCAAATCTCATAAGGCATCAATGTCTTGATCTTCTTGGCTCAGGGGCTCAAAACCTTTCAAAGCTAGGAGGTGTGTGGTGACCCTCCTCACCACAACGGCTGAAAATTTTCCTCACGAATAATGGCAAGAGGCAAGGTAAGAGGAGGCAGTTCCCAAGGAGGAGCAGGACTATTTCTATTATAGTTTTGGACCCACCTAGATAAGAAAACCTTTCCCCAAATAGTTCTCCTGGATTCCATCCCTTCCAAATCTGGAGTGGGACATGAGCTATGTTAGTCATCTTTCTGGTTATTTCTTCTATAACTTTGCCACTATCATCTATCTGTAGGCAACAATTGCTAAGATTGAACTTTCCACAGACACCTGCCTCTGCAGTCAGTAAAATAATCTAGGGCTAGGCAGTTTTGATAAACAGGATTATGCATCTTGGTTTGTTTTTCTGGCAGTAAATTAAGAGCCTTGGCCATTTCATTTGTAATGATTTCCATCACTGCCTGGAGCCAAAAAATTCTGTTAAGCATGTAAATTGGGATTTGGTAACCCCAGGACCCATCATCTGCCCATGTGACTGGCCAGTAGTATTGGATTGTATGTTCAGGAGGCCATTGTCATCCTTCCATTCTCCAATCTGTAGAGACCTATGCTTTTTGGTGGGGTCTCTATCTTTATAAACAGCCCAATTATTCACCTTGGGCTAAGGAGAGTAGGAAAAAGAAGAGATGGATAATCCCCAGTATACATGACCCTGACCACCTGGCTGGCAAAACTGAATATGCATTAGTTCCACAAATCCAATATAATCTTTCTGGAGCAGGCCAATGTCCTTCAGTGAACAAGTCATCCCATCTGGTATTTAAACTGGGGAAGCTTGCTAGAAGGTGATGATTAGGCTCTCAATAGTTTGGGCTTTCCCACCAACCAGAAGTATGAATACTTCTATTATAATATTTTGGAGCAAGACAAGTGAGTTTTCCTACTAGAACACTGAATAATGGGCCCCACTGTGCTAGAGAGCTTTTGCTGATTTATGGAAGTCTTTTAAGTGGCAGGCTCCCCTGAGTTGTTGAAGGGTCTTTGGGGATCTAATTCTTTAGCTTCCCAGGGCCATTGGTCTCTCATATTAGTTTCCCCACACCCACTGCAAAAATTAACCATTAATCTCTGGGTTATGGTCTCTGCGAGGGCTATGAACAGACTTTTAGTTTTGGCTAGAATAGGAGGGGGACCACGTTCCATCTCTTCATAAAAAGAATGGAAGAGCCTGGTGTGGAAACCTGGAGTGGGATAGAAATGCTCTGGAATATCAATACAGTTCCTGGGTCAAGACCTCTTCCATTAATATAGATGCCAATCGGGTGACCCTTTTCCCATCTTGAGTCTCCAGGATTGAAGATAGTGAAATTGACTAGTTTACACATCTGCAGCTTACATTTGGGATCAATAGTTCTGTTTTGGAGTGGTGCTACTTTGTCCTTATTCTCCCAGTTACCTCTATATTTTCCCAGGTAGCCCATGTGACACAGGCCCAGGTTGAGCAACAAAGAAAGGGCCCTTCATAACACCCAATGTTTTGGGATGCTGGTTACACATGTATTTGTCATCAAATGTGTATTGCCATTCTCATGATAAGCCCCCACAATTCAAAATATGGGGGTTACTAAGGTTTTGTCAGCAGCACCACACATATCAAAGTGCACCAACATAGGACGTTCTAAATTCGTCATTTGTGTCAGGTTAATCAGGAGCCCTCCTTCTCGGCCCCAGAAGGAGGAGGAACCTGGGCACTCACTCACACACATTAAGAGTTTATCACAGTGCCTCCCCTCTCTGTGAAGGTCCCTAACTGGTGGTCTTACAGGAGGTGGTCAAGTTCCTCCTCCTTCAGGCTATGGGACCTGCCTGGTTCTGTGTCCTGAGGTCTTATCTTATATTGGCTGTTACTGGTGAGTTGGTCAATCCAGAGTTACTGGTTGAGTTACTGGTGAGCTTGGCCATGCATAGAATCAGAACGCCACTCCAAAAGAGTACCCAGAAAACCATCAGGTAGCATGCCACCTCATTAGTCTCAGAGTTCTTCCACTCCAGCATGGCCAAGCCATTGATCTGGCGGCTCAAGGGCTCTGTGTGGTTGAAATCTATCCTAGGGCCTCCAGAAATGTTGCAGAGAAACCAAGCATCACTTCCACTAGCTGGAGAGTTGGAGAACTCAGGTTTATTATACTGGTGGGCCCAGGGGAGATAACACTTCCAGCTCTGATCCCTGAACAAAGGGGTTACAAATTTTTCATAGGCAGTGCATGACCTCAGACTATAATGGGCAGTGCTGACTGTTAACAGTCTAGTTGAAACTAGGGGGTTGGTTAGGACACAGCAGGAGTGATGCCTGACCTGTATACAAACAAACATGGTTAAACACGATTAGAGTGGTTGGGTATTGCAAAAATAGGACAAGGGTGAGTGAGGTAAATTTCAGCTCCTAGCCTTGTTTTAAGTTTCCATTTTCCTGAAACTGTGTAACTTATGCTACTTTGCAAGGATCTATTTGAGTTGCAAGGAACAAGCTGAGTTCTGGAAGCAGACCCAACATGAAGTTATTTCTAGCTGGATGTAACTTTTAATTTTCCTCTTCAGCACTAATAGCTTAAGGTGAACAGTGCTGCTGGATTCCTGGTCTTTGAAGTAAAAGATTTAACTTTGGGACCAAAGACAGTCTCAGTCACTCAGAGTTTTGTGCAGGTTTTTATTTAAAGTGAAAGTGATAGAAAAAACTTCTGACATAGACATCAGAAGGGGATAGGGGAGTTATCTGTCTCACTAGTTTAAGTGTGGCCTTATATACTTCTTAACTGGCTGCTGAGAATAGATAAAAACAATGTCTCTTTTTTGTAAAGTTTCCATTAGAACTTTGCTGAGGCATTCTGAGATAACTGGCATAAATTTAGCCAGGGACAGGGGGCTCACAGCAACTTTTCTGGGCAAGATATACTGTTGCTGTGTAATCAGGGGTACAAGTCTTGAGAAACAGGTTCCCAGGCAAGATTTGTTACAATTATAATCATTAACATAGAGCCTAAGAAAAGCATTTCCATGAGTAAGACATTGTGCTATGTAGTCATTAGTTCAGGTACTAAAGAAAGGCCAGTTCTCAGACAAGATACATTCTTGCATAAGGCTTAAGGAAACAGCAGAGAGTGTTCACCAATCCTTAAAGTGCCTTGGACTTCCTGGCTAAACTTTAACTCTTTCGGTATGCACAGGTTTTGTTTGTGCCCCCTAAGAGTCTCTCTACCCAGTCCTATTGTATTCTGTAAACAAATTGTAACATGGGTTTGGGTGGACTCTGGGAGTTGGTGATGGACAGGGAGACCTCACATTGTGCAGTTCATGGGATCTCAAAGTCGGACACGACTGAGCGATTGAACTGAACTGAACTGAAACAAATCCTGCTGCTGCTAAGTCGCTTCAGTCGTGTCTGACTCTGTGCGACCCCATAGACAGTAGCCCACCAGGCTCCCCCATCCCTGGGATTCTCCAGTCAAGAACACTAGTGCGGGTTACCATTTCCTTCTCCAATGCATGGAAGTAAAAAGTGAAAGTGAAGTTGCTCAGCCATGTCTGACCCCTAGCAACTCCATGGACTGCAGCCTACCAGGCTCCTCTGTCCTACTGTTGTTCAAATTCTCTGGAATTTCTCAGTTCCTTTGCTGGATACCCAGATTGAGAAATCTGTTTCAGGGCCTAGAACTTTTGTCACAGTGTGATAACTTCTTTGGTATAATTGTTCTCTGATTGTGGGTCATCTGCTTGGTGGCTCCAGGTGGGGCTCTTGGCAGCCTCCTCCAGGAGGACCACACACCAGGCTTCCCAGGATTACTGCTGCAGAACCCTTATCCCTGTGGCCACTGCTGACCCACCTGTTTGTAGGAAATACTCAAACACTCAAAGGCAAGTCTGACTTAGTTTCTTGTGGAGGTCACTGCCCCTTTCCCTGGGTCCTAATGCACACAAGGTTTTGTTTGTACCCTCTGTGCGTCTTTGGTGGGTATGAGATTTCATTTTAAAATACGATTGCTCCTCACCTCCAACAGGCTTGTGGTGACTTCACCTTTGCCCTTTGACAAGGGGTATCTTCATTTTGGTGGGTTCAAATATTCTCCTATTGATGATTGCTCTAGATGGTTGTCTGAGGAGGCCTTGGCACTGAGAAAAGAAGAGAAGTGAAAGGCAAAGAAGAAATGGAAAGATATACCCATCTGTTTGGCATTCCAAAGAATAGCAAGAAGAGGAAAGAAAGCCTTTTTAAGTGAACAATGTAAAAATATAGAGGAAAAAAATAGAATGGGAAAGACTAAAGACTTCTTCAAGAAAATCAGAGCTACCAAGGAAATGTTTCATGTAAAGATGGGCACTATAGAGGCCAGAAATTGATTGGACCTAACAGAAACAGGTTAAGATGAGGTGGCAAGAATACACAGAAGAACTATACAAAAAAGATCATAATGACCCAGATAACCATGATGGTATGATCACTGACCTAGAGCCAGACAATCTGGAGTGCGAAGTCAAGTGGGCCTTTGGAAGCATCACTATGAACAAAGCTAGTGGAAGTGATGGAGTTCCAGTTGAGCTATTTCAAACCCTAAAAGATGGTGTTGTTAAAGTACTGCACTCAACAGGGCAGCAAATTTGCAAAATGCAGCAGTGGCCACAGGACTGAAAAAGGTCTGTTTTCCTTCCAATCCCAAAGAAGTACAGTGCTGAATACTGTTCAAATTATCACACCATTGCACTCATTTAATACTCTAGCAAGTTAATGTGCAAAATCCTTCAAACTAGGCTTCAACAGTAAATGAGTCAAATACTTCAAGATGTACAAGCTAGATTTAGAAAAGGCAAAGGAACATTTTTTATATAAAAAGCAAGAGAATTCCAGAAAAACACCTAATTCTTCTTCATTGACTATGCTAAAGCCTTTGACTATGTGGATCAAAAAACTGTGGAGAATTCTTAAAGAGATGGGAATACAAGACCACCTTACTTGCCTCCTGCAAAACCTGTATGCAGGTCAAGAAGCACCAGTTAGAGCCAGACATGGAACAAGGGACTTGTTTAAAACTGGGAAAGGAGTATGTCAGGCTGTGTATTTTCTTCCTGGTATTCAACTTCTATGCAATGCCGGGCTGGATGTGGCACAAGCTGGAATCAAGATTGCTGGGAGAAATATTAACAACCTCAGATACACAGATGACATGACCAGAAAGTGCAAGAGCAGAAAGGGAAGAGGAACTAAAGATCCTCTTTGTAAAAGAGAAGAGTGAAAAAGCTGGTTTAAAAGTCAACATTCAAAAAACTAAGATCATGGCATCTAGCCCCATCATTTCACGGGAAACAGATGAGCAAACAGTGGCTGACTTTATTTTCTTGGGCTCCAAAATCACTGCAGATGGTGACTGTAGCCATTAAATTAAAAGATGCTTGCTCCTTGGAAGAAAAGCTGTGACAACCCTAGACAGGGTATTAAAAAGCTCAGACATAACTTTGCTGACAAAGGTCAGTATAGCCAAAGCTATGGTTTTCTGAGTACTCATCTGTGATGTGAGGGTTGGATCATAAGAAGGCTGAATGCCAATTTTGATGCTTTCCAACTGTGGTGTTGAAGAGTCTTCAGAGTCCCTTGGACTGCAAGGAGAACCAACCAATCATAAAGGAAATCAGTCCTGAATATTCACTGGAGGAACTGATGCTGAAGCTGAAACTCCAGCATTTTAGCAGCCTATTTGGAAGTTCTGACTCCCTGGAAAAGACCCTGATGCTGGGAAAGGTTGAGGGCAGGAGGAGAAGGGGACAACAGAGGATGAGATGGTTGGAGCCACCATTGAGTTGATTGACATGGTCTGAGCAAACTCTGAGAGATGTTGAAGGACAGTGAAGCCTGGAAGCCATGGGGCTGTAAAGAGTTGGACATGACTGAGTGACTGAACAACTGCCTGCAACACATACCCACTCCCACATCTATTGCCTCTCCATTTCTGCCTTTGCCAAAGCCTTCCCAAGTTCTTTTAGGCACTTAGGAAAGGTGCCATAGAGACCTCTTCTGCAAGCTCTGTAGAAATTTCAGTTTATTCCACAGCAGTCATCACTCTGTATTGCAGAATATACTTACACAGCTTCTGAAGGATGGGTCACATGGGGGCAGAGTGGTCTTTCAGTAAATGTTCATTATATCATGGAATTAGTAAATTTTTGTAAAGCACCTTTTAAATTATTATCCATTTATCCTTAACGTTTCCTCTTTTACAGCTTCTGTATGTGGTGTGTGTGTGTGTGTGTGTGTGTGCATGCACATGTGTGCACGTTGTGCCCAACTCTTTGCAACTCCGTGGACTATAGCCCATCAGGCTCTTCTGTCCATGGGATTCTCTAGGCAAGAACACTGGAGTGTCCACAAACCCACACCTCAGAAGATTCTAGCTTAGAAGAAAAAGCAAATTGTTTTTGCAACTGAAGATTTCAAACTGAAAATCTGCTCACTCTGTTTTATCAATTGTCAATGAAAAATCAGTATTCAGTTCTCTCATCAATGCTTATCAATGCCAATTACACAATCTTCACGACACCAGTAAGAACTGATTAAAATTAGGTTTGCTCGTAAGAGATTTTGGTGCTAATATAAGGAACAATCTTAAGATCTACTTATACAACTAGATAGATCATGATTTTGTTATATAATTTAAAAATATCTGTATAAATTATGATATATAAATTCTTTAATACCTGTATTTCTGCTTATGGATGTGTGTATAAATATCAAATGTTTCTCAGTCATAAGGGTCATCTTATTAATTTACTTTATGTTTATAAAGTCATATATGTATATATATATATGATTAATTTACTATAGGTATTTTATGTTTATTGCTATAGGTATTTTAGTTTATAAAATAATATATATACTTAATTTACTCTAGGGATTTAATTGCACCTGCCAGTAAGGTTATACTCAAAATTCTTCAAGCTAGGCTTCAGCAGTATGTCAACCAAGATTTTCCAGATGTACACATTAGGGTTAGAGAAGGCAAAAGAACCAGAAATCAAATTGCCAACATTATTGGATCATAGAGAAAGCAAGGAAATTCCACAAAAACATCTACTTCTGCTTCATTTACTATGCTAAAGCCTTTGACTGTTGTGAATCACAACCAACAGTAGAAAATTCTTAAAACAGATGGGACTACCAGACCAATTTACATGTCTCCTGAGAAATCTCTAAGCATGTCAAGAAGCAAAGCTAGAAGCTTACATGGAACAAGTGACTGGTTCAAAATTGGGAAAGGAGTATGTCAAGGCTGTATACTGTCACCCTGCTTATTTAACTTATATGCAGAGTTCAGTTCAGTTCAGTTGCTCAGTCGTGTTTGAGGAATATATAATCATTCAAGTAAAGCAGAGTAAGGGAAATTCAGTAGAAATATATCAGAGAAAGTAACTAAACACCTACTCTAGACTATAGAATTAGAGTTAGTATAGTCAGTATTTGTCAAATAATAATGAGTATGCATGCATATGTACAAAACAGTAGGGTTTCCAGTAAATGTGTTTTAATGTATTGATTGGGCTACCTGTATATTGTCCTAAAAAGTTAAGCCAAAATTTAAATATATGTTGTCTCAGTTCAGTTCAGTCGCTCAGTCATGTCTGACTCTCTGCGACCCCATGAACCAGAATGCCAGTCCTCCTTGTCCATCACCAACTCCTGGAGTCCACACAAACCCATGTCCATTGAATCAGTGATGCCATCCAACCATCTCATCCTCTGTCATCCTTGTCTCCTCCTGTCCCCAGTCCCTCCCAGCATGAAGGTCTTTTCCAATGAGTCAACTCTTCGCATAAGGTGGCCAAAGTATTGGAGTTTCAGCTTCAACATCAGTCCTTCCAATGAACACCCAGGACTGAACTCCTTTAGGATGGACTGGTTGGATCTCCTTGCAGTCCAAGGGACTCTCAAGAGTCTTCTCCAACATAATGGTTCAAAAGCGTCAATTCTTCAATGCTCAGATTCTTTATAGTCCAACTCTCACATCCATACACGACTGCTGAAAAAACCATAGCCTTGACTAGACGGACCTTTGTTAGCAAAGTAACGTCTCTGCTTTTTAATATGCTGTCTACTTTATGATTTTTTAAAAATTAATCAATTTGGTTGTGCTGTGTCTTCATTGCTGCATCATGCTTTCTTTAGTCACACTACTACTCTTGTGGTGCATGTGCTTCTCATTGGGTAGCTTCTCTTGTTGCTGACTACAGGTTGTAGGTGCATAGGCTTCAGTAGGTGTGGCATGCCAGCTCAGTAGCTGTGCCTCATGGGCCCAAAATCACAGGCTCAACAGTTGTGACACACTGGCTTTAGTTGCTCAGAGGCCTGTGGAATTGTCCCCAACCAAGGATGGAACAATTTCCCCAACACTGGCAGGCAGATTCATGTCTTCTAGTGTGCCACAGGAGAAGTCCTAGTTTGTCTATTTTAGACCAAGGGATATTTATTACCCCAAACAAAATCAACTTTCTTAAATGACTGAAATCACTCAGTCGTGTCCAACTCTTTGCAACCCCATGGACTGTAGCCTGCCAGGCTCCTCTGTCCATGGGATTTTTCCAGGCAAGAATACTGGAGTGGGTTGCCATTTCCTTCTCCAGGGGATCTTCCCAACCCAGGGATTGAACCCAGGTCTCCCTCATTGCAGGCAGACACTTTACCTTCTGAGCCACCAGGGAAGCCCCAAGATGCTTGAAAAAAATCAGCATTTTTCTACCATTCATTAGTGGATTCATGTACATTCACGAGTGTACAACTGTAAAAAATCTGTCACATGAAATACTGTGAAACTAGCCTTTTGGAAAGAGTAGTTTTAGAAGTCTAGTTTTTCTTAAATTTCTCACTGATTTAATCACAACGAAGAGAAAGTAAGAAAATTCTGTTACATTGTTTTTAAAGGCTCACGTCATCTTGAAACCGTAATGACCTTAACCATTCCTTTGCCTAAGGTTGGTCATAAGCAGCTTTGATTACTGCTCCATTTAGAGATTCTTTCAGCACACTAAGTAATTATGTGTGAAGTTCCACCTGGTCAGCGAAGCAGACCCCAGGTAAGACTATTCACTCAGACTGGGTTAGTGAGTGGTTTGAGGTCTTAGGGTCCTTATTTCTTTCTCTTAGCACGCGGCTGAGAGGCAACAGGACAGGCAGAGTTCAGGGCGCAGCGTCATGATTTTACAGAAACCCTAAACGCCTCTTCTGCGAGCCTAAGTTCAGTGTCCTGTAGTTGTTACAGATAATATCAACCAGCGAGGTCCGAGAACATAAAGCCTCGCGCTGCGGAGCCGGTAAAGGAGTTGTATATACCCTTTATGCGTACCGACGTCGTCCGCAGTATTTTCCTTATCTCATCTTTCCCCGTACTGCCTCCTTTGGTTATTATGTGTGCTCCCAAAGTAATGAGAACCTCACCTTCCTTTTGCTACAAGGGTGTATGTAATTCGCACAACCAAACTTTGTGCTGTATCTGGGGCGGGGGGGCTACTCTTTCCCCGACTGGCGCGTCCATTAACCAATTACTGACGGGACTTTCCGCCCCTTCCTGTCCCTGGTTGGGGTCGGCCTCGGGTATCCAGCAAGTTCAGTGGAGCCGCAACTGACGTAAGTCAACAAAGGTCACGTGAAAAGAACAATTCCCTCCAATTGGCGGCGCCTGGCTGAGGGGGTGCGGGCGTCACGGCCACTTGGGGTTCGCCCAGTGACACGATTACAACAACTTTGTGCTGGTGAAGTTTGTGATTCTAAGAAATTCTTCCATTACAGTGACGTTCCGCCTTTTCTGTTGTCTCCGCTATTCCGGTGATGTGACTCTGGTAGCCGAACTCCGTACCCGCGTGTCCGCTTCTTTTGCTAACCTTGGGGTTTTTCTTCTCTGTGAGTCGTGTTGGAGAAGGCAGCGGCGATAAAGTTGGTTTGCCAGTTTCTCGCCGCTAGTGCGTCTTTTCCAGCTCCCGACTGGGAGTTGGTAGGTTTCAGATTTGGGAGTTTTGCGTTGGTTGCATTTACATGAAATCCTGCGGAGTTTCGCTCGCAGCAGCCGCCCCTGCTTTCAGTGATGAGGAACAGAAAATGGCGGCGGGAAAACCGAGAGGCAAGAGTAAGGAAGGGACCTTAAGCTTGACAGCCGAGGAGAGGGAGGAGCTCAGCGGATTGGACAGGTAAGGACCCCCGTTATTCTCCCAACTGCCTCGGCACGGACTGGAGTCGCCCTTTGAGGACAGCGGACCTCGGGGTGCTTGCGGTAGCGGCCCCTTGGAAGCAGTGGCTGCTGCTGAAGCCTCGGGATCTGGAACGGACAGACCGGGTAGCTTTACCCTAGCCTTAACAAGTGTCCTGTATTTCTTCCCATAGCCGCCTGTTTGGGTTCCTGAACCTTCACGAAGATGGCGCCAAGACTGAGACTCTGTTGCTCAAGGTAAGGCAATCATGAGTGAACTTGACCGTCACTAGACCGTTAATATGCACAGTTGTAAAATTTTCAGACATAGACCACTTGGACTTTTTTTTTTTTTTTGGCAGTTATTTTTCTGGCGTCTAATTTTAGTTTGATTTTAAGCTTTCTTATATCCTGTTCTCGGAAAGTAAGACTTGCAGTACCTGACATCAGTGAAGAGTTAAAACTAGGTATGTCATCGATATACAGATCTTTATGTGTTTGACCAGAAGTTAAGTGATTTGTTTACTTCTTTGGGTCTAGCCGTTAAGAAATATAACCGTTAATGTCATTTTATGATCGTGTTGTTTCTGGAGCCTAGTTTCTTGTGTGAAGGAGACCAGGGAGGTTTGGCTGTGTGTGAAAAGTTGTTGGCACTGTCATTTAGTTAATGGCTGCCCCTGTCGGCCAAGATGGCGGGAAATGGTGCAGAAATGACTCTGCGAGCTTCGAGAGAGGTTGTAGATATAAACAGGGAAATACTAGCAAGGAGTATGCCTTTGTCTCAGCTCCTGTAGCTCGATAGTGCTGAACAAAAATTAAGCATTATTATCTAAAAGTATCTTTCTTTTATCGTTACCAAGCTTCACAGCAGCTTTCATAAACACTGAATATGCTTAACAGCCCTAAGCACATTAAATGAACCTTAGTCATCTAATTTTATGATTGTACAGAGGCCCTAAGCCTGTCATTTTTTGTCTCCTGAGCAAAATCTGGTTAAAGTGTATTCTCCTGTCTGGAAGCTGGAGATTTTGGACAAATCTTGCTTCCATTAGTTTCTTTTTTTAGATGAAATTGGTTATTGTGAATTTCTCTGTAGTGCAGTTGAGAAGGAAATGTTATGTGATTTTTACTTTTAAAGTGTTTTTCCTGACCTGATTCTCATCTTTAGTTTGAGTTTGTGTAGTTAAGTTTCTTTCCCCCATAATCTCCCTTTTGTCTCCTCAGCTAAGAGTGACCACCAGCTGAACTGTAATAATTTTTTCACTAAGTCCAGTTGATTGGCTAAAACTTAAGCTTTTATCATGTATGTGAAAATTGCTGCAATAAATTTATCACTGGCAAAGTAAATAGTGACTAGATCTAATAAGCGACCATGATTGTTGTTCTTAGTTTAAAGAAATTGAATACTTTCAAAGTTGCCCGAATAAACTGAAAAAATTTTGACTTTAAGAGGATGTTACATTGTAGAGTTGATCTTTTAACTTGGGTCAGTGAGGTTGAGAATGTGCTGTGCTTTGCTGAAGTTGAGCATACTGATGGTAATTTGAAAATGAATGGGCAGATGTGTTACTCCAGTTATGATAATTAAAAAGATACCATGACTTTTGATTTCTTACTTGTTCATAACTTTAAATATCCAAATACATGAACTCAGATAAATTCTCAGTTGATAGTATTCAGTGTTGGGGATTTGATATTAACTGCTTACAATATGATGCAGTTTTGGGTTTAAATTTTAAGAAACTCTCTTCAACTGGGACTTCCCTGGTGGCTCAGACGGTAAAAGCATCTGCCTACAATGCGGGAGACCTGGGTTCGATCCCTGGGTTGGGAAGATCCCCTGGAGAAGGAAATGGCAGCCCACTCCAGTATTCTTGCCTGGAAAATCCCATGGACAGAGGAGCCCTGGCAGGGCTACAGTCCATGGGGTCACAAAGAGTCAGACATGACTGAGCGACTTCACTTTCACTTTCTTCAATTATTAGTTATGAAGGTGAGCTTGTCTCTCAAATTAAGTAATTTTCTAATAATAAGAAGGCTTGAACTTTCATTATGTAGAATTGTAGCTTTGTGGAACATGGTGTAATGTTATTTTATTGACTATTGTAAATGTTTTCAGTGAAATAGAAGATAACTTGATTAATATTTAGCTTTGAGACTTGTGAATTCCTCTCTCCTAGATCAAGACTCATTAACCTTAATATTAGTCACTTAAGTGAAGTGAAATATTCTGGGTTGTGTTAGCAACCTTATGGATTCACCTCTCCCTACTTTTTTAATGATATTTGGCATAAAGTAAAACTGCTAGGATTTAACATGCTCAAATTGGACATCATAGTTTCATTAGGCCTGTGTTTGAAGTCTTTTTTCATCAGGAGTGCTTTATCTCAATGGTTAGTTTCTCTCTCTGAAAAAAAAATTAAGTGTAATGTTATGTGCCATTGGAATTGTTATAATCGTGGACTCTTAAAGCTTTCTAATAAAAGAGCTTTTGAAGAATTGCCATATATACCCAGTGTTGGAAATTTTAGATTTAAAGTGAAGTGAAGTTGCTCGTCGTGTCTGGCTCTCTGCGACCCCATGGACTGTAAATTGCCAGGCTCCTCTGTCCGTGGAATTCTCCAGGCAAGAAAACTTGGAATGGGATTGCCATTTCCTTCTCCAGAGGATCTTTCCAGCTCAGGTGTCAAACCTGGGTCTATAGCATTGACTCTACCATCTGAGTTAGATTAAAATAAGCTGTAAACAGTTAGTTGTTATCTAATCAAAGTTTTTGAACTGTCACATGACCTTAAGTAGGTTACAGGTTTTTAAAAAATAATTAATTCATTAGGCTGCTCTGGGTCTTAGTTGCAGCATGTGGGATCTAGTTCCCTGACAAAGGAGGGAACCCTGGCCGAGTGCCTTGTTGAGTTCAGAGTCTTAACCACTGAACCACCAGGGAAGTCCCTCAACTTTTTTTAATTAGAGTGTATTTTAACTGATTAGAGAGGCCTTTTCACAGAAATTATCAGCGGTGATTTTCCTTGCAGTTTAGAAAATGTTTTGGATTGATTTTTTTGTTAGGTAAGAATATAATTGAAATAGAATTGTTCACTGAAATAAAAAAAGCAGAATATGAGATCTGTGAGTTTCAGGTTTGTTTAGAGCCTTACTGAGGACTGCAGCCTGGAAGACAGCCTCTCAGATTGTTCTGAGGAATTCCTCTGCCTAGGTAAGAGGTAAGCCAGTATATAAACTTGGTAGAAGATTTACTGCTATTCAACAGCATGCACGAATTCTGGATTGCTTCAGTCATGTCTGACTTCTTGCCACCCCATGGACTGTAGCCCACCAGCCTCCTCTGTCCATGGGATTCTCCAGACAAGAACACTGGAGTGGGTTGCCATTCCCTTTTCTAGGGAATGGTTATCTTAATGATTTTAGTGCTTTTTAAAGTATGGGAACGTGCAGAATATAAAATTTTTTTCCCAAAGGTATGTTAACTGTCTGAAAACATGTGTCACTTATTCCTGAGCAGAGTACCTCTTTCTTTTTCTCCACCCTGAGCTTCTTTCAGGATGTGTTAAGGTCGGTAGCTGCCATGGCTAGTGACTCAATCTTTGTAGAATCAGATGGCAAGTGATATTTTTGGTTTATAGACTGTTACTAATATGGTACTCCTTTAAAATAATGCTGGAGGTCTGGGAATGTATTGCTACTGTTTATTTAGAGGTATCTTTGTAAATATTTAGTCTTATCTACAAAATATTATCAAAACTTTGGGTTTAGGGTGTTTTTTTGGGTAATTACCTGGGTCAAGAAGATCCCCTGGAGAAGGAAATGGCAACCCACTCCAGTATTCTTGCTGAGAAATCCCATAGACAGAGGAGCCTGGTAGGCTATAGTCCATAGGGTCACAAAGAGCTGGACATAACTTAGCAACTAAACAATAACATTAATCATTAAAGAGGTTAGGGAAGTTGTAGTTTGTCTGCTGTTCAACGATGTGTACATTTTTACCTTGAGGGATATTTTTAGAATAGTTGTTATTTAAATGTGTTTGAGAAATGGAAATAATTTAAAATTGATTAAAACATACATTTTTCTAGATTTGATCTGCTTATATGTAGTTGGTGATGGACAGGGAGGCCTGGCATGTTGCAATCCATGGGGTCACAAAGAGTCAGGACATGACTAAATGATCTGAACTGAACTGATACGGAGAAAAATTTATTAATATGGTTTCAGAAATGGTGTTTTTGTACTGTAATCTTTCAGTGGTGATATTTAAAGTTTCCTTATATAAATTTTCTATTTGCTGACATTTAAGCATATTTTCATTTCCTTTTTTTTTTTTTGGCTGAGCCTCATGACTTTAGGAACCTTACCTCCCCATAGGGATTGAATCCCGTTAGCACTCAGCTAACCACTGAACTGCCAGAGTCAATGTATTCATTTCCCAGTTTAGAAATGTAGTTGTTTGAGTTAAAAAAGAAACAGTAGAAATAATATAATTTTGTGTTATTTAGAAATTGTATTTAATTTGAGGCACTAGAAACTCTTGTTAGAAAAGTTGCCTTTTTTGTGTGAAAGTTGCCTTTTAAATAATTATGGTTTGAGTTTTTACCTGTTAGTGAACAAAGTCTTGGGTAGGCTCTATGTAAGAATGTTAATATGAAATTTTGGTATAACACCTTATATAAAGTTCATAAGAGATTACAGAAAGTATTTTAATATTGGTGCACAATTCAGAAATTGCCAGCTTACAAATGGAAACTTTCTTAGATTTGAAAGACTTCCTTTTTAGAAAGTGAAATAACTCTTTTAAAAATGTAACTAAGTGGGTAATATTTGGTAGTCATTATTAAGGTATGAATAAAACTTCTGTTTGATAGGAATCATGACTTGGGTGATAAAACTTAGGAGGCACCAGTCAGTAAATCAAAATGAAGTTTTAGCACTTGGCCGATTATGGAGTCTTTTTCATATTTGGAACCAGTCTGTTGTTCCATGTCCAGTTCTAACTATTGTTTCCTGACCTGCATACAGGTTTCTCAAGAGGCAGGTCAGGTGGTCTGGTATTCCCATCTCTTTAAGAATTTTCCACAGTTTATTGTGATCCACATAGTCAAAGGCTTTGGCATAGTCAATAAAGCAGAAATAGATGTTTTTCTGGAACTCTCTTGCTTTTTTGATGATCCAGTGGATGTTGGCAATTTGATCTCTGTTTCCTCTGCCTTTTCTAAAACCAGCTTGAACATCTGAAAGTTCATGGTTCACATATTGCCGAAGCCTGGCTTAGAGAATTTTGAGCATCACTTTACTAGTGTGAGATGAGTGCAATTGTGTGGTAGTTTGAGTATTCTTTGGCATTATCTTTCTTAGGGATTGGAATTAAAACTGACCTTTTCCAGTCCTGTGGCCACTGCTGAGTTTTTTCTTTCTTTGGCTCCAGAATCACTGCAGATTGTGACTGCAGTCATGAAATTAAAAAACACTCCTTGGAAGGAAAGTTATGACCAACCTAGATAGCATATTAAAAAGCAGACATTACTTTGCCAACAAAGGTCCATCTAGTCAAAGCTACGGTTTTTCCAGTAATCATGTATGGATGTGAGAGTTGGACCATAAAGAAAGCTGAGCACTGATAAATTGATGCTTTTGAACCATGGTATTGGAGAGCACTCTTGAGAAACCCTTGGACTGCAAGGAGATCCAACCAGTCCATCCTAAAGGAGATCAGTCATGAGTGTTCATTGGAAGGACTGATGTTAAAACTGATACTCCAGTCGTTTGGCCACCTGATGTGAAGAGCTGACTCACTTGAAAAAACCCTAATGCTGGGAAAGATTGAGGACAGGAGGAGAAGGGGATGACAGAGGGTGAGATGGTTGGATGGCATCACCGAGTCATTGGACACAGGTTTGGGTGGACTCTGGGAGTTGGTGATGGACAGGGAGGCCTGGCGTGCTGTGGTTCATGGGGTTGCAGAGAGTCGGACATGACTGAGCGACAGAACTGAACTGAATTATGGAATCAATGTAGACTTTTTTAATATCTGCTACATGATTTTATTTTTTTAAATTTATTTTTGGCTGCACTGGGTCTTTGTGGCTGCTTAAGAACTTTCTCTAGTTGCAGAAAGTAGAGACTACTCTCTAGTTGTGGTGCTCAGGCTTCTTATTCAGTGGCTTCTTGTTACGAAGCCCACACTCTAGGCTTTTGGGCTTTAGAAGTTGCAGCATACGGGGTCAGTAGTTCTGGTACAGGAGTTTAGTTGCTCAGCAGCATGTGAAATCTAATGGACCAGCAATCAGACCCATGTTCCCTGCACTGGCAGGGTGGATTCTTCTCCACAATACCACCCTGTTAGATGATTTTTTATTTTTTTGAATTGCAGCTCATGATGCTTTGAGCTGTTTGAACTCATGCTAAAATGATCCTGATATTTTTGAAATTAGATACCAAGAGAGCTAATTTATGTTAAGAAAACCATTAACATTGAGTTGAAATTAACACCTATCTGCCCATGTTTTTAGATGGTGTTTTTGGACAATCCTCCGGGCTTTCAGGATCTCAGTTTCCCCGAACAGGGCTTGAACTCAGGCCAAGGCAGTTCTAACCACTGGACCACCAGGAAATTCCCTGTAGATTGTTGTTAAGTTAGGCTAATGATTGCTGTATTTGAACGTGCACTGAATTTTCAAATGATTGGCTTATAAATTGAGATAATAAATCAGAGTGATAAAAACTTGACTGTGATAAATATAAGATTTTTTTAATGTGTAGAAATAGCACAGATATTTCTGCCTGCAGTACAGGAGGAAAAAATCATTTTTGGTCTCCCCTTCTAGTTCCTTGGCTGAAACCCCTCTGTGATAAAATAAATTTTCAGGAGAGAAATAGAATTTAATAACATGTATACGTATTGTCTCTGATATTAGAGAGGCAACACTGAGCCGTGGTGAGATCTTAATCCCCTGCCCAGGAATTGATCCTGGGTATCTTGGATAAAATCTAGGACTCCCAAGTCTAGGACCAAAGAGCTAGGGGCTAGAAGCTAATTTTCCCTGTTCTTTGTCCACAGTGAAAAGTGCATTTATTGTGGGGGCAGAAACTGTAAATGTAGGTACAAAGTTTGTTATTAGAGACTTAGCACAACAACAAGTGGGAGATCACGTAGAGAAATTGTTTAGTTGAGATCAAGGTTGAGATGCACAAACTAAGGGAAAGGGTGTGGCCGTTGCCCTTAGTGAGGAGGTGCACACTGAAGGGACATTAAGTCATTTATATAGGGCAGTTCTACTGGGTCTTTGTCTTCCTTCAGGCCAGTTACCTTGTTTCTTTTTCCTTACCTGACTTACCTGGGACCTTCCTCTGGGGTATGCATGCATCTCTGAGCCAAGATGACTTCCCAAGATGTGATCTCCTAAGATGGAAAGAGCAAGACCCTTTATGGCCTGGAGTTATCCCTTGACTTTTAACACCAAGAATCCTTCCTGCACATGTGTACTGTCTCCCTTATCTTGTACTTTGAAGGGCCTTTGCTTCTCTTTGGCCTTGCTATACTTACTCTCTTGAAGTGTTAAAAAGAGAGAGAAACTTGCTCTCTACCTTGTTTGTTTTGTTATTGCTATTTCCAAGAGCGAATATGGGTCTGATTGTAAATTCCTCAGTTGCAATCCCCCATCTCTTATCTCAGGAAATGCAAAGAGAGGGCTGGCTGATTATAAATGTCCAATCTGGAGTCTCTCTATCTCCTTCCTCATAGCCATGAGACATAGCTTGGAAAGTTGAATAGCTCTTCAAAATGGGCCAAGGATTAATACCATTTACCACTTAAGGCATGTGAGATGTTGAGGGTGGGGGGCAGGTTAACAGTTAAAGGGGACCGAGGTTAAGGTTGTTAATGCACATTTAATTCTGGGTTTCTTTCCTTCTGTGATACATTCTTGTGATTGAGAGTCCTCCATTTTTCCTGCTATCAAAAGGAAGATCTTATATCCCATTTTCAGAAGTACTGTTGTCTATGGCTTCTCTATAGTTTGATTTCACAATAATCCTGTCTATGCTAAAGTGCCATTTTCTGCTACCTTGGAGAAGGTAATGACAACCCTCTTCAGTATTCTTGCCACGGCAATCCGGTGGATGGAGAAACCTGGTGGGTTGCAGTCCATGGGGTTCTCAAAGAGTCCTGTGTGACTGAGTGACTAAGCACACACATTCTTCTTCCTTTCATTATTTTGAGCTTGTCCCCAGAATGTCAGTGAAGAGGGAAGCTAAAGTGCTTTTAAAGTTTATAGTAAAGATCAGCTTAACAAGTTAAAAGTTTGGGTAGTTTTTTCTTAGTAAGATAGTGTTTCGTGGGGATTGTTTTCTTGATTTAGATCATCGTGATGCACTTTTTAATACTAATTTAAAAAGCATGTTTTAAATTTAAGACTTTAGCTCTTAAAAACATAAAAGATAGTTTATTCTAGACTCTGTTCCTCTTTGGTCTTATTTTGTAGTAATACTTACCATAGTTTCTTACCTTGCACTTTTTAAATGAGTACTCATTGCTCAGTTTAAAAAATTCTCTGACAAGAGTTTTGGAAAAGATAGTCAGGAATATTTAATGGTCATCTTGGATTTATATTAAAAACTTAGGGCTGTTTTATGAGCCTACATCTGCCCCCCCATTTTATTCTTAACAAAGACATTTAACTTTAAAAATGCACCTTAAATACTGTGTTAGTGGGTGCACAGGAGTACAGATTTCATACCTAGAAATGGCTCTTCTGAGTTTACATCCTAAGGAATTATTTCCCATCTCCTTCCCATCCTTACCCCCTTTTAAGACTATTTTTAAAAAGTCAGCTTTGGTTGCTTTGGTATCGCATATTTTAGGACTTGCATATACATTCAGAACAGTTAGATTTTTGTGAGTATTGATCATTTTATCATGAAAGCTACCTCTTTGTCTTTATATTTATTTATTTTGCTTGGAATTAATGTAGTCACTAGACTCTTATATAGTTTCTGTTTGCATAGCTTTGCACTTCCCAGCCATTTGCTTGGATTCAGTGTGTGTCTTTTAAAAGACAGGCTGTAGTTTGCTCTTTAGCAAATCCAGCCTAGCATCTGTGACATTTATTTGGAATATATGTGCCATTCACATTTACTTCCAACTTAAGAATGCCTACTCCTTTATTTGCTGTCCCTGTCTCATTTTTAATATTTCTTCTTTGACTCTTTTTGTATAAAGTTCCTGTTACTTATTGTATGCTGTTTAATTCCTGTTTGTTTTTTTTTTCTTTCTTAGCTGTATGTTTTAAAAATTATTCAGGTAAAAGTCACATACTATATAATTTGCTGCTGTAATAGTTTAAAACTGTACGGTGCAGTGTTATTTGTACATTCAAGATGCGTGATTATACTATTATCTGATTTTGGGTATTGTCATCATCTCTAACCAAAAACCCCCAGGAATTACTACCTGGGACCATTCTCTGCCTATCGCTTAAAACATACAACATGTGGTCTTTTGTTTCTTATATATTTCAGTCATTATAAGGTTTTCAAAGTTTATTCATGCTCTATCATCTGTCAGTATTTTACTCCTGTCTGTGGCTGAATCATTATTCTACCTCCTGTGAAAAGCCAAATGTGGTTTGCTTATTCATTCATTCTTTGATGGATATTCAGTTATTTCCAGGTTTTTGCCTGTTATGAATAGTAGGTCTCCCTTATCCCTGGTTTTGCTTCTCTGGTTCCAGTTAACCACCTCTCCCTATCATGTGATCCAGCAGTATTAACTGGGGAATACATAGAAATAAACAGTTAAAGTCATGTGCTATTTTGAGTAGCATGATGAAATCTCTCACCCTTCTGCTACTGCCTGCCCAGAATGCGAACACTCTTGTCCAGCGTGTCCATGCTGTATATTTCTACCTGTCCCTTAGTCCTTAGTGATGTTCTCAGCAGATTGATTATCCTAGTAATTTTGTTCTAGTTACCCTTGTTATACTATCATGGCCACAAAGTAGTGATGTCAGCAGTTTATAAGTCAGGCACAGTAAGAAAATACCTAAACTGAAGTGAATGTTTTGTATTGGAAAAAAAGTGAGACAACTAGATAAAGTGAAGGATCATCATATAGTCCTGTTGTTTTTAAACATGGTTGCTCATTAGAAACACATCTGGAGCTTTGGGGAAAAAAAGCAATACCTGGGCATTTGTATTTTTGAAATATTCTAAAATAATTCTGATAGGCATCTGGATTTTGAAAAGGCGTTACAGGCTTTTGTTTACATGGACTCCTGTAATTTGAATGTTAGCCCATTTAATGTTATCCCAGAGGTCTCTGAGACTGTTCTCGATTCTTATCATTCTTCTTTCTTTATTCTGCTCCTTGGCAGTTACTTCTGTCATTCTGTCTTCCAGCTCACTTATCCGTTCTTCAGCCTCAGGTTTTCTGTTATTGATTTTTTTCTAGAGTATTTTTAATTTTAGTGACTGTGTTTATTCGTTATTTCTTAGTTTAACTTTGTTAAATATATTAGATGTTTCTTATTTTTTTATTCTATTTTTGATCTGTTGAAACTTCTTTATTACCATTATTCTAAATTCTTTCTCAAATACATTGCCTATTTCCTCTTCATTTATTTGGTCTTGTAGTTTTTTGTCTTGCTCTTTCATCTGTAAATTAATTTTTTGGATGGGTGGTACTGTGTTCCTGTCTCACGAGTTGTTTGGCCTGAGGTTACCAGCAGTAGAGTTTGTGGACCACTGGTTAGAGTTGGGTCTTGGTGTTGAAATATGTACCTATGGGAGATGTCACTCTGATTAATACCCTTGGGGCCTGAGGTTCTGTTATTCCAGAATTTCAGACTCAGCGCTCATCACTCAGGGGCTCAGATCTGGTCTCTGACCTTTGAAGCTGGTATATATATATATATATATATATGTGTGTGTATATATATATATATATATGAGGGAGCAGAATCATAATGAAGAGTAAAAAATAATAGAATAATTCTAGAAAACTAGCAAATAGTAGAAAAAAATAAGAATATGCATGAAACAGCTACTGGAAAGTATAATTGAACTCCACTAGTAAATAGTAAAAACACTGAAAAAAACCCAAAACACCAAAAGGCAGATAAAACTTAGGCTGTGAAGAGAGGCTTGGATGGGGATGGCTTAGATGGTGCAGGTGTTTACTTGGGAGTGGGGTTCTGACTCAGTACCCAAGCCTTCAGAGAGAATCCTGGTGTGGGGTAGGGGTCCAGGCCCCACCCACCAAGAGGGCCTCTGCAGTGCCTCTGGCTTTGGGGTATGAGAATATGGCCAGGCCCCCAGGAGGCTCCCCAGGTCCTGTATCGGGGAACATCAGAGCATTCTTCTCTCCTTCACATCTGGAGGAACTCCTCCCTGGGCAGCCTTGCTCTGTCTCCGCTCCCTTCTGTGCCTGCAGGACCTCTGTGGGCTGAAGGTGCCCTCGGAAGTGACTCTGGGGCCAGAGTAGGGTGGGGAGGGTACTGAAGGGTGGTGGGGGCCCCTGGAAGGAGGAGAGAACTGAAAGGTAAAGGGGGCTCCTGAATGGCAGAGAGCCAAGTCCAGAGATCAGACAGAGCCCATGGAAGGGGGCACATGTAGGACAGGGTCTTTGGAGGGAAGAGGAAAAGAGATAGTGGAGGGGGAACCTGGAGGGTAGAAGGGGGCTCCAGGGTAGCAGAGGCCTCAACCTGGAGGGAGGAATGGAAGGGACCCCTTGAGAGAAGGTACCCCTGGAGAGGGTCCTGGAGGGGAGCCTTGGAAGGTGGAGGGGGCCCCAAAGGTGGACGTGGTCCTGAAGGTGAAGGGCAAAGGGCTTGGCCTGAGCACCTTAGGAGGTTCCCCAAAGCCGAGTGGGGATAGGAAGGGGACAGTAGACAGTGCTTAATTCCATGAAGCCTTCAGGTGCCTCCCAAAGCCCAGCCATCCTTTTTCTTTCCTTCCCTCTCTCATTCACAGGCTCTACTGAGATGGTGGGATCCCTGAAGAGTGTAGGGTGCCCCAGAGGGAAGAAGGCTCCATCAGAGGGAGGAGAGGCCCCAGAGGCCAGAGGTCCAGGCCCTTGGGACCCAGAAGGCTCCCTAGGATCAAGTGGAGGCAGAACCCCAGGGGGTTCCCCAGTGGATCTTCCTGTCTCCTCAGAGATCCCTTCCCTTCCTGATGGAGCAAGTACTGCTATTCCTAGCACAATGGCTTCCAAATAGCTCTCCCCCTACAGCAGATCCGCAGTTGATGGTCTCCAGGCCTTGAGCTTTCTCCACACCCCTCTGTCTGGTACCTGGTTTTCTCTGGGGCTTCTCCCATCATCCTGTCCTCAGGAGGTCCCTGACCAGTGACTGGCAAGCATCCTAGGCATGGGGCAACGTGGACTCTGTGTATTCCTTTGCTGCCATCTGTGCTATTCGCTTCAACAATAAGCTTTTGATGTTCAGACTACCTTCATCTTGCTGCAGACTTCTATATAAACTGCTTCTTGGAAACAGTTCCCTCAGGGTTACTTGAGATGCTTTTTAAAAATTCCTACCAAATATAACTCAACTTTTAGGTTGTGACTATTTTCTTTAGGTTGACAGTTTTGGCAGCCATCATGAAGGGACCCAGAGCAGATTTCTTTCTTCTGTCTGAACTTTATGAGAAACCAGAGCCTTGGTACCAGTATATCCCCCTTGTGCCCATCCACCTCCTCAGGGAGTCCGGATAGATTTGAATGAGTCTTTCCTGGTTCTCAGATCTCCTGTATTGTAGATAATCCTAAGTTTTACTTGGTGGAGGGAAAATGTTATCTTGAAACTTGTTTCAAGAAGATGTATCTAGGTTGCTCACTTTTAATACTCAGTGGATTAATCTCTATTGGAAGGACTGGCAGTGTGCTGCTTGAGCAGTGTCCCCTCAGTGTAAAGGCACTGGGAAAACTGAGTTTGGATACTAGGTGGTTAGCCTCATATAGAGACTGGGAAGACTTTGCTTACTAAAAACACTGAGTAAAATGGTACTGAGTTGTTAAGGGGAAGCCTAGCCTGTTATTTTCCCTTGAATTGGCTACCTTACCCTGTCCAGTTCAGTTCAGTTCAGTTCAGTTGCTCAGTTGTGTCCGACTCTTTGCAACCCTGTGGACCACAGCACGCCAGGCCTCCCTATCCATCACCAACTCCCAGAGTTTACCCAAATTCATGTCCATTGAGTTGGTGAAGCCATGCAACTATCTCATCTTCTGTTGTCCCCTTCTCTTCTCGCCTTCAATCTTTCCCAGTATCAGGGTCCTTTCAAAAGAGTCATTCTTTGCATCAGATGGCCGAAGGATTGGAGTTTCAGCTTCAGCATCAGTCCTCCATCTTCATCATCAGATAGTAAACCTTAGTTATTTGAGCAGGCAACTTTAATGTATTCCAACTGTTTTGTAAACTAAGTTTATTTTACAATACCTGGTTCATATCTGATATTTTAGTAAAGTCATGTAATCTCTAGTTTGCCTGGGTATGTCTATGTGCACTTTATAAATCTGAGGTAATTCTAAAAGAAGGGGTTAGCTACATACTCCAGTATTCTTGGGCTTCTCTGGTAGCTCAGATGGTAAAGAATCTGCCTGCAATGCAGGAGACCTGGGTTTGATCCCTGGGTTGGGAAGATCCCCTGGAGAAGGGAAAGGCTACCCACTTCAGTATTCTGGCCTGGAGAATTCAGAGTTGGACATGACTGAGTGACTTTCAGTTTTACTTTCTGTTTCTAAACAGTACTCTCTAAATTTATAAAGAGTTCTATTTAATGTTAGTAAAAAGTGCTTAACATTTAAAATAGACCTTTCAAGATGACTTTCAGGCTCACATGAACTGGGAAATAGTCAATATTAAATTGATTCCTGATGTTAATCAGGAATTAATTTTGTTTAATTTTTTTAAGTTTGTTGATCTAATTAATATAACATTTTAAGTTTAATGTACCTATGTTTAATTAATAAGAACTTCTAACTATTTTGCGAGAAAGATAACTCAACATGATGAAACTTTAGATGCAAATGAAATAAGAACTTTGAGATAAAATCTTTAAAGTAGTTATATATTAGAAATGTATACTTAAAATATTTCTAGATATTTGGTTACTTAAAGTTCTAGAGCTGTGTTATTAAAAGTGATGGAAAGTTTATTAAGTACATGAAAGAGACCAAGATACCAGTTATTAATCCAAAAACCTAGAAGTATTTCTGACTATTAATGAAAATGTTTGATGTTATCCTGAGATGTTCTCTGTAAGAAGTCACATGATTTTAGAGATTATCACTGGTGTTTATTTTCACCAGTCTATAGAGTGCTAATGTAAAGATAGTTCATAATTGCTTACTTCTTAGCTTTACTAAAATTAAGGTTTTAAGAGTTGAGGACTCTAATTTAAACATGGAATTAAAAAGCTATGAGAAATGATACAGTAACTTTGCAGTATACAGTAAAAAATAGAATGTGTTTTCAGTAAAGAAGTTACGAGAAATGGAATTACATTTTATTGGTGAAGAAAGAAAAAAATGAGCTGGTTGATTTTTTTTGGAAGGAAAATGAAAAGCAGGCTGGATACAGAAAGTCATAAGAAATTGTGAAAAGAAACCCTGAGGAAAATGTTTTTTGCATAGTCAGGATTAACTCAGTTTAGGTTCAAGTTAATTAAATGGATTTTGTAATGTGAGCTACTGCAAGACTGGAATTCGATTTCTCTCTGTTAGAAGTGATACTTTTTGATAACAAACTGTGTTTCTAGACCATTATTTGAGGTATATTTGTTTTCCTTTTTTTATGACTTTGGTTAAATAATTGTTTCAGTTGCCTATGATCCTATTATGTTTTAAAGTCTTTTGCTATTTCTCTCTTTTTTTAAAAAACATTTATTTTTATTTATTTGGCTACATAGAGTCTTAGTTGTGGCATGTGGGATCTAGTTCCCTAACCAGGGATCGAACCCAGCCCCCCTGTATCAGGAGCGCAGAGTCTTAGCCACTGGACCACCAGGGAATTCCCGTCTTTTGCTATTTCTAACAGACTTTTGCAATACCAGAATGTAACCAAAGCTAAGAACAATACTGCATAGCAACCTAGAATGTTAGGTTCATGATTCAAGGTAAATTGGAAATGGTCAAACAGGAGATGGCAAAAGTGAACATCGACATTTTGGTTATCAGTGAATTAAAATGGACTGGAATGGGCACATTTAATTCTGACGACTGCCTTTATCTACTACTGTGGGCAAGAACCCCTTAGAAGAAATGGAGTAGCCCTCATAGTCAACAAAAGAGTCCAAAATGCAGTACTTGGGTGCAATCTCAAAAACAGCAGAATGATCTCTGTTCATTTCCAAGGCAAATCATTCAATATCACAGTAATCCATGTCTATGCCCCAACCACAGATGCTGAAGAAATGGAGTTGAACAGTCCTATAAAGACCTGTAAGACCTTCTAGAACTAATACCAAAAAAGATGTCCTTTTCATCATAAGGGACTGGAATGCAAAAGTAGGAAGTCAAGATACCTGGAGTAACAGGCAAGTTTGGCCATGGAGTACAAAATGAAGCAGGGAAGAAGCCAATAGAGTTTTGCCAAAAGAACACACTGGTCATGGCAAACACCCTCTACCACACAAGAAATGATTCTACACATGGACATTACCAGATGGTCAATACCGAAATCAGATTGATTATATTCTTTACAGCTAAAGATGGAGACGCTCTATACAGTCAGCACAAACAAGACCAGGAGCAGACTGTGGTTCAGATCATGGATGTCTTATTACCAAATTCAGACTTAAATTGAAGAAAGTTGGGAAAACCACTGGATCATTCAGGTATGACCTTAATCAAACCCCTTACGATTATAGAGTGTAGGTGAGAAACAGATTTCTGGGATTAGATATGATAGACTACCTGAAGAACTATGGATGGAGGTCCCTGACATTGTACAGGAGGCAGTGATCAAGACCATCCCCAGGAAAAAGAAATGCAAAAGGCAGAATGGTTGTCTGAGGAGGCCTTACAAACAGCTGAGAAAAGAAGAGAAACTAAAGGCAAAGGAGAAAAGAAAGATATACCATCTGAATGCAGAGTTCCAAAGAATAGCAAGGAGAGACAAGAAAGCCTTATTCAGTGATCAAGGCAAAGAAATAGAGGAAAACAACAGAATGGGAAAGACAAGAGATCTCTTCAAGGAAATCAGAGAAACTAAGGGAACATTCCACGCAAAGATGGGCACAAGGAAGGACAGAGACAGTATGGACCTAAGAGAAGCAGAAGATACTAAGAACAGGTGGCAAGAATACACAGAAGAGCTATACCAAAAAGATCTTCATATTCAGGTAACCACGATGGTGTGATCGTTCACCTAGACCCAGACAGCCTGGAATGAGAAGTCAAGTGGGCCTTAGGAGGCATCACTGTGAAAAAAGATAGTGGAGGTGATGGAATTCCACTTGAGCTATTTCAAATCCGGAAAGACGATGCTGTGAAAGTGCTGCACTCAATATGCCAGAAAATTTGGAAAACTTGGTAGTGGCCACAGGACGAGAAAAGGTCAGTTTTCATTCCAATCCCAAAGAAAGGCAATGCCAAAGAATGTTCAAACCACCGCACAATTGCACTCATCTCTCATGCTAGCAAAGAAATGCTCGAAATTCTCCAAGCCAGGCCTCAACAGCTCTCAACAGAACTCCAAGCCAGTTCTTCAGCTGAGAACTTCCAGCTTTTCAAGCGGGATTTAGAAAAGGCAGAGGAACCAGGGGTCAAATTGCCAACCTCCGCTGAATCATCAAAAAAGAAAGAGAGTCCCAGGAAAACATCTGTTTCTGCTTTATTGACTATGCCAAGGCCTTTGACTGTGTGGATCGCAACAAACTGTGGAAAATTCTTTCAGAGATGGGAATACCAGACCACCTGACCTGCCTCCTGGGAAATCTGTATGCTGATCAAGAAGCAACAGTTAGAAGCGGACATGGAACAGAAGACTGGTTCACAATTGGGGAAGGAGTATGTTAAGGATGTATATTGACACGCTTCTTATTTAACTTTTATGCAGAGTACATCATGTGAAATTCCCACCTGGATGAAGCACAAGCTGGAATCAAGTTTGCTAGGAGAAATGTCAATAACCTTAAATAGGCAGATGACACCACCCTTTTGGCAGAAAGTGAAGAAGAGCTAAAGAGCCTCTAACGAAGTGAAAGAGGAGAGTAAAAAAGCTGACTTAAACTCACCATTCAAAAATCTATGATCATGGCATCCAATACCATCACTTCATGGCAAAGAGATGTGGAAAAAATGGAGACAGTGACAGGCTTTATTGTCTTGGGTTTCAAAATCACTGCAGGAGGTGACTGCAGCAATGATATTAAAAGGCACTTGCTTCTTAGAAGAAAAGCTTTAAAAAACAGACAGCATATTAAAAAGCAGAGACATTACTTTGCCAACAAAGGTCTGTCTAACCAAAGCTATGGTTTTTCCAGTAGTCATGTATGGATGTGAGAGTTGGACTATAAAGAAAGCTGAGCGCCGAAGAATTGAGGCTTTTGAACTGTGGTGTTGGAAAAGACTCTTGAGAGTCCCTTGGACTGCAAGGAGATCCAACCAGTGTGTCCTAAAGGAGGTCAGTCCTGAATATTTATTTGAAACACTAATACTGAGCCTCTAAAATCACTGCAGATGGTGATTGCAGCCATGAAATGAAAAGACGCTTACTCCTGGAATGAAGGTTGTGACCAACTTAGACAGCATATTAAAAAGCAGAGACATTACTTTGCCAACAAAGGTCCGTCTGGTCAAGGCTATGGTTTTTCCACTGGTCGTGTATGGATGTGAGAGTTGTACTGTGAGGAAAGCTGAGTGCCGAAAAATTGATGCTTTTGAGCTGTGGTGTTGGAGAAGACTCTTGAGAGTCCCTTGGACTGCAAGGAGATCCAACCAGTCCATCCTAAAGGAGATCAGTCCTGGGTGTTCATTGGAAGGACTGATGCTGAAGCTGAAACTCCAATACTTTGGTCACCTCATGTGAAGAGTTGATTCATTGGAAAAGACCCTGATGCTTGCAGGGATTGAGGGCAGGAGGAGAAGTGGACGACAGAGAATGAGATGGCTGGATGGCATTACCGACTCGATGGGCATGAGTTTGAGTAAAATCCGGGGTTTGGTGATGGACAGGGAGGCCTGGCGTGCTGCGATTCATGGGGTCGCAAAGAGTCGGATACAACTGAGTGACTGAACTGAACTGAACTGAATGCTGAACCTGAAACCTCGATACTTTGGCCACCAGGTGCAAAGAATTGACTTCTTGGAAAAGATCCTGATGCTCGGAAAGATTGAAGGGAGGCAATAAAGGGGACAGCAGAAAATGAGATGGTTGGATGGTATCATTGATTGCATAGACACGAGTTTGAACAAACTGTGGGGTTTGGTGGTGGACAGGGAAGCCTGGCGTGCTGCATTCCATGTGGTCACAAAGAGTCTTACACAACTGAGAAAGTGCAATGAAATCTGGTATGGGTGCTTCAAAGAAACATGTGTGAGACATCTTAGATATAGTAAGCTACGTTTTTGGTATTTTAAATTTGGAAACATTGTCAGGATTAGAGAGGTAAACTTTAGATTGTAATGTATAGATAAGTATCATTAATATATTAATAGATACCGCAGAATTTCACATGAAATCCGTAATATGTGATATATAATGAAATAATGTTATAAAGTTATCAATCATAACTTTATCAAACTTTACCAGTCATATCAGCCATAATGTTATAAAGTTATCATAATTCAAGTTATAATGTTGAAATATTATGTTATAGAAATAGTTTCCTAATTGCATTGTCCTCAAATCTTTAGCCTATAATTTAAGCTTTGTCCTTTATAGAGTATTGTAATTTTACACTGCCTTTAGAAAATGATTTTCAAAAAGACTATAAAAAGAATTTTAAATGTGTGTTTCCGATAGCCTTTAGGTAATGCCACTGAATGTGGTAATAGTGACTATCTGTTAATGAAAAATCCTGATTACTTCATGTGGGTCAACAGGAATCCGTTAACATGGGCCTGAATGAACCGATAAATGATGTAACTTTGACGTCTGAAAACCGACAGTTAAAGCTATTTTTCAGTGAAGTTTTTTCTGTTATGCTGTGACCTACAATAAGTTGATAGAGTATGCCTTTGTAAACGAAGATGAAACATTTCCCTATTTTTCTGCCTGATCCTGCCAAAATCTGACTTATCCAGGTAACTTTCCTTTGGACTTGATGGTTCACTAGACTTGGATTCCTACTAGTTAACTAATTTTAATTTGTTTAACTAGTTTTCTTTGTATACTAGTTTATTTTATTTGTATACTGATTTAGTTTGTTCTCTTTTTCAAATTTTTTTTCATCTTTTTCTCTCTGCTGCTTTATAACTTTGTCAGTGTTATGAGCTACTTTATCTTATGACTGTTGTCCCTTGTCTCTTAAGATTGTTGGAGGTGTAACCCTCCCTCCAACAAATGTATTGGTGACCAGGTGACTTAAAGTTACTCATCAGAGTATACAATTAATAACTATATAGTAAGGGAAGAAGCAAGAAAAAAAAAAATCTCCTGGATTTTAATAGGTTAGAAGATGCAGGATCCAGAGAATTTTTGATTACTTACCAATGGGTCTAATCCAGAAGTTAACACCTGGAGTGACATAGAAATAGAATTTCTTATTTGTCTGATCTGGGAAGAACCTCCCAGCGCCATGGAACAAAAAGTGGTCATGAAATGTCCCCCAAATTGGCTCAATTTTTGATCACAGGGAGGGACTATGGTAAGGAGTATTTCCTTCCAAATCAATACACATGGATATCACAACCATTAGGGATTCTATCCTCCAAATGTTAATTTCTAAGAACAGGAAGAACAATGTGTGCTCATCAGCAGCCAGCCATGGGCTGCCATCACTTCCTACATGATAAAGGAGCCAAGGATGTGAATAATCAAATGATTAATAATCAATGATTACATAATAAATGATTTGATTATTATAAATAATCAAATGAGGGATGCTCGTCAGTGATTGACTTCAGTCAGCCCACACTCTCGTGTTTTCCTGTACATAAAAAAGGGCTAAATTCCTTAAGTTGAGACAGCTGGTTTTCCTTAGTTAAGAATAACCTTTTGATGTTCAAACTCCCTGCCCCTTGTTGCAAACTTCTGTTTAACCTGACTTCTCTCCCTGCTTCCTCAGAATAGTTTTCTCAGGGTTTCTTGAGATTTTGTCTCCTGGGCTTGAAGTCTTAAAAAGTCTCACAAAATAAAACTGAACTCTCATCTTCTAGGTTTTGACAATTTTTTAAGTTGACAGAGGCTTGAAATTTTGTATTTTCACTTTACGGTGACTTCTGGGACCTAGGAAAAAATTCAGATTTTTAATTGTTTTTAGTGATTTGAGGTCCTGAAAACCAAGTGGTATGGCCAAGAAGAAAAAGGAAAAAAAAGAAGATAGAGGGTAGTCGTTCTGGCTTATACATGGTTTGGCCTAAACTTTATGTAAATTAAAATATAGTAAAGGAATCTTGTCTTGAGAGTGTTACCATGAACACTGTAGGAAGGGAGCTATTTATTTCTGTTTTTAAACTTGACGTTCTTTATGTTAATGATTAAAGCAGATGTGCTTTGTGTGTTTGATAGTCATAGGTCAGGCTGTTTAATTCCCAACCAGGGATTGGCCCTGAATAATGGCAGTGGAAGTGTGGAAACGTAACCTCTGGATCATTATAGAACTCCCTCCCCATCCCCAGTATCTTAATATATGAATAAATTTTCCCACCATTCATGAAAACTCTGCAGAACATTGTTCTTTCTGCAGATACTCCAGAATACTGTTCTTTCTGATGTTTTAATAAAATCGTAATTTCATCTATCTGCAGACTTCTGAAAGTTTTTTTTTTTAAAGGAGATTCTTTAAGTGTTATCTTTTTCTCTGATAAAAGCATGAGAGATATCTTTGGTAGGGGGTGAGATAATATTTGAGTTAGTATGTTTGAAATAATGTGAGCAGCATTAGTAAGAAAATACATGATGTATTTGCCTGAAAAACTAAAGGAAGTTGTGTATGGTGCTCTAAAATGTAACATTTCTTTGCAAAAGTAGCTGAGATAGTAGCTATTGTTGAGCAGCTTTATCCAATAGAAATGTAGTAAAGCACAGATTTTTAATTCCTCGTGTGATTTTTAAATTTGATAACTGTATTAACTAGTAAAGAGGAACATGAAATTGAATAATATATCTAACTTAATGGTCAACATAAAATTGTTAGTAAATGTATCAGCCTGTTGTATGCAATCTTTGTAATCTGTTGTATAGTTTACAGTTATAGCACATCTCAATTTGGACTTGCCACATTTCAATTGTGGTTAATGGCTCCTGAAATTTCAGTAAAGTTCTTTCTCCTTGTGTTTATATGCAGGTAGTTCAGTTATGTGAACAAGGATTGAAGTTATAATTTAGATTGGAAACTAACAGTCATTAAAGGAACTTCTAAATCATCTTATTTGATAGGTCTTATTCTCCACTTTTCATCATATGGGAAAGCTTTGAATCATAAACAAAACTTGAATCATAAGTGATGGCTCTGCTAAGTAATTAGAAAGCTATTTCTTCTAATTTCTTTTGCTACAATATTTATTATTTATTTATTTGGTTGCACTGCGTCTTAGTTGTGGCATGCAGGAGCTTTTGTTAAGAAGCACGTGCTTTTCTAGTTGTGGCACACAGACTCCGTAGTTGCAGGGCATGTTATTAGTTGCTTCACAGCATGTGGAATCTTAGTTTCCCTACTAGGGGTTGAATCCTATCTCTGAGAATTGGCAGGTAGATTTTTAACCACTGGGACCATCAAGAAAGTCCCATTTTCTTCTAATTTCTGGAAATTTTGGTTTCAGAGTCTTGATGGAAATAACACTGACTGATTTCTTGAGTACTCTCCCATAGTATATAGCTATTCTCTCAGAAAGCATGCAATTAGGATTTTGTTTTTTTCTTGATACTTATTTATTATTTTTTTTTTCTAGGCTGTTCGCTGCTACGAATCTCTAATCTTAAAAGCTGAAGGAAAAGTGGAGTCTGATTTCTTTTGTCAGTTAGGTCACTTCAACCTCTTATTGGAAGATTATCCAAAAGGTAATCTTTTTTGTTTTTACAATTTCTGCTTCATTTGCAGCATAGAAAAATGAGATTGTTTTTACATTTTCTCAACATACTTAGAACTGTATTTTAGTTTCTTCTGAGCTCATAAAGGGGCTTCCCAGGTGGTGCTAGTGGTAAACAACCTGCTTACCAATGCACATCTCCTAGATGTGAGAGAGAGATGCACGTTTGATCCCTGGGTAGGTAATCAAACTTTGACCCCTTGGAGAAGGAAATGGCAATCCACTCCTGTATTTCTGCCTGGACAGTCCTGTGGACAGAGGAGCTTGGCAGGCTATAGTCCATAGGGTTGCAAGGAGTCAGACAAGACTAAAGTGACTTAGCTTGCACACATGCAAGTTCATAAACAAAACAAGCATTGAGAAAAAAAGTAGATAGAAATGTGAAGATTACACCTCATCACATTAGAAAAAGATGCTCTTTGATATTTTCATCTATACATGCAGATGGGAAACTTTATGAAAGAGTTACCCTGAAGTGTTTTCCAACACCATCAAATAATTTTCCAGTTCTCAGTATTGTCCTATAAATTTTAACTCAAATTTTGACACTATTTACTTAAAGATAGCATAGATCCCACAAGGAAAAAGATTTAGTCCCCCAAGATTGCCTTCTTCAGAAGTGAGTTTTATCTAGGTTGTCATGTATCTTCTTGATGATCCAGCTATTATACAGTTTCCCAAACCCACTTCTTGAGTTTGATTAATTTTTAGAATTACTCACAAAGCTCAGGGAAACATTAATTTATTATAAGGAATGTTGTAAAGGATGCAAACGAAAAGGAAAATGAGGAGGTACAGAGATGATATCTGAAAGTTTTCTAAGCTCAGGAACTTCTGTCCCTAAGGAATTGGGTTGAAATAATCAAATCTCACTTTCAGGAATTTATTGTAGCGCTTACTCTGCATCCTTTCTCCTCCCTACCCAGCCTCATCCTCAGAATTCCTAGGGTTTCCTTATAAGTCCTCTCGTTAGCATTAAGTGAACCAAAGGGAGCACTTAAGGAAAAAAAACACTTCACTCAGGGCTTTCCAAGTATTTTCGGAGCTGTCTATTATAAACAGAACTTACACAAAATATATTTTTTATTTTACAAGTGAAAATAACATTTCTCATTTTTGCTCTTGATTTTTAAAGTTTTTTACTTAAGTTAGAAAATGTTTGAAAATCTTACATTATCCATGACATGGTATGGTAACAATAGATCCCTTATCCCTGGATAAGGGGTAAAACCCACTCCAGTTGTCTTGGGCTTCACTTGTGTCTCAGCTGGTAAAAAATCTACCTGCAGTGCAGGAATGATAATCTGTTAAGTTCTGACTGGCACTGAAAAAAATGTACAACCTGAAAGTGTAGAGTTGTATTTTATTTGGTGGACAAAACTGAGTACTTAGGCCCAGGACACAGCACCTCAGATAACTCTATTGATTGTTCCACATATATTATAAGGTAGGGCCAGGTTACATAGAAATTTTTACAACAGAGACCAGGTATTCAGAGTATCAGAAGATTAATGGTATGATATTAGTTTCTCTTTCTGATTTATTTTGTTCAGTATGATGGTCTGTTGGTCCATGCTTATTGCTACAAATGGCATTTTCTTCTTTTTTATGGCTGGATAATATTCCGTTCCATATAAATATGTATATACACACCACATCTTTATTTATTTATCTGTCAGTGGACAGTTAGGGTGCTTCCACATTCTGGCTATTGTAAATAGTGTTGCATTGAACATTGGGATACATGTGTCTTTTTGGCCTGTCTTTTCAATATATATGCCTAGAATTGGTATTGCTGGATCATAGGATAAGTGGTTTTCTAGGGAAACACCATACTGTTTTTTATAATGGCTGCACCATCTTATATTCCCACCAACAGTGTATGAGGGTTCCCTTTTCTCTACATTCTCTCCATCATTTATTGTTTGTAACTTTTGATAATGGCCACTCTGACTGATGTGAGGTGATATCTCCCTGTAGTTTTGATTTCACTTCTGTGAAATGCTCATTAGTGATGATCATCATTTTATGTGTTTTTTGACCAAAATGATTACTGTTAAAGAAATTAAAAAATCTCAACAAATTCACTATTTTTCTGTTTGGAAAGATGCGAAGTCTGGGCTCATTGAAATCATATGCACTTTCATATGCTCTTCTACTATCTGGGGCTAGTTACAGTGCTTGTCATCATTAGTCCCTTCAGGGTGCCCTCTGGGGAGAGGAGTGGCCACAGTAGTTGACTATTTAATACCATCTGTTGACTGGTTAAATCCTGCCTTATCCAAAGTTCTGTCAGGGCTCAGCATCAAGGCAGCTGTAATGTGATGACTTGATGATGGCACCATCCTTTGTTTACTGCTTTGGTAGGTAGAATTTTTAGCTCATAGCACTTTAAGTAAAACATGATTTTCACTGATTTGTAATATTTTTCTTCTCAGAAATAGGTGAAGATAAATAACCTGAGGGTATCCTCTATATTTAAGATGAGTGCCAACTTCTAAATTGTGTGCATACTTTCTTGTTACTCAAGACATTTATTTAGTAAGTTAAAAGCACTTTGAAAAAAGCTTTGCCCTTCCTAAAAGCAACAACAGCAAATGCCTATACCAAATAAGAACTGTCTCAAGCAAGAATATGTTAACCTTTTTATAGTCATAAACAGCTTGATATATAGAGTAGGTAGACATTTTATGATTGTCTGCAAATGTGTTTAGTGGAAATAACAATTGGTTAAAGTAAGTTGTTAGTGGTATGATACATCAATGCTTTCGGTTCAGTTCAGTTCCTCAGTCATGTCCGACTTTTGCAACCCCATGGACTTCAGCATGCCAGGCTTCCCTGTCCATCACCATCTTATGGAGCTTGCTCAAACTCCTGTCCTTCAAGTCGGTGATGCCATCCAACCATCTCATCCTCTGTAGTCTCCTTCTCCTCCTGCCCTCAATCTTTCCCAGCCTCAGGGTGTTTTCCAGTGAGTCAGTTCTTCCCATCAGGTGGCCAAAGGATTGGAGTTTCAGTTTCAGCATCAGTCCTTAATGAACACCCAGGACTGATCTCCTTTAGGATGGAGTGGTTGGATCTCCTTGCAGTCCAGGCGACTCTCAAGAGTCCTTTCCAACACCACAGTTCAAAAGCCTCAATTCTTCGGCGCTCAGCTTTCTTTATAATAAAGTCCAACTCTCAGATCCATACATGACTACTGGAAAAACCATAGCTTTGGTTAGACAGACCTTTGTTGGCAACGTAATGTCTCTGCTTTTCAACATGCTGTCTGTTTTTTAAAGCTTTTCTTCTAAGAAGCAAGTGCCTTTTAATATCATTGCTGCAGTCACCTCCTGCAGTGATTTTGAAACCCAAGACAATAAAGCCTGTCACTGTCTCCATTTTTTCCACATCTCTTTGCCATGAAGTGATGGTATTGGATGCCATGATCATAGATTTTTGAATGGTGAGTTTAAGTCAGCTTTTTTACTCTCCTCTTTCACTTCGTTAGAGGCTCTTTAGCTCTTCTTCACTTTCTGCCAAAAGGGTGGTGTCATCTGCCTATTTAAGGTTATTGACATTTCTCCTAGCAAACTTGATTCCAGCTTGTGCTTCATCCAGGTGGGAATTTCACATGATGTACTCTGCATAAAAGTTAAATAAGAAGCGTGTCAATATACATCCTTAACATACTCCTTCCCCAATTGTGAACCAGTCTTCTGTTCCATGTCCGCTTCTAACTGTTGCTTCTTGATCTGCATACAGATTTCCCAGGAGGCAGGTCAGGTGGTCTGGTATTCCCATCTCTTTAAGAATTTTCCACAGTTTGTTGCGATCCACACAGTCAAAGGCCTTGGCATAGTCAATAAAGCAGAAACAGATGTTTTCCTGGGACTCTCTTTCTTTTTTGATGATTCAGCGGAGGTTGGCAATTTGACCCCTGGTTCCTCTGCCTTTTCTAAATCCCGCTTGAAAAGCTGGAAGTTCTCAGCTGAAGAACTGGCTTGGAGTTCTGTTGAGAGCTGTTGAGGCCTGGCTTGGAGAATTTTGAGCATTTCTTTGCTAGCATGAGAGATGAGTGCAATTGTGCGGTGGTTTGAACATTCTTTGGCATTGCCTTTCTTTGGGATTGGAATGAAAACTGACCTTTTCTCGTCCCGTGGCCACTACCAAGTTTTCCAAATTTTCTGGCATATTGAGTGCAGCACTTTCACAGCATCGTCTTTCCGGATTTGAAATAGCTCAAGTGGAATTCCATCACCTCCACTATCTTTTTTCACAGTGATGCCTCCTAAGGCCCACTTGACTTCTCATTCCAGGCTGTCTGGGTCTAGGTGAACGATCACACCATCGTGGTTACCTGAATATGAAGATCTTTTTGGTATAGCTCTTCTGTGTATTCTTGCCACCTGTTCTTAGTATCTTCTGCTTCTCTTAGGTCCATACTGTCTCTGTCCTTCCTTGTGCCCATCTTTGCGTGGAATGTTCCCTTAGTTTCTCTGATTTCCTTGAAGAGATCTCTTGTCTTTCCCATTCTGTTGTTTTCCTCTATTTCTTTGCCTTGATCACTTAAGAAGGCTTTCTTGTCTCTCCTTGCTATTCTTTGGAACTCTGCTTTCAGATGTGTATATCTTTCTTTCTCTCCTTTGCCTTTAGTTTCTCTTCTTTTCTCAGCTGTTTGTAAGGCCTCCTCAGACAACCATTCTGCCTTTTGCATTTCTTTTTCCTGGGGATGGTCTTGATCACTGCCTCCTGTACAATGTCAGGAACCTCCATCCATAGTTCTTCAGGTAGTCTATCATATCTAATCCCAGAAATCTGTTTCTCACCTACACTCTATAATCGTAAGGGGTTTGATTAAGGTCATACCTGAATGATCCAGTGGTTTTCCCAACTTTCTTCAATTTAAGTCTGAATTTGGCAATAAGAAACTCATAATCTTAGCCCCAGTCAGCTCCCTGTTTTGTTTTTGCTGACTGTGTAGAGATTCTCCATGTTTAACTGCAAAGAATATTACCAGTCTGATTTCAGTGTTGATCATCAGGTGATGTTGATGTGTAGAGTCTTCTCTTGTGTTGTTGGAAGAGGGTGTTTGCTGTGACCAGTGCCTTCTCTTGGCAAAACTCTGTTAACCTCTACCCTGCTTCACTTTTTACTCCAAGGCCACACTTCCCTGTTATTCCAGGTATCTCTTGTTTCCTACTTATGCATTCCAGTCCCATGTAATGAAAAGGGCATCTTTTTTGGTGTTAGTTCCAGAAAGTTTTGTTGCATAAAATTAATTTGTTTAATAAGTGATTTAGCCACAAATTTTAATTGTGTGCTTTGTTTTTTGTCAAATGTAGGGAGGAAAAATATTTTCCCTTCTATCTGTGTGAGTTCCTACTTCTCACCTCTCGGTAAGAGACAGAACAAGAGCAGAAGAATAAACAGAAGTTTTTAAACACGTGTTTCTCATGTGTACATCAAAGGAACTGAGCAAACTGAATAACTCTCAGATATAGACTAAGTCATGAGTGATGCTAGTGTAACAAATCCACCTGCCAGAGTAGGAGACATAAGAAATGCAAGTTTCAACCCTGGGTCAGGAAGATTCCATGGAGGAGAAGTGACAGCCCACTTCAGTATTCTTCCCTGGAAATTCCAATGGAGTGAGAAGCCTGGCAGGCCAGACTCCACAAGTTAACAGAGTTGAACACGACTTAGTGACTAAACAAGAATAAGCTCCAGCTTCAGGGTCTCATACTTGTTGAACTGAGCTGTGAGAGTCAAGTTAGGAATCCTCAAGGTTTCATCTTTTCAGACCACTTGGCCCGTCATCTTCCTTGAATCTTGTGAGATTGCATAAAACTGGCACAAATGGAATTTGACATACAGAATATAATTTCTGTACGTTCTAAAATTTTGATTTCTTGTGAACATCTGTTTACCATCTTTTTTTCTCTAGGAGCCTTTATAATTTCTTCCCTAAAAATTCCCTGCATTTTCCCCTCTCCTCTCTCTCCATCCATGCAGTATCAGAGTGGTAGTTGGAGTGTGCATTTGCAACCTCAGATCAGTTAATAGATGGAAGTAGATTCTATGTGTTTACTGGAAGTAGATTCTGTGTGTTAACTTTCAGCTTCTAGTATTTTCACAGCTTTTTTTTTTGGCTCATGTGCTGTTTCTAAAAAATAATCGTGTAAAAATAATCCTTATGCCAAATAGACATATTTTGGGGTACCATATTTTGCGTTTCATTAATTAAACCCATGTGCAGGCTAAGTTGCTTCAGTTGTGTCCACCTCCTTGCAACCCTATGTTTTGTAGCTTCCAGGCTTCTCTATGGGATTTTCCAGGTAAGAGTACTGGAGTTGGTTGCTATGTCTTCTTTCAGGGGTACTTCCTAACCCAGGGATCAAACCCACATCTCTTATGTTTCCTGCATTGGCAGATGGGTTCTTTACCAATGTTGCCACCTGCAAAGCTCCCAAATTAAGCCTCTACTTCACTAATAGGTCAGTTTTCATTCTGGTCCCAAAGAAGGGCAGTTCCAAAGAATGTTCAAAGCACAGTACATGTGTGCATGCTGAGTCACTTCAGTCATGCTGAAGTCTTTGCAACCCTGTGGGCTGTAGCCCACAAGGGTCCTCTGTCCATGGGATTTCCAGGCAGGAATACTGGAGTGGATTGCCATGCCCTTCTCCAACAAATTACAGTACAGTTGTCCTCATTTCACATGCTAGCCAGGTAATGCTCAAAATCCTTCAAGCTAAGTCCAGCAGTATGTGAACCAAAACATCCAAATACACATGCTGGGTTTAGAAAAGGTAGAGAAACCAAAGATCAAATTGCAGCTGTCCTTGGATCAAACAGAAATCAACGAAGATCCAGAGAAACATCTACTTTTGCTTCACGGACTATGCTGAATCCTTTAACTGTGTGAACCAGAAGAAACTCTGGGAAGTTCTTAGATGGAATACCAGATTACCTTACTTGTCTGCTGAGAAACTTGTATGGAAGACAAGAAGCAACAGAACAACAAAAGACTGGTTGGAATATTGAAAAATAAATATGTCAAGTCTATATATTGTCACTCTCAACTGCTATGCACAGTAGAAGAATTGATGGTTTTAAATGTGGTGTTGGAGAAGACTCTTGAGAGTCCCTTGGACTGCAAGGAGCTCAAACCAGTCAGTCCTAAAGGAAATCAGTCCTGAATATTTATCAGAAGGACTGATGCTGAAGTTGAAGCTCCAGTACTTTGACTACCTGATATGAAGAGGTGTATCATTAGAAAAGACCCTGATTCTGGGCGAGATTTGGGCAGGAGGAGAAGGGGATGACAGATGATGATATGGCTGGATGGCATCACTGACTCAATGGACATGAGTTTGAGCCGACTTCAAGAGGTGGTGATGGACAGGGAGGCTTGGCGTGCCGCAGTCCAGGGGATCTCAAAGAGTCGGACACAACTGAGCGGCTAAACTGAACAGAACTGATGCAGGGTACATGTGAAATATTTGACTGGATGAATCACAAGTGGGATCAAGATTGCCAGGAGAAATATCAACAAATTCAAGTATGTGGACAGTACCACTCCAATGGCAGAAGTGAAGAAGAGCTAAAGAGCCTCTTGATGAAGGTTGAAGAGAGTGAAAAAGCTGGCTAAAAACTCAGCATTCAAAAAACAAAGATCATGGCATCTAGTCCCGTCACTTCATAGCAAATATAAGAGGAAGAAGTGGAAGTTGTGACAGATTTTACTTTCTTGGATTCCAAAATCATTGTGGATGTTGTTTACAGCTGTGAAATTATTCTTGTGTCTTGGAAGAAAAGCTATGACAAACCTAGATAGCAAATTAAAGCAGAAGCATCACCTTACTAAAAAAGATTGATATAGTCAAAGCTGTGGTTTTTCCAGGGTCATGTATAGATATGAGAATTGGACTGTAAAGAAGGCTGAGCATGGAAGAATCGATTCTTTTGAGTTGTGGTACTGGAGAAGAGTCCTGAGAGTCCCATGGGCTGTAAGGAGATCATACCAGTCATTCTACATCAGGAAATCAACTCTAATAATTCACTGGAAGCACTGATGCTGAAGCTGAAACTCCAATACTTTGGTCACCTGATACAAAGAGCCAACACATTGGAAACAACCTTGTTGCTGGGAAAGATTAAACGTTAAAGGAGAAGCAGGCCACAGAGGATGAGATGGTTGGATAGCATCACTGACTCAGTGGAAAATAGTTTGAGCAAGCTCTGAGTGATGGTGGAGGACTAAGGAGCTTGATGTGCCGTAGCCCATGGAGTTGCTAAGAGTTGGACATGACTTGGCCAACTTGAACAACAAATCTGTAAGCGACTTTTCATGATTGCCTTTTTTCACTCAACTGTATATTTTCAAGGATCATTCATGTTGCCCAGTGAAGTGGTACTTTATTCCTTCTGAGTTAATAATACATGGTAGGCATGTATCAGTTTTGGTTTAGCACTTCAGGTGGTTGAATAATTGATTTGTTTCTACTTTTTGTTACTGTGAGTATATTGTGAACACTGGTGTAGATGTCTCTTTGAATCCTTGATTTTAATCCTGTTTGATGTATACCTTAAAGTAGAATTGCTGGGTCACCTAGTGATTATGTTTTATTTCTTTTGATGCCACCAAATTGATTTTTACAGTGGTCGCAACATTGTATTGTCTCACCAACAGTAGGTGAAGGTTAAAGTTTTTGCATGCCTTCACCAACACACTCTCTCCACCCTGCTTCCGTATCCATCATACTAGATGTGAAATGGTGTCTCATGGTTTTAATTTTGGATTGCTTTGGTGACTGAATGTAAACGTCTTTTTATGGATGTGGTCCTTTTCTTTATATTTACTGAAATATCTTTTTAAGTCATTTGTACATTGTTTTCTTTTGTACTTTATGTTTTGTATTGGAGTATAGCCAGTTAACAATGTTGTGATAAGTTTCAGGTGGGCAGGGACTCAGCCATACATGTACATGTATCCATTCTCCCCCAAACTCCCTTCCCATACAGGCTGCCACATGGCATTGAACAGAGTTCAGTCTTGCTGTACAGCACGTCCTTGTTGGTCATCCTTATAGCCTTCTAAGTTAGTTGATTATCCTCTTTAGCATTCTATGTTAGCTGTCCTTTTCTTTCAACATGTAAAGTATTTTATGCCTGTTCTGTCTATAATTTCAAATGGAAATCTCTTGTTCTCTTTTTTCATGGGAAATTATTTCCTATTTCAGATTTTTTTTTTTTTTGGTTGTGCTGTGTACTACACAGTATCTTAGTTCCCCAACCAGGTATGGAACCTCCAACCTTTGTTGTGGAAACGAGGAATCTTAACCAGTGCACCACCAGGGAAGCCCCTTGAATTGTTTTTCCAATTTAGTAGATGTACTTTTTCTCTGGCATGTTTGAAGATCATCGTTTTGTGTGTGTTTTATGATGAGACTTGAAAGTAATATTTCTTTTTTATTTTTTTTGTGTATATCGTTTGGTTTACTCCCTTTCATTTGTAGATATGTCTTGACAAATTTATAGAAGTTTCAAACATTTGTTTGTTTGTTTCAGGTCTATCTCCAATCCTTTCAGGTTGTAGAACACAAATTTTATATTCTTGTTACTTACTGTAAGTCCTTAAGGGATTTTATCTTTATATGTTTTTTTCCCCTCTTGTTCTGATTTGATAATTTCTCATATTCTATGCATTAGTTGAGTGATTCTTAATTATACTTGTATTGTACCTTTGAAGAGATCAGCTGAGTTCTTTACTTTGGTAATTGCGTATGTCAGTTTTAGAGTTTACATTTTTTTGTTGTGCTGTTTCTCAGTAGTCTCTGCCAACTCTTCGTGACCCCATGGACTGCAGCACACCAGGCTTCCCTGTCCTTCAGTATCTCCTGGAGTTTGTTCAAATTCATGACCAATTAATGGTTAGATAGGTGATCCTATCTAATCATCTCATCCTCTGCTGCCCCCTCCTTCTGCCCTCAGTCTTTCCCAGCATCAGAATTTTTCCTAACAAGTAAGTTCTTTACATCAGGTGGCCAAAGTATATTGGTGCTTCAATTTGAGCACCTGTCCTTCCAATGAATATCCAAGGTTGATTTTCTTTAAGATGGACTGGTTTGGTCTCTTTGCTCTGCAAGGGACTCTACAGAGTCTTCTCCACCACCACAGTTCCCAAACACAATTTTTCAGTGCTCAGTCTTCTTTGTGGTTCAGTTGTCACATCTGTACATGACTACTGGAAAAACTAGTTTGACTAGATGGACCTCTGTTGGCAGGGTGATATCTGTACTGTTTAATATGCTGTCTAGATTTGTCATAGATTTTTCAAGACAGCTTTTTCACACTTATTCTTTCAACCTCATTAGGAGGCTGTTTTGCTTTCCTTTGCTTTCTGCTGTTAGACTAGTATTGTCTGCATAGGTGAGGTTACTTATATTTTTCCCTGCAGTCTTGATTCCAACTTGGGATTCATCCTTCTATTTGAGGAAGTCTGTACTTTGCCTTCCTGTTTCTGGTAAAGGTTATTTAAGGTAACACTTTTCCTTTGGAGTTTTCACGGCAGTTCTGCAGTTTTTATGTAAATGTTATCTGTCTTGCTTTTTTCCTTTTTATCTTAGTCTTTAATTTAGGGGAGAACGCCCTTTGAGAGTGCTTATCAAGTGGTGCAAGTGGTAAAGAATCCACCTGCAGTGCAGGAGACCCGAATTAAGTCCCTGCTTTGGGAAGAAAAGCAATGAAGGAAGAAAATGGCAATCTGCTACAGTATTCCCTGGGAAATCCCATGGACAGAGGCGACTGGAGGGCTAACAGTCTGTGGACTGTTTAAGTCCACAAAGGTTTGAACACAACTGAGCTACTTCACAAGTGGGGGTGTGTGTCTGTGTCTGTTCCTCCCTGCCTGTTGGCCTTCCCATGTTGCTGCCTTATTCTGCTCTAAATCTGGGCTATATGAAGTAAAGAGAATACACTAAATACACTGCAATATTATTTCTCAGGATTATATGCCTTTGTCTGTTCTTTTCTTATATTGTATTTTGTGCATTCTGCTGCTGCTAAGTCACTTGAGTCATGTCTGACTTTTTGCGACCCCATGGACTGTAGCCCACCCAGTTCCTCTGTCCATGGTATTCTCCAGGCAAGAATACCAGAATGGATTGACATTTCCTTCTCCAGAGGATCTTTCCAACACAGGGATTGAGCTCACGTCTCTTACTTCTCCTGCACTGGCAGGCAGATTATTTGCCACTTGCACCACCTGCAAAGCCTCTGAACCCACAAAGCTATCTACAAAACAGGCTCCTGCTCAGGACACTCTTGACTGCAGAACCAGATGGACATCCAGGCATGCCAGCTCTGCATACATCTTCGAGGCCATACGTGTGCCGGTTCATGATCCTGGTTCCGTGGGGGACTGGCCTGACCATCCCTCATGGGCAGACCTGGAGAACATTTCAGGAGGGGCTTCTCCTAGGGAGAGAGTGTAAATCTGGGCTCCCAGAGCTGCCTCCCCAAAGCAGGGGTCCTTCTGAGTGCCAGTCTGGTATGTGAACCTGTTCTCTCAGCAGACATGGGAGCAGGGTCTCCAGTAAGTCTTGATATAAACAGCCACTGGGTATGATGAGATGGGAACCCTCCTGCAGTTGGGCACGCATACTTGTGTACTTAATAGTATACCACGTTTCTTTTATGCTTTATTTATTTTTCTTTCTTTTCTTTGTCATTTTGATGACATCATTTCATATGCCTTTTTTACTTTTGTCAGTTCAGATCTGCTGTTGCAGTGTGTTTCTCCCTCATCATGTTGTTTTTTGATACTAAAATTTTCTTCTGTTTTCAAAATTCTTCCCTTGCAAAATTTATGATCTGACATTGTGTTAATTTTTTTCCCTTTGAAATGATGATTTCCTTCTTACTTTGATATTAACTGTTTTGAAATCCTTTGTTTGTCACTCTAGTCTCTCTCCATGACAGTTTCCATTTTCTGGTTTTGGATTTTCACTTTGTCTTCCATTTTTTGGGAGACACTTTCCCATGGAAATCTGTACGTGTTAGATGTATTTTATACCAACCATGATTGGTATTGCCTTCCTCTAACTCTCCCGAACCATACCACCCTCCCCATACAGCTTGCTGTTTGCTTGTTTTTATTTACTAATGGAATGTTTCATTACTGTTATATTTCTTGTGTGTAATCTCATTGTTTCTCAGAGGGTAGATTCTTTGCTAATGAAGCCTTCTGGTTTTAGCAGTGTTCCCTTGTTTGTTTCACTAATGTTTTTATTACATTAATTGCATGTCTGCCTGTATTTCTTGGCATTCAGATATTAACATTGACTGTTTGTGGGCTTATGGTTGTACGTTTTGTTTTATAACTATGACCTTGTTTTAAATTGTTCTTGTCTGATTAGGTTAGTTCCTGTTTTATTCCCACACGGTGCTCTTTGCACATGCAATTTTGTTTTTGGGTTTTTTTTTTTATCTTTCAGGATTGTTTACACTTTTGGACATTCTTTCATGTGTGTATCTTTTCCTAGTTCTCTTAATTTATGGTCAGTTTATAGGTTAGATATTTGCTTTCTGAGAACTACCAACCTCCCATCCTCTTAATAACGTAATTATTATAGTCTCCATTGTTTTCAACAATAGTATTGGTCTTCAACTTCTCTAATGTCTTTTCCATATAGAATCAGTTACTTAGAGACTATAACTGAGAACCTCCGCATCAGTTTTCCAGGGCTGGAGTATGGGATGGTGACCTTCTTCTCTTGGAGTGATCTCTGATTTAGTAGCAGGTGTTAGGAACCTCACCTCTTCTGATGTGGTCTCCCTCCAAGTGTGATGTAGCTAAGAGCTATTGGAGGGCAGTGTTTTTCTCTTCTGTTTGTTCTTCCATATGCCATGAATGTGAGCTTGTAGAGCACATTAGCCTGAGCTGTCATTTGCACTTGATTGTAATAAAGCTTCACAACACACTGTTGACTTGGGGAAAGAAGGATTGTCAGCCTTTTCTCTTGTGAAGGGAGATATCTAAAATTTAAAATCAGAACTTAGGCTGGTTTTTAAGGCAACATAAACTTTTTAATCCCTTTGTGTAAAAAGTATGGTTGTTGGATCATATGGTAAGAGTATATGTAAGTTATGTAGGAAACTAGTGAACTGTTTTCTTTGGTTTTATCACGTTACATTCTCTAGGAATGAGTGACAATCCTGTTCTCATTAGTATTTGGTATTGTCAGTGTTTTTGATTTTGATTTTTCTAAATAAGTGTTTAGCTTTAATTTGTCTTTGCCTGATGACATGTTATGTGATCCATCTTTTCATATGATTATTTGTCATCAGTACTTTTTCTTTGGTGAAGTGTTAAACTCTGTGGGCCATTTTTAATCAGATGTTTTTGCCGTGGCTAAGAGTTCTTCATATTTTAAAAGAAGATACATTTATTATTTTTCTGATCAGTGTGCATTAAATTTAAATCTTCTTAAGCAGCTATGAAAAATATGTTCAAGAAAATAAAATAAATATGGGAAATTAAATTTGTAGGTTTCTATGATGTTGTTGTTGTTCAGTTCCCAAGTTGTATCTGACTCTTTGCAACCCCGTGAACTGCAGCACACCAGAATTACCTGTTCTGCATTAACTTCCTGAGTTTGCTCAAACTCTTGGCCGCTGAGTCACTGATGTCATTTAACCATCTCATTCTGTGTCATCCCCTTTTCCTCCTTTCCTGTCTTTCCTATCATCAGGGTCTTTTCCAGTGAGTCAGCTCTTCGCATCAGGTGGCCAGAGTATTGGAGCTTCAGCTTTAGCATCAGTCCTTCCAATGAATATTCACAGTTGATTTCCTTTAGGATGGACTGGTTGGATCTCCTTGCTGCCCAAGGGACTCTCAAGAGTCTTTTCCAGCATCACAGTTCAAAAGCATCAATTCTTTGGCATTCAGCCTTCTTTATGGTCCAACTCTCACATCTTCTGCTTTGTAAACCTATGCTTAGTATAGAATATAAACAGAAAAACTGAAGTATTACTGATAATGCTAACTGAAAAATTTTACCATAAATCTGAATACATGCATTTCAAAGTTTCACTGCTAGGAATTTTGTTAAAATCACTTTAATCACTGATAAAACTGATCATTGATTATGTATTCATAGTCTGTGAATCATTGACTATGTATTTGGTTGAACAAAGGTTTGTTTGGTGTTTTCCATAGGATGAGATCTATCAGTACTTAGTGTCTTTAAAAAGTTCATTTGAAACCGTTTTATTGGGTTGTACTGGACAGCTGTCATATCAGTGTGCATTGAAAAAAAGTACACAAAAGCCACTTTATTGAAGATGGAAGGAAGAAAGCAACACTTCGGGCATATTCTGCTTTATAATTTCAGGAAAGAAGAAAGTGCAACTGAAACACAAAAGATTCATGCAATGTGTGGAGAAGATGCTATTAATAATCAAACTTTTCAAAAGTGATTTTTGATGTTTCTTACTGGAGATTTCTTGTGGAGCATTCTCCACATTTGGGTAGTTGAAGTTGCTAATGGTCAAATCCAAGACATTAGTTGAGAACAATCAGCATTATACCCCACAGGAGATAGCCAACATACTCAATGTATCAGAATCAGCTGTTGAAAATCATTGGCACAGGCTTGCTTATACAAATTGCTTTGATGTTTGGGTCCCACATGAGTTAAGTGAAAAAATCCTCCTGACTATATTTCCACCTGCAATTTTGTACTGAAACGTCACAAAAAAACATGAACCATGATCAGCCACACCAGAGGTTGGTCTTCAGGTAAACAATATTTTGTTGTGTATGTGATGAAATTAGAAGGGAGTCCTTTATTATGAACCTCTTCTGGAAGATCAAATGATTAATTCTAACAAGTGGTGTTCCCAGTCAGATCAACTGAATGCAGCACTTGATGAAAAGCATCCAGAATTAGTCAACAGAATGCCTGATCTTCCATCAGGATAGCAGGAAGACTGCATGCTTGTTGAATGACCAGACAGAAATACAGCTTGCCTGGGAAGTTCTGATTCATCCACCATGTCCATCAGACATTGTACCTTCAGATTTCGTTTTTTCAGTTTTTACAAATTTCTTTTAATGAAGAAAATTTGAATTCTCTTCGGTATGTAAAAAGTTCCTAGAACAGTCCCTTGATCAAGAAGATAAAAAGTTTTGGGAAGATGAAATTATGAAGTTGCCTGAAAAATGGCAGAAGATAGTGGAATGAAACAGTGAATACATTGTTCTATAAAGTTCTTTGTGAACATGAGAAATGGATTTTTTATTTTTACTTAACCAGAGGAACTTTTTTGGCCAACCCCACGTAATCTGATATAATCTGGAAAATACTGGATAATCAACTTTTAAATAAATTTATGTCAGGATAAGGGTGACAGTTCTGCCAGGCTGTGAACCCCAGAGCTCCCATACTAATTCCTGGAAGCAGAGACTACTGTGTCACACCACTTTGTGGTAAAACAAATGCTAAGTTTTCATACTTTGCTGTAGGAAATTGTCAGTTGTAAATACTCAAATAGTTGTAGAAATTCGTGTTTACCAAATGCATTGTGTAGGAACTGACTATATAAAAAGTTTCTGTGTAATTTTCCCACAAATTCACAAACTTGTAGGAGAATAGATATAAGGAATTTCTAATCCAAACATGTTGTAGTTACTAAAGGGGTATACACACATACTAAAAAGTTTTGCTTACAAAATGTACGAAGTATAAAAGGGATATTCTTTTTGAATAAAGTCAAGAAGTGCCTATTACCTTCTTTTTTATGAACTCTATAACTGACATGAAGGTAGACTTAAATTTACTGTCTACTCCTGTGACAACCCCCCCCCAAAGAAAAAAGATTAAAAATTTGATTTGTCTTACTATATACTTGAAAAAAAGGAAATGTAAAAGTATTAGTCACTTAGTAATGTCCAACTCTTCATGACACCATGAACTGTAGCCCACCAGACTCCTCTGTCCATGGAATTCTCCAGGCAAGAAAACTGGAGAGGGATGCCCTGTCCTCCTTTAGGGGATCTTCCCAACTTAGGGACTGAACCTGCATCTCCTGCATGGCAGGTGGGTTCTTTTTTTTAATTAATTTAATTGGAAGCTAATTGCTTCACAGTATTGTGGTGGTTTCTGGCATACATCAACGTGAATTTGCCATGGGTGCACATGGGTCACCCCATCCTGAACTGCCTCTCCCACCTCCCTCTCCACCCCATCTCTCTGGGTTGTCCCGGAACACCAGCTTCGAGTGCCCTGCTTCATGTATCAAACTTGCACTGGTCATCTATTTCACATATGGTAATATGCGTGTTTGAATGCTATTCTCTCAAATCATCCCACCCTCACCTCCCACTGAGTCCAAAAGTCAGTTCTTTACATCTATGTCTCTTTTGGGCAGGTGGGTTCTTTACCATCTGAATCACCGGGAAAGCAAGGCCAACCTGGACCTCACTTAACACTTGTCAGCCATCAGTTGAGATGTAATCATGAAAGATTAAAATTGCCTTAAAAAGGGTTGTGATATCAGTTATCAGAGCACTGTGATTTCAAGGATCCTTTCAGTATCAGAGTTTGCTTTCTCTGTCATAAATCTTTCCAGTATCATCAAAAACCTCATTAACAGCTTCTGAAGCATCTTGTTTTCTTGACTTTTCTCTTTTCTTTATATGTATCAGTAATTGGTGACTGAAGATAGGTTTGAATTACCTTTTCCATAGTGTTTCTGTTGTCATCATGCCTGTTGCTACTCTTTCCCCTTTCAAGACATCATAAGTACAGATACTGTTATTACAGTAAAAGATCAGACCAAAAGATACATCAGCCTTCTTATCCATGATTTTTTATCTTAAAGCTTTGATTTTGTGCAGTTTGAAAATAATATACCTCAGTGTAGTTTTTTGCTGTGTACATTTTACATGCTTGGTATTCTTTATGTTTCCTGGATCTATGGCCTGTTGCCTTGTTTTAATTTTGGGGAAATTCTCATTCATTTTTGCAAATAATTCCTGTAGTTTCTTTATCATTTGTTAGTATCATATTTCTTTATCTTTTTTTAGTAACACAGTTATACCTTTTCTGATTGTCCCACAGCCCTGTGTATTTTTTTTCTCCCCAGTGTTCCCCTGGGGAGAACAGGGATTCTTTTTGAGAACAGGGAGAACAGGGATTGTTTTTTGATAAGTCCTCTATGTCAGATATTCTTTCTTCAGCAGTATACACCACCTACTGATCTCATCTTTTTTACAGTGTTTCTGATCTTTAACATTTCTGCTTGAAAGTGTTGTCCTTCATGTTCTCTACTTACATTGTTTCAGCATTCTAGTAGACTGTCCACTTTATATATTTTTTAGATATTCTTCACATATTAGTTGTGGTTGCTTAAATTCCCTGATCTAATCATTTCAGCATCATTGTCACATCTGGTTCGGATGTTTGCTGTGCCTGTTTCTGCTCTTCCTCCCTCTCCTTCCTTCTCTTCCTCTTTCATGTGGGTTGTGTGTTGTAGTATTTTCTTGATATCTGAACTTGATATACCAGGCATAAAGAAGGTCTGTGAATAGGCCTTAACTAATGCTGTACAGAATGTTGGCATAGAGAAAGTGTCCTCAGTCTCAGTTTTTTAGTTAGTCTGTGCCTTTGGAAAGTGAACTACATAAAAATTTCTTGCTTGTTTTCTTCTCTCTAGAATAGATAGCATGATTGGAGTGGGCTGGAGTTGAATGTCTACTTTAAATTTCTCGATTGTTAAGAAGAACAGAATGCTCTTGGATATTTAAAGTTGTTCCTTTTTCATAATCAACAAGGACCTACCATATAGCACAAAGAATTAACTCTGCACAGTGAACTCTGCTCAGTACTCTAATAACCTTCTGGTTCCCAGGGGGAAGGATGGGGGAAGGGACAGTCAGGGAGTCTGGGATGGACATGGACACACGGCTGTGTTTCACATGGAGAACCAGCGAGGACCTGCTGGACAGCACAGGGAACTCTGCTCAATACTCTGTGATAACCTTATGGTCACCAGGGGGAAGGATGGGGGAAGGGATGGTCAGGGAGTCTCGGATGGACATGGACACACTGCTGTATTTAACATGGAGAACCAGCAAGGACCTGCTGGACAGCACAGGGAACTCTGCTCAATGTCATGTGGCAGTCTGGATGGGAGGGGAGATTGGGGGAGAATGGATACATGTGTATGGATTGCTGAGTGCCTTTGCTGACCCCTGCAAGTATCACAACATTGTTAATCAGCTATACCTCAATACAAAGAAAAAAGTTTTAAAAAATTGTTCCTTTTTCCATTATTTTCTCAGAAGCTTGTGGCCATTTTTCTCAAACATTATGGGAATCTTATTGGGCCCCTATAAGTCTCACAGGGTTGTGAGTCACAATGTTGTGGGGCTACTCCTCTGTATGGGAGCCCAGGGATTTTTAAATTTCAAGCATACTACAGTGAATTTTTGTAGCCTCACCCTTGTTTCTAGGTTAGTTTTCTCAGTGAATGACTGCTCTTGTACCCTGTATTAGCTTTAGTCTTTTAAATTCTTGTTGTAAAAACAAATATTTTAAGTCATTTTGTTCTTAGACTTAAAATGGGAGTGTAGTATATGAGCTGATTGCCATAAATACTAGTGTCTTTTAAACATACATTTGGTTATTTTCAAATTCCAGTTATTCTGACTTTATGATAGTATTTGAAAAAGTGATTTTCCCTCATTAAACATTTTTTCCCTTAACTCTATGTAGTTATTTTCATGAACGGATACTCAATAATGTTTTTGAGACTGGAGGGAAGATATCCGAAATTCTTAAAAATGTTTGTCCAAAATAGGGAAATTTTCAGTGGTAAAGTACCCACATAAAATCTGTTCTTCCTTTTTTTACTGCAGTATTCTCATTTTACTTTGACTTTAAGGCAGTTTTCATTCCTAAGTATATTTTACTCTAAACGTTCTCCCTTTGGAACTTTAACAAATAAATCAAAAACATTTTTATTTCCCTGGAGTGATATGGAGTTTCCTGTTTTTAGTTTTAAAAAATTCTCCCCACTAACTCTAATATGCTTATGTGACTTCATATTGACCTTTTTTCTTATATAAGGCCTTTTTTAGGCAGACAGGAGCCTTTTTTTATGTCATTAGCCTTTTAATGCCTTTAGATGATTTAGAGAGCATGGGAATAGCCATCTTGTAATGAAATTGAAGCTAGCAGCTCAAGGTAGTGTTGCTTCTTTGAAGGGAAGCACCAGAAACAAGAGTTTGTTAGAGCTGAGGTTTTGTTTTTCTGGAAAGTGATGCATTTGGAGAAAATGCATTATGTGTGTAAAAACAGTCTTAGAAGCTTTCCATGAGACTTGGTTGATAAAAGACAAGTGAATTAAATTGTCAAGATTTAACATTTTTGGGGGCTTCCTTGGTGACTCAGTGATAAAGAATACCCTGCCAATGCAAGGCACACGGGTTCAATTGCTGAACTAGACAGATCTCACATGCCTTGTGGCATTTAAGGCCATGTGCCACAACTGTTGAGCCTGTGCACTGCAGCCTGGGAACTGCATCTAATGAAGCCCATGAGCTCTATAGCCCCTGCTCCACAGCAAGAGAAGCCACTGGAATGAGAAACCCACACACAGCAACTAGAGAGTAGCCCCTGCCTTCTAAGCTAGAGAGAAGCTCATGCAGAAATGAAGAGCCACCACAACAATAAATAAATAAATATGTAAATAATTTTTTTCTAAAGAGATGGAGCTTCAAATAGTAGATTTTTACATTTAAGTGCAAGGATCCGATTTGATGATTGTTTATATACCTGATCTCCTGTAGGTTATTTTTTCTATTACAGTTTATTTCTGTAGATGATTAAGTTGGTAGGGCATGAACTTTAAAGATTTACTGTGTTTAATAGTCCCTGTTTTGCTGAGAGGCAGGACTGATGGGCAGTTTATATTAAAATGTCTGTTACAAATTTTTGAATAGGATGTAATTTGACTAATAAGTATTTTTCCTTTTTCAGCATTATCTGCATATCAGAGATACTACAGTTTGCAATCTGACTACTGGAAGGTTTGTACACATTTGAATGCCAATTTTGTTTTCTTATTTTGGGGCAAAGTATTAACTATACTAATTTTAAGTAGGAAATGTGGTAAGAGAGAATGGTATTATTTTGTGCCAGCTGTTTTGTGTGAGGGTAGTGTTCTTAGTAACTACATTTTTGACTAATTAAAAAGACATAATGGTATTATTTTGTGCCAGCTGTTTTGTGTGAGGGTAGTGTTCTTAGTAACTACATTTCTGACTAATTAAAAAGACATTCTACTTGACACTTTAATAAACAAATTTAAAGTATCGAGCTTAAAGTTTGTAACTAGAAATAATTGAAGGGTTGATGGTGGTGATTCTGAAGATTACTGAATCAGGCTGTTAAAGCTAAGAATCATTTGTGTCATTATTCTGTGTCACAAAGCAGATATATCTTATAATAGGTTATAACCTATAATATCATACAGTTACAATGGGGATTATTTATAAAGAGTGTTTTGTTGCCTGGAAGGGAAATTTTAGATTACCCAAAGACTTTGAAAACTCCCATGTTGATCCTAAGCCAGTAAAAGTGTTACTGGTTTTTTGAAAGCACTTGGAGTAGAAAGAAATAGTTAAATATGAAGCTTTATTTAATCTGAAAACATTTACATAAGTTTATTTAAATTCACTATTATTCTATTTTTGATGATAGTATTAAAGAAGTAGGATTCATCTACTGTAAAACTCCCATGTGAAGGGTACAGTTTAGTGATTTTTAATATATTCACAAAGTTTGTGTATCCTTTACCACAATGAATTTTAGAATGTTTAAAATATTTTTAGCATTCAAAAATGAGACAATTTATTCTCTCTCCCAAACCCCATGATCCCTGTCCAAAGAAATTATTAATTTACTTTGTATTCTATATGTTTGTCTAGTCTGGAATGACTTTTAGAAAAAGATGTTTTCAAGGTTTATCTTCATGGTTGCGCATGTCATTAGTATTTCATTCCTTTTTAGGACTATAACTTACAATTTATCGATGCTCATTTTGTTTCTTTCATTGTCTGTTGATGGCCATCTGCTATCTTTCCTCCTATGTTATAATGAATCACACTGCTGTAAACATTCATATCCATTTCTTTGAATACATATTTTCATTCTTTTTGGAAACATACCTCAGACTTGAATTAGCTGTGCTTTTAACTTTTTGATGATATGTTGACTTAGACTGATTATACCATGTTACATTCTGATAGTCAGTGTAGGAAGAACTCATTTTGTTATTCTTGCCAGTACTTGTTCTGTCTTCTCTAAATTCCACCATCCTAGTGGGTATAAAATGGTTTCTCACTTTAGTTTTTGTTTTCATTACCCTAATGACTAGTAATATTTGAAAATCGTTCTGTTTGTTGTTTAAATCTGTTTAGATTCTTTGCTCCTTAAAATTAAGTTGCAGTGTTATTTCTATATCCAGTTGAATTGCTGAGGTTTTTCTCATTCTCCGTTATTTTTTCATGTTTAATAAAACATGTGCCTCTTTGAGGCACAAAAGTTTTTAGTAATGAATTCCCATGTATTATTTTTCTCCTTTTTGCTTCTCCAACATGTTTAATACCATGCAAGTTACAAAGATTTTTCTTCATTTTTTCTTTCAAAGCTAAATCCAAAAAAGGTTTTCTCTCCTACTTTTAGCTTCTTGATTATTTTAAATTAATTTATTTTTGTACGGTATGAAGTAAGGTTTCAACTTAATGTGGTTGTCCTAACAGCAGTATTTTTTAGAAAGAAAATTGTTTCCTCAACAGTGGTCTTGATAGCATAGTCACAGGTTTCTTGCCTGAAAATGTTTGGTTTATTTCTAGACTTTCGCTTATATTTAGGATTGTTTCTGTGTTGGTTCCATACTTTACTCCAGTATTCATGGGCTTCCTTGCTGACTCAGACAGTAAAGAATCTGCCTTCTGTGCGGGAGATCTAGGTTTGATCCCTGAGTTAGGAAGATCCCCTGGAGGAGGGCATGCAACCCACTCCAGTATTCTTGCTTGGGAAATCCCATGAACAGAGGAGCCTGGTGTGCTACAGTCCATGGGGTTACAAAGAGTTGGACACGACTGAGTGACTAAGCATCACTGAGTAACACCACACTTTACATCCTATTTCTTTTAATCATAGTTTGATTTATTAATTATTCAGGAACATATAGTTTAAATTCTACATTTTTCTAGTATTTAAAAACCATCAAAGAATATGTTTTATATTATTTTTATATTTATATTATTTCAACTCTTGTTTTTACTCAGATTTCACTTGCAGCATACCATTTATTCTACTTTGGGGAATAAGTGCATGAGAGGGATATGTATATTCAGTCTTTATTTGAAGTAGTCTTTAAATATTTGTTAAGTTTGGTGGGTTATAAATTTTGAGTTATCTATTTTCTTCATCTTCTTCCCTATTGTTCTGTCTGTGTTGAATGAGATTGAAGACTCCAGCTGCTGCTGATTTGCTTATTTCGGGGTTGTTTTTATAGGTTTTGTGTCATATTTTGTTCAGCACATGGGTCTTTTAGAGTTGCTGTATATTTGGAGACATAACTGACATAAAATTTTAGGAGGTAAAATTGACAAAAGTTTTAAACTTTAAAGTGCTGTAATGCCGTTTGTCTAAGATATGGTGTGTTGGTGTGATGCCTTTATAGCAAAGCATTCAACACTGTAGCATTAGCCAACATTTCCATCATGTAGCCATGATTACCATTTCTTTTTGTCTTGAGAACATTTAGGATTTACCATCTTAACAACTTTCGGATTTAAAATACGGAGATTAATTCTTTTATGTCCTCCATTATTTCTATTAACTTTCTTTTGATTTTGAAGAATTTTGTTTAAATTAGTATAGCCATTCCATAACTTTTAATTATTGTTTTCATGATGTTTTGTTTTTCACATTTTCTGTTTATAGAGTCTATATTTTTTAATCTAAACAATGCCTCATAAAGACAGTATATGGTTGGATCTTTTAATTTTATCAAGTCTGATAATTTGTGCATTCTGATTATTTAATCCAGTTTTGTTTAATGTAACTGTTTTATACATCTGCCATTGTACTTAAACTATTAAGTAGTTTATTATTACTTTTTTTAAAATTAAAATTTATTCTTTAATTTATTTTGACTGTGCTAAATATTTGGTTTTTTATAGGCTTTCCCTAGTTGCAGCAAGCAGGGGCTACTCTTTTTTGTGGCACATGGGGTTCTTATTGTGGTGCCTTCTTTTGTTGCTAAGCATAGGCTCTAGGGCTCATGTACTCAGTAGCTGCAGCTCCAGGGCTCTAGAGCACAGACTTAGTAGTTGTGATGCACACTTAGTGGTTTATGGGATCTATCAAACCTGCATGTCCTGCATTGGCAGGTGGATTCTTTATCATTGAGCCATTAGCCATTCTTTTTGTTCTATTCTTGCTTTACTGCATGAAGCAGATTTTAAAAATATAGCCTAACTTATTTATACTTTTCATTAGTGTGTTACTTTCTCAGTGTTTGCACTATCACTTGACATGGGCTCATTAATAAATTTATTTGAATTTATATGAATTTATATTACTTTAGTTCCTGTGAGATAAAGAAACAGCACTCTTACAGAGCTTTTGTACCCTGTTCTTTTATTTGTTACAGCTTCAACAGTTACTTGTGTTATGTGAAAGTTATATAATAGTACATAGTTATAATATTAATTTATGTGATTTGTTGAGCTGTAAAAATGTGTGTTCAGCTTTTGTATTTTAGCCTTTTAAGTTCCCATTTTTGTTTCTCTATTTTTCTCTTGTATATTTGAGTTACCATCTAGAGTCTTGTCTGTAGTCCACTTAATTCATTTGTTCTGTCATTAAGAATAACTTAATACTGTATATTTTTGACTTAATAATACAGTTATATGAAGAGTGCTTACATAGGTTTTAAATCAGTTAGACATAATGAGGAAAAAATTGCAATTTGCTGTGTCCCATACCTGTATACCTATAGACAGTTACATCCTTTTTTGTCTTTGAAAAACTAATACATGCATTTTGTTGTTGTTCAGTCACTTAGTTGTGTCAGACTCTTTCCAGCCCCATGGACTGTAGCACACCAAGCCCTCCGTCCTTCACAATATCCTGGAACTTGCTCAAACTCATGTGCATCGAACTGGTGATGCCATCAACCACCTTGTCCTCTGTTGTCCTCTTCTGATTTCAGTCTTCCCCAGCATCAGGGTCTTTTCTAATGAATTGGCTCTTCCTGTCAGGTGGCCAGAGTATTGGGGCTTTAGCATCTGTCCTTGGAGTGAATATTCAGGGTTGATTTTCTTTAGGATTGACTGGGTTGATCTCCTTGCTGTTCATGGGTCTCTACAGAGGCTTCTCCAGCACTTCAGTTTAGAACATCATTTATTCTGTGCTCAGTCTTATTTCTGGTACAACTCTCACATCTGTACGTGAGTACTGAAAGAACCATAGCTTTGACTAGCTGGACCTTTGTCAGCAAAGTAATGTCTCTACTGTTTAATACACTCTTAGTTTTGACATAACTTTTCTTCTAAGGAGCAAGCATCTTTTAATTTCATAGCTGCAACCATTGGTCACCATCTGCACCATTTTGTAGTTCAAGACAATAAAGTCTATCAGTCTGTGCATTGTTTCCCCATCTATTTGCTGTGAAGTGATGGAACCAGATACCATGATGTTTGTTTGCCTGTTGAGTTTTAAGCCAGCTTTTTCACTGTCCTCTGTCACCTTCATCAAGAGGCTGTTTAGTTCCTTTTTCACTTTTAGATTTAAATAAACAGGGTGACAGTATACAGTCTTGACATACTAGTTTCCCAATTTAGAACCAGTTCATTATTCCATGCCTGGTTCTAATTGTGGCTTCTTAATGTACATACAGGTTTTGCAGGAGGCAGGTAAGGTGGCCTGCTAGTCCCATTTCTTTAAGAATTTTCCACAATTTGTTGTGATTGACACAATCAAAGGTTTTAACATTGTCACTTACGTAAGCCTAGAAAATTTCTTTAGAACTTTTTGTAACATTTGTTGTAAGATGAGTATGTTTACAGTGAATTCTTTCTCTCTCTTATATTTATTTAGCCTGCATAGTTAAAAGCTCTGTAGGTATTCCCTAATGGCTCAGATGGTAAAGGATCTGCCTGCAGTGCAGGAGGCCCAGCTTTGATCCCTGGGTTGCAAAGATGCCTTGGAGAAGAACATGGCAATTACTCCAATATTCTTGTCTGGGGAATCCCATGAATAGAGGGCCCTGGTGGACTACAGTCCCTGGGTCACAAAGAGTGGGACATGACTGGGTGACTAACACTAACCAAGCCTTCGTAGTTAAAAGCTCTGCTGAGGTGGAAGATTCTTGATTGACAGGTGTATTCTTTGAGCATTGCCTTTGACCATCATGGTATGTGAGGAGAAATCAACTTTTAATCTAATTATTGGATTTTTGTTTTGTTTTATAGGAGATTTTTTTTTTTCTTACTGTTTCTAGCATTTTCTCCTTGTCCTTGATCTTCAGCATTTTCTACTACAAACTGTGTCTGAATCTCTCTTCCTTTATTCTGATACGAGTTTTAGTTGAACTTACTGACTTACTGGTTGAAGTTTTGTATGAAATTTCAGAAGTTTCTGGCAGTTAGTTATTTTTCTTTTTTTTTTTTTCTGTCTTTTCTCTCTTTTGGCCTTCCTACTGCACATCCATTGGTATTCTTAATGGAAAGGGAATATAGGAGAGACTCTTCCCAACCACATCTATCATTGTTCAACAGGACTCATGATATATTTAATAGAGTTCTGCACAGAATCAGCACCTTGGGCTTTCATCTATGATTTCCCAGTGCCCAGTGTACCAGGAACAGTAACTTTTAAGTTCCTGATATGGTACCATTCTGTGACATGTTCATGGCAGCTACTGAGTGCTAGATTTATTACAGTACACTGCTTCCATTATGTAAGTGTCATCATTTTGTCCACATTAAGAGAGAAATGTACCAGGATAAGATTTGCACTGGGTAGTCTATAAAGTGACATCTGTGTAGTTACAGAATACCTTTAATTTCATGGTAATCCACTTAGTGTTGCTATAAACTGAGGAATTTCACTGGAAAAGAAGTACAACAAAGGACCCCAGAGGTTATAAATTTCAGTGACATGCTCCTCATGATCCTGATAGAAGAGTCGAAATGTCTTTTGCATGCTCAGTCCCTTGAGAAAAGATTTTTTTTCTCTCTTTTTGTCACTTTCGAGCAGGAGCTCCACATTTCAGTGGCTGAGTACTCCAAAACCCTTCTCCTGTCAGTACAGTAACAATTTATAGTGATCTCCGAGCATCACCATTTGCTTCACCAGGAAATTTATAATGCTCTGAATTGGTGGTGTTTTTTATAATAGGTATGTTGTCCAGCAGGTAAAGTGGAAATGAAAATGGCACCACTGACTGTTAAGTAGTGACCCAGTAGGAACATTTTTCTTTTTGGTACCCACAACTTCATTCTGGAATGCCTTAGAGGTATTTTTTCTAAAGGAGAAATTTTCCCGTAGGGGATAAAAATAACAATTCCTTTGAAGGGGATGTCAGAATGATCAAATAGCCTTTTTCATTTTCATGCTTGGGTATCATCAATCAAGGAAGGGAATTACCGTGCCGTCTGTTTTTCTTGTTTTTTGACAAAGGAGGGTAGGAATTAAAGAGGGAATACTATTAAATGCTACTGCTATTAGGGAAAGGCTGAAATGATGCTTTTGAGCTGTGGTGTTGGAGAGGATTGTTGAGATCCCCTTGGACTGCAAGGAGATCCAACCAGTCCATCCTAAAGGAAATCAGTTCTGAATATTCATTGGAAGGACTGATGCTGAAGCTGAAACTCCAGTACTTTGGCCACATGATGCAAAGAACTGACTTCTTGGAAAAGACCCTGATGCTGGGAAAGATTGAGGGCAGGAGGAGAAGGGGACAACAGAGGATGAGAAGGTGAATGGCATCACTGACTTGATGGACATGGGTTTGGGTAAACTGTGGGAGTTGGTGATGGACAGGGAAGCCTGCGTTCTGCAGTTCATGGGGTCACAAAGAGATGGATCCAACTGAACGACTGAACTGAACTGAACTCAATAAAAAATTGGGCTCAATTATAATTACAGCTGAACAAGTAGCAATTTATAGCCAAGGAGCCCTGTGAAGGTCAGCATATGAAAAATTACTTTAGGAAATAACAAGTCTCTTTAGGCTAAGCCATCCTTTATTTAAGATTGATTAGGTATCACCTGGTAATAGTGGAAGATGGGAAACCTCAATTAGGTATTATAGGCATTCATATACACAGGATGAGGCACTTTTGCTATGCCCAGTTAGTGTTTTTACTGAGGATGTTAGAAGGAATTGGGCAAATGTGCCTAGGAACAGTTTCAGGAATCTGAGTAAACCTTGTTTGCACTGTTGTTTAATGATCTGAAGAGACATCTTTCTTAGAACAACACATAAGTTCATTTTTTGTTCTATAGCCTTTTGTACATTTAGGAGAAGCTGAATCATCTGTTGAGTCAGATAGTAGAAATAACATTGTATAGTGCTAGGCAATAAGCATTTAAGGAGGGGTACCTTTTGTGAAAATAACAAACACAAAGAGTAAATGTTAAAAATGTAGATGCTGATGCCAGAGGACAGTTAATCAAGATTTAAAAATGCTAGACTCAAAGACAGTAGAGTATTGACAACAGAAACAATACATAGAACTACTAGTTGGAGTTGTGATGACAGAGTTTATGACAGAGTCTGCAATAAGCACAAAGCTTGTTCATTTATGTTATGGTAATTTCTTTGAAATTTATTTGATGTTGCCTAGCTATTATGGGAAATAGATGGGGAAAAAGTGGAAACAGCTTCAGACTTTATTTTTTGGGGGGCTCCAAGATCACTGCAGATTGTGATTGCAGCCATGAAATCAAAAGACGCTTACTCCTTGAAAGGAAAGTTATGACCAACCTAGATAGCATATTAAAAAGCAGAGACATTACTTTGCCAACAAAGGTCTGACTAGTCAAGGCTATGGTTTTTCCAGTGGTCATGTATGGATGTGAGAGTTGGACTATAAAGAAAGCTGAGCACTGAAGAATTGATGCTTTTGAACTGCAGTGTTGGAGAAGACTCTTGAGAGTCCCTTGGACTGGACAGTTTATCCTAAAGAAGATCAGTCCTGAATATTCACTGGAAGGACTGATGCTGAAGCTGAAGCTGCAATACTCATGAGTTGACTCATTGGAAAAGACCCTGGTGCTGAGAGGGATTGGGGGCGGGAGGAGAAGGGGGTGACAGAGGATGAGATGGCTGGATGGCATCACTGACTCGATGGACATGAGTTTGAGTAAACTCCAGGAGTTGGTGATGGACAGGGAGGCCTGGCATGCTGTGGTTCATGGGGTCACAAAGAGTCAGACACGACTGAGCAACTGAACTGAACTGGGCTGGGCTCTCAGAGATCTGGGTAAAATGCAGTTTTAACTGCATTATTCCATGTCAGAATGGAGAAAATTTGGAAACATACTGAGATAGGCATTGGTCCTATCACTTCATGGCAAGTAGATGGCAAAAAAGTGGAAACTGGCAGATTTTATTTTCTTGGGTTCCAAAATCGCTGTCGATTGTGACAGGAGTCAGTAAATTAAAAGGACACTTGCTCCTTGGAAGAAAAGCTATGACAAACTTAGCATATTACAAAACAGAGACATCAGTTTGCTGACAAAAGTGCTTATAGTGAAAGCTGTGGTTTTCCCACTAGTGTTGTATGGATGTGAGAGTCGGACCATAAAGAAAGCTGAGAACCAAAGAATTAATGCTTTCAAACTGTGGTGTTGGAGAAGATTGTATGTAGAGTCCCTGAACAGCAAGGAGATCAAACCAGTCAGTCTTAAAGGAAATCAAGCCTGAATAGTCATTGAAAGGACTGATGCTAAAGCTGAAGCTCCAGTAATTTGGCCACCTGATGTGAAGAGCCACCTCACTAGAAAAAAACCTAGAGAAGAACTAGAAAAGAACTGGGACAGATTGGAACCAAAAGGAAAAAGGGTGACAGAGAAGGAGGTGTTTGGATGATACCACCAATTTTATGGATGTGAGTTTGTTGCAAACTCTTGGAGATAGTGGAAGACAGAGGAGCCACTAGTGCTGTAGTCTGTCAGGATGCAAGCAGTCAAACATGACTTGAAGACTGAACAGAAAAAATATGCCAATTATTGGAGGAATTCACTATATGTCAAGGAGTGGCAAACATGCAAGACTGAATCCAAAACGAATGCTGTATAGTTTTCCATTGTAAACATTTTTTCAATGTTTACGTTTCAATGGAAACATTTTTTTCATTTCAACATTTTTTCCCACCATCTACTTTATGAGGAAATCAGTCAGTACAATTTGTTTATAAAATTAGTAGTTTCATTAAATTTTGCCTGATTACTTACATAGGGGTGGCACAAATGCTTTATTGGTCACAAATGTCTTTTGAATTTGTTTCCTGGGACTTTTCATAAGAAATCTCAGATTAGACTTTTAAAAGTCCCTCATATTCAAGGAAATCAAGATAGAAACTCAAAAGCATAATTTTGCCTTATATGTAGCGATTTGATTGAATTCCTTTTTCTAATGTTCTCAAAATATCCTAAGGTTTCTGAGCTTTCCAGTAAGTGACCTTCCTTACTAGTCTGGTAACCTATGCAACCTGATTAGCTAGGTTCAGGCCAGTTTTTCCAGAGGGTTTTATAAGCAGTGGCTTCATAGTTCCAGTCTCTTGGATTATGTAATTTCAGTGCACATGTTATTCACAAACATTTAACTCAGAAGTTTAGTATTATAATCTGTGTTTTCAATAGGGTCATTTTTAAGGAAGAGAGAGTCTTTTTCATTTTTTAAGTTTTTATTGAATTTGTTATGTTTTGCTTCTGTTTTAAGTTTCAGTTTTTTGTCTGTGATCTTAGCTTGCTGATCAAGGATCAGACCCACACCCTCTGCATTTGAAGGTGAAGTTTCAACCAGTAGACTGTCCCACACCACTGGACTGGAGTCTGGGAAGTCCCAAACAGATTCTTTTTAAAACTGTGCAAGTCATTATATTCTCATTAAAAATAAGTATACTGGGACTGTGATGCCACCACAGAGCATTCCTGTCTCTAGCTGACTTCCAGAAAAGAATCAAAGTGTAACAGTAACTGTAACTTAAGAAGATCGTGGCTGAAATTCTGTTTAGACTTTATTTGATAAGGAAACTTATTAGCATATGATATATTGATATAGTAACTGGACAATGATGGCATAGACTGCTGTGAAGGTTTTGTTATTCACGGAATACCTTTATCATAATCCTTCCAGTGTACCTGATGGTTCACTTCCCTTGGAAGAAGTAACAGTCAGTTGTATAATTACATACTGTTTGGTTATGTGTGTCCAGTGGTTTTGATTAGATGGTCAGGGACATGGAAGGAATTAGATTGAAAATTGCTCAGATTTGGGGAAGAGAAAACATATTTTAGCTTCTCTGAATGAAGGAGAAAACATAGGTATCTGTGTTTCATGTAAAGTACTCAGCAAAGGGTCACCTCAGCTGAGAATCATTTTAATAATGGATATAATGACTGGCTATATAAGTAGCTGTCAGCCTCTTTTCCTAGTCCACTGTGTCATCACTCATTGGGCTAATGAGTAATTTGAATATAGTGGCAAGGATATAGGCTATGCACTGGTCTCAGCAACATGGATTTCATTCACCAAAACTGCTCTGCCTATGGCCACTGAATGTCCAACTTGTGAGCAGCAAAGTGAATTCCCCATGTGGCACCATTTTCCAAGAGATCAGCAAGTTCTCTGATGATAAATTGATGACATTGGACAGTTTCCACCATGGAAGGAGAGCATTTTGTTATTAATAGAATAGATGCATAACATTTATAAAATATATGGTGTACATCATAATGACTTAATGAATTTCACATATACACAAATAGTATATATATGTATATGTGTGTATGTGTGTACATATGTATATGTAGAGTATAATGATAACCTAAATAAATTTGGCTAACATCCATCAGCTCATATAGCTAAAGTTTTTTTCTATAAGAAAATATAATCTCTCAGTGATATTCAAGTATATGGCACAGTATTGGTTACAGGCATTACATTCCCTTGATTTACTTATTACTATTATTTTTAACTTTTTGTTTACCTTCATTCAGTTACTTCCCGTTCTTCTCTGCAATCACCAATTTGTTCTGTGAGTTTGCTTTTTTAAGAATTCCACATGTGAGATATTAATGTGTCTTATTTCTGAATTGTTTCGCTTACCATAGTACCCTCAAGATCATTTATTTTGTAGCAAATTGGAGTTTTCTTCTTTTCTGTATCCTGTTTATCAGGATAAACAGTATTCTGTTTATCTGTGTTTATGTATCACATTCTCTTCATCCATCCATGGATACTTAGGTTGTTTCCATGCCTTGGCTATTATAAATAATGGTATATAATGAAACCTTGTGAGGTAGATATTTTTTTCAGCTAATGACTTTGGTTTTTAATTAACTATATCCAAAACTGAAATGTTGATCATGTAGTAGTTGTATTTTTAATTTTTTTCAGGATCTTCCATGCTATTTACCATAATGATTATACAAATTTATATCCTCAGTAGCTGTGTATGGTTCAGCTCAGTTCAGTTGTTCAGACATGTCCGACTCTCCGTGACACCATGGACTGCCACATGCCAGGCCTCCCTGTCCATCACCAACGGCCAGATCTTACTCAAACTCATGTCCATCGAGTCGGTGATGCCATCCAACCATCTCATCCTCTGTCATCCCCTTCTGCCAACTTTAATCTTTCCCAGCATCTGGCTCTTTTCCAGTGAGTCAGCTGTTTGCATCAGGTGGCCAAAGTATTGGAGCTTCAGCTTCATCAGTCCTTCCAATGAATGTTCAGGACTGATTTCCTTTAGGATGGACTGGTTGGATCTCCTTGCAGTCCAGGGGACTCTCAAGAGTCTTCTCCAACACCATAGTTCAAAAGTATCAATTCTTTGGCGCTCAGCTTTCTTTATAGTACAACTCTCACACCCACACATGACTCCTGGAAAAACCGTAGCTTTGACTGGACGGACTTTTGTTGGCAAAGGAAAGTCTCTACTTTTTAACATGCTGTTTGGATTGGTCATAGCTTTTCTTCCAAGGATCAGGCGTCTTTTAATTTCATGACTGCAGTCACCATCTGCAGTGATTTTGGAGCCCCCCAAAATAAAGTCTCTCACTGTTTCCATTGTTTCTCCATCTATTTGCCATGAAGTGATGGGACTGGATGCCATGATCTTAGTTTTCTGAATGTTGAGCTTTAAGCCAACTTTTTCACTCTCCTCTTTCACTTTCATCAAGAGGCCCTTTAGTTTTTCTTCACTTTCTGCCATAAGGGTGGTGTTATCTGAGATGATTGCAATTTCACCCAGCCATCTTGATTCCAGCTTGTGCTTCATGCAGCTGGGAATTTCACATGATATACTCTGCACAAAAGTTAAATAAACAAGGTAACAACATGCAGCCTTGATGTACTCCTTTCCAGATTTGGAACCAGTGTGTTGTTCCGTGTCCAATTCTAACGGTTGCTTCTTTACCTGCTTACAGATTTCTCAGGAGGCAGGTAAGGTGATGTGGTATATGGTATTCCCAACTCTTGAAAAATTTTCTACAGTTTATTTTGATCCATACAGTCAAAGGTTTTGGCCCAATCAATAAAAAAGAAGTAGATGTTTTTCTGGAACTTTCTTATTTTTCTATGATCCAGTGGAGGTTGGCAATTTGATCCCTGGTTCCTCTGCCTTTTCTAAATCCAACTTGAAGGCCTGGAAGTTCATAGTTCATGTATTGTTAAAGCCTGGCTTGGAGAATTTTGAGCACTACTTTGTTATTGTGTGAGATGAGCGCAGTCGTGTAGTGGTTTGAACATTCTTTGGCTTTGACTTTCTTTGGGATTGGAATGAAAACTGACCTTTTGCAGTCCTCTGGCCACTGCTGAGTTTTCTAAATTTGCTGGCATATTGAGTGCAGCACTTTCACAGCATCATCTTTTAGGATTTGAAATAGCTCAACTGGAATTCCATCACCTCCAGTAGCTTTGTTCACAGTGATGCTTCCCAAAGCCGACCTACACTTACCGCAGGTGAGAAGTCTTATCTCAAGTCCTCTGAATTGGAAGATGGAATCTTTAACTGCTGGACCAACAGGGGAGTTCTTGGGAATATTATTTTTGGTTTTCTTTCACTGTATTGTTTATATTATCCCATTCTTTTCTTATCTGCCAAGGTTTTGATGGTACATCCGCTTATAGTCTAGGGTAAGATGCGTCACTTTTCTCATGGTGCTTTCGAAATTCTTGTTATCTTTGACTTTAACAATTATAACATGTGTTGGTATGATTGTTTTGAGCTAACTTACTTAAAGTATTTTGTCGCTTGGTTTTATCTGTCTCTTTGTCAGGACATGAACTGTAGTCCTCCAGGCTCCTGTGTCCAGGAGCAAGAATATCCAGGCAAGAATATGAGAGTAGGTAGTCATTGCTTTGTCTAGGATTTCTTCTTCATCCAGGTCTCCTGCATTGCAGACAGTTTCTTTATCATCTAAACCCCCAGGGAAGCCTTTTGGGACTTAGCAATTTCAATATTCATTTCTCTCCCAAGATATGGAAGGTTTCAGCCATGTTTCCTTTACATGTACTTTACCCTCCCTTTGTCTTCCATTTCTGGGATTCAGAAAATGTGTATATAGTTTCCTTTTGATGATGTCTATTAAGTCCTATTGTGTTTTTTTCATTTACCCATTTTTTTTTTGCTCCTGCCACCTGATAATTTCAAATGACTCTCTTCTGGTTAACTGATTCTCTTTTTTCTTTTTTTTCATTTATTTTTATTAGTTGGAGGCTAATTACTTTACAACATTGCAGTGGTTTTTCTCATACCTTGAAATGAATTAGTCATGGATTTACATGTATTCCCCATCCCGGTGGTTAACTGATTCTCTGTTCTGCTTGGTTGTGTCTGATCTTGAAATTCTGTTTTTAATTCTTTAGTTCATTCATTGACTTCGTCACTAAAAGACCCTTAAAATAATTAGTATTTTTTTAAAAAAATTATACATTTATTGTACAAATTGTGAACAGCACTTTATGTCATCTGAAACTAATCAAAATGGATTGTTAAGGGAAAAAGGAGTCATTTAACAATATGTTAAGTATACTCTTTTGAATTTTAAAATTACCTGTGAAAGCTTGAAATTAATTTTTTCTGTGCTTGTGTGATCCTTTATTGTTTTCGGAAATTTATGTTTGCAAGTGGAGTATAATAGCTTTACAGTATTGTGTTGCTTTCTGCCATTGTCAACATGAATCAGCCATAGATACATACATATGTCTGTCTCTTTGTTGAGTGTTTCATTTTGTTCTTTATTGTTTTCTGTGTTTCATTTTGTTGTCTTACTGTGTGTTATTTCAGTTTAATAAAAGTTTCTTCTATAAGAAACTTCTGATCTTTGTCATACAGTTGACAGTCTGTTTTTCTGTGATCAATTATTGAGGTTTAAATAGTCTTCTTTGGTGATGTGAGTTTTGTCTGATTCTTCATAGTTGCTATACCTTGCTAGTAGTATTTGCATATTTGAATTGTGATCTCATTTTTTGGACTTCTCAGGTTTTCTTGGGCAGAGACAACCTTTCGTGTATTATCTCAAGTTGGGTTTAATTCAGGTCAGTTTATAGTCTTCTTGGGCAAGTGAGACTTGCAATAAGGCAGGGAGGGTTGGTTGGTTTTTTTATCTCCTATTCAGCTATTATGTACCTCTGAGATCAGGAGGTCAGTCCCTGTCTAAATAGGAATTGGTTATGAGTGTGCTCATTTGGTTTTCTGTCTATGATTAGCTTTAGAGTTGGCACCTTAGTTGCATTGAGTCTTTTGTAGACTTACTGATATCATGGGACATGTTCCTATGCTCAGTTTCTGGTTGGGTCTGCAGTTTGCTTCCTTGCCTGATCAGGGTTGTAGAATGGTTTCCTTGGCTGTTAGATCTTGATGCCTGGGTACTCTTAACATGGCAGAGTTGCTCACCAACTTCTTGGCCAGATAAGACTGCTGTATTGGTTACCTCGATGGGCTTTGCTGGGGGCTCTGTGCTCAGGTGCCATTGTAAGTGGGCCTGTAGGACCCTAGATACTGTGTTTAGACTTTACAATTAGATGAGACTAGAGCTGTACAGAACAGTATGTGGCACTTATGAGTAAACTTCTTTGCTCAGACTAGGCTTGTATGCCTCGTTGAGTACGGACTTAAATCTGATAGAACTTTGCAGTAGGTTCCCTGATCAGTTGGGGCCAACAGCAACTCTTTATAGTACTGCTCAGTCAATCTTTGTTAAAATACTGTTGTAAGTACTATTGGTGGGTGTACTGTGCAACTTCCCAGATTGTGTGATTGGGTTTGCTGATTGTTTTGTGCTCTAGGATGGAAAAACCTTTCAGTGAACTAACCATGGGTTGCCAGAGTAGAAAATAAAAAGGATTCAAACGTGGTAAGGCTAATTGTTTGGGGTCCAATTTCACGCAGAATTGTCCACTGAGTTCATTCTTCAGATGTGCCATTGCAGTGGCTCTACAGAATCAAGAGTCACTGTCTGGGCTCTGTATTTGCCACTTCTGCAAGGGAAACTTGGTCTCCCATGATGGGAGTGCTAGTAGACCCTATGCTTCAGTTACATTGTAATCCCAAGTGGTTAAGCAGTGCATGGTCTTCCTGCAATCCCCATAAAACTTCACTGGGTTGCTCTATGTGTCACTTTACAAGGCTGGGGAAGCTGAATATCCATATTGGACTCTCCTTTTCGTACTGTAGACACTGTAGACCTAGTAGATCCTTCTTGCAATGTTGATGTCCTCACTTGGGAGACAGACAGTAGTCTGAATAAACGTGTCCCTCTCACCCTCCTTAGGCATTCTCTTATGTTTCAGTTCCAAGAATGCTGTTCAGTCTTAGCCCCATATTCTGTGATTTTTACAGGGTTGTTTTGTCTGGGTTATTTGCTAATTGGGATTGAAGTTGAGAAAAACTCGCGTTGACATCATGATGATATCTCCTCAGCACCATTTACTATTACTCTCAGTGACCTATCAGTTTTAGCCTCCTTTCCCCATGACTCCATGCTTCCCTTGGAAAGAGATGATGTGTTAGTTTCAGAAGACAGATTGCTGTCACTCGTAGACATGTCACCAGTGATTACATTAAACTGAAAGTTAAGAGTGCTTGTCTGTAATTTGGACACATTATATACGTCACAGTATATCAGCAGACAAAGGAGTTTCTCTTCTGGCTTTGCTGATTTATTCTGGCAAGCAGGAAGGGGAAGTTGAAATACTATTTCATAATGGCCACAAAGTAGATCATTGCATAATGTCCATACAGGAAATTCTTGAGGACATCTCTTAGTACAACTGTGCCATATAATTTTAGGACACTGGAAAACTGAAACAACCTTATCCAGACCAAAGTATACTAGTAATGACCCAGATCCTTAAGGAATGAAGCTTTGTATCACTATGTAAAGAAAAATGACCAGTTGAAATACTCACTGATCAGTTAGTTTACCTCACCCTAACCCTATTGAGAAAGACTGAAGGCAGAAAGAGAAGGGGATGGTACAGGATGAGATAGTTGGATGTCATCACTGACTCAATGGACAAAAATCTGAGGAGATAGGACAGGGAAGCCTGTGTTGCTGCAGACCATTGGGTTGCAAAGAATCATGCCTGAGTGAATGGACAACAACCTCCACCCCCTACCCCTGGAGTTCTGCTTAGACCTCACACATACTGTATGAGGTTCTGTTTTTCTGGAGATCATTTAATTATAACATTATGTTACCCTTGCAAATGAAGTGTGCAAATCTTATTCCAATACATATTATTTTAGTCTTTTAAAAGAAGTCTTTATGTTCATTGTAACTGTAAGGTAAGGCAGTTAGAGAAGGCGAGGTTCAGAAAAAAGAACAAGACCAGCACTTTACAGGAACAGATCACCTTTAATGAGGCGAGAAGGGGCAGCAGTCAGATTAGCGAGCTGCTGCACTTATCCAAGAAAAGAGTAAGTATATATAGGCATGTATGTGGAAAGTTACTGTCTTAAGGGGGCCTGTTCTTCTCCAAGGTTGTTCAGAGTAGTTATCTCTTAAATGGCTGGGGCAAGGAATTTTGGAGATAGGCCAGAGGCTGGACCAGCTGGGAGCTGGGCATAATCAACCTTAATGTCCATTTTTTTCTTCCTGGTGAGAGAGTTCTTTGTTTTGCATAGAATGGTGAGGAGGACCTAGAGGGGAGTTTTAACTCCAGGCTATTTTGAGCCATGTAACTTTCCTTCAGTAACTACATTTCAGCAGACACTTGATAAGATTCACTTGCCACCATTATATGTATTTTAAAGAGTTGAAATTCAAGACTTGTTGATTATGGAGTTTGGCCGAAGTTTTTTTGTGGACCTGAAAATAAATTGTAACTTTAATTGGCTATACTTGTTTCTGCCATGGACTTTTTTTTTAAATAAATAAGCTTGTAAAACTTGTTACCCCTGCAGTCATAAATGCAAAACCTGTAACTGTGTTTACAAAGTGCAGTTTGAATACTGCTGCATCCAGTATATCTATTCACAAATGCATGATTATTTTTCCTTTTCTTTGAGAAGCTAACAAATAACCTTGGCATTGTTCTCTTTTTCCTTAAGAAATATGTTGCTTGATCTTATTTTTAAACATTTAACTTCATATTGGGTATAGTTGATTAACAGTGTTGTTATGGTTTTAGATGTAAAACAAAATGATATACCTTTATCCGTTCTTTTTCAGATTTTTTCCCATTTAGGTTATTATTAAATATTCAGCGGTGTTCCATGTTCTGTACAGTAGGACCTTGTTGGTTATTCTTTTTATTTTTTCTTTTACCAACTAAAAATTAGTTTTTTATCAACTAAAAAAAGTAACTAGTTTTATTGATTCATTTATTTTTTATTTATTAATTAAGTGGGCTGCCTTGGGTCTTAGTTGGGGTATGTGGAATCATTCTTATATTGTTTAGATCTTTAAATGTGGCATGTGGGCTTAATCGCAAGTGGTGCTCTGGCTTAAATCCTGTCCATGTCAATTCCAAACTCTCCACCCTTCCCTCATGATAACCTTAAGTTCATTCTCTGTTGGTGGGACTGTGTCTTGTAAATAAGTTCATGTGTATCATTTCCCTCCTGCCCCCTGAATTCCCATATTATATGGTATTCCTTTTTCTGTCTGAGTGTTCTCTTTGACTTCATCACTCATTGTGACACTCTCTAAGTCCATCTATGCTGCAAATGGCATTATTTCATTCTTTCTTATGGCTGATATTTATGCCACATTCCTCTGTTGGTGGACATTTAGGTTGTTTTCATTTTTTGAGTATTGTGAGCAGTGCAACGTTAGGGTGCATGTATCCTTTGGATCATGTTTTTCTCAGGATAAACTCCCAGGAGTGGGATTGCAGGGTCATATGGTGGCTCTATTTTAGCTTTTTAAGGAACTGCCATACTGCTCCCCATAGTGGCTTTACCAATTAACATTCCCACTGGTAGGGTAGAAGGGTTCCATTTTTTCCACATACTCTTCAACATTTGCTAATTTTGATTGCTGTCCATTTGACTAATGTGAAGTGGTATCTCCTTGTACTTTTGATTTATTTGCATTTTTCTAATGACAGAAATGGCAAGAACCTAACAGAAGCAGAAGAAATTAAGAAGAGGTGGCAAGAATATGCAAAAGTGTACAAAAAGGTCTTAATGATCTGGATAACCATGATGATGTGGTCACTCACTTAGAGCCAGACATCCTGGAGTGTGAAGTCACTTGGGCCTTAGAAAGCCAAGTGGGCCTTCGGAGGAAAATGGGGCAACAGAGGGTGAGATGGTTGAGTGGCATCACTGACTCAATGGACATGAGGTTGAGCAAACTCTGGGAAATAGTGAAAGACAGGGAAGCCTGGCATTGTGTGATTTATGGGGTCAGAAAAGAGTTGGACATAACTTAGCAACCGAATGAAAACAACAATGTAGTTAGTGATAAAACTAATTCGGTTTTCATGTGTTTCTTACTCTTCTTTGTATCTTCTTTGGAAAATGTCTATTTAGATCTTCCCATTTTTTGATTGGGTTTGTTTTGATAATATTAAGACATGAGATATTTTTAAATTTAGGAGGTCAGTCCCTTGTTAGTCACAAGTGTTTACAAATATTTTCTCCTGTTCTGTGGGTCATGTTTTCATTTTGTTTTTTCCTGTACAAAAGCACTTAATTTTATTCCTTGTTTGTTTTTGTTTTAAATTCCATTACTCTGGGAGACAGATTGAAAAGGGTTTGCTGTGATTTTGACAGAGAGCATTATGCCTGTGTTTTTCTTTTTTTGTTTTTTTTTTTTGTTTTGTTTTTTTTTTATTAGTTGGAGGCTAATTACTTTACATCATTACAGTAGTTTTTGTTATACATTGAAATGAATTAGGCATGGATTTACATGTATTCCCCATCCCAGTCCCCCCTCCCACCTCCCTCTCCACCCGATCCCTCTGGGTCTTCCCAGTGCACCAGGCCCGAGCACTTGTCTCATGTACTCAACCTGGGCTGGTGATCTGTTTCACCCTAGATAATATACATGTTTCAATGCTGTTCACTTGAAACATCCCACCCTCGCCGTCTCCCAGAGTCCACAAGTCTGTTCTATACATCTGAGTCTCTTTTTCTGTTTTGCATATAGGGTTATCGTTACCATCTTTCTAAAGTCCATATATATGTGTTAGTATACTGTAATGGTCTTTATCTTTCTGGCTTCCTTCGCTCTGTATAATGGGCTCCAGTTTCATCCATGAATTTTGCAATCAGGAGTTCATGATATGAGCCACAGTCAGCTCCTGGTTTGTTTTCCTTTTTTTCTGACTGTATAGAACTTCTCCATCTTTGGCTGCAAAGAATATAATCAAACTGATTTCAGTATTGAACATCTGGTGATGTCCATATGTAGAGTTGTCGCTCATGTTCTTGATAGAGGGTGTTTGCTATGACTGTGTTCTTTTGGCAAAACTCTGTTAGCTTTTTCCCTGCTTCATTTTGTATTCCAATGCCAAGCTTGCCTGTTACTCCAGGTATCTCTTGAGTTCCTGCTTCTGCATCCAGTCCCCTGTGATGATAAGGACATCTTTTTTGGTGTTCTAGAAGGTCTTGTAGGTCTTTATAGGACTGTTCAACTTCAGCTTCTTTGGCATCAATGGTTGGGCAAAGACTTAGATTACTGTGATATTGATGATTAGTCTTACAAATGAACTGAGAGCATTCTTTTGTCTTTGAGATTGCACCCAAGTACTGCATTTTGGACTCTTGTTTACTATGAAGGCTGCTCCATTTCTTATAAGGGATTGCTCACAGTAGTAGACATAATGGCCTTCTGATTTTAATTCACCCATTCCAGTCCATTTTAGTTCATCAGTTCCTAAAATGTCAATGTTCACTCGTGCCATCTCCTGTTTGACAATTTCCAATTTACCTTGACTCATGGATCTAATATACCAGTTTCCTATGCAATATTGTTCCTTGCAGTATTGGACTTTACTTTTACCACTAGGCACATCCACAACTGGGCATTGTTTTTGCTTTGGCTCAGCTTCTTCATTCCTTCTGAAGCTATTTCTCAACTCTTCTCCAGGAGTATATTGGGCACCTAATGACCTGAAAAGTTCATCTTTCAGTGTCCTATCTTTTTGCCATTTCATACTGATTCTGAAGTTCACAAGACAAGAATGCTGAAGTGGTTTGCCATTCCCTTCTCCAGTCAAGCACATTTTGTCAGATCTCCACTGTGACTCGCCCATCATGGGATGGCCCTACATGGCAAGACTCAGTTTTGTTGAGTTATACAAGGCTGTTATCCAAGTGATGAGTTTGGTTAGTTTTCTGTGATTCTGGTTTTCTTTACGTCTGCCCTCTGATGGATGAGGATAAAACCCAAATGACTACTGTCAATCGAATATTGCATTAAAGTGAGTCATACTAGTTTTTTGTGTATGTGTGCTTAAAAAAAGTTATATTTACACTGTACTATAGTTTTACTGAGTGTGCAGTAACATATCTTGGAAAAAAATGTACAAGTATGTCCCTGGAGGTCCAGTGATTAAAGGTCTGCAGGAAACCAGTGCAGGGAACATTTATTTGATCCCTGGTCCAGGAAGATCCCACATGTGGAGGGTCAGCTAAGCTTGTGTGCAAAACTATTGGCCTCTGCTCTCTAGAGCCCGTGTTCTGCATCAAAAGAAGCCATAGCAATGAGAAGCCCTCCTACTACACCTGGAGTAGCCCTGACTGGCCACAATTGGAGAAAGCCCATGTAGCAAGACACTTAGCGCAGTCAAAAATAAATTAAGAAAAAGTACACACCTTTATTTAAAAATGATTATATTGTAAATCAAGTATACGTCTACAAAATTCTTAGAAATAAGTAAATTCTACAACATAGCAAAAAGTAAAAGTCAAGTAAAAGTTAAAAAAAGATATAAGCCTTCAGTGACTGACAGTCTTTTTGTTGATGGAATGTGTTTTCTTGATGTTGATGTCTCCTAACTGATCAGTGTGATGGTTGCTGAAGATTAGGATTGGTATGGCTGTTTCTTAATTCCACAGTGAAGTTTGCAACGTTGACTGACTTATTTCAAAAGTAGTTTTTCAGTAGTACAAATGGTGTTTGATGGCATTGTTTTACCCACACTAGAAGTTTCAAATTTGTAGTCAGTTTGCTACTTAGACTGACTCTGCTTCTGCTTTAACAGCTGTTTATGTAATATTCTAAATCCTTTTTTATTATTTCAGTAGTCTTCACAGCATTTTCATTAGGACTTTATTCCATTTCAAGAAAGAGTTTCCATTGTTCATCTGTAAAGAGCAACCTCTCATCTGTTAAAGTTTTCTTATAAATTAGAATGATTCAGTACCTCTTCCGGCTCCACTTCTGATTCTATTTCTCTTGCTATTTCCATTTCATTGGCAGTTATTTCCTACACTGAAGCCTTAAACTTCTCAACATCATCTGTAAGGGTTAACATCAGTTTTTTGTAATTTTTATATTTTAAGCTCTTTCCATGAATCTTGAATGTTACAACATTTGGAAAATTTCTTCCAATCTGTAGAATTTTTCATGTTTTTAATTGTTTCTTTTGGTAGAAGTTTTTATGTTTCATCTAGTTCTATTTGTTGATTTTTTATTTTGCTGTTGTGCTGTGTACAAGAAACTGATTGGACCCAAGTTAGGGAGCTTCTTCCCTGTATTTTCTTCAAGGAAGGTTTATAGTATAAGCCTTTGTATGTTAAGTCTTAATCCATTTTGAGTTACTCTTTTGTGAGTAGTGTTTGTTAGCCTCTCAGCCGCTTCCAACTCTGCAGTGCCATGGACCATAGCTCACCAGGGTCCTCTGTCCATGGAATTCCGTAGCAAGAATACTAGAGTGTATTGCTGTTCCCTTCTCCAAGTATAAGATAAGAGTCCAGTTTTAGTAGTTTGCATGGGTTTATCCATTTCCCCAACATCATTTTTAAAGAGATAAAGAGCCTATCCCTTTGCAGCTAGGTATCCTTTGCTCCCTTCTGAAAAATTAGTTGACCGTAGTATGTGGATTTAATTCTGTATTCTTTACTTTGTTCTTTCAGTCTCTGTGCTGTTATTTTTATAGCACCTATTACCATACTGTTGTTTGTTAGTACAGCATTGTAGTGTAGTTTGAAATCAGGTAATGTGATTCCTTCAATTTTGTCTTCATTCTCTGGATTGCTGTGACTATTTGGAACAAATTTCTGGTTTCAGAGGTGTTTTTAGGAGTTGAAAATATTGTTTTCACTGTGAGCTTAATGAAAAGAATCAAAACATTTCTTCCAAGTTTTTTGCTTCTGCATTACCTGTTGGTTCATAAACTCGTTGCTTTTTCTCATTATTCTGTAATACAGGATAGAATTTTTAGAACTGATGAGAATCTTATGTTCTATATTTCTTAATAACATGAACAGTAAACATAAAAGCTTTTAAATGATTTTTTTTTTTAACAGAATGCAGCATTTTTATATGGCCTTGGTTTGGTTTACTTCTATTACAATGCATTTCACTGGTAAGTTGACTTACATCAGATCTTTTCCCTCTGTGTGTATATGTACGCACATATAAATGACCAGCACATAAAATGTTTTAGTGTTAGTAAACTCTCATCTCATTAGTAGCATGGTTTCCTTCGTAGATTCAAATCATTTGGCCATCATCCCCTTCAGTCAGCATATTTGCTAACTTGATTATAAATTATCCATGTTCCTCAGTAGGAATGATACCTCTTCAGTGTTGAGGATTAACTGTGATAGTAATATATAAGCTTTTATAAACTGTGAACAATAGGAAGCTTTTTTGGTTTTGTCCTTTTTAAATTTTTAAGTACTATAAGAATTCAAAGAAAGATAAATGAGTATACCACTAGTGTTTGCAATCATGTCCTATAGGTCATTCTGAATATTTACTACAGAGTTGTTAAATATACATTGACCAGTATTTGTTATGGTTTCACAAAGGTGAAGAAACATTCAGCTTTCAGTTGTATGACTTGCCTACATAATAATTTATCTTACTTCTTGGCTTTTTGGTGAATTAATTTTTTCATGTTCTGAAGTTTGCTGTGTAAACTTCTGGATAATTTATAGATGTTACAACACTTTTAAAAAATGAACTATATTTCTTACCTAAGAATATATCTCTTAAAAAAGATTTCTAGATGAATGAAACATAATTCACTTATCTTTTATTTTGAATCCTGTTTGAGATTGATAGTGAATTGGGACAATTTTAAGGTCTGTAAATTGCCTGAAAATCCTTTTCACACATTGGAAAAATCTGAACTTTAGAAGTAGAAAAGATCTTAGAGATCATTTAAATTTTAAAATTTTGTTGACAAGGGAAATAAAATGTGTTCATTTTTATTTAGTTTTTCTTAATCATTCATTTAGTTTTGTAAGGAGGCTTCATGTTCAAGACTATATAATTTAAAACATACTCGGTGCTTAAACAAACAAAAAAGGATTTTCTTTTTTCCCTCCCTCTTTTCTTGCTTCCTTTCTGCCTCCCTCCCTTCCTTTCTTTTAACAAAACTGTTGCTGGCATTGGATTAATGAACTTATTTATGGTCAGTTACAAACGGGAAGAATATAAATGGTTATAGAAGCTAGCAGCAGGACTTAAACAGTTTTTAGTGAGATGTGTTTAGAAATAAGTTACACCAAATAGAATAATTTACTGTACTTTGTCTTATGAAGATGGAAAAATGGATGTTTTAAAATCATCCCTTGCAGTTGTACACATATAGTCATTTTAGCTAGTCCAGACAAATGTAGGTGAAATCCAATATAAGACTTACAACAAAGAACTGTAAGTTTTTGGTGCGACTTACAGTGAATAATTTTCATGTACTTATGGTAACTCATGAGCTCTGTTAGAAGTGAAGATAAGAATGTAAAATCATGAGCGATAAATCTGTAGATTCAAAATGCTCATTACTTGATAAGTATATGACAGGGTTAAGTTAATGTGAAAGATGATTATGGATTGTAACAACTCATCTTTATATGATGTCTTTGTATTTCCCAGAGGAAATCTTCTTTTTGAAATACTTGTTTTTGCACTAAATATATATATAACCACAGAATTTGAGAAGTAGAATTTTGACTGTAACAAAGCTTACTAAAGGCATGTGGTATATTGCTTAATCCTAAATTGTGATATGACTGCTGTAGGCTTTCTTTTATAATATCAAAAGGACTGACTTTGGAAACATTTACAATCTTAATATTAACTTTAGGGGTTTTGAGAGAACAGAATAATTGAGATTCAAAATAGACTCTTTGTCTCTCCTGTCATACTTGTTTTTGAGGAAGTAATAATTCACATGTTCCAAGTACTTATAAAAACATTTCCAACATATCTAGATTTTCTGCATTAATAATGAAGACCTGTTAAAATGACAAAGTCTGTGACTGTGTGAATCACAATAAACTGTGGAAAATTCTGAAAGAGATGGGAATATCAGACCATCTGACCTGCCTCTTGAGAAACCTGTATGCAGGTCAGGAAGCAACAGTTAGAACTGGACGTGGAACAACAGACTGGTTCCAAATAGGAAAAGGAGTACGTCAAGGCTGTATATTGTCACCCTGCTTATTTAATTTATATGCAGAGTACAACATATGAAAACGCTGGGCTGGAAGAAGCACAAAATGGAATCAAGATTGCTGGGAGAAATATCAATAACCTCAGATATGCAGATGACACCACCTTTATGGCAGAAAGTGAAGAAAAACTAAAGAGCCTCTTGATGAAAGTGAAAGAGGAGAGTGAAAAAGTTAGCTTAAAACTCAACATTCAGAAAACTAAGATCATGGCATCCAGTCCCATCACTTCATGGCAAATAGATGGAGAAACAATGGAAACAGTGGCTGACTTTATTTTTCTGGGCTCCAAAAGCACTGTGGATGGTGACTGCAGCCATGAAATTTAAAGATGCTTACTCCTTGGAAAGAAAGTTATGACCAACCTAGACAGCGTATTGAAAAGCAGAGACATTACTTTGCCAACAAAGTCCATCTAGTCAAGGCTATCGTTTTTCCAGTGGTCATGTGAGAGTTGGACTGTGAAGAAGGCTGAGCACTGAAGATTTGATGCTTTTGAACTGTGGTGTTGGGGTAGACACTTGAGAGTCCCTAGGAGTGCAAGGATATCCAACCAGTCCACCCTAAAGATCAGTCCTGGGTGTTCATTAGAAGGACTGATGCTGAAGCTGAAGCTCCAATACTTTGGCCACCTCATGCGAAGAGTTGACTCATTGGTAAAAGACCCTGATGCTGGGAGGGATTGGGGGCAGGAGGAGAAGGGGGTGACAGAGGATGAGATGGCTGGATGGCATCACCGACTCAATGGACATGAGTTTGGGTAAACTCCGGGAGTTGGTGATGGACAGGGAGGCCTGGCGTGCTGCGATTCATGGGATTGCAAAGAGTCAGACATGACTGAGCAGCTGAACTGAACTGAACTGAAAATGACATAATAGTCAAGGCAGAATAGAAATAGAGCACGATAGACAAAAGAAGATTGAAGTTGATTATGGAAGTTAGAAACAGTTCCATAAACATGGATCCTTTACTTAATGATGCTGGTAGCACTCCACTGCTGTGAGGGCAAGAGTGTTTTTTTCACAGATCATTTGGTACAGTAGTAATCCCATATTACAAAAACAATTACTCGTCCCTTTCTGAGTCATACTGTATTTAAAATAGGTTCCAAACAGAATGTAAAGTGTGATAGGTGAAGTAAGCCTTTTGAATCAAATCAAATCCTAAATTACATCCCTTTTGATTATACAGTGGAAATGACAAGTAGATTCAAGGGATTAGATCTGATAGAGTACCTGAAGAACTATGGACAGAGGTTTGTGACATTGTACAGGAGGCAGTGATCAAGACCATCCCCAAGAAAAAGAAATGCAAAAAGGCAAAATGGTTGTCTGAGGAGGACTTACTATATATATATGTATATGTATACACACACAGACACACAGTGCAAAGTTATGACCAGCCTAGACAGCATATTGAAAAGCAGAGACATTACTTTGCCAACTAAGGTCCGTCTAGTCAAAGTTATGGTTTTTTCAATTGTCATGTATGGATGTGAGGGTTGGACCATAAAGACAGCTGAATACTGACTATGGTGTTGGAGAAGACTCTTGAGAGTCCCTTGGACAGCATGGAGATCCAATCAGTCCATCCTAAAGGAAATAAATCCCAAATATTCATTGGAAGGATTGATGCTGAAGCCGAAGCTCCAGTACTTTGGCCACCTGATGGGAAGAACTGACTCATTTGAAACGACCCTAATGCTTTGAAAGATTGAAGGCGGGAGAAGGGGACGACAGAGGATGAGATGGTTGGATGGTGTCACTGACTCAACAGATACGAATTTGAGTAAACTCCGGGAGTTGGTGATGGACAGGGAGGCTTGGCGTGCTGCCGTCCATGGGGTCGCAAAGAGTCAGACACAACTGAGTGACTGAATTGAACTGAAGCCTTCTAATATATACTTCTGTGGAGCAGTATAGAAGAAGGTTAATATTCTTACCCTCATGTCATTCTCGTATTGTCTTCTCTGTGGTGTTTCAGAGAATTTTAATTAGCTATTTACACGGAAAAGTTAATAAATCTATTTTACAGTTTTGCCAAATGATGTGAGGAGTTAGAGGAGTTTTCTAATAATTGTACTATTTGTTCATAGTTTTAAAAGTTGACATTTCTTTTAAAATTGTATAATCATTGTATTTTGTGTACTCCCTAGGCAGATATAGTTAATATTAATCTTATACTTTCTTCCATTTGTATTTTTCAAGGGCAATTAAAGCATTTCAGGAGGTGCTTTATGTTGAGCCCAGCTTTTGTCGAGCAAAGGAGATTCATTTACGACTTGGGCTTATGTTCAAAGTGAACACAGACTATGAATCTAGTTTAAAGGTAGGTGGTTGGGGCTTTTCCTAGATATGCACTGCTTGGTATTTGTGTGTGTGTTTGTTGTAAATGTTATAGAGTGTTGAGAAATGTTAGAATTTATATTACTGCTATTGGAAAATGAGTGAATTTAGCATATGAACTTAAAGGGGAAAAAGAGTTGGCTTTCAGTGTACCAAGTAGACAGAGTGGTAATATTTACAGGAAAACTTTTTAGTGCTTTAGTCTTTTGTATACTTTAATAACATGTTAATACTGATGTTTTTGATTAGTCGATATTGATGATCTTTATTTCATCTGAGTATATGTAAAACAGTTCCAGTATATGACTAGCCACTATAACAGCGAAGAGTTGGTTAGTGATGCTGTCTTAGGATTGAATTATTTACTATTATTTTATGTGTCTGATTAGAAAGCTACCTGTTTTTAATAGCATGATGTGTGTCATCACGAAAGTATTTAATAGATGTATTTATCTTTTAACAGTTCTGGACTGCTACTTGGTAAATATGAACATCATTTTAAAAAACAGTACATAATTGTAAAATGTTTCTTATTTTAATGGAAATTTGTCACTATTAAAATTTTTTTTTTTTAATTTCTGGGTTTGTGCTGTCATTTTATGCTTTCCAAGGGTTTAATGGGAACGAGATTTCCCTATGTGTCAGCATTGCTCTTTGAAAGAATTCAGGTTTCTGGAGAAAAGCTTGTAATTTTGAGAATTTATGATTTTCTAGAATGTTTGCTCTTATCCCCATAGAGATGTATTCCAGACTATCTTAATTGGTGGTGTGCATATGTGCATCTAACATAAAGCTAAACTCAATAACAAGGAAAATGTGAACTAAAGGCTACCTAATAACTAATGTGATTGAAGGTCTCCCTTACTACTAACCTCAAGGTTAGTGGTTTGGCAGAGGTTGGTGAACTCATAAAACAGTTGATAGTTATGGTTTATTAGAGTGAAAATGCAAATGAAAATTTCAGAGGAAAAAGATGACAAAGACAGTCAAGAGTGCCAAAGTCCACTGTCATAAGTCATTATAATCATGTGGATAGCACTTTATTCTCCCTGAAATGATGTTTAGTTTCATACAAGGAGTATTGCCAGCCAGAGAAGTTCACCAAGCATTTCCAGGGTTTTGCTCTTTTCCATGCAGTGTATATATGTGTATAATATTGAACTTTGGTATAGATAGAGCCATCTGACTGGCCTTAGTTTTAGTGACTCAACCAGCTGTTTTATGCATTGAACTGACAACGTTAGGTCTCCATAATGTATAATATTGTTAGAAGAAGCTATCTTATCACTCAAGGCCCTATGTATTCAAAGGTATACTTGTAAGTCAGGATATTCTAAAGGCTTAAGAGATTCTCAGCAGTTTCTTAACACTATAGGTTTCTTTTGTATGTGGAAGTGCAGACCAGTTGAGTAAATTCCTTACTGTGCTCCATACTCATTTAATTCCTTAATTTTTTCAAGTTTTAAAGTACTAAATTCCTCAGCCTGTGTTGGCAGTTTATGGGTTTATATAGGAGTGATCCTGAGAGCATACAGAATTCAGCGAAGAACATTGCAAGTAGACTGTAAAGAATTTAGATCAAACAGAGGTTGGATATAAATGTAGCTGAGGAATAAGTCCACGGTTAAACACACTTGGTTCAGAGAATGGGATTGTGTTTATCAGTAATTTTCTATTAAGATTAGAATATAGTTTATCAAACTGTATGCTGTAGGAGGTCAGTGGATTTAAAATGTAAAGCAACTATATCACACCTTCTATACTTTAACTCCTTTTATTTATATACTCAAAGTGTTTCCATTAACCTATCAAAAATACATGTTTCACAGCAGAAAATAAGTTAAACACAGTGTAATTTTTTTGTAACGTGTTATCATACGGCATTTTATGTGTTTTCTGAAAATTGGCAGTATGTGAACTATCATTTACTTGGGCAGGGCAAAGTTTGATAATGTTCACTGCCTTATCATTTAAAAAAAGTGTTTTTGTTTTCTCATGTATAGCAGAACTAGTTTTATATGCACTTTCTTTGTTTATTATGTTAGCTGTTCACTCATGTCCAACTCTTCAATGCCATGGACTCCTCTGTCTGTGGCAAGTATACTGGAGTGGGTTGCCATTCTTGTCTCCAGTGGATGTTTCCGACCCCAGGATATAACCCGGGTCTCTGAATTGCAGGTGGATTCTTTTACCATGTGAGCCAGCAGGCAAGTTTGTTTAGGTAAAGAGTAACAGATCTTCAAAGGATGCCAGTTTTAGCAAAAAAATTGGGGGGGTATGTAATTTTTCCTTCCTGTGCCAATTTTGCCCTATTTTAAACTTCTCACAATTTGTATGAAAACAGAATGTTAGGATGCTTTTATTAGTTTTAGGTGTATACCATAGTGTTAGAGTATTTCTACAGATTATATATACTCCATTAGAAGTTACTGTAAGATAATGGCTGCAAATATATCATTCTTATCTCTTGAAAGCATCCCTGTGATGTGCTCAAACCTACCTATCCCTCTTCCCTTTGGTAACCTTTTATAAGGTTTCCTTATAAAAAAGAGTCGTCATCTGTTTTACTATATAGCTCCTCCATCCATGGAATTGTCCAAGCAAGAGTACTGGAGTGGGCTGCCATTTCTTTCTCCTGGGATCTTCCCCACATGGGGATTGAACCCAAGTCTCCCACACTGCAAGTTGACACTTTGCCTTCTGAGCCACCTGGGAAACCCATATTTGTATATATTTTTAAAATTACACATGTAAGTGATACTATACAGTGTTTTGTCTTTTTCCAGCTTATTTCACTAAGTACAGTATTATCCACATTGCTGCAAATGGCATTACTGTATTCTTTTTTTGGCTAACTGGCATATATATGTATTATTATTGTTCAGTCACTTTGATGTAGTCCCATTTGCTTATTTTTCACTTTTTTTGCTTTGCTTTTGGTATCAGGAGTTGTCAACATTTGCAGCAGTATTTGCAACAGTTGTTTCGAAATATTTTAACATTTTATGTTGTTTGAGATTTGTTTTCCAGTAGTAATACATATTCCTGCTGCTTTCAAAAGTTTGTGGAAATTTTTTTTGTGTTTATGATTTTGAATACAGAGATTAGATGGGGATTTCAAATTATACAAATCTCTTTTTATACAAACACTTTTTGGAGTGTTCCTTTAATAGTAATTAAATACTGTCATCTTGGAAGTGTATTTCTTTCAAGGGCAGTTTACTTCTTTAGATGACTTTGTTATCTCAGATTACCATTAGTATGTTTTCAAGATCAGTTAGACTTTAAAGTGTACTATGGTATGTAGTGGGACTGTTATGCTTCTCTTTCTGAAGCTTGCCAGGCCTCCCTGTCCATCATCAACTCCCAGAGTTTACTCAAACTCATGTCCACTGACTCAGTGATGCCATCCAGCCATCTCATCCTCTGTTGTCCCCTTTTCTTCCTGCCTTCAATCTTTCCCAGCATTAGGGTCTTTTCAAATAGGAAAAGCAGGGAAAGAAAAGAGGAAAGCAGTTACTAAATATATATTTTTAAATAATATATATATATATTTAAAATAGGTTTGACTTGCCTCTGGTAACACACTAAGGATATGTATTTAGTTCTGCAGAATGGATGAAAATGAAAGCAGTATTCAAAGTGTTAAATATTGCATGTTCCTGAGTAAAAAATGTTTTTCCTGTTTTGGATTTATTATTAACTTACAAATTTCAGATCATAGTAAATTATCATGCAATTTAAAAAAAAAGAAGAGTCATAGAAGTAGATGACAAACCTGTGGTTTCAGGCAAGGGGTGGGAATTTACATTGTGAGGTTGGGATTGACGTTTACACACTACTGTGTGTAAAATATGCTAGATGAAGCACAAGCTGGAATCAAGATTGCTGAGAGAAATATCAGCAACCTCAGATATACAGATGACACCACCCTTATGGCAGAAAGTGAAGAAGAACTGAAGAGCCTCTTGATGAAAGTGAAAGAGGAGAGTGAAAATTTGGCTTAAAGCTCAACATTCAGAAAACTAAGATCATGACATCTGGTTCCATCACTTCATGGCAAATAGATGGGGAAATAGTGACACATTATTTTGCTCGCTCCAAAATCACACAGATGGTGATTGCAGCCATGAAATTAAAAGATACTTGCTCCTTGGAAGAAAAGTTATGACCAACCTAGACAGCATATTGAAAAGCAAAGACATTACTTTGCCAACAAAAGTCCGTCTAGTCAAAGCTATGGTTTTTCCAGTGGTCACATGTGGATGTGAGGGTTGGACCATAAAGAAAGCTGAGCGCTGAAGAACTGATGCTTTTTAGCTGTGTTGGAGAAGGCTCTTGAGAGTCTCTTGGACTGCAAGGAGATCCAACCAACCATCCTAAAGGAGATCAGTCCTGGGTGTTCACTGGAAGGACTGATGCTGAAGCTGAAGCTGCAATACTTTGCCACCTGATGCGAAGAACTGACTATGGAAAAGACCCTGATGCTGGGAAAGATTGAAGGCAGGAGAAGGGGACGACAGAGGATGAGATGGTTGGATGGCATCACTGACTCAATGGACATGAGTTTGGGTAAACTCCGGGAGTTGGTGATGGACAGGGAGGCCTGACATGCTGCAGTCCATGGGATTGCAGAGTCGGACACAACTGAGTGACTGGACTGGATTGATATATAAAGTAGATAATTAACAAGGACTTAACAAGGATAATTAACAAGCAAACTGTGCTCAATACTTTGTAATGACATATATAAGAAAGGAATCTGAAAAGAATGGATGTGTGTATAGATATGACTGAGTCACTTTGCTACACACTTAAAACTAACACATCATTGTAAAGCAACTACCATAAAAATATTTGAATTTAGAAAATGGTACAGAGAGTTGACATATACCCATGAAATGATTTTATTTTATTGGAGGTAGTATCTTACATAACTGTATCCTCTGGATGTTTTGTACACTTTTGACTATGTTTATAGAAGAATAATGGAGAAGGAAATGAAAGCCCACTCCAGTATTCTGCCTGGAGAATCCCATGGACAGATGAGCCTGGCAGGCTACAGTCCATGGGGTCACAAAGAGTTGGACACAATTGAGCAACTGAGCATAGAAGAAATAATAACTATATAAGGGCTACATGCATCTTAATAAATTATAATTATCAATTTCAGTATATGTTTTAAATAAATTTTTAAAATGTATTACATTCATGCTAACCTAAATTTTTTTCCAGTATTTTTATATTATTTTATTGTGCTAAAATATTTTATGTGTTTAAAAATACATTGAACTATATTGTTTTTTTAATATACTTTTTGGCTGTGCTGGGTCTTCATTGCCACATAGGCTTTTCTCTATCGCATTTCTCTATTGCCTCTCTCTCTTGTTGCATGAAGTTTTCACTGTGGCAGCTTGTCTTGTGGAGCTCAGGCTATAGAGCACACAAGCTTCAGCAGTTGCAGTTTCTGGGCTATAGAGCAAAAGGCTCAATAGTTGTGATGCATGAGTTTAGTTGCTTCACAGCATATGCAGTCTTTCAGAAATGACCTGCATCTCCTACATTGGCACACAGGTGCTTTACCCGGGAAGCCGTCAACTTCATTTCAAATGTACAATTTAGTGACAATAATTATGTTTGCAGTGTTGTATAACCATTATCAGTATTCATTTCCCAAAATTTTTAGTATCTCTTATAGAAACTTCTATACATGTTAAATAATAATTTCCTTTCCCCTCAGCTTCTGATACTCTTCTAGTCTACTTTCTAACTCTATGAACTTGACAGTTTTGGTTACCCGATGTAAGTGGAATCAGACAGTATTATGTCTGGTTCGTTTCAGTAAGCTTAATGTTGCTAGGGTTCATTCATGTTCTTGAATCTATAGAACTTCTTTTTTATGGCACATAATGTTCTATTTCATGTGTGTATCACAGTGATTTCATCCATTCATCTGTTGATGGACTTTTCAGTGTTTCCATTTTTTGGAAGGTTGTGAATAATGTTACTGTAACTGTTTATGCAAAACTGTCTGTTTGACTCTCTTTTTTCAGTTCTTTTAAGAATGTAATTAGGAGTCTAATTTTTGAATTGTATATTTAACTTTGTGAGGATTTTTATACTTTTCACACTGACTGCATATTTTATATTCTCAACTGCTGTGCACTGGGGTTGCAGAATCTCTCTACATCTTGCCCAAGCCTCTTTTCCATTATTTATAAAGATAATGGTATATATAGAGATAACATATAAATGGACATTTATAAAGATATTAGCCGTCCTAATGGAAATGAATTGATCTTATCTTTGTTTTTTTTTTTTTTTTAATTTGGATCTTTCCTTCTGCATTTGACCATTTGCCTTCTTTTGAAAAATGTACACCAAAGTCCTTTGCCCTGGTTTGAACTGTGTTCTTTGATTTTTCTTGTTGAGTTGGTGTCTTTATGTAATCTGGGTATTAATCCCTTATAAAAGCTATGATTTCAGATGTTTTCTCCCAGTAATAGTTTCCTTTGATGTACAAAAGTTTTTAATTTTTAAGAATCCTAGTCTGTTTTTGTTGTTGCCTATGCCTTTGGGATCCACCAGAACCATTTTCACACTTTTCAGAGCTTTATAGTTTTAGCTCTATCGCTTCTCGGCCTTTTGGCTAAGATCAAGTGTATAGTTTTAGCTCTTCATGTTTACCTGTAACATATCAGTCCGTCTTCATTCTTTTCCAAGTAAATATTTCAGAACTACCATTTGTTGAAAAAGTTGTGCTATTAAAGGTATATGAGCATAACAGGCTGCTTGTACCATACCACCTACAGTGTTCTTCCAAATGATTCTTTTTATAACCAGTCTTTGATACAGTATCAGGTAACAAACAATTTTGTTGTTAATTATAGCTTGCTGAGGAATCATAGCTATGTATATTTGATGATTCCACCTTGATACTCTGAAGAAATATGGTTCTTAAAACTTACTGAAGAATTCTTTTCACAAACAAGATACTTTTTAGATTACATGTCCATCTTGGTGTTTACAATTTTTGTATGACTATCATAATTTTAGATGTACAAAATATATAAAGGAAAGGCATTTATATAGTTGACTTTTTAAATAATTTATTCTTTGGTTACTTAATCTTATTACAGTTGATTTTTGAAAAATTAATGAAGGCTCTGAAAATTGTGCATTTCTGAGAATATTTTGTGGAATGGTTGATAGAGGTCTGTTCTTTCTCACCTAACTTAATTAAGTTGCCTGTGGTATCTTAAGTAGTTAGTATAACCCTGACATTTATATTGATAATTATACAAGTCATTAGTTACTCAGTGTTTAATCAAAGCTAGTATTTTCATGTTTTAATGTTAACCTGTGTTTTAAGTCATAACCCTGTTGACAAATACATGTGAGTTGTATATATATATCTGACATGTAAAGTATTGTATTTTATGTTTTGCATTTCTATCATATTAATTAGTACTAGTTAGTAATTAATTTTTCAGTCATGTTTCTTTTATGTACCTGTTCTGCTTCACTCATATTAGTTTACATCTAATATTACTCTCTAAGGATATATATTTGTTTGCACTGTATATAGACTTATTTGATAGGTAATGGAGAATTTTAATGTTTCATGAATGATCCTATATGCTTTACACTGTTTATATACCTTTTTAAAGGACAACTATATTTTCTAGATGAATTTCAGTGTGAATTATAGTTTTCTAGTGTCTTGAAACACAGTGATAGTGAAGAATGAATAAAAACCTATAGGATTTATTCTTTAAGCGATTTCTAATAGTATTTTTTCATTTCTAAAGTCCACATTTCATTTTAAGGTAATCATTGATGTTTTAAAAGATACTGATGGATTTCATAGTTTTTTAATATAGTGACCTGAATCAAATCTCATTTAGATATTCTTATAACTGACTTTTTATCATTACTTTATACTGAAATGTCTTTCTTTTTTATAATAAAAATAGATATAAGATACATTGGTAAAGACACTTTTTCTCCAGAAAAACTTCCCGTGGAAATAACTTGAAAACACTTGTTTCCGCAATAGATTTCGAGGAATGGTAGTTTTTTGTTAGGTATTATATTTTAGTTATATAAGTAACATGATTTCACACTACATGTCACAATGATGAAGTCTCAATATAAATGTTGACTTTATGCATCTCTGAATTATGTTCACTAATATCTTCACTTTTTTTTGCAGCATTTTCAGTTAGCTTTGATTGACTCTAATCCCTGTACTTTATCCAGTGTTGAAAGTAAGTATTTCCATGTATATTAGTTTTTTGTCTTTTTGAGGAATAGCATATCCATGAGATATTTCATATTATGAATTTGAATCCCTTTTCAAATATCCTTTGTTTCTTTTGGTTATTGAGAACAAGAATGGGAGAGCACAAATTTGATTCAGACACTTTAAGATAGTTCATCAGCATAATTTCTGATAAGTATAAAAATATTCTGTGAGTATAAAAATAGTTGCTGCTCTATTTTCAAATTCCAAGAATAAAAATACTCACAGAACAGTAACAAATAATGAGTATTTACTTCATGCTCAGTATAATGACAGATATCATTTAAATGCTCAGTATAGTAAGGCATTATTATCTTGTCATACCTGTTTTTAACCCATAAGTTATTTCTCTTTTTTCTTTTAATATCTTTAAGCCTTTATGTATTCCACAGACCTTTACTATTCTTTGACTCTCTTAGCCTGTGCTTATGAAATTAGGATGATCAAAGCATTCAAAGTAAAGTTTTAAAGAAAAAACAAACCGGCAGTTGTGTTTTTGTTTATGAAAAAGGACTGATGTATAATTTCTTTAACATTAACACATTTTGTTTTTCAAGCTGGAAAGATGCATGTATCCAGTTAATATTTTTGAGAACAGTTAGGTGACACAAAACTTTCATTAGATTATTATCCTTCAGGAGAGTATATATTCCTAATATTCTGAAAATAATTCTTGTAATAAAGTTTAGATTTTAAGACTTTTTGGCAATGTTGTCAGTGTTTTAGTATATGTATTAGAAAATTTCCATGTCACGTATTTTCCTAGTTAAGTATTTATACTCCTCTTCCAAATTATGTTTTAAGAATGAAGTGAGAGATTTGTCCCTTTATAAATGATGTCATTAACACCTTATGGGATTATCAGGCCAGATGTATAGGACCTGAGACTGAATTGGTAGGATGTTCATAAGGGTTTACTGTGCCAGTTAGATATCTTTTCTGTTATCTTATTAGATAGATACAAAGATGAGGAAAACGGGATATAGATTACCTATCCTTCTCCTTATTTTTACCTATAAACTACTTTCCCTCAAATAATGGAGTGAGATGAAATTTTTATTAACTGTATTTGACCTTATATTAGGAAATGATAGTGAGGACAAAGAAAATTACTTAATCAATTAAATAAAGAGGTTATTTTTGTATGTGAGACTTCTAAAATTTTGTAAATTATATTTTGTTGTTTATTTAGTTATTATAATAGTATTTTCTTCTCTTAACATTTTCATTCTCTTATGGATATTTTGTTACCTTATGATAACGTGTAACCACTTACATAGATCAGTGACTTTGTATTGATAAGTTACCTGATTTTAGAGTTAATTAAAATATTTTAAGATAATTTTTATGTTTTATAGAGGAAGTTATGGATATTGAATGTAGTTTTTAATAATCTGGATATGGAGTTTTTTGAAAGTGATGGAATTTATAAAGAGAAAGTTTTCCAGGCCTTCATACCTCAGTCTCAGTGAATCAGAATTTTTAAGTGCTGAACTTAAGAATTGGTGGGTTTTTTTTTTATGCTTCCTAAAGAGAGTATAATCTTCCTGCTGTCTACTAAGAGAAAGTGATAGAGAAAGTTGGATGGAAAGAGAAGCGAAGAACAGAAGAAACATTTTGGTATTTAATGAGAATTTCATGATTGCTGCAAGCTTTTTCTTAAAAGTAATTTATGTTCTCTATAAAATTGTGAGAGTTTCTTCTGCTTACAGTGTAACAAGAAGGATTTGTTAATGACAAATTTTAACCTTTTAAAATTCAAAGAGCTGGAATTTAGCTGTAATTCTAATTTTGTTTTGTTGATACTTTTGGTTTTCATTGAACCTGTCATGTGCTGGTAATTGCAAACCGAGCATCAGAAAGAGGTTAAAACAAAAAGAAGCATTATGAAATTTTTTCAGACAAACTGTATAATTTTGCTTTTTAGGTGGTAAGCCTTTTTTTTTCTTCTTTAAATAAAAACTCAGCTAATTCTGAAGATGCAAAAAAAAGGAATTGTATGTTTTTGTCTACTAATACTGCTCTAATCTTTTGACTTTTAAAAAAAGGTTTAAGTAGATTATAAGGAAAAAAACAATAAAGGAAAAATCTATAAAGGAAGAAAACTTGAGTATGTTAAAACTATTAAATAGTTTTAGTCTATTTGAGTCTATTAGACTAATAGTTGAGTCTTAAATAATAACTGTTTTTAAGGTGAACATTTTTAAATATGTTTTAGGATACATATATTTTAAAATGTTATATTTTTTGTAAAAGTTATATCTAGTTATTATTGCTGATTTAATTTTAGTGTATTACCTGTTGATTGTCTTTGTATATTTTGATGTATTTTCATAGAATTAAAAATTAATTTTTTATATAATGGCTTAATTATATTTTGTTAGCATGCTTATGATTTTTTGCATATTAAAAACAAAAGTTACACTTCTAAGTTGTGATTTATTTTTTAAACATTTTTAATGTTTCAAATATTATAATATCTGTTTTCATTCATTACTGTAAATTCAGTTGTATTGTAATTAATCCTTTTCCATGATCCTTTGTAGTTCAGTTTCATATCGCCCACTTGTATGAAACCCAGGTAAGTGTTTTAATTTATCAAAAGCAAAAATAAAATCCTTATCTATGCTTTAAGTGACATGAGTTATAAAAAGCAATTTTGTATTTTACACTTTCTTCTTTAAATGAAATAATAGCAATTAATTTAATTCCATTTTGGGTTTATGCCCCTTATTCATATACTCATTAAATGTGTTCGAAATTTTGCTTAGTGCTAAAACCAAACAAGAAGCATGAAGGAATTAAAGGCTATATTCACTGTTTCTAGGTTTTGAAACAACTTTCAACACACTGATTTAAAAATTTCCAAAACATTCTTTCGCTTTCACTGCAAACTGTCTTTAATTTGATTTGCCTCTGAACTTCAGTCATCTGCATAATTTGAAATGACTTAAGAAGTGTTCTACTATCCTAATGTTTTTCTAGAATATTTTTGAATGTTTGAAATCTGTTTTTGTCTTAGAATAATTGCTTCTGTTTTTCTGCAATACTGAAATGTCTGTGAAACACTGTAATTTGTAACACACAGTATGAAAAATATGAAAGTTTTAGTTACTTGGTTGTGTCCAACTGTTGGTGACTCCATCGACTGCCACCTGCCAGGCTCCCCTGTCCATGGGATTCTCCAGGCAAGAATCTTGTAATGCATGGCCATTTCCTTCTCCAGGGGTCGATCCCAGCTCTATTCGTTGTAGGCAGATTCTTTACCACTGAACCACTGGGGAAGCCCAGTACAAAGTATAGTCACCCTTTAATGTTAATATTATTTCTTCACTATAAGCTTTAAAAATTGTTTCAGTTTAACTTTATAATATTTTGTATGTGACATATTTTGTTAGGTTGTTCAGTTAATAACTATAATACCATATAAATTTATAGTCTGATTTGAAAGCAGAAAGTTGCCAGGAGACGGCTTACTCAATAGTATATATAGTACAACATTTTAGCTTTGATTTCAGATGTGAGTTTCAGTATAAAGTTAACAGCTTTTCTAGGAGGGAAAACACTTGATATATTGTGAACATTTGTGAGGCCTGTTCTTTTGTTTCTAGTTCAAATGTAAAATAATGGGGAAAGAGTATGTACTGTGCAAATTTATACCAAACAAGGAAAGCTGCTTATATGTTTTTTTTAATGCATATTATAAATGAATGTAGTAAGATAGTTTGAGATCATTTAAGTGTCATGTTCCCAAACCCTGCTTACGTAGTAGCCATTATGGGGATCTTTAAAAAATGGCATCGGATTTCTGTACCCCCTGCATATTACCACACCCCTTAAAAGCATACCGTAAGTTTCCATATTTTCTGAATTAGAATTGATAAACCCTCAAGGTTGGATTTCCTTCTAATCTGATAACTTCTATTTTATAATACATATTTTAAGAAAAGGCAGCTTTCTTTTACCTGTTTCAGATAAATCTTCCAGTCTAAGTGTTTGTTTACTTTATAGCTTTTATTATTATTATTATTACTTTTTTTCCCTTTAACTCGTTGATAAAGGGGAAGTCATTTTAGTTATATTCAATCTATGGTTGACCCAACAAACCTTCAAGTTTCTTACCACAGGACCTGAGGATGCTCATGGCCAACTCTACTAAAGTATTTTATATAAGGTATCCTGAGCATCTGTGCATTTTGATGTCTGCCACAAAACCATAGTACTATGACTGTTCGACACTTATAGATGTTAAAACTACCTTAGTTGCATTGCAGTTTTTGGTGAAGGGGGAAGTACCAGTTTTAAGCCAGCAATCATTAAAGTTCTTAACCTTCCCATTTGAGTCTTTTTTTAAAGATTAATTAGTCAGAATTAATGAAATTGAAGGTTAAAATTAATCACAGTTCTTTGGAAATTTTAGCATATTTTTTTATTCTTAGAGGAGTTTGTGTTAGAGAGTGTTTTTATGTTTCTTAATATTTGGAAAATTTTAACAGCTAAGTCACTTGGGACTGGATGTTTCATAGTTAAAAGTTTTGGTTATGGATACTTTTGAAAAGTATCTGTGACTACTTTTGGGAAGAGTTGTAGATTTTTATTTTGATTCAGTTGTATTTTGGGCAAGAAAAATTTTTCCCTGTTTCATCTGAGGACTATTGGCTTAAACTGGCCTGTAATATTTCTTTACAAACTGTCAAGATCTGTGGTGAACACCTGCTGATTTTATTGATCAGTGTTGGCAAGGTCTTTCAAATGTAATAATTTTTATATGCATTTATTATATGATTGCTTTATGTTTTGTTAATTACTGTTCTTTTCTTATTCCTTCCTTTGGATTTGAATTAGTCAATAATCTTTTATTAATTTTTAACATTAATTGATTGATTTCTAGTTTGAAAAACAATGTGAATTATTTTTTTGTTTTTCTAAAAGTTTACAGTGTTATTCACTTGTTATTTCAAAATGTTTTCTAATTTCATTTGTGATTTGTTGATTTCCTTGACCTATAGTTTACATAATATGTTGAGTCATGTATACAACAGTGGATTTTCAAATTATACTTTCAGTATTATAGATCTCCATCTTAAATTTGTTGTTTACACCTTTATTATTTATTTCAGTTGGAATTTTTTTAGTTAGCTTTTAGACTATTATCAGTATTGGTTAATGATCCATGTTTTTATTAGAAATGTGTCTTTTGTTCTTGGGCATACTGTGATAAGTTATGAAGACTTGGTTACTTTAGGTTTTCCTATATTCATTTAACATTTTAATTTAAGAAGTTCATTAAACCAGTTCTTAAAGAAGGATGAGTAGTAGTATGAGATGTGATTTTGTGTGTTTGTGTGCCTGATTTTCAGTGATGAATCATTTTATTTTTCTTTTGATGAAAGTTTTCAATGAGTATAGAATTTATTTTTTTTCCCCACTTAGAAATTTATCTTCCATTGTTGTCAGCCTTTATTTTTCTTCAGGTCTTGTGATTACATTTGTTGATTCTTAAAAGGTTATATGCACCTTTACCTTGGTTTTTAGTTGTTGGTTTCTTTCTTTCTTTTTTTTTTTTTGCTTATTACTTAAAATTTTTCGTTATTTCCTGCATTTTTGGTACCATGATCATCTAATGCTTTATCATTATCACCTAGGCGAAAATTACCATTTTCTGTTTGTGAATTTTTGTATTTCTTGAATCTGTACTTTGTTGTCCCTTTATGTTATACTTAAGAGATCACGTCTTCTAAAACTACTTTTATTCAGTTGTCTTTCGTCCTTTAAGCACTTAGTGTTTACATTGTATGTATTATCATTGCGTTTTCTGTTTTTTTTTTCTGTATTTTCTACCTTTTTGTCCTCTCTTTTTATCTATGTTTTCTTCTAATTTATTTTTCAAATCATTAATGTCATTTTCTACATCAGATCTGTAGTTAAACCAACATTGGGTTCTTAATTTTTATTATTCCCCTTTTTTCTTAAAATTTCTGATGGACTTTCATGTGGTTACTGATTGTGGGCTGAAGTTACCCATCATTTATTTTCTTGAACATATTAAATCCTAGTTATGTGAAAGTCAGTGCTTGATACTTCTGATATCTGAAATTTATGTTTCTTTTGTTTTAGCTTAATTTTTCTCTGTTATTTTTACTTAATTCTTTTCAATTTGCTTTGAATTATTTACTGAATGCCAGATTACATGTATGAAAACTTGCAGAGATCACTGTAACTTCTGGTCATATTTCAGTTTGTTACTGCTGGCGCATTCTTGAATTGAGAACAGATCATCATAAATGAGGCAGTGGTATGATCTGTAGGCTTCCGTAGTAGCTCAGCTGGTAAAGAATGTGCCTGCAATGCAGGAGAGCCCAGTTTTATTCCTGAGCTTAGAAGTTCCCCTGGAGAGAGCATAGGGTACCTATTCCAGTATTCAGGATTCCCTGGTGGCTCAGACGGTAAAGAATCCACATGCAGTGCAGAAGACGTGGGTTCAGTTTCTGGGTTGGGAAGATCTTCTGGAGGGGGGCACAGCTACCTACTCCTGAGGATTCACCATGGACAGAGGCAACTGGTGGTTACAGTCCATGGGGTTGAAAAGAGTTGGACATGACTGTGCGCAGCACAGCGCAGTGTGATCTATAAATGGCTTTTTGTTTTACAAGGCCTTGTTTGATTTTGTTGTTGTTTAGTCACTAAATTGTGTCCTGCTCTTTAACATACCCTGAACTGTAGTCCACTACACTCCTCTGGCCGTGGGATTATTTCCCAGGCAAGAAGGCTGGAGTGGGTTGCTGTTTTCTTCTCTAGGGGATCTTCCCCACCCAGGGGTTGAATCTGCATCTGCTACATTCACAGGTGGATTCTTTACCACTGAGCCCCCTGGGAAGCCCAGTTCACCCTTTATCAATATTATAGTCATTTTTGTGATTTACCCACATACTTGGGATGTATTTGATGAGATATCTGTTTCTATGACAGTGTCAATGTTGTTCTTCACCAGTGCACTAAAGGGAAAGGTGGGTACTTTGTTATACTCTTCTTTGTTATGTTTTTCTCTCCCTTTGTAGAATAAGTAGTCCTCCAGAAGGAAGCTGGAGTACATTTCCTTAAATTTATGGTTTAAAAAAATTTTTTTTAAATTTATGGTTAAATTTTGGGGTCTATTAGTATTTTTTAAAGATGTAAATTGTTTACATTTTTGTTTTTTGTTCTTGACTGTGTATTCATTAATTTATCTGATTTGTCACTTTCAATATGTGTCAGTAATTCTAGGCTACCTAGAAAAATATAAACTTATTTTCTTGTGGGAAAGGTGACAGTAAACTTACATTGTGGTGTATATTATGCAGAAAATCAAACAAGTCAATAAGATCAAGTACTTTACTGAGAGATATCAAAATAACTCAGGTGTCTAGCGCCTAGAATGAAGTTAAATAAAATGTGGTACATTTTGTACTATCTAGTGCGGTCCATTTGCATATTAATAGAATGAAGAATATTTATTTTTGTATATCCTTTGGTAAAATATCATACATACTCTTAACCATGCTGTAATTTGTTTGAATATATCTGTTCTCACATGAAAAAAACTCAAATCGTTAGCCATCTTAACAACTATTTATTCACATGAAGATGATGGAAGTAGTATGTTTAAATAGAAACTAATACAGTTTGCCTCTCTAAACTTAGAACGTGTTACATGCCAGACTGTTTATCAGGAACAACTCTTGTGATTGGTCTTACCCTTCTTGTACTTACGGTGATCACAGAGCACACGAGACTTCCCTGTCCTTTACCATCTTTTGGAGCTTGCTCAAACTTGCATCTGTTTACTCAGTGATACCAGCCATCCAGCTGTCTCATCCTCTCTGATTCCCTTCTGCATTCAGTTCCTTACAGCATCAGCTTCTGTGTCTGTATCTAGCATGTGTCTTTTGTGAACGCTGTACTGGAATTGATTATTCTACATTTTGCCAGCTGACATTGATTGCACAATTAATGTATTTAAGGTAATTACTCTGATAATGAATGACTTACCTCCATCCTTTTGTTGTTTGTTTCTCATGTTATATAGAGCAATATTTCTTAATCTTTTTGGCACAAGAAGTTTCATGGAAGACAAGTTTTCCACAGACAAATGGCTTGCGGGTGCGATGGGGTTTCAGGATGATTCACATGTGTTATGTGTGTTGAGTTCTTCAAGCAGAATGCAGATGGGAGTGATGGAAAACAGCTGTAAATATAGTTGGAGCTTAGCTTGCTTGTTTACTACTAAGCCTGTATCTTAACAGATTATGAACCAAAACAGATCTATGGCCTGCGTGTTGAGGACACTTGTCTTCGAGTTATATTTTTCATTTCCTTAGGCTTTATTTAACTTTCTAAATTTTTAGCAATCTAGTTAGAGTTGACAAAAACATGGCTTCAGTAGCATACAAATATTTTTCTTTTCTGTTGATTTATTCTCTACTTCTCTCACTGTCATATTTGTTACTGTCACAAATTAAGTCTTTAGACTCCATACTTATGAAGACCCAGCACAGAGAAAAAGCAAAACAAATCATTAAAGGAGACCTGATTTCTTTTAAAGGGGGCTTCCCAGCTTGCATTATTGGTCAAGAACCTGCCTGTTAATGCAGGAGACAAAAGAGATGTGGGTTTGATCCCTGGGTTGGGAAGATCCCCTGGAAGAATCCATGGCAGCCCACTCCAGAATTGTTTCCTGGAGAATCCCCTGAGCTGGGGAGCCTGGTGGGCTACATATAGTCCACAGGGTTCCAAAGAGTTGCCACAATGGAGGTGGCTTAATGTGCATGCAGCATGAATGCACACACCCTTTGACAAATGTGTATACTTATTTTGTTGGTATTTGTACTTTATGTAGAAACCAAAAGTTTACTTGTAAATCAAAAATATAGTAGTACTATTTTAAATGTACTATTTAAATGTACATTGAAATGTACCATTTTATTTATATCAGTTTGCTGTGTTTCTTAATATGACTTCTGATTACTGTCTTTTTCTTTCAGTCTGAATAACTCCTTTTATCAATTTTTTATAGGGCAGATCTTTCACTGGATATTTTCTTGAGTAATTCTGGTTAATTTTCTTCATATTGACATTTTGAGTAAACATACAGGGTTTGAAGTAAACTGCTGAAAACAAAAGTCTTCCTAGTCAGACTTACCTTTTAGTTCTCAAGCCAGTAACCTCAAAAGAACACTCATTAATATCCCTAAATCTTTTCAAAATTCCTTAATTTGCATGTTGAAGATAAGAATATATTCATACATTTAAAACTTTTCTCTGGAAAGAATCAGCCTATATTAGCTATAAAATTTGGTGAAATAGTTGTACTTACATAGTTTACTTTTTAAGTGTACAGTTTACTGTATTTGCACTGTTATATAATTAAGTGTTGCATTATTTAGAATCTTTTGTCACTCCAGGTGGAAAATATTTCACCATAGAGCAGTCTCAGTCTCCTCTAACCCAATCCCTGATAGTCTCTGTTCTGCTTTCTGTCTCTGTATATGTGTGCTGTGGATACTTCATATGAATAGACTCGTATGCCTTTTGTCTTTTTGTCTTACATATTTCGTTTAGCATAGTATCATCTAGGTTCTTCCATGTTGTAACATGGTGAAACATTTAATTAACCTTGCCCTGTTTGTGCAGTCAGTCCTCAGTGTTTGTGTGTTATGCATATTTGTATTAAGCCAACCTCAGATCAAAAATACATTAGAAAAATAATTCATGAAAGTTTGAAAAAAGCAAACTTGAACTTGTTACACTCTTGGTACTATTTTTGAACACTGAAATAGGTATTATGTATTATGACTAATTTAGAGATGAATAAAACAAGTAGAAGGATGTGCATAGGTTATATGCAAATAATAGCTTCATTTTATATAAGGGACTTGGGCATCCAGAAACAGCCTTGGAACTAATTCCTGTAGATACCAGAAATAAGTATGTTCAGTGCACTTGCTCAGTCATGTCCAACTCTTTGTGACCTCATGAATCGCAGCATGCCAGGCCTCCCTGTCCATCAACAACTCTGGGAGCCACCCAAACCCATGTCCATTGAGTCAGTGATGCCATTCAGCCATCTCATCCTTTGTCATCCCCTTCTCCTGCCCTCAATCTTTCCCAGCATCAATGTCTTTTCCAGTGAGTCAGCTTTTCGCATGAGGTGGCCAAAGTATTGGAGTTTCAGCTTCAGCATCAGTCCTTCCAATGAACACCCAGGACTGATCTCCTTCAGGATGGACTGGTTGGATCTCCCTGCAGTCCAAGGGGCTCTCAAGAGTCTTCTCCAACACCACAGTTCAAAAGCATCAATTCTGCACTCAGCTTTCTTCACAGTCCAACTCTCACATCTCCATACATGACTACTGGAAAAACCATAGCCTTGACTAGATGGACCTTTGTTGGCAAAGTGATGTCTCTGCTTTTTAATATCCTATCTAGGTTGGTCATAACTTTCCTTTCAAGGAGTAAGTGTCTTTTGACATTACCCTCCTTCCAATCAGGCATTGGCAAAGTAATGTCTCTGCTTTTCAATATGCTGTCTAGGTTGGTTGTAACTTTCCTTTGAAGGAGTAAGTGTCTTTTAATTTCATGGCTGCAGTCAGCATCTGCAGTGATTGTGGAGCCCAGAAAAATAAAGTCAGTCACTGTTTCCATATTTCCCCATCTATTTGCCATGAAGTGATGGGACTGGATGCCATGATCTTAGTTTTCTGAATGTTGAGTTTTAAGCCAACTTTTTCACTCTCCTCTTTGACTTTCATCAAGAGACTCTTTAGTTCTTCTTCACTTTCTGCCATAAGGGTGGTGTCATCTGCATATCTGAGCTTAATGATATTTCTCCAGCAGCCCTGATTCCAGCTTGTGCTTCCTCCAGTCCAGCAAAATCCAGCACTGGGATTTTGCATGATGTACTCTGCATATTAGTTAAATAAGCAGGGTGACAGTATACAGCCTTGCCGTACTCCTTTTCCTATTTGGAACCAGTCTGTTGTTCCATGTCCAGTTCTAACTCTTGCTTCCTGACCTGCATACAGGTTTCTCAAGAAACAGGTCAGGTGGTCTGGTATTCCCATCTCTTTCAGTGTTTTCCACAGTTTATTGTGATCCACACAGTCAAATACTCTGTCATAGTCAGTAAAGCAGAAATATATATATTTTTGGAACTCTCTTGCTTTTTTTGATGATTCATTGGATGTTGGCAATTTAACCTCTAGTTCCTCTGTTTTCTAAAACCAGCTTGAACATCTGTAAGTTCATGGTTCACGTATTGCTGAAGCCTTCTTGGAGAATTTTAAGCATTTCTTCATTAGCATGTGAGATGAGTGCAGTTGTGAGGTACTTTGAGAATGCTTTGGCATTGCGTTTCTTTGGGATTGGAGTGAAAACTGACCTTTTCCAGTTCTGTGGCCACTGCTGAGTTTTCCAAATTTACTGGCATATTGAGTGCAACATTTTCGCAGCATCATCTTTCAGCATTTGAAATACCTCAACTGGAATTCATCACCTCCACTACCTTTGTTCGTAGTGATGCTTGTCAAATATTATGTTAATTATATGTATTATATTAATATATGTATGCCACATTTTGTTTCTATTTGTGAGATAATGTTTGAATTATTTCTGAAATTTTGTAATGATAAATGAAAAAATAAAAACATAGTCTATGATGAAGAAAACTATAGCTTTTAATCTAAGATGTATTAAATTATTATATTTTTGTTCATTTTTACTTTCCTAATTGAGGCCTTTTGAAATTCTGTCCATATGAACTTTTGGATGATTTTTTTAATTTCTGCAAATTACAGTACGGTTTTTCCCCCCCATTTATTTTTATTAGTTGGAGGCTAATTACTTTACAGTATTGCAGTGGTTTTTGCCATACATTGACATGAATCAGCTGTGGATTTACATGTGTTCCCCATCCCGATCCCCCCTCCCACCTCCCTCCCCATCCCATTGCTCTGGGTCTTCCCAGTGCACCAGTCCTGAGCACTTGTCTCATTCATCCAACCTGGGCTGGTGATCTGTTCCATCCTTGATAATACACATGTTTCGATGCTGTTCTCTCTAAACATCCCACCCTCACCTTTTCCCACAGAGTCCAAAAGTCTGCTCTGTACATCTGTGTCTCTTTTTCTGTTTTGCATATTGGGTTATCCTTACCATCTTTTAAAATTCCATTTTTATGCATTAGTATACTGTATTGGTCTTTATCTTTCTGGCTTACTTCACTTTGTATAATGGGCTCCAGTTTCATCCATCTCATTAGAACTGATTCAAATGAATTCTTTTTAATGGCTGAGTAATATTCTGTAGTGTATATGTACCACAGCTTTCTTATCCATTCGTCTGCTGATGGACATATGGGTTGCTTCCATGTCTTGGCTATTATAAACAGTGTACAGCAGGGTTTTAGTAGGGATTTTATTGAATCCCTAAGTTGCTTCAGGAAAAGGTGTTATCTTAATACAGAAACACCTTAGAAATATTGTAGTTTCAATTTCAGACCAGTGCAAACAAGCAAGTATTGCACCAAAGCAAGTTGCATGGATTTTTTGGTTTCCCATTGTATATGAAGGTTATGTTTACCCTAAATTATCATCTATTAATAGGGACATGACTGAGCGACTTCACTTTCACTTTTCACTTTCATGCGCTGGAGAAGGAAATGGCAACCCACTCCAGTGTTCTTGCCTGGAGAATCCCAGGGACGGGGGAGCCTGGTGGACTGCCATCTATGGGGTCGCACAGAGTCGGACATGACTGAAATGACTTAGCAGCAGCAGCAGCAAAAGTGCATTATGTCTTTTAAAATGTTTGTACTTTAGACAACATAATCTACATGCAGTTACCAAAAAGCATAAGAAAGCAAGTATTGTTAAGAATATGAAATTACTTAACATACTTTTGGTGGGAAGGCATAATGATACAGCAGGTGCAGAAAAACAGTATGAAGAGACCTCAAAAATTAAGAATAGTATCACAGAATCCAGTATTTTTAAAAAAAGTATCATAGGATCCAGTATTCAGACTTACGAGTGTTTATTCAAAACAACTTTGAATTCAAGATTTCACAGAGATATTAGTGTTCCTATGTTCATTGCAGCACTAATAACAATAGCTGATATGTGAAAAATAACAGATGAATGGATAAAGAAAACAAAGTCTTCTACATATTTGGCAAATTTTAAGTTTATTTTCTTCTTAGTGGTGCAGTAAGTTGACTTGTTACCTTAATTTCCTTTTTTAATTATTCTCTTAATATATCAAAATACAGTTGATTTTTTCTCCTGTATTATTTATGTATAATTGGCATATAACATTGTATTCATTTAAGGTATACAACATAATTAGTATATATTGTGGAATCAGTGCCATGTGTAGTTAGCATCATAGTTGTTTGTTAAACTTTCTTCTACCTATTACTTAATAATTCAAAATTACATCAAAAACATTTTTATTACATACATCAAAAACCTTATTCAGGCACTCCCTAAAGTCTTTCTCAAAGTTGTTTCTGTTTTTCAATTGGCATAGGTGAATGTTTCCATGTGTAACAGTAACATCAAATAAAACTATTATTGCAAGAGCTTTTTAAAAAATTAAACACTGATGAATTAAATGACTTTTCTTGAAGTAAAAGATGAATGTCCTATTAAGGTTATTTGGAGAGGGAAATGGCAACCCACTCCAGTATTCTTGCCTGGAGAATACCCATGGACAGAGGAGTATGGCAAGCTACACCCCTTGGGGTTGCAAGAGTCAGACAGGGCTTAGTGATGAAACCACCACCAACAACTGTTAGGTTTATTAAGTTTCAGAATCAGAAAAACCAGTGTTTGTGATATTTGTGAGTGAAAGATCTACTACAGGTGTATATGTTTGTGTTGCATTGGTAACAATTCTTACATACTATTTTATCTTCTATTTCCATAAGAAGTATACATTGCTTTTCCTGCTGTGTATTAATGATTTTATGTTCTGCTATAATTACACACTCCCCACAGGCAACATAAATGATCCTTCTAGTGTCCTTCTCTGATTGCTATTAGCTTGGTTCAACTTACTTTTGCTTGTTAAAATTAACAAGCTTAATTTATTAAGCTTAATTTATTAACTATATGTGTATTAACTATGTATCCTTCTTAATGGGCTGCTTTCTGAATGTTGGTTTGCTGTCTGTGTTAAAACCATGGCATTCTTATGTGTATGGGTGTATATGAGAGATGCAAAGTGTAGGGTGTTCTTTTTTTCCTTCTTGTCTCATTTGGTTAGAGTAAAAACTGTTTTTAGCCCCAATTTATACTTTTAATTTAATTGTCCTGTTTACTTAATACGGTGTCCTTGGGACTTCCTTGATGGTCCAGTGATTAAGAATCCACCTTGCAATGCAAGGAACGACAGTTCTATTTGGTCAGGGAACAGGAGACTGAAGTTCCCTAAGGGAACCTACCATGGAGCAACCAAGTCTTTGCGCCACAACTCATGAATCCTATGGACAGCAGAAGATCTGGTATGATGCAACAAAGATCCCTTGTACCACAACTAATACCTGGCGCAGCCAAATAACTAAATACTTGAAAAATAGAAATGTTATTTAATAGAATATGTCTTTGAAATGACTTCACCATCTTTTTTTTTTTAATATTTTAAAAACGTCTTTCAGGCTTTTTCATGTATGTTTTAAGGACACTATACTTTGGATTTTCTTTTATTATCATTTTCTGTTGTTTTGCAAGGGTTGAGTTAAACATCATGTGGCTATGAAAAATTTTCCTCTTACAATAATTTTTGAAGGAGAACTTCGGGCAGTGGTCTCATTTGTAAATTTTCTTGTACCTTCAATATGAGTATTGTTTATCATACCTGTGGGAACTTATGTCTTGAATACTTCATTGTTTATAAATATTTTCCAGGGATATTTTCTGTTAAAGCAGCATATTTTAAAATGCAAAGTAGATTAACTACTTTTCCTCATAAACTTTGTAAACGATAGTAGTAGCACTTCTTGTATTTCCTTAATAAAATGTGCACATCTTTGAAAGTCTTTCCAGGTTAATTATCCATCTGCTTGTAGGATAGTTCTACAGCTTTGTGAATGTTATTAAGTAATGTCTAAAGGTGAATTTTTTTATTTTTCTGTAAGTTGTGGGAAACAGCAAATGTTATAATTGCCATATTTTACTGATTCCATATTAGGTTGTAGCGTAGTTTTACTAGCTGTTATTTTGAAAGTTCGTGGTGCACAGTTAAATGTCAGTTAATGAATTAGAACTCTTTATTTTCATAATGGAAACTTTTAAAATATCATTATTGTCTGAATCATATACTGCTAAATTTTATGATGTATATAGCATATATATGAGTGTTTATTCTAGTTTATTACTTGAAACATTAATTTTATGTTTAAAGGCTTTTTTAGGTGAAGTATAGTTGATATTATATATACAGTATATGCAACATAGATATTCCAATTTTTAAAGATTTCATTGCCTTTGTAATTTATTGTAAAATATCAACTAAATTCCCTATGTGTACAATACATCCTTGTACTTATCTCTTTTATACATAATAGTTTGTCCCTCCTAACCCCTTTAATTCATCTCCCTTGCCTCTCCTCCATTCCCTCTCACAAGTAGTAACCACTAGTTTGTTTTCTGTATCTTATGTTTCCTTTTTTTTGTTGCAGTAATGATGTGTGTTTTTTTCTGAATATCTTCTGCTCTTTAGAGAATGTATCATTCTGCGAAGGAAGCTTATGAACAGCTTTTACAGACAGAAAACCTACCTGCACAAGTAAAAGCAACTGTTTTACAGCAGTTAGGTACATAAAAGTTACTTTTTATTCCATAATGCATTATTATTAAAATTTTGGTGGGAGTGGGTAGAAACAGTTTTAATTCTGCTTAAAAATATCTTTTCACTAAACTCCTGTGTTTTAGAATTAATTGTAATGTTTATTATTTTGAGATTGTATTTTAAGTGAGTATTGTATATTATAAATATTTCTATAATAAATGTACTTCTCTCTTTTTTTTTTTTGATCAGGTGTTAATATATTTATTTCTTATTTGCTTGTTTTAAGCATTCAGTTGTGTCTGACTCAGTGACCCCATGATTGTACTAGTAGCCTGCCAGACTTCTCTGTCCATGGGATTTCCCAGGACAGAGTTGCCACTTCCTCCAGGAAATCTTCCTAATCCACCTAGCGTATTTCATAATTTCATATCTCATAATTTAGATTCAGTGGTCCAGTCCACTCCTTTTAAGTTCTTAACATTCTTCTTTAGTTATCGGTGTGTCTAGAGGAGGTTTGAACATTCCCATGTGCTTATTATAAGCACTCTGTGAAGTTAAATGAGTTAAAAGAATTCAAATGGTAGTTAAGTGCTGTGAGCTTGTTTTTATAGGGCATTTTATTATATGAGTTAATGAAACTGTGTCCCCTAAAAATTAAAGAATATTTTATTTATTTAATTTGTTTCAGTATTTGGTTTTGAGCAGATAGTTTCTAAATTTTAATGAACTTGTGATAATGTATTTTTGACATGGCAGTATTTTGCCTATAATGTCAAAAGCAATTAGTCGTACTTTTGCCTAGGTTATACTTTTGCCTAGGTTACACTTTTGCAAAGGTAATTTTATAACATGAATTGACTGACAGATGAAATGCTATAATTTCCGTTTGTCTTAACTGTTTAACATTTTTTTTCATGGTCCAATCTTTCCATTGTCTTTGCTGCTATAACTCTTCTACTTCTTCATTATTCAAATGCTGCATTTTATCTGTATTGGAGCCAATTTTAAATTTACATATTCATATACTTTGGAAATATTTTGTTTTTGATCATGTTTAGAATTTTTTGAAAATAATTAATGTAAGTGGAGTGTAGGATCTTTGGTAAGGTGTTTTCTTTGTAATAGTGTATCTTCAAATATTTTTAGTTTCACTTATTCCTCAGAGATTAACATGGACTTACTAGATTGTTTTCAAAATATTTCAACCTTTGAGGAATAAATAAATTAATCCTCTTTATGATTTTTGGTTTGTAAGTCAAAATTTTATTTTTCAAATTAAATTCAGAAAAGGAGTATCTGTCTGTGACTTCTGTGTAGTACTCTAGATGTTTTAAGGTTCCCTCTGTTGATTGTATCCCTTTTAGTAAAATGGATTTTCTTGTAGCTACCTTTGATAGTTCAAAATTTAGGAAAGTTTGATTCAAGATAAGTAAACAAATTTACAAGAAGGGTATTTGTGTGCTTCATGATTTTCTTGAGGCTAGAAGAGTTTTTGAATCATGGGTAAATGGCTTCCACTTGATTAATTATAGGATGGATGCATCATAACGTGGATCTATTAGGAGACCAAGCCACCAAGGAAAGCTGTGCTATTCAGTATCTCCAAAAGTCATTGGAGGCAGATCCTAATTCTGGCCAGTCTTGGTACTTCCTTGGCAGGTGAGACCAGACTCTTGGGTTATGCTTTCTAGAGATGGTTTACAATCTAAACTGTTAATGTTAATCTGTAATATCCTTAGTGGCATTTTATTTTAAAAACATTGTAACAAAGATTTGGGGGAGGTAAATTTGATCATTTCAGATCATTCTGAATTAGGTGCTTTTTTTTTTCCATTTATTTTTATTAGTTGGAGGCTAATTACTTTACATCATTACAGTAGTTTTTGTTATACATTGAAATGAATTAGCCATGGATTTACATGTTTCCCCATCCCAGTCCCCCCTCCCACCTCCCTCTCCACCCGATCCCTCTGGGTCTTCCCAGTGTACCAGGCCCAAGCACTTGTCTCATGTACCCAACCTGAGCTGGTTATCTGTTTCACCCTAGATAATATACATGTTTCAATGCTGTTCTCTTGAAACATCCCACCCTCGCCTTCTCCCAGAGTCCACAAGTCTGTTCTATACATCTGAGTCTCTTTTTCTGTTTTGCATATAGAGTTATCGTTACCATCTTTCTATAAGTCCATATATATGTGTTAGTATACTGTAATGGTCTTTATCTTTACTTAAGAATTCTTATTCTACTTATTAGAATTCATTTCACATTGTCTTGTGACTTGAATTATTACTAGTTTTCAAAGAGTTTTAAAGAGTTTTGTCACGTGTTAATTAGGGTATTGTTTTTCTGTTCAGTGTTTAAACTGTGTTCCGTCTATCATTTTTAAAATGTATTTAACAGAGAATTCATTTTTATTCTATCTGATGATCATGTATGGCATATTGAAAAGTCTAAACCATTTAAGGTTGGAATTTTCCACTGATTAATGAATGGATTGGATTAGATAAATCAGTTACCTTTTTTCAGTGTTATAAATTTAATTGTCTTACTTGGTTTGACTGTAAATTTTGCCCCTTATTGACATTGAGTTTATTTATGTAAAGTCTAATTCACATTTAGGTTTTGTGTTAATGTTAGCTTTTAGTGACTTTTTCTTTTAAAAAGGAAGTATACTTATATTTAAGATTATTATTAAAATAACTCCTTTTTAAAAAATTTCATTTTTGATTAATTTTATATAATAATCAAAGTTAGCTACTTTCAGTATAGAGTTTTTCTAGTCTCCCCTAGGCTTGTCAAGAGTCTAGTTTGAGTTCCTACTCAACTTAGTGTTTTCTCCTCTGCTAAAGATCCTGTGGGATAAGCTGAATCTTTCTTATCTTCCATTTTCATTTGTTGTTATCAGTCAAGAATTTAGTAAATGAAATAAGTGAACTAAGTAGTTCTTGCATTTGGAGCTAATATGATTTTTACCTTTGTGCAATATTTATCTTAATGGGTGATTTTAAAAGAGGTTTATCTTTAGAAAGAGGGGAGTGTGACACATAATATTAGGTTTTTTCTAAATTAGCACTCCTGCTAATTTAGATTTTTATAAGAATATGACCCAGGATATTTTTTTCCTTTTGATCCAATATAAAAATCAGTAGCATAATGTCATTTACGTTGTATGTGACTCTTTAGTATAAGGGATCCTTTTGTTGTTTCTGTTTAATCACAGCCATGTACAATACGTGTAATGAAATAGTTTTAAATCTTCATTTTAGTAAGGATACACTTTCCCATCTCTTTGGGAAAAGCAGTGTTCTACAAAGGGCTTAATTGAGGTTATCTGAATTTAAAACAACAATATATGTTCTGTTTTTTGATATTTTTTCTACCAGTATGGACGACAGTCTAGATTTCTCAATTACATGATATTTCTTTTGGACCAAAGATGATCATTTTTTACAGCATTTATTTATTTTTTAAAGAATATTTATTTATTTGGCTGTCCAGGGTTTTAGTTGCAGCATGTGGGATCTATTTCCCTGATTAGGGGCCAAACCAAGGCCCCCTGCATCAACAGCCCAAGGTGTTGTTAGCCACCGAACCACCAGGGAAGTCCCTGGACAGCATTTATTTTTATTTTTTAATATAAATTTATTTATTTTAATTGGAGGCTAGTCCTTTACAATATTGTATTGGTTTTGCCATATATTGACATGAATCTGTCACGGGTGTATATAACATTGATTTTTAATGATAGTTTTTTCCCATAATTTTCTTTTCCCTGCTGCCTTTTGATATGTTGCTTCTAATTGACTTTACTAATAGAAAAGAGAATCACATTTCTGAAAAAGGATACTTTAAAGCCTATTGGAGGACTTCCTGGTGCTCCAGTAGGAATCTGCTTGCCAGTACAGGGGACATGGTTTTGCTCCCTGGTCTGGGATGATCTCACATGCCGTGGAGCAGCTAAACTAAGCCTATAAACTGCGACTAGTGAGCTCACTCACCCTGGAGCTACCTGGATACCACAACTAGAGAGGGACCATAGGCAGCAGCAAAAACCCAGTGCAACCATAGTTAGTTAGATGAAAAAAACTTACTGTAGCTCTGAATGAGGATCTCAATGTCTGTAAAATTCATAGAGATTTGATGATCCTAGTATTTGATGATCCTAGTATTTCAGAAACCCTGTGTTACCTCTGTGTCCAAGGCTTTACTTCATATTATTGCTGTTTTGATTAGGATGTGTCTGTTAAATTGAGATAGGGATGTTGGAATACAGTAGTAACACTGGTAATGAATATGTTAGAGTCTGCCACATGCAGAAAACTTAAAAAATTAGGAATGATCAGACAGCCTTCATACAGTCTTCATACAACGTAAATGACATTATGCTACAGATTTTTATCTTGGATCAAAAGGAAAAACTTATTTTACCCTTTCATGTTGCAAGTAAGGGACATGAATTCAAGGAAGTAGTTTTCTCAAGGTAACATAATAATTAACGTAGCAGAAAGAGCTAAAACCCAACTTTAATTTGTGCTTCAGTTCTCTTAACATTAAGTAAGCCAGGAGATACATACAGCATTTGTCTGATCACTAAAATACTCTTTTGTTAAAAAAATTTTTCTGTCTGTTAATATTCACACAGTCTCTAATGTCTGTACCTGTTTGCATTATTGTTCCCTTTTTAATTCTGCCTCAAGACTCTAAGGTTGTATGCATTCTTTGTAATTGCTGTCTCTGTCTTTTTTACTGGCCTTTCGGTGTTTGTCAGCCCACAAATTAGCCATTCTTTAGGCTTATTTGTACCCTTATTTTTGTGTGTATTCTAACATTAAATATATCTCAGTTTTATGTTTTTCATGAATTAAGAAATTTTGTCATTGGCATCTTTAAGTTCAGAATGGAAAATTTGGATGTACCCTTGAGGTCATTATCAACATTTAATTTCTCTTTGTTACTTAGCTCTAATATTCTTGGAATGTAAGAAGCTTGAGTTTAAAGTATGTATAAAAGAGCTCTGTATTTAAGTTTCTTCTAGCAGTGAACAAATTCTGGCTATAATGGTTTGAAAAGAATACATTATATAACATTTGCTAGCAGTCATAAGACAGAAAGTTAATTTAGTAGCCGTTAAAATGTACATTAAAATCACTATATATAAGCACATATCTTGATTAACAAGTATTTTCCCTTTCCATATACATAATTTTGTCAAGCTAATATAGTTATTTAAGCATTTGTGGAAACAGAAATACATTTAAACTATACATCTATATCTGCTTTGTTCCTTGCCTCTTTCAGGTGCTATTCAAGTATCGGAAAAGTTCAGGATGCCTTTATATCTTATAGGCAGTCTATTGACAAATCAGAAGCAAGTGCAGATACCTGGTGTTCAATAGGGTAAGGCTTGTGTGTGTTAAGTTTATAAAGCTTTAATTGATATACATGTTTATTGAACTTCATCTATATGCATGTATTAATATTACACACAGTTTTAGTAAACTTTATTTCTCTTTCCAGTGTGCTCTATCAGCAGCAAAATCAGCCTATGGATGCTTTACAGGCCTATATTTGTGCTGTACAATTGGACCATGGCCATGCTGCAGCCTGGATGGACCTAGGCACACTCTACGAATCCTGCAACCAGCCTCAGGATGCCATTAAATGCTACTTAAATGCAACCAGAAGCAAAAGTTGCAGTAATACCTCCATGCTTACAGGAAGAATTAAAGTTTTACAGGTAAATTCTTGAAGTAGCATATTTTAAAGACATTTTCATAAATACCTGGCAGAGGAGGGTGGCTGGAAAGTTTTTCTAATTTTGTTTTGATGTCGATAATTTATTTCCATAGTTTTGATATTTATGATGATACTACTTTTCACTTTAAGAAACTACTATATTCAAAATGTCTTTTGCATCTTTACTTTTTCTGATTCATGTTAATTTGCGTGATTTTATGTGCTATCTACATTTTTTAGGTATAACATGTTAGAGAAAAGAACACAGACATTGTTTTTCACTCTTGCATGAAATTTCACAACAAGGTGTCCAACAGAATTCTGAAAAACAAAACTTAGCTTTTTTCCTATTCTTGAAAGTATGTTTTAGTTATCCTCTTTAGCATATATCTGAAACCCCAGACTTATAACCTGCTTTCTTTAAAAAATACCTATAAATTGAGGAAGTTTTAGTGGACTTGATCTTACTCAAGTAGTCCTGTGTTAAATTTGCTTTTTACATAATTTTTCCTAGGCTCAGTTGTGTAACCTTCCACAAGGTAGTCTACAGAATAAAACTAAATTGCTTCCTAGTATTGAGGAGGCATGGAGCCTACCAATACCCGCAGAGCTTACCTCCAGGCAGGGTGCCATGAACACAGCACAGCAGGTGAGAAGTTGGGTTATCTTCTGTAGGTGCCCAGCTTTAAGGGTTCTGTCCAATCTGTAGTGATCAGATCTAAATTACTAAGTGCAGAATTGGCTTTTTTAAAAAAAAAATCCTTTCAATTATACTACTAAGGGATTTTAGATCAAAATAAAACTTCCTCTGATATGGGAAGATTCTTGGGGTAGTTTAAAACTTTCGTTTAGTTTTATGATTTCAAAAGGGATTTCTTAAGGGACTTTCATACAGTGTTTTATTTAATTTTTTAAAAAGTAAGTTTTTAAAAATAAGGTACACATTCTCCATTGATGAAGTAATTGACTTTGATTTTCAATTAGAATCCATGATGTATACATGATGTCTGGTTTTGGAAAGTAAGCAGTTCATAAGGTTTTATAATTTGAAGGCATGAATTAAGAATATATAGAACCATTTTTTTTTTTTACCTCTGTGATCCTTAGGCTTACAGAGCTCATCATCCAAATACTGAACCTGTATTAGGCCTCAGTCAGACACCAATTTCACAGCAATCCTTGCCACTACACATGATTCCTTCTAGCCAAGTAGATGACCTGTCCAGTCCTGCCAAGAGGAAAAGAATATCTGGTCCAACAAAGGTATATATAAATTTTTCAGAGAAATGGAAGATTTCAATTAGAAATGAAATTTTAAGTCTTCTGAAGTTGTGCCTGTCTTATATTTTAAACTATTTGTTCATCAAGAGTGAAAAGGGTTTTTTTCAAGCCTGTTATAAGCAGTATTTCATATCCTGAAATTGTAGCATCATTTAAATATAGGAAGTAGGGATAACTTTATGTTCATGAGGCATTTTATTCATTTCCCTGCTTTTCTGAATTTAACATACATTTTTACCATCACTTTATATGGACATTATAGAGTGTTGAATGTAATGGACAGTCTGTTAGATCTTTGAGTCATGGTTCAGATCAACATACCTTTTAAGAAATTTTAAGAATAAATGACTTTTCAGATGTATAATTTTCCAAATGGGTTATGCATTGATTTTTTTAATGGGTTTAAAACATAAGCTTTGTTTCTCTGTAAATATTCCGATTGCTAATCATTTAGTATCTAATGAGTTGTAACTTGGTGTATGATTTTTTTTTAATCAAATATTTTTAATTTAAAATAAATTTTCCTGAGAATAGTTCTGAGAACTGGCATATGGTCAGACTGTATCATATACTTCAGTAGAGGAGCAAGTTGATTTGTGGTGTTTGACACCACAGAAATTACAGATATGAAATACTTTTTTGACAGTTTTAATCACATGTTTTAACATAGTGGAAGTAGTAAGCTTTAAGCTTTTGTTGGGTATTAATTCTTAAAATTGAATGCCAGTAAATGAAGTTAACATGTATATAAGTGTAATGAGCCTACATTTTCCAAAGGTATAGAGACCATAATACATTTTTGTTTTCTACTTTTTCAAAAAGAAGCATTATATTCATATATTTGAAATTTAAGAATTATTAGGAGATAGGGGTGTACAGGTTTTAAAGTGTCCTTGAAGTTCCTGCCTCCAGCTACTTAATTTCTCTTTCTGACAAATATTCAGTATTAATAGTTTCTTGTGTTTTTTTTTTCCTTTTGTTTCTAGATGTACATATACATGTGCAAGAAGATGTGCTGATCTCAGTTTTCTTTTTATCCCTTATACTAATATAGCTTGTTGACTGCTGTATCTTCTCCCTGCTCACCTTCCTCAAAGATCTATCTTTGAGATATTTTCATGTATTTTATGGCTGCTTTATTCTTTATGGCTACATGATGCTACATTTTAAATTTTTTTGGAAGCCGCGTGTTGTTTAACTAGACTTCTGTTGTTAGACTTTTACATAATTTCTGCCTATTGTAAATAAGGCTCTCCTTAAGCATTTTTGTTATGACACATTTTATAGTTAAACAGCTTTCACTTTGAATTATTATTTCTTTTCCTCATAATGTATTTAATTCAAAACACAAAAATTATTTTCATCAAGTGGATTCTAACTTTTAAAAATCTTTCTTAGCTCTTTGTAAGGACTTCATTTTGGTATTGGTTACATTTGGTTAGAAATCACTGTATGTCACAACACAAAGTTGCTTGGTTTGTAGACTTTTCAGTTAAGGTTGCTTGCTAGTGACTTACTTAATTTCTTTGATTTACCTTTGTGTATTTTTAAATTTTTCTAGTACTTGGAACACCTACGCACAGATAGAGATAATTTAAATCCAACACAAAAACTGATGCTGCAACAGTTGGAAAGCCAGTTTGTCTTAATGCAACAAGTATGTATCCCATTTTTATTATAAATATTTATTATTTATGTTAAGTATTTTTCTTGACTACAATACCACTTCAGAATTTGCTAGTGCTTATTTCTACTTTTTATGTGTAGTCATTAGAATTTATATATCTGAGCTTTAAATACCACTGGTGGACAGTTCTATTTTTTTTAATAGCTATAAACTAGTTTTGAAGACAACAGGAAATATATTTTATGTTTTGTGCATATTTTAGGTGTGTTCCATAGGCTTACTTTTTATTACTTTACAATTAAACAAAATATACTGAAGTGGAAAAGTTTTCAGGATTATTTTAAACGATTTGGCATAAATGTAATGGCCATCTGAAATCCCTTACATCATGATGAGAAATAAAGCCTGTAAATGACTTACTCACTGTTTTCAATTGCTTTCTTTTGCCCACATACCCCTAATAGGCAAAGGCCTTTTTAAACTATATACTGAAAAAGACTTTACTTTACCTATATAAACATAGCATTTCATTTCTAAAATGTATGTTTTTTAACCTCGAGAGATTAAATGTTATGATAAAGTTAGGGATATATTGATAACACAGTTTCAAAGTCACACAAGCAGGTTTTCTTTTTTGTTTTTGAAGATGAGACAAACAGGACAAACTACTGGAATTCCTAATGGGCCAATAGCTGATTCATCACTGCCTACAAACTCTCTCTCTAGCCAGCAACCACATTCTGCTCTACCCAGAGTACCTAGTGTCTCTCAGCCTGAAGTGCACTCTGCTTGTTTTGAAAATATTTTGTCCAGTGGACCTTTTTCTGCACGCTATATTCTTTCTGGCATCTCAAAGCCTCTAGGGTGTACAGACACTAATTTGGTAGGCAATAATTACTTAACACGAAGTGGAAATAATGGAAATGTGCCTTATCTGCAGCAAAACACATTCACTCTACCTCATAACTGCACAAACCTGACCAGCAGTACAGAAGAGCCATGGAGAAAACAACTATCTAACTCCACTCAGGTAAAAGAAAGATTAGCTGCTTTACTTGTTAACAGAAATTTTTCTTTGACATGTAATTTCTTCTCCTCCAAAAGTATAGAGTTTAAGAAATATTATATATTTTTAAACAATTCACAGTTATCTCAGAATTTTGTGTTTCAATATTAATACAATATTGTAAGGTCATCTTTGCACGTGGTAGTTATGTATCTAGTGAAAATTAACATATATATGAATTATGCTAGACAGTCTGAAGGTAAAGAAAAAAAGCACAGACATACAGTTCTCTCAGATTTCATTGCTTAATGGAATGAAAGCATCATGGCCGTGATTTTAAATTGCAGTTATTTAATATATGCAGATATATCCTGCATACAGTCAGTACTCTGCTTGCTGTGAAGTATTTATTTTAGTGTGGTAAAATGCCTAATGATAAAAGATTCAGTTATGATAAATTACAATAAAATCTGATTTGCACTGTTGAGAAAGTAGCTTAGGAGGGAACTAAGAAGTTACAGTCTCAGTGAACTGAATTTAGAAGAGCATGTCATATCAAATGTGGCTACAGTGTAGTTTATGAAGAGCAAACACAAAGGGTCAGGTTTAATTTGTCAGGCTTGATGAATCCCAAGAGAAAATGAGAGACATTCAAAGTTTTGATACAGAGATAGGGATTTCTTGAACAGCTACCTCCTTAAAAGTTACTTACTACATTTTATATCACTTTCAATGTTTTTAAAAAACTGAGCAGAAATTCCCTACAAGTCATCCCCCACCACTGTTTCCACTAACCTGAAAATACTAGAATGTGATAGAGCCCTATAATATACATTTTGATAGATTCTTTCTATTGCACATTATATTGATTTTGACAGATGTGTATGATATGCATCCATCTTCAGTACAAAGTAGATTTATAAACTTACCCTGTGCACTGTTTATTCCTCCAACCTTCTTTCAATATGTGGAATCAGTAGATCTTGTTATTGTGTATATGGTTGCTTTTTCTAGAATCTCATATAATTAAAAGCATACAGGATGACGTCTTTTGAGAATAATGTTCTCTTATCAATATACATTTAGTTTTCTTTGTGTGTTTCCTTGAGATGATAACTATATTTACTTTTAATCAGTTCAGTTCAGTCGCTCAGTTTTGTCCAACACTTTGCGACCCCATGAATTGCAGCACGCCAGGCCTCCAGGTCCATCACCAACTCTTGGGAGTCCACACGCAGCAGTGTTCTGTTCTTTGCATTAACTGCACTTTGTTTATCCACTCACTTTGTGTTTGTATAGTTATATGTAAAGGCATTATAAACATTCTTGTGCAGATTTGTATGGACTTAGTTTTTAACTCGTTTAGGTAAAAACTGAAGACCATGATGAGTGGATCATACTGTAAGAGTACTAATTACTTTCCTAAGAAACTGACAGCTATCTTCTAAAAAGACTTTTATTATGTTCATTGCCTCCCTCAATGACTGAGGCTTTTGTTTGCTCTAGCTTCTCCTACCAACTGAGTTTGTGAGTTTTAGGCAGACTCAAAGTACCACATAGTGAGTGTTTTATCAACAGCAGACTTTTATTTATCATATTCCTGGAGTCAGAGAAATCCAAGATCAAGCCATCAGCAGATTTTGATGTCTTTTGAGAGCTCTCTTTCTTATTCATAGTTGACTCTCTTCTCATTGTGCTTGCAGATTGCAAAAGGAATGTCTGTGGTTTCTTTTATGTATTTGTTTGTTCAGGCTATGCTGGGTCTTCATTGCTGCACAGGATTTTCTCTATGCAGTGAGCGGGGGCTACTCTCTAGTTGTGGTGCGCAGACTTCTCATTGAGGTAGTTTCTCTTGTTGCAGAGCACGGGCCCGGTAGTGGTTCCTGAGCTCTAGAGCACAGGCTCAGTAGTCATGGTACACAGGCTTAGCTGCTCCCACAGCATGTGGGGTCTCCCTGACACATATATCAAACCCATGTTTCCTGCATTGATGGGCAAATTCCTTAGCACTGAGCAATCAGGGAAGCCCTTTGATGGTTTGTTTTATAAGACACACAAATTCCTTTCTTCAAAGCTCCAGCTTTTTTAACCTAATCACCTTTGAAGGCCTTGCTTCCACATACAGTGAAGATTTAACTTCAGTGTAGCATTTTTGGGGACACATTCAGTTGATAATGCTAGTGTTTGGGATTTTACTGATTCAATTAGGAGGTACTGATGCATCTGTTTTTTTTTTTAATCTAGTATAACCGATGATTTTTGGAGCATGTTCCAGTTCAGTTCAGTCACTAAGTCGTGTCCAGCCCTTTGTGACACCATGGACTATAGCTTGCTAGGCTCCCCTGTGCAATAGCAACTCGTGGAGCTTACTCAGACTAATGTACAGTGAGTCAGTGATGCCATCTGATATCTCATCCTCTGTCTCCTCCTGCCTTCACTCTTTCCCAGTCTCATGGTCTTTTCTAATGAGTCAGTTCTTCTCATCAGGTATCTAAAGTGTTGGAGCTTTAGCTTCAGCATCAGTCCTTGTGGCATCATCAACTCTATGGATGTAGAATTTGTGCAAACCCCAGAAACTAGTAATGGACAGGGAATCCTGGTGTGCTACAGTCTACGGGGTTGCAAAGAGTCAGACATGACTGAGTAACTGAACAGCAGTGCCTTTTGTAAATATATTTTCCTAGTCATTGTTTGCTTAAGCTGAAACTCCAATACTTTGGCCACCTCATGCAAACAGGTGACTCATTGGAAAAGACCCTGATATTGGGAGGGATTGGAGACAGGAGGAAAAAGGGATGACAGGGGATGAGATGGCTGGATGGCATCACTGACTCAATGGCCATGAGTTTGAGTAATCTCTAGGAGTTGGTGATGGAGGCTTGGTGTGCTGCGATTCATTGGGACACGAGTGAGCGGCTGAAGTGACTGAGTGACTGAGTCGTCATTTACCTTCTCATTCTGTTACAGTATCTTTCACAGAAGTTTTAAATTTTAATGAACTCCAGCTTACCAATTCTTTCTGTTATGACTGTGCCTTAGAAAGTATACTAAAAAAAGTTAGCACAATGCTACATAATTTCACCTATGTTACCTTCTAGGAGTTCTATACTTCTGCATTTTATATTTGAGTCTAAGGCTCACTTGGAGTTAATTTTTGTGAATGATGTAACATGTAAAAATTTTCCTTTTTCTTCTAAATAATTATAAAATGTTTATGTTTGTAAGTATTTTCAAGTGTGTCTTGTCTTTAGTTCTCTGTGTATGCTTTGTTTAGTTGAAGAGAACAGAGGCTACTGTAGTGGTGGTACATGGGTTTCTTCTTGTGGTGGCTTCCCTTGTTGTGGAACACAGGCTTTAGTGCACTGGCTTGGTAGTTGTAGCTCACAAGCTCAATAATTATGGCTTGCAGAATCCAGAGCACACAGATTTCGGTAGTTGTGGTGTATGGGCTTAGTTGCTTCATGGCATGTGAGATCTTCCTGGACCAGGGTTCATTCCTATGTCCCCTGATTAGCAGGCGAATTCTTAACTGCTTGACCACTAGAGAAGTCCCAAAGATTCTGTTTTCCGATGTGAATTCTCAGATTTTCCACACCATTCCTTGAAAAGACTGTGTATGCTTCATTTTATTGCCTGTGCTCCATTGTCAGAGATTAGTTGACTGTATTTCTGTAGGTTTATTTGTCTGCTATGTATTTTGTTCTGTTGATTATTTATCTGTTTCTTTGTCAGTACCGTGGTGCCGTGATTAATTTAGCTTTATATTAAAATCATTAGATAAACCTGTGTCAGTCCTCTAATGTACTTCAATATTATGTTGGACTTTGGGGGTCTTTTGTCTCTCCTTATTATGTGAGAATCACTTTGTTAAAAATTTGTTAAAAATAACATTGAATTTTTATTTGCTTGCATTGAATCTGTGACTCAAGTTTGTAAGTTTTACTTTTGAAGAATGTGGAAACTCTCCTGTTACTTAGTTATTTTTTAATCAGTTTTGTACTTTTTTCATATAGGTATTAGATACCTATTTCATTGAATTTTCCCTACATATTTCATTTTAGGACATGTGCCAATGTAGTTTTTATTGTTTAGTCTAAAGCATGTCTGACTCTTGCAACCCCGTCCTCTCTGATATTGGGATTCTCCAGGGAAGAATACTGAAGTGGGTTGCTATTTCCTTCTCCAGGGGTTGTCTGACTCAGGGATCAAATCTGTGTCTCCTACATTAGCAAACAGATTCCTTAGAAATTACAGCTGTTCGTTACTAGTATAGAAATGTGATTGCCTTTTGTATATTCACTGTATGTCTTGCAACATTTCTATTTTCTTACTAACCTTTCTTATTAGGTGTGTGGATTCTTTTAATTTCTTCATGAGCAATTACGTCAGTTTGAACAAAGATTTTTATTTTTTCCTTTTTAATTTTAATCTGTATACATTTTACATCATTTTCTTGTTTTGTTTTATCAGTTTGCTTTAGTGTGGTAGATGAAAGAGTGGTGAGACGGGAACATCCTTGCCTTCTTTTGTATGTTATTGGGGAATGCTTTGAGCCCAACTTAACATAAAATGTTAGCCAGAGGTTTTCTATAGATAATTATTAAGTGGAGGAAGTTCCTCTCTCTTCCTATTCAGTGACTAATTTTATCATACAAAAGTATTCAGTTTTGTCAGTTCTTTTGCTGCATCAGTTGTCTTGATCATGTAGTTTTTCTTTTTTAACCTGTGGATATGTCATGTATTATAATGATTGATTTTTTAAATGTTGAATGAACCTTGCATGCATTGGATAAATCCAATTTGGCCGTAGTGTTTCTGCATAGTTGGATGTGATCCGCTGATACTTTGTTGAGGACTTTTCTTTGGTCTGTAGTTTTCTCTCAGTGTTTTTAGTATTAGGATAGTCATTGTCCTTGACCTCATAGTATAGTTGAAAGATTGCATCTGCTTCTATTTTCTGGAACAGGTTGTTGAGCAGTGGCATAATTTTTCCTGAATTTTTGGTGGAACCCTTTATCAGTGACCTCATCTGGGCACTGTTGTGCTTTTTGTTCTGCAAAGTTCCTCAGTGATTGATTCAGTTTAAATAGCTACATGCTTATTATCGCTTCCTCTCAGTGTACTTTTTATTTTCTACTCTTTTGTCCTGCTGATCAGTATAGTTTTTATTAATACTTCTTCATTGTCTTGATTACTGTAACTTCAGAATATATTCTGAGATTTAGATGATATTTATATAACATTTTCTTTACATTTATAGTTGATTTTTTTAAAAAAACTGTTTGATTTTAAAAAACACTGTTGTATTTTTTTTAATCTTCATATAATTTTAGGGTCATTATGTCAGTTTGTACCAAAAGTATCCACTGGCACTTAATAGAATTCTGTTATGTGTGTAAGTCAAATTATTAATGTTTCAACCATAAATATAGTTTCTCTGCATTTACTTAGTTCTCTTTTAACTTCTCTCAGTCATCTTTTTCAGTTGTTATGAAAAGAATTGTATCCTTCATTTATTTTTGAAGTATTGCCTTAGTTATTTTGTAATTTCTCTTGTGATATCTTGATTTCAAACACTCAGAATTCTGATTTTGAACATTTTTCGAAGTTTTGGTATTTCTCAGATTATATTTTTCATTCTTGGTATTATTCTGTTTTGTTCAGGGGATATATTTTTTATGAGTTTAATTCTGTTTTGTTCAGGGGATATATTTTTTATGAGTTTAATTCTGTTATTGAGACTTGTATTTCTCCTAATCTGTCATGTGAGCTATAAAAGGAAACCTATTCTGTCCATATTTAGTGTCTAGTATTGTTGAATACAGAAAGAGGAAGGACCTCACAGAAACAGAAGAGATTAAGAAATGACTAGAATACACAGAAAAATTATATAAGAAAGGCCTTTTTTACTGGGATAACCACAATGGTGTGATCACTCACATAGACCCAGACATCCTGAAGTGTGAAGTCAGGTGGGCCTTAGGAAACCTCACTGTGAACGCTAGTGGAAATGATGAAATTTCAGCAAGCTATTTGAAATCCTAGAAGATGATGTTCTTAAAGTTCAGCACTCAGTATATCAGCAAATTTGGAAACTACATCTGTAGCCACAGGATTGAAAAATGTTAGTTTTCATTTGAATCCCAAAGAAGGGCAGTGCCAAAGAATGTTCAGTCTACCATACAATTGCACTCATTTCATATGCTAGCAAAGTAATGCTCAAAATCCTTCAAGCTAGACGTCAACAGTACATGAACTGAGAACTTCCAGATGTACAAGATGGATTAGGAAAGGCACAGGAACCAGAGATCAAATTGCCAACATCCATTGGATGATAGAGGAGTAAGGGAGTACCAGAAAAACATCTACTTCTCCTTCACAGACTGCTCTAAAGCCTTTCATGATGAATCATAAGAAACTGTGGAAAATTCTTAAAGAAATGGAAATACCAAACCACCCAGCCTGTCTTCAGAATAACTTGTAAGCAGCTCAAGAAGCAACAGTTGGTATGAGGCATGAAACAAGGAACTGGTTCAGAATTAGGAAAGGAGTCCGTCAGGGCTGTATATTGTCATACTGCTTATTTAACTTACACGCAGAGTACATCATGAGAAATGCTGGACTGGATGAAGCACAAGCTGGAATCAAGATTGCTGGGAGAAACATCAATAACCTTGAATATGCAGATGACACCACCCCTATGGCCGAAAGTGAAGAAGAACTAAAGAGCCTCTTGATGAAACTGAAAGAGGAGAGTGAAAAGTTGGCATAAACCTCAACATTCAGGAAACTAAAATCATGGCATCTGGTCTCATCATTTCATGGCAAGAAGATGGGGAAACAATGCAGATAGCAAGAGGGTTTATTTTTAGGGGCTCCAAAAGCACTGCAGATGATGACTGTAGCCATGAAATTAAAAGATGCTTGCTCCTTGGAAGAAAAGCTGTGACCAACCTAGCCAGTATATTAAAAAGTAGAGACATCACTTTACTGACTAAGATAAAGTGACTTTACTGTCTAGTCAAAGCTGTGGTTTTTCCGGTAGTTACATATGGATGTGTGAGTTGGACTATAAAAAAAGGTGAGTGCCAAAGAATTGATGCTTTCTAACTGTGGTGCTTTAGTAAACTCTTGAGAGTCCCTTGGTCTGTAAGGAGTACAAACCATTCAATTTTCAAGGAAAGTGGTCCTGAATATTCATTGGAAGGTCTGATACTGAAGCTGCAGCTCCAGTATGTTATCTACCTGATGCGAAGAGCTGACTCATTAGGAAAGAACTTCACTGATGCTGGGAAAGATTGAAGTTATTCCTTGGAAAAAATTAATAGATTTCATATGCTTTCTTTGAGGATAGCTATTACTTTTCTATTACAGATTCAATATTTTAAAGGATTGGTATATACCATTTCCATATTGAATGTAATACATTGTTATGTTTGGTGATCTGGTTTATTTAGGATGTGTTCATAACTTTAATCAGTAATGACTATATGTATGTTCTTCCATATCTGAATTTAGTGAGTCATTTCTCTTTTAATGAAAATGTTGGTATCTCTGAATTGGACACTAAAATTTCTCAAAGACATCCATGAAGAATTATGTTGCCACACTAGTAAATGAAATCCGTTATGTAGCCCAGAAATATGATTTTCCCTGAAGGTTACGAACCATTTTAATAATAAGTTTATGAAACTTTTAAAAATTGATTTTTATGATTTTGGTTCATATTATGTTACACATTTAGTTGTTTAGCTTTTAGTTAACATTTTTAGTCCTCAGTGTTGTTCTCTGTGTGCAGTAGGTGTTTAGTATTTTGCTGGAACTTACAGTATTGAATTTTAAAAGTCTGTTTTCCTCTTTTTTTTTTAGGGGTTTAACAAAGGTCAAAATTCACATTTGCCAGGATCTAATGATGAACAGCCTTCATTTTCCACTGATCCTGCCCTCTATCTCCAGGCGGCTAGCACTAATATTCAGACTTCACATAGGATGCTGTCTAGTAGTTCAGTAACACAGGGAACTGCTTTCAATCACCTCTCTCATGTTGCTACCTCAGGTGACCAACAAAGAGTTTGTTGTACCAAAGAGAGCACACCTTCAGGAAATGGATCTTTTGTGCCTGAAATAACCAGTCATACTGAAGATAAACCTAATGGCTGTGCTGGTGTCAAGGGGCTTTCTAACCATGTTCAGCAGTTGATGGCAGAACTTATTTGCAGTCCTAACAGTGGAGATTCTACATCACCAAATCTAATTTCAGACAATCCTCAGATCTCTTCCTTGTTGATTGGAAAAGCCAATGACAGTGTGATGGCTGGAGCATATGACAAAGTCAATAGTACTCACCAAGAAAGTCATACAAAGACTAATAATTCTGTTGCCTCTTTACACTCTTCAGTCATTTCTACAGCTGCTCCAAAATCTGCTAACCAGACCACCACCCTTGGTGTTACCAGCATTAGCAGTCCTCACATTAGGTTACGAACAATTAATGGAAAAGGGCTAGAGAACTCACAGAGCTCTAAAAAGACAAGCCTGTCTATGATTAGCTGCAAACCTGATTCTCAGATCATACCATCCATGTCTGTGTCCATATACTCAAATTCTACAGAAGTTCTGAAGGCATGCAGGTTAGTATGGGAAAGTTTATCACAAATTGAAAATAGTTCACTTCTAAATTGATCAGAAAACTGAAATAATATTTGTGTTTTATAAGAAATATAAAAGATAATTACGTAGTCATTTGTCTAAAACAGCTATTTCACAAGGAACTTTTTATTCCTCAGTATTGTACATAAACTATCAGTGTATTACATATGAAAAGCATTTTCTACAACATACTGTGAGAAGCATATCTCTAGTATTACTGACTCCTTTTGATTATCACAGTTGTTACCATATTCTCTATGATTGGGGATTGAAACCAGTGAATGGATTAAATTATATTTGATAGAAAATCTGTAAAACTTTATTGATTGTTTTCTTTCTGGCAACATTTTCTGTGATTTTGGAAGAGGTTCTAAACAGGCAGGAGTGACAAGAGAAAGGAATAAAGATTGGAGAAATGTTAATAGACCACCAGTCACTTTGGGAAGTCAAGCTATATTCTAAGAAGAATGGCCCTGAAAAATTTATTTCTTAAATGGGTTTCATTGCCTTCAAGCAAAAAAGACTCAAAAGATGAGAAACACTTTCTTTGATATTGTGAAATTGTATTAATTTCCACATTCTGCAGTCTTACTCATTCACGTTTTTTGAAAATACCTTTATTAAGATATAATTGACACACCTTACAATATATCCCTTTAACATGTGCAATACAATGGTTTTCAGTATATTTCCATATAATACACCAACCACCAGCACAATTTTTCAGCAGTATTACCATCTCAGAAAGAAAACTGTTGTACACATTTTAAAGTAGTGTTTTTAATTCTGTTTGTTTGAAATACGGTCTAAAATTAATTATCTGTTTCTCATACTTACATGCTGTATAGAAGAGTAGAACTTGTGTGATAGTTAAAATACCAGGGGTAATGCTTCTGTCTAACTTTCTAAAACATTACATCTGAAATCTGAATAATAATAGGGATTATAATGAAATAAAATAGAACATATATACATTAAATATAAAGCTGAAAATTATTTTTATCTACTTTGACTACTTTAATTCAGGTTTTGAATTTCAAAGATAAGAAAAGAATTATTGCTTAATTACTATAAGTCTTACGAAACTGGGAGTCTTTACCTCTCTTCTCTATTGCTGAAACTAAAACATGTTTAGATTTTTCAGACAGTTTGATTATCTTTTTAGAAACCATCACCGATCAGCCATTGAATATGCATTACAAAATTCTAAGCTGACACAAGTCTTAAATGTTTATATAGTTTGTACTTGCAGTTACTGGGGATAGAATAATAGAGAAATGGAAATAAGTGATATTTTAAAAAATATATGAGTAATTCAAATTAAATTTTTGCCTTTCATAGTGGATTAAATTTTAATTTTTGCGTCTTATTTTATAAATTATATATAAGCCTCATTATGGGGTACCTTTTGTAGATTGAATTTTAAGTTCTAAGCCACTAAAAGGACTTGTTTTATTACTAAAAACATGTAAATTTGTAAGTTGCAAATAACTGCATACAGATGCATGGTTTTCCAGTAAGTTTGGCTGGCAATTTACTAGTGAAAGGATACCATCACCATCTCCAAAGGTTGTAAAGAGAAAAAATAAATAATACAAGAGAAAGTAAGGAGGAAAGAAGATGAATGTCAGGTCTTGAATTGAGGATAAAATTACTCCAGTTTAACACAGCCAAATAGATAACACATAACAACTGTCATGTGGAACAATTCCTGTTACTCAATGCTGATGTGTTCTTTACTGGACTGAATTCTGATTAGTTCAAGGAATCATCAGTTGAGAAGGTTTAATCACTCTGTATAAGAAACTGATTAAGAAAAAAAAATCTGTATATTAGTTTATCTGTAGAGCACCTCCCCCTTTTTTGTATTTAAATGTGTTCAAAAGTAAGTTCACAGTAGGATATTGTTAAGTATGGTATTTTTAAAGTAATTTTTCAGTAATAATACATTTTTGCAACAGTGAGATAGCCTTAGTCTTTCCACCTCCACTTTTTTCCCCCAACTTCATTTCTTTCCCATTTGGATTTTTATGGTAACTTTTTCTTAGAAGAGCAGTGAAGTCATACCTGGGTAGACATTCATGTGTTTCTGTTGTTCAACCTGTTCTTATTGTTTAGGTTTGATAGGTATTTTACAAAGGGGAAAAAAGGTATGGTTCCTTTGTTTTCAAAACCATTGGTTCTTTTAGTAATTAACTTTAGATTCTGATTTGACTAACTCATAGGGACATCCTAATGGATCTTTTGATCTCATTTTACTTTTTGACCAGAGTGTTCTCTTTTGTTATATTTCTTAGAAAAATTTTAAGGGTTATTAAAATTTTAAACTGCCAATGTTTGGTTTCATTTGTAACATTTTTGCTTCTGTTAAAATTTTAAAATGTAATTTTAGCATTTAAATAATTGGCCCAGTTTTGGGTTCCTTGCTCTTGCCTCATGTTTATTTATTTTTTCTGTTTTCATATTTAATTTTACTTTGAATTGCTTGAGTTTTCTGTGTACTCTTAATTTACTTGTTATTAGACTATAAAAATCCTACAAGCAGAATTACACTTTCTGTCACTCTTTTTTCATATACAGAATGGTAAATAAGGTTTAAAAATTTTTTTCAAGTACAATTAAATCCTTGATCCATATGGTAGGGTATTCTAAAATGTTTATATTATATTGTAGTACATCTCTCACTAGTAAGCAAGTCTTTTATAATCAAACTTAAATCATTTTGTGGAAAGTATAGAATGACAAACATAATTAAGCATTGAAACCAGTTCCTTTTATTATATAGAGATTGTAATTGACTCTTAATGCATTGTTCTTAGGAGGATATATTTTCTCCTATATTAGCTTCTAGCATGTATTTTGGTTGTAAAATCAGTTCTGTGGAGTTTATAAATTAGAATCATATTTTTAAATTTAGAAGCTTAAGATACAGGCAACTTGAACCACTCAAGTCACTATGCTTTGTGGGTGGATAATGAAACCTAGATACTGATTTAACATTTAAATTTAATTGCTAGTTAACTGTAATATTTTCATGTAATATACATATGTAAATTGTTTAAAAATAGAAAAGTCTGCATTTTAAACTTAATTTGTAACTATATAAACCCTATCACAGGGAATCCTCTGGTGGTTCAGTGGTTAGGACTTCCTTTGCCAAAATCCCTCTTTGATCCTTAGCCAGGTAACTAAGGCCAAAATAGGCTGTACACACTTCAAACTGTTTTTTATGGCATTTCAAAGTTGATAACTACTGCATCTGAAACTTTAGTTTTCATTAGTTCAACCAAAAAAATCCTGTTTCAGGCTTTTCTTTCCTTTAGCAAAAGTAAAGCTAAACAAGGAATGGTGATTTTACTTTGACTTGTGTAGTTGTATAATATGAAATTTTAAATATAATTTGTAATTTGTTCTTCAAAAATACAAATATTTGTTCTGAAGAAACAGTGTATATTATTTTACTTTACAAAATAGAGCTTTTATATTTTTATCTTAAATTTGAATGTTTTAAGAGCTATTTCCTTTTGTATTTTAATTCATTGATGATATTTCACTTTCAGTGAATGTTAGAAACTTAAATGGATTTCAGAGGTTTGATAGTTTTCTGTATTTGTTTCTGAGTTTAAAATGTAAGGATTTAAAAATATCCCTTTAATGGTCTTGTACTAAAAAGAGATTTTGAGTTTGGACATAGCAGTTACATTTTAAGAATCTGTAACTTAGCAAACATGATATCTTTCACCGAATGAAAAAATTGAAATCAAGTAAAAATTAAATACAATGTGAGAATATTTAGCAACTGTTCATATTAATTTAAAAATTATTGTTGTCTGGAGTCTTGCTTCATTTTGGAGACCTGAGAGAAAACAAGTTTTGACAGTAAAAAACAAATGGTCTTTCTCAGTTTGAAAGCTGTCATGAAGATGATCTGGAAATAAGATATAGGAAAAGAGAAAAATCTTAGTGTGAAATTATATAAAGGTTATATAAACCTTTTTTTGGTTCAGTTTTTTGTTTTAACATTACATGAAGAAAATATAAAGGTGAAATACGACAAAAAGTTTGAAGTTCCTATTCTTTTGGTGAGGAAATAAACTAGAAAACTATCAGAAAAACTACTTTATGAATAATTTCATGTTATATGTTTATATATTATATTTAGCTTTTCTTATGGTACAAGAAATCAAAGTGACTGTCTGTTAAAATTACCTCTTCTTTTTTTCTGAATTGAAATGAATATTTTAGAATGATTTTAGTATAAACTTCATCTGCCTAGACAGAGGCTGAGATGGTTGAATGACATCACCGAGTCAATGGACATGCATTTGGGTGGATTCTGGGAGTTGGTGATGGACAGGGAAACCTGGCCTGCTGTGGTTTGTGAGGTTGCAAAGAGTTGGACACAGCTGAGTGACTGAACTGAGCTGAACCTAGAGCTTCAGATTTTTCTCTTGTTTTAATGTCCTGCTTTTACAGTCATTGCATAACTGATATATCTCTTCTAATTGTTTTCTAGGAACTTAGATAAAAATGGCTTGTCTAATAGTCATAATTTGTTGGATAAATGTCCACCTCCAAGACCACCAACTTCTCCATACCCACCATTGCCAAAGGACAAGTTGAATCCACCCACACCTAGTATTTATGTAAGTCTTCTTGCTAATTGGTTATAAGCCACGTATCTAAACTTGTCTGCCTTTAGATATATTTTTAAGCCAATGCAGATCTTCTTAGAGAAAACTAAATTTTTTCTGTAAAGTTGAAAGCTTTGGAAAAACATGTTTGTGTCCTAGAGGATAACAAACAGCATCTCTCAGATTAAATATGGTCTACTACTTCTTTTTGTAAGTGAAGTTCTATTGTGCATTGTAATATTCATTTATTTATATGTTATCTGATTGCTTTGCACTTGGTCAGCATCCTTAACTAGTTGCAAAAGAGAATAGTTCATAAAACAAAAAATATTTACCATTTGTCCTTTCTTAGAAAAGGTTTTGGCACTGGTGTACTCTAGAAAGATTTTTTGAAGAGAATATTTAAATTTAAAGTGTCTCTCACTCAAGGACTGAGATTCTCTGAGAGTAGCAATAGATAATTGTTTTAGTTTTTTGTTTACATGATTGTAAATCTACATTCTGCCATCTTATGGACCTTCATTTTGTGCTTCAAATTAAAGCAAAAATTTTTGTAAATGACAAAGTGGATAAAAATATGGAAATTATGATTAGTGCATGTCACTAAAAAGGTTCAGAATAAGTAATTAAAAATTTTCAATTTGAAGCTAAATGTTTTTACTTTTGGGGAATTTAGGCCTTTGGTAAAGAAAATTGATTTAAGTTAGAACAATTTCTGTGATTTTTTTTTTTTCTGAAGTGTTGCTGCTGTCCATCTGTAAACTATCCTGTTGTAAGATAAAAGAAAAATTTCCAAGCTAAATTTTGAAGAGTAAATATTTAGAGTGATGTTATGTAAGAGACCAGTTTGGAAATCTGGCCCCTTTTTAAACTAGATGCTGAAGGAAAGTTACATGGCTCAAAATAGCCTGGAGTTAAAATTCCCCTCCAGGTCCCCCCACCATTCTATGCAAAACAAAGAACTCTCCCACCCAAAAAAAATTAAAGTTGTTACACCCAACTCCCAGCTTGTCTAGCCTCTGGCCTATCTTCAATAGTCCTTGCCCCAGCCCTTTAAGAGATGACTACTATGAACAACCTTGCAGAAGAACAGGCCCCCTTATGACAGTAGTTTTCCACATGTATGTACTTACTATTTTCTTGGGTTAGTGCAGTAGCTTGCTAATCTGACTGCTGCCCCTTCTTGCCACATTAAAGTTTCCTGTAAAGTGCTGGTTTCGTTCTTTGTCTGAACCTTGCCTTCTGTAACTCCCTTATCCTACAGATGCTGTATAAAACCAAATTTTCCTCTTAACTTACCACATTAGTGTACACTGACTTATTGTGAAAGGAAGGGCTAGTTATAAAAATAAAGCTGAACCCCTGAAACTGCACTTTTGGGGATTAAATGCAAACTGGAGATTTATCTTTTTTGAGTGTTACTGAATCATTTTTTATTTTGATAATAGTCTTTAAAACACTTTCTATATTTAAGTTTATATTTTACTTTTTCCATACCTCTTCTATAAGAATTGTGGAGGTATACTTGGTAAGTACACTTGGGAAATGCTTTTGAGCTGCTAACCTTTTTCAATCTTTTTGTGAGTATTGTGATCTAAGAACTTAACACCATTTCAGAATTTATTAAAGTGTATCTCTTTTAAAGATAAAATTATATAGTGATTTTCTCCTAGTAGAATGTTCCTGAAAGGATTAATGCTAAAACACTGTAGTATACAGCACTCAGTGTTAATGGCTAAAGTATATTGTTGATGTAAAAATGCCTGGACAAAAAATGAAAACATATTTCAGGATAGTACTTAGTCCTTTTCTGAAATCTAACAAAACATTTCAATTTTGCAGTTGGAAAATAAACGTGATGCTTTCTTTCCTCCATTACATCAATTTTGTACAAATCCAAACAACCCTGTTACAGTAATACGTGGCCTTGCTGGAGCTCTTAAGTTGGGTAAGTTTTTTAAAAAAGTTGAAACATTTCTCTTACTATCTGTCATTTTTCAAAAAGCTGTCAGAAACACACTTTTTCCTAGATGTTTCCCCCAGTTTTTATTTTAATGGTAGGAAACTATTAAGCCATTTTCATGGTAGGAAGCCACCTTCTTTCTGTTTCTGTCACTTTAGCACATTATTAACATGATGCCTATGTTAGCCAGTGACAACTTTTGATACATTTTTACTTCTTTTTAATTTGGTTTTATTAGGCATCATGAATGACTTGGGTTAGTTGATGGAAGACGTTTTGCAGTGTAAGATGTAGGTAAAATTAGATCCAGAGCCTGCTTATGTCCTTCAGTTCCTTGTTACACCTTGTCACAGTGGTTAAATCTTATGATTCGTGGGACTGCTGTGGAAGTTTGGCCCTCATATTTTGCAGGGAGTAGCACATCTAGAATTTGTTTGGTAATACCTCAAGGAAGCCGTATTTCTCTCATGTGGCTTGAAGCAGTCTTTAGAGAAGTGGATGGAATGTCATAAAGAATTTTTTTAAACTTTTGAAACGTTCATTATACCAAACGTAGTTTTATTTTTTTATTACAATTTATTTATTCATGTAGATCTAGGGCTTTTCTCTACTAAAACTTTGGTAGAAGCTAATAATGAACACACTGTAGAGGTGAGAACACAGTTGTTGCAACCAGCAGATGAAAACTGGGATCCCACTGGAACAAAGAAAATCTGGCGTTGTGAAAGTAATCGATCTCATACTACAATTGCTAAGTATGCACAGTACCAGGCCTCCTCCTTCCAGGAGTCATTGAGAGTAAGTGTTTTTTCCTGGAGATTTTTTTTTCTAAATTAAATGCAATTGCTTCTCTAACAGTGTATTCAGTTAATATAATTTGGTTTTGTAAGTATTACAGTTAACGAAAGATTAAACTGTTGCAGGTTTAAATGAGGTTACATTAGCCAGAAGTACAGATTGTTAATAGAGAAAATACTGTTTTATAGCATATCCTTATTTTTGAAATGTTTCTATTTAAAATTATAAAGTAAATAGGTTTACGTAGTAGTTGCAGGCTGATGTTACTACGAACAATAGTATCTGGGCATTGCTGTCATTTTTAATTGGCTTGTAAAAAGGCATTTCCTTTTCATTTTATCTGAAAGATGCTCTATAAAGAAGTGTTAGTTTTCTTTCTGTGTCATTAATAGTGTCTAAATAAAACCACAAAAGAAACAGAAATTTACAAAAGCATCTAAAAATATTCTTTGCCTTATTCAGTATACTACTGGGGACTGCTTTGAGCCTGACTTCACATATGATTAAATAAAAAGATGCTTACTCCTTGGAAGAAAAATTAGGACCAACCTAGACAGCATATAAAAAAGAAGAGACATTACTTTGTCAGCAAAGGTCCATCTAGTCAAGGCTATGGTTTTTCCACTAGTCATGTATGGATGTGAGAGTTGGAGTATAAAGAAAGCTGAGTGCTGAAGAATTGATGCTTTTGAACTGTGCTGTTGGAGAAGACTGTTGAGAGTCCCTTGGACTGCAAGGAGATCCAACCTGTCCATCCTAGAGGAAATCAGCCCTGAATACTCATTGGAGGTATTTATGTTGAAGCTGAAACTCCACTAGTAGCTGAAACTCCACTACCTGATGTGAAGAGCTGACTCATTTGAAAAGACCCTGATGCTGGGAAGGATTGAGGGCAGGAGGAGAAGGGGATGACAGAGGATGAGATGGTTGGATGGCATCACTGACTCAATGGACATGAATTTGAGTAAACTCCGGGAGTTGGTGATGGACAGGGAGCCTGGCATGCTGTAGTCCATGGGGTCACAAAGAGTTGACATGACTGAGTGACTGAACTGAACTGAACGGTTTTCTATAGATAATTATTAAGTGGAGGAAGTTCCTCTCTCTTCCTATTCAGTGACTAATTTTATCATACAGAAGTATTCAGTTTTGTCAGTTCTTTTGCTGCATCAGTTGTCTTGATCATGTGGTTTTTCTTTTTTAACCTGTGGATATGTCATGTATTATAATGATTGATTTTTTAAATGTTGAATGAACCTTGCATGCCTTGGATAAATCCAATTTGGCCGTAGTGTTTCTGCATAGTTGGATGTGATCCGCTGATACTTTGTTGAGGACTTTTCTTTGGTCTGTAGTTTTCTCTCAGTGTTTTTAGTATTAGGATAGTCATTGTCCTTGACCTCATAGTATAGTTGAAAGATTGCATCTGCTTCTATTTTCTGGAACAGGTTGTTGAGCAGTGGCATAATTTTTCCTGAATTTTTGGTGGAACCCTTTATCAGTGACCTCATCTGGGCACTGTTGTGCTTTTTGTTCTGCAAAGTTCCTCAGTGATTGATTCAGTTTAAATAGCTACATGCTTACAGATTATCTCTTCCTCACAGTGTTGCATTTGATAGATTGTATCTTTCAAGGAATTGGGTCATTTTATCTAGGTTATCGTATTTGTGAGTGGAGTGATTCCTAGCATTCTTTTGTTATCCTTTAATGACCATGGGGTTTGTAATAATGATCCATCTTTTAATTATGTTATTAGTAATTTCTGTCTCTTGGATGGCATCACTGACTCAATGGACCTGAGTTTGAACAAGCTCCAAGAGTTGATGATGGACAGGAAAACCTGGTGTGCTTAGTCCATAAAGTTGCAAAGAGTTGAACGTGACTGAGTGACTGACCAGAACTGTCTTCTGTATTTATTTTCCAGCCAAGTTTTATCAATTTTATTGGTTGTTTCAAAGGGCCAAGTTTTGGTTTCATTGACCTTTCTCTTTTGACTTTGTATTTTCAGTTTTCCTGACTTTAACTTTTCTTCATATTTCTTTTCTTTTGCCCTTCTAATGGATTTATTTGCTCTTGTTTTCCATTTAATTTTCTTGTAGAGTGAAACTTAGATGATTGATTTCAGATCTTTTTTTTTTTTCTATTATGTATATTAGTTGCTCTGAATTTCGTGCCAGTCACTGTTTTGGGTGTATTTCCAAATTTACTAACGTTTCTATTTTCATTATAACTCAGTTCAAAATAATTCTTAGTTTTTTTAGAGGGTATTTTCAACAGTATATTGTTTAGTATCAGTGTGTTTTTGAATTTTCTATCTTTGTTTGTTTTACTGATTTCTGCATTATTTCCATTGTTACCTGATAGGAAGTATTGTATTATGTCTTTACTCTTGAATTTGCAAAGGTATGGATAGTGACCTGGAATGTGGTCTCACTGAATATTCTGTGTGAACATCAGAGAAATATGCAGTTTTTGACGTAAGAACCCTGAAAGGCACAAACGAAACCTTCTGAGCATCAGGACCTAGGGTAAAGGAGCAGTTGACCACACACGAGACTGAGCCAGACCTGCCAGTAACCCCATAAGATATTGAGGCAGACCTGCTTATGGGTCTCCTGTGGAGGTGCTGGTGAAAATGGCCTGTCTCTGGGTCAGGGGCACTGGTGGCAGCAGTCTTGGGAAGTGCAGCTTGTTTGTGTAAGTCCGCTTACAGGAGGTCACCATTAGCTTTTCCATAGGGCCTGTAGCCCTACCATAGGGACTGCAGACTTCCAGCACTGGCCTGCCTCAGGCCAAATCAACAGGGAGGGAGCATATCCCTACCTATCAGCTGAAAATTTGATTACAGATTTATTGAACATCACCCTGCCCACTAGAGCAAGACCTGGTTTTCCCCACAGCCTGCCTGTTCCATTAGGAAGCCTGAACAAGCCTCTTATATTCATCCATCAGAGGGCAGACAGAAGCAGCAAGAAGTGCAGTTCCATGGACTCCAGAACGAAAACCACAATCACAGAAAGCTAACCAAGTGATGGATCACAGCCTTGTATAACTCAGAAAAACTATGAACCATGACATGGCTGGCCAGCCAAGATAAATGGGTCACTGAGGTGAGTCCTGACAAACTAGGTCCACTGGAGGAAGAAATGGCAAGCCACTTGAGTTTTCTTGCTTAGAGAACCCCATAAACAGACAAATTTTTGTCCCATCAAAAGGTAAAAATATGTGACACTAGAGGATGACGACCCTCCCCCCCCCCCCGATTAGTAGGTGTCTGATATGCTACTGGAGAACAGTGGAGAAATAACTCCATAAACAGTGAAGAGACTGAGCTAAAGCGGAAATGTTGCCCAGGTGTGGATATGTCTTGTGGTGAAAGTAACAACTGTTGCTGTAAGGAACAATACTGCACATGAACCTGGAATGTTAGGTCTGTGATTCCAGGTAAATGGGACATGAGTCAGGCAGGGGAAGGCAAGAGTGAACATCAACGTCTTAGAAATCAGTGAACTAAAATGCATGGGAATAGGTGAATGGAATTTAGATGACCATTATATATACTCCCGTGGGCAAGAATCCCTTAGAAGAAATAGAGTAGCCATCATAGTCATCAGAACAGTCCAAAATAAACTACTTGAGTGCAGTCTCAAAAATGACAGAATGATCTCAGTTTATTTCCAAGACAATTCAGTATAACAGTCATTCAAGTCTATGCCTCAACGAAGAAGCTGAATTTGAATGGTTCAGTGAAGAACTGGGAAACCTTCTAGAACTAACACCAAAAAAATATCTTTTTCATCTTAAGGAATTGGAATGCAAATGTACATAGTCAAATACCTTGCGTAACAGGCAAATTTGGCCTTGGAGAACAAAATGGGGGCGGGAGTGGGGTGGCAAAGTACAAAATGAAGCTGAGCAAAGCCTAACCAAGTTTTTCCAAGAGAATGCAAGTCATAGCAAACACCGTCTTCAAACAACCTCAGAGGTTATTCTACACATAGATATCACCAGATGGTCAGTACTGAAATCAGATTGATTATATTCTTTGCCACCAAGGATTGAGAAACTCTATATTCAGCGAAGAGAAGACCTACAGCTGGTTGTGGCTCACATCCAAGCTACTTATTGCAAAATTCAGGTTTAAATTGAAAGTGGGGAAGTTCAGTAGACCATTCACATATGACCTAAACAAATACCCTATGACTATTTAGCAGATGTGACAAATAAAGTCAAGGGATTATTAGTCTGGTAGACTGAGTGCCAGAAGAATTATGCATGGAGTTTGATATTGTTGGAGAGGAGGAAGTAACCAAAATAATCCTAAAAGAAAAGAAATGCAAGAAGGCAAAACTTCCCTGGAGAAGGGAATGTCACTCCACTCCTGTATTTTTGCCTGGAGAATAACTTGGACAGAGGGGTCTGGTGGGCTACAATCTATGGAGTCACAAACCATTGGACATAATTTAGCAAATAAGTACACAGATACAAACATGGCACAATGTTACATGCTATTTATATACCAGTTATAACAGAGGATTAATATTTTTCTCTTTTTTTTTATGCTTTTATTTTATATATTAGAAATTCTGACTTGTATAATTTTTCTTCTTCAAAAAACTAAATTTTCTTCCAGGCCAAGGCAGCTTTTTTCTAGCAAGTATAAATTTTTGTCCATCAGAAAAACTTTCTCTTTTACTCTTGAAGAATGTCTGGGGGTATAAAATTCTAGTGTGATTTTATTTTTATTTCCATTTGAATGTCTTCTTGCTTACATTTTGAAGAAGATGTGAATGTTATGTTTCGGTTGAGTTCAGTTCAGTTGCTCAGTCATGTCTGACACTTTGCGACCCCATGAATTGCAACACACCACGCCTCCCTGTCCATCTCCAACTTCCCGAGTTTACTCAAACTCATGCCCATCGAGTCAGTGATGCCATCCAGCCATCTCATCCTCTGTCGTCCTCTTCTCCTCCTGCCCCCAATCCGTCCCAGCATCAGGGTCTTTTCCAGTGAGTCAACTGTTCGCATGAGGTGACCAAAGTATTGGGGTTTCAGCTTCAGTATCAGTCCTTCCAATGAACACCCAGGACTGATCTCCTTTAGGATGGACTGGTTGGATCTCCTTGCAGTCCAAGGGACTCTCAAGAGTCTTCTCCAACACCACAGTTCAAAAGCATCAATTCTTCAGTGCTCAGCTTTCTTCACAGTCCAACTTTCACATCCATACATGACTACTGGAAAAACCACAGCCTTGACTAGATGGACCTTTGTTGACAAAGTAATGTCTCTGCTTTTTAATATGCTATCTAGGTTGGTCATAACTTTCCTTCCAAGGAGTAAGTGTCTTTTAATTTCATGGCTGCAGTCACCATCTGCAGTAATTTTGGAGCCGTAAAAAGTAAAGTGTGACACTTCTTCCACTGTTTCCCCATCTATATTATTATGTTTAGATGAGTATAAATGAGATTTTTTTATTTTCTGTGGTTCCATTGCATATTTTCTCTTATCTTTGATTTTATATAGTGTAAGTTTTATATGCCTAACTTTATTTAGGGTTTGCCCCTTTTTCCTTCTTGCTTTTACCCAGAACCTCTATATTCGTGTTTTCATACCTCTTTCATTGGTAGGGGATGTTTACGTATTTCTAGTTTGCTTATTGGCTTAAATTTTTATTTCTTTTAGCAAATGAGGAATTTGGGATCTATGTTACCTGATCAGGGATTGATTCTTGGGCCCCAGCAGTGAGAGTGCTGAGTTTTAAACATTGGACTGCCAGGGAATTTCTTCTTGGTTCATTTATTTCTGCTCTATCAACATTGCCGATTTGATACATCTTTTTAACTTTCTGTACAATTCTTGCTTATTCTGATTTGTTTGTTTGTGAACTGTTTTTGGTCTATTTTTCCTTCTTTTTCAGATTTAGGAATTTCTTTTCAGATACCCCCATGACAAATTACTTCTTTTTAGAATTCTTTGCATACTAAACTATAAAATTTTTTTCTCAGAATGCCATCATTTATGTTATGTCAGAGACTGTTCTTGTGTCTTGGTATGGGTTTTTAAGCTGTGCATCTGAGTTTTCCCATACCTTGTTGTGCTGGATAAAAGGAACTGCTATAATTAGGCTTTTAGTCATGTATTGGTAGAAGTATTGAGGTAGGGGATATTCTGCTATCTTATGATTTGGTCTTAGTCCTTGTGAAGCATGTGCCTCTCTACTTTGAACCTCATTAGTGCTTCATGCTTGTTTTTCCCCCTGTTCTTTCAGTAGAACTGAATGTGTAGATTCGGCTGGAGTTTGGTATTTCTCGCTTCTCTGGAGATGTTTTCGTTGTTTAATTGCTCAGTGGTATCCGACTCTTGAAACTCCATGAACTATAGCTCTCCAAGCTCCGCCGTCCATGGAATTCCCCAGGGAAGAATACTGGAGTGGGTTACCATTTCCTTCTCTAGGGGATCTTCCTGTCCCACAGATCATACCCATGTCTCCTGCACTGGCTGATAGATTCTTTACCACTGAGCCACCATGGAAGCCTCTGTGGACATGTAGGTCCTAATAAAAATTCCAGAAAATTAGCCTGTGATTAAGGAGCTTCTTCTGAGTGCCGATTTTGCTGTAAAGAAGAGAATCCTCTGGTATATTTCAGAAAGGGATGTTTTTCTGATATTGTCTGTGGTGTTTCTTTCCCCAGCAGAGTATCCATAGAGTTTTCTGGTCCCATTAATTTTAGTTTCTATTTTTCACTGCTTTTTCCAAAAAAAACTTTTGGACACAGCAGTTTAATCTGTATTCTTTTACTACCATGAGACTGCTTAATTGTTTTTAAGGAAGAAATGGCTAGTTCCGGATCTCTTATATGTTTTACTGAATCATTAGTAAAGGATTTAATTTTCCCTACCCTGTAAGTTGTGTTTTCACTTTTTCTTGATGGTGTCCTTTGAAGCATGAAAGTTTGGGTGAAAATTTTGTTTTAACTGCTTTATTTTTGATGACATAGCTAAGAAAGGTTTATCTGGTAGTCATGCAGACATACTCTTTGTTTTGTTGTAAGAGTTTCATAGTTATATGTCTTATATTAGGTCATTGGCTCCATCTTGAGAGAATTTTTCTCTTTAGTAAAAGGTTCATGTCTAACATTTATTCTTTTCACTATGGGTTTCTATAGTTTCCGTACATTTCTTCATTGAATAACTTTGGCACCTTTGTCAAGAGAGTAACACATTTTTATTTAGATTTAAGTTCCTTCCTAGTGCTAAGTGTTTTATTTATATAGAATGTATCTTGTCAGAAATTTAGATTATTAACTGTATGTTCTCTTAATTGTATTACTATAATCCACATAGGCAGGGTTAAGATAAAAAATTTTATATTAGACATAGAAAACCTTAAATCTTTATTCACCTATAACTTGTTTTTGTAGGCACACACACTCCTGTCAATTTAAAATGTGTACTTTAGCTTGATTGGCATTTATAAGTAATGTTGATAGCAAGACTATAGAACTTTGCTTTCATTTTCTTTTATTATCACTTTAATTTGTGTCAAATAGAAGAATATACACATTTCATTCTTATTTAAGAGTTCATATAGGAAAAACAAACTCTGGTCTTTTGGTGCAGTGTGCCTATAGCAAACTACTTTTCAAATCATAATCAGTAGCACTCATGTAGATATGATTATTTTATTTAGTTGTGTAATGGGAAGTATAGTATGTAGGAGGGTACTAAAATATGAGTGTTTTTGCTTAATTTGTAGGAGGAAAATGAGAAAAGAATGCAACATAGAGAATATTCAGATAATGAATCCACTTCTTCAGATAAGTAAGCAAATTTTAGTTTGCATTCAGTGTTCCTGTCAAAAGGCATGAATTTACTTTTGTTGTTTTCTTTTTAAGTACTGGAAGGAGAAGGAAAGGACCTTTTAAAACTATAAAATTTGGGACCAACATTGACCTTTCTGATGACAAAAAGTAAGACCTCCTGTTCTGTTTCCATTAAGTACAAACAGAAATGTAGAACTGAAATTTGCCTACTTTTATATTTTCTTTAATCCAGTAGTTATCCTGTTTTTGTGTGTTGACGGAGAAGTTTTTGCTAGCATTTTGAAATTATTTTTATTAGATTTTGGAATGGTACTTTTGTTATCAATATCAAAACAGTTTTACAGATGTGCAAATAAACATATAAGATTATCACACTTTTTTTAGTTTTTTAAATATTTCATTTATTTATTGTCATTTGACCCTGCTGGGTCATCCTTGCAGCATATGGACTTTCTCTAATTTCCACAAGCAGCATTTACTCTCTAGTTGTGTGTTTGGGCTTCTCACTGTTGTGGCCTCTTTCATTGCAAAGCACAGGCTCTAGGAGCACGGGCTTCAATAGTTGCAGCACTTGGGCTCAGTAGTTGTGGCTCACCAGCTCAATTGCTCTGCAGCATGTGGAATCCTACTTTGCCGACCAGGATTTAACCTGTCTTCCCTGCATTTGCAGATGAATTCTTAACCACTAGAACCAGGGAAGTCCCATAAATTTTTATCTGTTTCTTTTAGGACTTGTTTGAAAAAGAAGCTAAAAACTAGTTCTTTTAACCTTAAGCATTTGAAACTTGAAGATTTAACTGTTTTCTGTTTGGATTGAAAGATTTGGGGGTTAGTTGTCATTAATGTTTGCAACAATATCACACTTTCAAAATATCATTTTATTTCAGGTGGAAATTGCAGCTACATGAGCTGACTAAACTTCCTGCTTTTGTGCGTGTTGTATCAGCAGGAAACCTTCTAAGCCATCTTGGTCATACCATACTGGGCATGAATACAGTTCAATTATACATGAAAGTTCCAGGGAGTCGGACACCAGGTTATTTTTATGAAATAACTTATTTTGCATAGCTAAAATAGAGTTGATCAAATGTGGTAGATGCACCTGTAGCGTTTCCCATTTGTAATTAATGAAGTCAGTGAGATTTTAAAATTCTTTTTAGTAGGCAAAAATACTGTAAGTATTCTTACAATTAAAGATGAAAGTATCAATTTATTCTCTCAATATAATTTTTATTCTTTTTATATGTAACCATCAGAAAAATTTTACCCTAGCAAAGGTATTAACACAGGCAGTCAAAGTCTTTGTCTTGGCCCCATTGACAGCAAACTGTCAGTTTTCCACATTTTTTCACCACAGTTACAGTTCTTACTAATAATGAACTAATATGTGTCCTATATGGTATAAAACTTCACTGAAAATACTTAAAATATATTATACACTATATTTTTAAAACTATCTCGTATGTACCTTATTGGGATTCCAAGTCAGCATCCCCTTTTGTCAGTATAGCTACAAATGTATATCTGTTAGAGCTATTCTGTGGAAAAATTTTATGTTTGATCTTTTTCTGTTTTTTTTCTTGTAAGCCCCAGCTGGCCAGTCCTCCCCATGCATCTCCCCAATCCTGTATGTTTCATATATTTAATCCTTAAAATTTTTTTTCTGAAACTAGGTACTGCCAAACACTATCAGTCTATGTGTTTACTTTATTTAGCTTATTTAGTTGGTTGGAAGGCATTTACAGAACTCTCTTAAGATTTGTTTCTCTTTTTTTTTTTAACTTTTACGTCTTCTCTTTGCACTTAGTTGCATTTCAGATGCAGTTTTTTCAGTTGAAGATCACAAGTAAAAGAAGGCTTTTACAGTATAAAATGTTCTCTGCACTTGTTATTTAGCTTTGATTGTGTTAATGAAAGTTATAGTTTGTCAAGCAGCAATATGAATTATAAGGGCATAAGGTCTCTGTTATTACGGCTTAATTCTTATGTTGTAGCATGAAAACATATATGGATAGAACATAAATTGATGCCATATTTGAGTCCCAAGAATTTTAATTAAAAGAATGTTTATTTCACAGCAGACCATAGTGTGCTCTCCCCTGGTTTAAATCATAAAGTTTCATTCAATACAAATATAAAATCATTCTCTTTGCATTGACATAGTTTATGTCATAGGTGACAATTGAAGTGCTTAATAATTTTAAGTCCCAGTCTCTGGACAGCTGTCAGATGGTAGCAGAAAAAAACAACTCAGCTATATGGTGATGTGTACAGCCTACAGGTCATTTTGTTTGTTTGTTTTTCTGATGTTTTCTTCAGTACATTCTCACTGTAGAATAACCAACTAATTTTTAAAAGAAGAATATTTGTTGCTTATTTCATGAGTTTGGATTCCCAACTTTGGTAATTGGAATCTGCTGAAAAGCTTTCCAGAGAAATAATGAATCATTTTGAGGATGAGATATCATTATTTAATAGCTTCTCAGGGATATTAATGTACAACTGGGAATAAAACCCAGTTATTGAAATGTTTATTCCCAGGATTATTGCAAATTTAGATAGTACTGTTTTATCAGTATTTGGATCAAGTGGAAAGAAATATGAATAATTTTAATAGTTGAAAAGGTATTTAATGTATTGGCCTTCTTTGTCATTAATACTTAATACTGGGCAAGAATGTTACTTTTCAGGATTTTTAATGTGTATGATACTAGAGTAGATCCATCAAGATTTATTTGTATTTGAAAATTATTTCATTTGATTTAGAATATTTTATAAAAGTAAGTATGTGACAGGTGAAGTGAATCACAGAAGATGAAAAGCTTTTTTTTTTTTAATGTAAAATCTGAGGGGCTGAAGCCAGATTTAGTGTATTATTCTTTGTCATTTATGCCTAGAAGTCTTGGGATGTTTCATTTGTTTGTCATTACATTAACAGTATCCTCTGGAACTCAGAAGGAATTCCTTAGAGAAAATATGTCATGTGTTTTAGTCAGCTTCTGTAATTCATAGAAAAATAGTTCTAAGTGTTTTTTTAGTTGGTAAACATTTTGTCTGTTCTTACATAAAAGAAATGATACTTTATATAACACACTTTACCTACTGAAATGAGCTTTTTAAATGTGTTCTTAAAAATTTAGAGGCTATATTCTGAGGCTATATTAGATTACCCATCTCTACCTGTGGTGGAAAAGGTATAAGCATTTACAGTATGTAGCAATATGAAATTGGAAGGTTTATAAGACTTAACAGGTTGCTAAGTCACCAGTTACATTTTGAAAATAATATCATTCATTCATGTTTTTCTTTTACCTTTTTATGTTGTATTGAAGTATATAGCTGATTAACAGTGTTTAATGTGGACAGCAAAGTACTCACTCATACATACACATGGATCCATTTCCCCCCAAACTCCTGTCCTTTCCAGGCTGCCACATTGAGCGGAATTCCCTGTCCTGTACAGTAGGTCCTTGTTGGTTCTCCATGTTAAATACTGTGGTGTATACTTGTTACATTGTGTACCTGTCCATCCCAAACTCCCTGACTGTCCCCTTCCCCTCCATTTCCCCCATGGTAACCATAAGGTTATTAGAGAGTATTGAGCAGAGTTCCCTTCCTTTGCTGTACAGCAGGTCCTTGTTAGTTGTCTAGCACTGTGTACATGTCCATCTTAAACTTGCTAAATTTCCTTTATCCCCATCCTTTCTCCTTGATGACCATAAGGTAATCACAGAGTATTGAGCAGAGTTCCCTGTGCTGTCCAGCAGGTCCTTGCTGGTTCTCCATGCTACATACAGCAATGTGTCCATGTCCATCCCAGACTCCCCAACAATCCCTTCCCCCATCCTTCACCCTGGTGACCATCAGGTTATCACAGAGTATTGAGCAGAGTTCCCTGTGCTGGCCAGCAGGTCCTTGCTGGTTCTCCATGTTAAATACAGCAGTGTGTCCATGTCCATCCCAGACTCCCTGACCATCCCTTCCCCCATCCTTCCCCCTGGTGACCATCAGGTTATTACAGAGTATTGAGTAGAGTTCCCTGTGCTGTCCAGCGGGTCCTTGCTGGTTCTCCATGTTAAATACAGCCATGTGTCCATGTCCATCCCAGACTCCCTGACTGTCCCTTCCCCCATCCTTCCCCCTGGTGACCATCAGGTTATTACAGAGTACTGAGCAGAGTTCCCTGTGCTGGCCAGCAGGGCCGTGGTTATCCATTTTAAATATAGCAGTGTGCATGTAAATCCCAAACTCCCTGACTGTTCCTTCCCTGTACTCTTCCTTTCAGCAACCACAGCTTTGTTCTCCATGTCCTCATTTGTTAATTTTTGGTACTCTTTGTGAGATGGGGTAGTTTACAGAAAAGAAAGTAGTAACACTGATAATAGCTAATATTTATTACTTATTCATATGGCATTCATTATTCTGTAAGCATTTATTTTTCACCCAGTCCACAAAACAGCAGTAATTTAATGGCACATTTCTTTCATTGACTTTAGGATGGACAGGTACACACTGCTACATGTACACACTGTTCATTTCATTTATAGTCTCATCATGACTTTTTTCCTTTTACATTTTAGGTCACCAAGAAAATAACAACTTCTGTTCTGTTAACATAAACATTGGTCCAGGTGATTGTGAATGGTTTGTTGTTCCTGAAGGTTATTGGGGTGTTCTTAATGACTTCTGTGAAAAGTAGGTTTCTAAACTAAATTTTCTTTGGAAATAATTGTGAGAAAAGTTATTATGAAGGGCAGTTATACCTGCTGTTGTTTAAGAGTTGGAAATGATATTGTTACAGTAACATACTTGATTAAGAATTGAATGTAATTCTCATACTTGTCATGTATGGTTATTTTTAAATTGATACACTTATTTCATATACTAAATTCTTTAATATTTTAGAAGTTATTTACTCATAGTTTATTTACTAAAAAGTATGTCAGAGTGGTTAAAAAAACAGTACTCCAAATTTCTCTCAATTACTGGTAATGTATGATCAGGTTTTTCTGCCTTATGTGTAAGGTTTACTGTTGATATAATGAATTTTTTAATAAAATTTATTTCTTTACGTTATATCATGTGGTATTTTTACACATACATTGCAGTGATTCTTTTTAGGAAGAACTAATTTTTTTATGGAGGAGGAAATGGCAACCCACTCCAATATTCTTGCCTGGAGAATTTCATGGAAAGAGGAGCCTGGCAGGCTACAGTCCATGGGGTTGCAAAGAGTCAGACATGACTAGGCAACTAACACACAACTATTTTTAGGGTTTACTTTTCTTCTATTTCAAATATCTTAGGAAAGATATACATTCCAAGATGTACTTGGAAAAGACAGCTGATATCCCCAAAGTTTAAACTGCAGTAATGATGTATTTTAAATTGTAGAAATCACATGTGTCTTCTCAACTTCTGTAATTTTGTTTTGCAGAAGGATACTGCTTGTAATGTTTATAATTTCAATAGTTTATTTTATGGTTGCAGATAACATGTTATCTTAAAATCAACTGCTGTTTTGAATTTTTGATAAAGATGTTTGATCTGTTTGCCATCTTTGGCATCCTTTTTTTAAATGGAAGTTTCTCCAGTTTCATATTGGTAATACTGGGTGAAATAGTACTAAAGTTTATAGTGTGCTTGAGAAGAGTTGAATAGTTGCCCCTGAGCATGTCGGGCCCCAGAGTACCTGATTATAATAGTGCTTACCTGTTTGTCAGCACTCATTAATAGGTAGATTTTATTGTATGTGTATTAAATCTAAGTAAAATCTACATTAAACTAAAAAACTAATTTATTTTCAGTGTAATTTGAAAACAACATTTGTATTTTGAAAAGTAAGTTTAGACATATGGTACCAAAATAAGTAAGTAAGTGTACCTCTTCTCTTCTGTTGTTACTTTTCTTCAATTGCTTCTTCTATTCTAGAGCCCTATTCTGAAGTTCTGACAGTACTATTAAGTTTTATTAAACTATATAAAGTGATAGCATTTTCTAATCTCTTAAAAGTATCTTTTCATCTTTGATGAGACATTAAAAAAACTTTGTCCAGTAACATTATTCATTTTTTTCAGAAATAATTTGAATTTTTTGATGAGTTCTTGGTGGCCCAATCTTGAAGATCTTTATGAAGCAAATGTTCCTGTATATAGGTTTATTCAAAGACCTGGAGATTTGGTCTGGATAAATGCAGGCACCGTGCACTGGGTTCAGGCTGTTGGCTGGTGCAACAACATTGCTTGGAATGTTGGCCCACTTACAGGTATTATAAATAATGTAATAACAGTAATAAACATAAGTAGTACATTTTAAAAATTCTAATGATGAGTTAGAAAATAACTCACTAAAAGTTCAAGTACTTTGACCTAGAAGAAATACAGTTGTTACTATACAGAAAGTGAATTCTAGCTAAGACAGGTATATAGAAGAGAAAATTTTAGCTAATTCGAAAAGTATGCTTTTGCAGATAAGACAATATACTTTTGGTGTTTTAGAGCATTGAATTTTTTTTTATAAAAGAAAACTTGTGGAAAGAATAACAATAATTATTTTTTAGACTTTTTATTTTTTCTAATATACCACATGAGATGTTTTGTCAAACTCTGTTTAATATATGCAGGATGAAAAAGTTTGGCATTTTGGTCCAGAAATATCTGATGACTCCTACCTTGTTTATCTTTGTAAATTTTGTGACTTTGGATAAGTGTTTTGAAATATTATAGGCTCATTCTTTCAATCTGGAAAATGAGAAATCCTTTTAGTCCAAAGAAGTGAGGGCTTCACAGATGTAATAAAGGCAAGCCTAATGCCAGGCACATGGTGGAGAGTTCTGACAAAACATGGTCCACTGGAGAAGGGAATGCCAAACCACTTCCCCATTCTTGCCTTAAGAACCAAATAAACAGTATGAAAAGTAAAAAACATATGATACCAGAAGATGAGCCGCCAAATAATAGATGCCAAACTTACTCCTGAGAAAAGGCTCTAGAAGAATTGAAGAGGCTGAGCCAAAGTGGAAAGAGCACGCAGTTGTGGATGTGTCTGGTGCAGAAAGTAAAGTCTGATGATATTAAAAAAATTGCATAGAATATTTCATGTGCATTCATGTTCATAATTTATTCATAGTTCCACAAATTAACACAGAATTCCTAGAGTGTTGGTTCCATGAATCTAGATAAATTGGATGTGAGCAAGCAGAGATAGCAAGAATGAACATTGACTCTTAGGAATCAGTCAAGTAAAAGGGATGAGAATGGGTGAATTTAATTCAGATGACCATTACATCTACTATTTTGGGTAAGAATCCCATGGAAGAAATGGAGTAGGTCTCATAGTCAACAAAGCATTATGTGGACGTAATCTCAAAAACGACAGAATGATCTGTTTTGTTTCCAAGGCAGACCTTTCAACATCACAGTAACCCAAGTCTGCGGCCCAGTCACCAGTGCCAAAAAGCTGAAGGTGAACAGTTGTATGAAGAACTACAAGATCTTCTAGAACTAACACCAAAAAAGGTGTCCTTTTCATCGTAGGGGACTGGAATGTGAAAGTAGGCAGTCAAGAGATACCTGACCATGGAATACAAAATAAAGCAAGGCAAAGCCTCACCCAAGTTTTGCCAAGAGCACATACAGATCATAGCAAAAACCCTCTTCCAACAACACAAGGGACACCTCTACAGCTGAACGTCTCCAGATGGTCAATACCAAAATCAGATTGATTGTATTCTTTGCAGCCAAAGATGGAGACACTACAAAATAGCAGCAACAGGACCTGGAGTGTCTGTGATTCAGATCATGAGCTTTGTAAAGCAAAATTAAGGCTTAATTTAAAGAAAGTAGGGAAAGCCATTAGACCATTCAGATACGACCTAAATTAAATCCCTTATTATTATACAGTGGAAATTACGAATAGATTCAAGAGATTTTCAGTCTGATAGACAGAACACCCAAAGAACTATGGACAGAGGTTTGTAACATTGTACAGGAGGCAGTGACCAAAACCATCCCAAGAAAAAGTAATGCTGGAAGTCAGAGTGGTTGTCTGAGAGCACCTTCCATACAGCTAAGAAAAGAAAAGTGAAAGGCTAAAGGGAAAGATAAACCCAACTGAATGCAGAGTTCCAGAGTACAGCAAGGAGAGATAAGAAAGCCTTCTTAAGTAAACAATGCAGAAAAAAATAAAAATAGAGGAAAACAATAGAATGGGACAGAATGGTGATCTCTCCAAAAAATTAGAGATACCAAGGGAACATTTCATATAATGATGGGCACAATAAAGGACAGAAACTGTATGGACCTAACAGAATCAAAAGAGATTTAAGAAGAGGTGGCAAGAATACCCAGAAGAACTGTACAAAAAAGTCTTAATGATCCTAATAACCACGTATTGTGGTTAGTCACCTAGAGCTGGACATCCTGGATTGTGAAGTTAAGTGGGACTTAGGAAGACTTTCCACAACAAAGCTAAGTGAAGGTGATGGAATTCCAGCAGAGCTATTTAAAACCCTAAAAGATGATGCTGTTAAACTGCTGGCCTGAATATGCGAGCAAATTTGAAAAACTTGGTGATGGCCACAGCACTGGAAAGGGTCAGTTTTCATTCCAGTCCCTAAGAAAAGCAGTGCCAAACAATGTTCAAACTAGTGTACATTTTGACTTCACATCCTAGCAAGGTAATACTCAAAATACTTTTAGTTTAGCTATAACAGTTTGTGAACTGAGAACTTCGAGATGTACAAGCTGGATTTGGAAGAGGAACCACAGAGATCAAATTGCCAACATCTCTTGTACTAAGAGAAGCAAGGGAATTCCAAAAAAAAAACCAAAGCCTTTGACAGTGTAGATCACAAGAAATGGAAAATTCTTAAAGAGATGGGAATACCATACCACCTTACCTGTCTCCTAAGAAACCTGCTTGTAACACCAGAAGCAAGAATTAGAACCAGACATGGAACAACAGAATGGTTTATAATTTGGAAAGGAGTATGTCAAGGCTGTATATTGTTTCCCTGCTTATTTAACTTCTATGCAGAATACATTATATGAAATGAGAGGTTGGTTGAATCATAAGCTGAATCAAGATTGTGGTAGAAATATCAATGACCTCAGATAGGAAGATGATAACCACCTTAATGGCAGAAAGAAGAGGAACTAAAGAGCCTTTTGATGAGGGTGAGACAAAAGAGTGAAAACCCATGCTTAAAACTCAGCATTCTAGAAACTAAAGTCATGGCATCCTGTTCCATCACTTCATGGCAAATAAATGAGTAAAAATTGGAATCAGTGGCAGAGTTTATTTTCCTGGGCTCCAGAATCACTGTGGATAGTGAGCACAGCCACAAAATTAAAAGAGGCTTTCTACTTGGAGTCAAAGCTATCACAGTCCAGACAGCATAGTGAAAAACAGAGACATCACTTTGCCAACAAAGGTCTTTAGAGTCAAAACTATGGTTTTTCTAGTACTCATGTCCGTGAGACAAGAGAGAGATATTGGTGGGGTTGCAAAGAGTTGGACACAACTAGCAATTGAAGGTAGTGCTCTTTAATGGCAATTTTTAACTAATTTTTATGAGAACCGTATTTTAGTGTTTTTAGTTTTTCAGAATTAGCGTTAAAATGATCACCTGAGTGGTGATAATGATTATGTTCATATGTTTTATTACTTTCATTTTTAACTTAAATTTTTTTTCCTATCCTAGCCAGCCAGTATAAATTGGCAGTGGAACGGTATGAGTGGAACAAATTGCAAAGTGTAAAGTCAGTTGTACCCATGGTTCATCTCTCCTGGAATATGGCACGAAACATCAAAGTTTCAGATCCCAAGCTTTTTGAAATGATTAAGTAAGTCCTTTCCAAAGTTGCTATAATTCTTCTTTTGGACACTTATGGTGAGGAGAAAATGGAGGACAGGGAATATGATAAAGTTACCTAATGAATGTTTTTCTCCCAGAGACTTACATCAGTTGATATCAGATGATAAAGTGGCCCCAGAATCTTAATAAGATCATTCACATGTTAAAAAATACTTTCTTTTGAAATAGACCGATTATTGTGGCATAGAGAAAAATGAAGGCATACATGATTCTTTACTAGGAAACTCATACATGTGTCCTTTTTCTTAACCTTTGACCAAACTGATGTCCTAGGACTCCTTTAGTTTTAATATTGGAAGTCTGTCTCAAGCACAGGGAGTAAGAATTTTATAAATATCTCATAAAGAAATTATCATTTTAAACAGTCTTAACTATTTAAATTTCCTACTATAATCAAATAATCCCCTTCTTGATCCATTTAATAGATTAACAGTTTAAATATATATGTATCTATATATAGTCTAGTAACTGCTCATTTGTTACCTTAGGTTTCTGTTCCATTTGTTTTCTAGGTGTATTTAGAATATAAGCACACATCATCTTATTGCTGTTTACTGGACTGCACTTTGCAGATACTGTGTGTTTTACAAATTGAGGGTTTGTGGCAAATAAGTATTGAACAAGTGTCAGCACCATTTCTTTCCTGCCCACTTTCTTTCTCATGTCTAATTTTGCTAATTCTCACAGTATTTCAGACTTTTGTTTATTTTTATATTTCTGGTAGTGATCTGTGATTAGTGATCCTTTATGTTACTGTTGTAAGAAGTTTTTGACTTGCTGAAGGTTGAGGTGATGGTTTTGTTATTTATTTTTTTTTTTGCAATAGGTCATTTTTAATTAATATATATACATTGTTTTTTTAGACATGATGCTTTTACCCACTTAATAGACTAGCATATATTGTAAACATAAGTTGACAAAATCAGGGAATTGACTTGCACAACAAAAAAGTTACAAAAGCAGGAAATTTACTTGGTGTATTATTGTGTTGGTGTAGAATGGAATCATGATGTTTCTGGAGTCTCTTGGTACATTTTTTCAGCATGAGCCACTTCCCAGTGTTTCTCCAAACTTCAGTTTATATGTTTTTCTTTCACTTCTTCTCCCCTCATGCCATCACCAAATGAATATTGGAAATTACAGGCTAAATATTTAAAGTACTATTTTGTTGTTGTTGTTTTTAAGTCCTGTCCCCACTTCTGTGTGTTTGTGAATTTTATGAATGTTAGACAGAGATTTAGTGTACTAAATCTTATACTAGATAGTCTAATTAGAATAGATGGTCTAGTAGTTTCACAAACTAGTATCATGAGAAACAGTGCTAATTTTGAATTTATTTTCAAAATTTTCTTCTAACAAATATACCCAAACAAAAATTGTTCAGTGAGGGTATTCACTATTTTACATACTGACTCATTCTATTTTCCTTAAATGTTTGAGATTTAAAATTAGAAAAGTTTGAAAGAGCATCCATCACTCAAACTCTGAACTAAGGCAGTAATTCGTATTATAGATCCACAATTATGGGTGGTCATTTGGTAACTTCGATATGACCATTAATTCTAATTCATGAAAATAATTATAGGGTGATCCAGATGTTCCATTTGTCTCTGTTTGACCTATGTTTTCTTTACATTTTATGCAGAATGAATCACATTCATCAAATATTTGAGAACTCTTACTCTTGACAGTACTCCTGGCAGTAAAATAGATACTGTGGAATGTAAATAACTCTCTTTCTTTGTGTGATTTAATTTAGTAGAGCTAGATAAACAAATTCCCAGATAAATAAATTATGATTAAGTAATATTTCTAAAGTATATTTTTACAAATTTGTTTTTTGGTTAAGGTCATGGAAAATGCTAACTTTTGTTCAAGTGGTTTATGAGACCATGGTTTCTGTAGTGGACCATAATCATAAAAAAGTGAACTAGAAGAAGAGCGAGGGATAAAAGCATTTTAGATCCTGAAACAAGTGAAAGCCTTATATAAGAAAATCTTTGTTGTATTTATGGGACAGAAATGGCTGTAGCAGTACAAAGGAAAGAAATATCTATGGTAATAAATTAAGAAAAATGATAAGGCACAGGATTATAGATGAACTTGTTGTTGTTTACTTGGTCAGTCACATCTGATTCTTTGCCACCCCATGAACTTTAGCCCACCAGGCTCCTCTGTCCATGGGATTCTCCAGGCAAGAATACTGGAATGGATTACTATTTCCATCTCCAGAGACCTTCCAGACCCAGGGATTGAACCTGTGTCTCCTGCATTGACAGGAAGCGTCTTTATTGCTGAGCCACTGGAAAAGCCCCCAAGGGTTCTTGTAGACAATGTTAAGTAGTTTAGGTAGTAATTCTGTGTGTTATAGAAGAAGGGAAAGATATTTTTGATTTATAGTTTTTAAGTGTGAATCTCTTTATTACTTTGTGGATAAAGATTGGAAAATGGAAGGTAAAGGAAAACAGTTAAAGGCAATTGAAGAAATTCAGACTAGCTAACTTGGATTCTGATTGTAGCAATGGAAGTAGAGAAAGATTATACAACACACTGTTGTGAAGATTGAACTCAAGAGTTTGCATACAGATTGAATACTGACATAAGAGAGAAAAGGTAATGAAGAAAAGGTGGTTATCGTCTTTAGTTTTCTTATTTCTTGGTCATAAACTTAAAATATCTCTCACTTTTAACTTTTTCACTCTACCTTCATTATTCTCAATATCATCTAGACCCCTCCAATGTGTCATGCTCTCAATATTTGAAATGCAAACACCACAGCTTTTCTTCCATGAAAGAGGAATATACTCATTTTTCTGTTCTGGTCTCAGTCTCAGGTCAGTTGCTCAGTCATGTCAGACTCTTTGCAACCCCATGAATCGCAGCATGCCAGGCCTCCCTGTCCATCACCAACTCCTGGAACTTACTCAAACTCATGCCCATCGAATCGGTGATGCCATCCAACCTCCTCATCCTCTGTCATCCTCTTCTCCCGCCCTCAATCTTTTCCAGCCTCAGGGTCTTTTCCAATGAGTCACCTCTTCACATCAGGTGCCCAAAGTATTGGAATTTCAGCTTCAACATCAGTCCTTCCAGTGAACACCCAGGATTTATCTCCTTCAGGATGGACTGGTTGGATCTCCTTGCAGTCCAAGGGACTCTCAGGAGTCTTCTCCAACACCACAGTTCAAAAGCATCAATTCTTCAGTGCTCGACTTTCTTCACAGTCCAACTCTCACATCCATACATGACCACTGGAAAAACCATAGCCTTGACTAGATGGACCTTTGTTTGGCAAAGTAATGTCTCTGCTTTTTTTTTTTTTTTTTTGTCTCTGCTTTTTAATATGCTGTCTAGGTTGGTCATAACTTTCCTTCCAAGGAGTAAGCATCTTTTAATTTCATGGCTGCAGTCACCATCTGCAGTGATTTTGGAGCCCAGAAAAATAAAGTCAGCCACTGTTTCCACTGTTTCCCCATCTATTTGCCTTGAAGTGATGGGACCAGATGCCATGATCTTAGTTTTCTGAATGTTGAGCTTTAAGCCAACTTTTTCACTCTCCTCTTTCACTTTCATCAAGAGGCTCTTCAGTTCTTCTTCATTTTCTTCCATAAGAGTGGTGTCATCTGCATATTATGAGGTTATTGATATTTCTCCTGGTGATCTTGATTCTAGTTTGTGCTTCCTCCAGCCCAGCATTTCTCATGATGTACTCTGCATGTAAGTTAAATAAGCAGGGTAACAGTATACAGCCTTGATGTACTCCTTTTCCTATTTGGAACCAGTCTGTTGTTTCCATGTCCAGTTCTAACTGTTGCTTCTTGACCTGCATACAGGTTTCTCAAGAGGCAGGTCAGGTGGTCTGATATTCCCATCTCTTTCAGAATTTTCCACAGTTTGTTGTGATCCACAGAGTCAAAGGCTTTGGCATAGTCAGTAAAGCAGAAATAGTTATCTGGAACTCTCTTGCTTTTTTGATGATCCATTGAGTGTTGGCAATTTGATCTCTGGTTCCTCTGCCTTTTCTAAAACCAGCTTGAACATCTGGAAGTTTATGTTCATGTATTGCTGAAGCCTGGCTTGGAGAATTTTAAGCCTCACTTTACTAGCATGTGAGATGAGTGCAATTGTGCGATTGTTTTGAGTATTCGTTGGCATAGCCTTGGGATTGGAATGAAAAACTGACCTCTTCCAGTCCTGTGGCCACTGCTTGAGTTTTCCAAATTTGCTGTCAGATTGAGTGCAGCACTTTCACAGCATCATCTTTCAGGATTTGAAATAGCTCAACTGGAATTCCTTCACCTCCACTAGCTTTGTTCATAGTGATGCTTTCTAAGGCCCACTTGACTTCACATTGCAGTATGTCTGGATCTGAGTGAGTGATCACACCATCTTGATTATCTGGGTCGTGAAGATCTTTTTTTATACAGTTCTTCTGTGTATTTTTGCCACCTCTTCTTAATATCTTCTGCTTCTGTTAGATCCATATCATTTCTGTCCTTTATCTAGCCTATCTATGCATGAAATGTTCCCTTGGTATCTCTAATTTTCTTGAAGCAATCTCTAGTCTTTCCCATTCTATTGTTTCCTCTAAAGCCTTATCCCCGAGGAAGGCTTTCTTATCTCTCCTTGCTCTTCTTTGGAACTCTGCATTCAAATGGGAATATCTTTCCTTTTCTCCTTTGCTTTTCACTTCTCTTCTTTTCACAGCTATTTGTAAGGCCTCTTCAGACAGCCATTTTGCTTTTTTGCATTTCTTTTCTTGGGGAAGGTCTTAATCCCTGTACAAGGTTATAAACCTTGTCCATAGTTCATCAGGTACTCTTATCAGATCTAGTCTCTTATATCTTTTTCTCACTTCTACTGTGTAATCATTAGGAATTTGACTTAGGTCATACTTGAATGGTCTAGTGGTTTTACCTACTTTTTTCAATTTCAGTCTGAGTTTGGCAATAGGGAGTTAATGATCTGAGCCATAGTCTGCTCCCAGTCTTGCTTTTGCTGACTGTATAGAGCTTCTCCATCTTTGGCTGCAAAGAATATAATCAGTCAGATTTCGGTGTTGACCATCTGGTGATGTCCACGTGTAGAGTCTTCTCTTGTGTTGTTGGAAGAGGGTATTTGCTATGACCAGTGCGTTCTCTTGGCAAAACTCTATTAGCCTTTGCCCTGCTTCATTCTGTATTCCAAGGCCAAATTTACCTGTTCCTCCAGGTGTTTCTTGACATCCTGCTTTTACATTCCAGTGCCCTATAATGAAAAGGACATCTTTTTGGGGTGTTAGCTCTAGAAGATCTTGTAGGTCTTGATAGAACTGTTCAGCTTTTTTGGCATTACTCTTTCCTTCCTTCCTTCTCCTTTTTTTCATTGATGTATCATGGGAAGATAATAAATTTGTACATTTTAGCTTAAAGTAGAGGTAATGAGGGACGTGTTTATTCTTGATTTTTCTCTGTATTTTTCACAATAAGCTTTATTTTTTTAATTTGAAAATAATTTGATTGAAGTTTAAGGGAAAACTTCACTCTTCAGTTCATAATTAACATTTGAAGAAACTTGAAATTTATTATGTTTATTATAATGGGTTGACTATTTCATACATCTCATATATTCATTGATATTAGAACATTCCTTTTGATAAAATACTTAAAAGAAATTAAATGCAGTAGATTCAGCTTTGTAATATACATACAAAATGTTCTTTGAATTGTTAACGAAGCCAGCTAGGATTCGTAAGATGTCCATGGTGTTATCACCCTATTAGGCTCAGTTTTGTGTGTAGCTCTGTCATTAAGGTAATCTGGGAAAGGTGAATCATCTCCTACTTAGAAATCAAGTATTTATTATGTGCTTATTATATGCCAGGTATAGTCTTATTTAAGGTAACCAGGAAATTAAACCTTTATTATCAGTAACTCTACATTTTAATATGACATAAAGACTAAAAACAGTAAATATAAGGAGGATAGTTTTAGATACATTTAATGTTTTATCTTTTCTTTCAGATAATAGTTTATATAAGAATATGATAATATCTTCCAGACTCTGATTCAGTAGCAATCCAGCAAATCAGAAAGCTCTAAATTAGTTTGATACTGATCAAACTAATACTGTTGAGGGTCATAATGTTCATAAACATCATTGTGACGTCACTTTTGCTAAACCAGTTCTGTGGGTTTTAGATTATCCTTCCCAGATTACATCATCCACTTCTGTCTTCAGAGGAGAGCTTTGAGACACATTTGTGGATGCTGTAGGACACAATTTTGAGTAGTAACAGCAAATTATGGAAAAACTAGCACAATTTGTGAAAATTCACTCTATTAACATCAGAAGTATGCATGTATGGAAAATACACATTACCAAAAACTTTAATATAAATTCAAGATATCATTAGAACCTTCAAATTAAAATTTGAAACAGTAATTTTAGTGCTTTTTTCTTCAGTACTATAGTTAAACTAACTATAAAATATAACCCATAAATGATTTTTTACAGTATCCAGAATTTTAAAGGCAGTCATAGATAAATTATTGTTTTGACTATCTAAGAGTAAATATATACTTTATTACCTTACTATTATCAAAAGAATTCAGCCTCCAATTTAAACTTGGAAACACGATTCTTGAAGTTATTTCTGTTTGATTATATCCTTTGTGCTAAGAGTACTCCATATTAAGTTGTCACAATAATTCTTTACTCTAGGTATTGTCTTATGAAAATTCTGAAGCAATGTCTGACACTGAGGGAAGCTCTTATTACAGCAGGAAAAGAGGTTATATGGCATGGACGGACGAATGATGAACCAGCACATTACTGTAGCATTTGTGAGGTAACTGTTCTTATTGACAGTTTTGCTGTGGTTTTTCTAGGGTTTAGTTTCTTTTGTCTTTTAATTATAAACATATATATACTTTTCATGTGAGGCATTTCATTGAGATTGAATATCATAGCTACTATATTAAATTTTCATGTAATGGTATAATTTTTTTAGTTTTTTATTTTGTATTGGAGCATGACTGATTAGCAGTGTTGTGATAGTTTCAGGTGGACAACAAAAGGACTCAGCCATACATACACATGTATCCATTCTCCCCCAAGCTTACCTCCTGATGGTATAATATTCTGTTAACTCTGTGTTTACTCAGAAGTATCTCCTAACAGTGGCAGTTCTGTAAGACTTTTTTATCAGATGATTATAATCTCATGTTTTGAAGCAGGAACTATTTATCATAAGTACACAGTTGCCTACAATATATTTTGATGTATGTATATAATTTTATAGGTCAGCACTACTAAGTGCTTTCTGCTTAATTTCATAAACATTTGTTAATTTTTTCTCGTGGCAAAGATTTAAAAGTGGAGACATAAAAATATGGTAAGCTGTTCTACGTGAGATTATATTCTACTTAGATGATACAAATTATAAACAATGAAATGTAATATGCATGGAATGATAATAATGCCTATGGATTATATGCAGATTATTATTCAGTGACTTAGGAAATAGTAAAGTTTTACAGGACAAAAATCAGTACACAAAAATTGCTTGGTTATCTCTATACTTGCAATGAAAAATCAAAAAGAGAAATTAAAGAATCAATCCCAGTTACCATTACACAAAAAAAATATCTAGGGATAAACCTGTCTACGGAGACAAAAAGAAGATTGAAGACACTGGTTAAAGATATCAAAGATAACATAAACAGATGCAGGGATATTCCATGCTTCTTTGTTGGAAGAATCAATTGTAAAAATGACTGTACTACCAAACAAAATTTACAGATTCAGTGTAATCCCTGTCAAATTACTAATGGCATTTTTCACAGAACTAGAACAAAACTTTTTCACAATTTGTATGGAAACAAAAGATCGCGCAATCTTAAATTAAAGCTGGAGGAATGAACTTACCTGATTTCAGGCTATACTACAAAGGTACAGTCATCAAAGCAATATGGTACAGAGCAAAAAAAGTATAGACCAATGGAATAAGATAGAAAGCCCAGAGATAAACCCACACACCTATGGGCACCTTATCTTTGACAAAGGAGGCAAGAATATACAATGGGAAAAAGATAGTCTCTTCAATAAGTGGTGCTGGAAGAACTGGACAGCTACATGTAAAAGAATGAAATTAGAACATTTCCTAACACCATACACAAAGATAAACTCAAAATAAATTAAAAAACTAAATGTAAGACCAGAAACTATCAAACTCCTAGAAAAAGCAGGCAAAACACTGTATGACGTATATCTAACAAGATCCTTTATGAACTGGACCGTAGGATAATGGACATAAAAACAACAACAACAACAACAACAAAGAAGTGGGACCTAATTAAACTTAAAATGTTTGCACAGCAAAGGAAACTATAAACAGGGTGAAAAGACAACCTTTAGAATGGGAGAAAATAATAGCAAATGAAACAACTGACAAAGGATTAATTTCCAAAGTATACAAGCAGCTCATACAACTCAATACCAGAAAAACAAACAACCCAATCAAAAAGTGGGCAAAAGACCTAAACAGACATTTCTCCAAAGAAAACATATAAATGACTTCTAAACACATGAGAAGATGCTCAGCATCACACATTAATAGAGAAATGCAAATCAAAACCACAATGAGGTATCACCTCATACCAGAGACAATGGCCGTAATCAAAAAATCCACAAACAGCAAGTGCTGGAGAGTATGGAGAAAAGGAAACCCTCCTACACTTCTGGAGGGAATATAAATTGATACAGCCAATATCACAGATGATACAGAGATTCCTTAAAAAGCTAGGAATAAAACCACCATATGACGCAGCAAAACCATTCCTAGGCATATATGCTGAGGAGACCAAAATTGAAAAAGACACATGTGTCCCAGTGTTCATTGCAGCACTGTTTACAATAGCCAAGACATGGAAGCAACCTAATGTCCATTGACAGATGAATGGATAAAGAAGATGTGGTAAAGAGTGGAATACTACTCAGCTGTAATAAGAATGCATTTGAGTCCGTTCTAATGAGGTGGTTGAACCTAGAGCCTATGATACAGAGCGAAGTAAGTCAAGAAGAAATATATAAACACCTGTATTTGGAATCTAGAAGGATGGTACTGATGACCCTGTTCACAGAATAGCAGTGGAGATAGAGACATAGAGAAAAGATTTATGGACAAGGATGGAGGAGAAGAGGGAGGGAGAGGGTGAGATGAATGGAGAGAATAGCATGGATGTATATACACTAACATACACAATTATATAGTCAATGGGAATTTACTTTATGACTCTGGGAACTCAAACTGGGGCTCTAATAACCTGGGGGATTGGAAAGGGCAGGAGGTGGGAGGGAGTTTCAAGAACAAGGGGAAATATGTACACCTATGGACAGTTCTTGGTGGTGGAGAGAAAGAAATTAAACCAATATTGTAAAGCAACATCAATCCATTAAAAAGAAATAGTTTTTTAAAAGATTTATGAAAAGTTACTTTCTAACATTGCTATAGGGGCCCCTTCAAAGGTGAATTTTTTTTATTACAGGGAAAAAAAGGCTTGAATCAGAGAATCAAAACATTATGTTTTGTGGAGGGCAAAACAAGTATTTGGTGCAAGAGTAATTTCAGTTTTGCATTGATAAATGTTGCCATTTGATACTGGAATACATTATTAGATAAATAAATGTGGTTCTGTTATCTATCATTTTAATGTGCATATCTTATGTTTTTTGCCAATGAATTATTACTGGCTATTTACTTACATGTATTTTAGACTATGGAAATGATGTTAAACAAAAAGCAAATTTGAGTGATTTTCTTATTCAAGTTCAAAATGGGTCATAAAATGGTGTACACAACTCTCAACATCAGCAATGCATTTGGCCCAGGAACTGCCTATAAACATACAATGCAATGGTGACTCAAGAAGTTTTTCAGTGGAGACTAGAGCCCTGGAAGATGAGGAGCACAGCCATCAGAAGTGGACAGCAACCAACTGAGAATATCACTGAAGGTGATCCTCTTAGAACTACGCGAGAAGTTGCCCAAGAACTCAGCTTCGTTCATTCTGTGGTTATTTGGCATTTGAAGCAAATTGAAAAGGTGAAAAGCTGGATAAGTGGGTGCCTCATGAGCTGACCACAAATCAAAAAAAAAAAAAGTCATTCTGAAGTGTTGTTGTCTTTTATTCTACACAACAATACTAACTATTTCTCAATCAATTTTTACATGTGGTGAGAAGTGGATTTTATTCACTGTGACAGTCAGCTCCATGGTTGGACTGAGAAGTCCAAAGCACTTCCCAAAGACAAACTTGCATGTATAAAAGATCATGGTCATTGTAGGTGTCTGCTGCTGGTCTGATCCTCTCAGCTTTCTGAATCCCAACATAACCATTACATCAGAGAAGTATACTCAACAAATCAATGAGACACACTGACAACTGGAACGCCTGCAGTCAACATTAGTCAACAGAAAAGGCCCATTTATTCACAACAAAGACCAATGCTTCAAAAGTTGAACAAATTGGGCTACAAAGTTTTGCCTCATCTGCCATATTCACCTGACCTCTAACCAACCAGCCAGCATTTCTTCAAGCATCTTGACAAGCTCAGTCAGCACAGGATCCTTCCCAAAATACTGAAGCATGGATTTTTATGCTACAGCAATAAACAAACTTATTCCTTGTTGGCAAAAATGGGTTGACTAAATTGGTCCCCCTTCTGGTTAATAAAGAGCCTAGTTGTAATGATTTAAAATTCAGGATCTGAAGGCGTAGTTGCTTTTACACCAGTCTAATAGTACAGTAATAAAAAGGCTAAATAGTTTAGTGTGGCTAGAAAATGTATTGCCTATTTTCAGAACTCTGTAAGAAGTGGTATGTAGCTATAAGCATCTTGAATTTAAGAAATCTGATGTTTATTTTTATTTTAAGATAATTAAAAGTTCTACAAGTAGGCACTCTGTGTTTCATCAGGTGGTAGTTGATAATTAAAGAAAATGAAGATGGTAAAGAGACTAGTTTTGAGCTTTTTTGTTTGTTGCTTGGGGTCTTGGGAGTGTGCACAATGCATAGGATGTGAGATGTTAGTTCCCATATCTGTTTTGATCCTAAGCCCCCAACAGGTCAAGCTTGAGTCTTAATCAGGGGACTGCTAGTGATTTAGTGCATAGAATGGTATTTAAAAAAAGTACTAAGGGCTGAGATTCATCAGTACTGTTAGGGGTGTCAAAAAGAAGAGAGAAACTTAAAAGCCTTTAGAAAGTAAAATCAATATCATGGTTGAAGAAATAGGGAATGATGACAAGCTGAAGAGCCAAGATGTTTTAACTGGGGTCACTAAACCATGTACTGCCTATTTAGAGTAAAGGAAAACCTTATGAACTCTCATCTTTTACTAGTGTGGTTCAAAGATGACTTAAGGTGATGAGTTTCTAATCACTGAAGTCAAACAAAGTCAGAATATCACTTGCCTAAGAAATTGAATATCCAAAGGAAATCTTGAAATCATATTTTAATTCTGAGATACACTGATTAAATCTTTTGGCTGTTTTAACATTGCATAATTTCATTGAAGTATATTTTTATAAGACCAAACAGACTCTGGTTAGCTTTTATATCTCAGATAAGTAATGATTTTTTCTGTATATGAAAACAAGTATTCTAGGTATTATCCATTTTCCAGGCTGAGGCATTCAACTCAACATTCTTTCGTAAAAGAAGTACACTGTCTTTTGATATGGTACAGTTCATAAATACACCCTGTACTTATTTTCCTTAATGAAATAGGCTAAGAGATAAACACCCTTTATTAGTCATCAGTGAATTTATTGCTGTTGAAAATAAACTAATCACAATGGTACCTGGCAGTCCAGAGAAGAATGAAGTAAGTTAGTCAAAACATTTCTGTCCTCTTCATGGATCCTAGCCTTCTCGTGGCACAAGGGCTTGGGTAACTCAGTGACGCTATGAGACACGTGGAGCAGGGCTATCCAAGAGAGACAGGTTATAGTGAAGAGTTCTAACAAAATGTGATCCAGTGGAGGAGAAAATACCCACTCAAGTATTCTTCCTGCGAGAATTCTTAATTCGACAGTGTGAAAGGCCAAAAGATATGACATCTGAAGATGAGCCCCCAGGTCAGAAGGTGTCCAATATGCTACTAGGGAAGAGTGGAGGGCAATTACTAATAGCTCCAGAAGGAATGAAGTACCTGAGCCAAAGTGGAAATGACACCCAGTTGTGATGTGTCTGGTGGTGAAAGTAAAGTCTGATGCTGTAAAGAACAATATTGCATAGGAACCTGGAATGTTTGGGCCATGATCAAGGTAAATTGGATATGGTCAAATAGGTGGCAAGAGTGAAGACAGATGTTTTAGAAATCAGTAATCTAAAATGATGGGAATGGCTGTCCAGGAAGCAACACTTAGAACCAGGCATGGAACAACTGATTGGTTTAGAATTGGGAAAGGCGAACAAGAGTTTTACATTGTCACCCTACTTACTTAACTTATATGCAGAGTACATCATGCCAGATGCCAGGCTGGATGAATCACAAGCTGGAATCAAGAGAACTAGCAGCCTCAGATATGGGGTTGATACCACTCGGATGGCAGAAAGTGAAGAGGGGCTAAAGAGCCTCTTGAGAGTAAAAGAGGAGAGTGAAAAAGCTGACTTAAAACTCAACATTCAAATAACTGAGATCATGGCATCCTGTCTCATCACTTCATGACAAATAGATGGGGAAACAATGGAAACAGAGGCAAATTTTATTTTCTTGGCTCCAAAATCACTGCAGGTGGTGACTGCAGGGGTGAAATTAAAACACTGCTTGATCCTTGAAATCTGTGACAGCCCTAGCCCTAGGGTTAAAAAGCAGAGACATCACTTAGCTGACAAAGATGCATATAGGCAAAACTGGTTTTTCCAGTAGTCATGTACAGATGTGAGTGTTGGACCATATAGAAGGTTAAACACCGAAGAATTGATAATCTCAAATTGTGGGACTGGAGAAGACTCCATGAAGTTCAAGGAGATAAAACCAGTCAATCCTGAAGGAAATCAACCCTGAATATTCTTCGGAAAGACTGATGCTGAAGCTCAGTTCACCTGATGTGAAGAGCAGGTTCGTTGGAAAACAGCCAGCTCAAGGGAAGTCTTTCCCTTGTGCTGGGAAAGATTGAAGGAAAAAGGAGAAGCGAACACCAGATAATTAGATGTTTAGGTAGCGTCACCAACTATGATGTGTGTGCAGACTCTAGCAGATAATGAAAGAGAGGGGAGCCTGGCATGCTGGGGTTTACTGGACCATAACGAGTTGTGACTATATTTGTGGAGGTCAGACAAATGTGTCTCTCCTCCCCTTCAGGGAAAGACAACTAAAACCAGAATGTTATCAATAGACTGGTTCCAAATAGGAAAAGTACATCAAGGCTGTATATTGTCACCCTGCTTATTTAACTTATATGCAGAATAGATCCTGAGACACACTGGCTGGAGGAACCAAAAGCTGGAATCACGATTGCCAGGAGAAATATCAATAACCTCAGATATGCACATGACACCAACCTTATGGCAGAAAGTGAAGAAGAACTAAAGAACCTCTTGATGAAAGTGAGAGGAGAGTGAAAAAGTTGGCTTAAAGGTCAACACTCAGAAAACTAAGATCATGGTATCCGGTCCCATCATTTCATGGCAAACAGATGGGGCAACAGTGGAAACAGTGGCTGACTTCATTTTTCTGGGCTCCAAAATCACTGCAGATGGTGATAGCAGCCATGAAATTAAAAGACACTTCCTCCTTGGAAGGAAAGTTATGACCAACCTAGACAGCATATTGAAGAGGAGAGACATTAATTTGTCGATAAAGGTCCGTCTGGTCAAGGCTATGGTTTTTCCACTGGTCATGTATGGATGTGAGAGTTGGACTATAAAGAAAGCTGAGTGCTGAAGAATTGATGCTTTTGAACTGTGGTGTTGGAGAAGACTCTTGAGAGTCCCTTGGACTGCAAGGAGATCCAACCAGTCTATCCTAAAGGAGATTAGTCCTGAGTGTTCATTGGAAGGACTGATGCTGAAGCTGAAACTCTTAATACTTGGGCCACCTCATGTGAAGAAAAGAGGTGGAGAAGACCCTGATACTGGGAAAGATTGAGGGCAGGAGGAGAAGGGGCTGACAGAGGATGAGATGGTTGGATGGTATCACTGACTAAATGGACATGGGTTTGGATGGACTCCGGGTGTTGGTAATAGACAAGAAGGCCTGGCATGCTACAGTCCATGGGGTCGCAAAGAGTTGGACACGACTGAGCGATTGAACTGAACTAAACTGATCAGTACTGTTTTTGCACTGTTACTATGTGGAAAATTGAAACATGCTGATCCATGGTTATAATGATGATTTCATTAGGTTATTCTCTAAATACGTAACACTATCCTTGTTTGTGGATGTCCTAGAAAATAAACCTGGCATCTCAAACATACTACTGTGGGGTCTAGGTGTTTTTTAAGGTTATTCCTGTGCTTTTTATTTATTTATTTATTCTTTTAGCCACTCAGCATGCAAGATCTTAACTCCCCAATGAAAAATTGGTCCCATGCCCCTTGCTGTGGAAGAGAAGAGTTTAACAACTGGCCCATCAGCGAATTTCCCCATGGAGCCTTTTATCAATGTCCCGGTGTTTAGTTCAAAATGACCATCCACATTTTCCTGTAAAGTCAAATTCCATAGTTTTATAATAGTGGTACAGATAATTTCAGCTATGTCTGCTCAGTGCTTTTCCTTTTGTATAAAATAGGTGGAAGTTTTTGATCTTCTTTTTGTCACTGATGAAAGCAATTCTCAAAAGACATACATAGTACATTGCCAAGACTGTGCACGAAAAGCAAGTGGAAATCTGGACAATTTTGTGGTGCTAGAAGAATACAAAATGGAGGACCTGATGCAAGTATATGACCAGTTTACATTAGTAAGTGAATTCATTATGTGAGTACATATTTAGCTGTGTTGTGAAACATCAGTGTTTGTTTTCACTACCTAATTTATAAGAATTGATAAGACATTCACATTTTCTGTTGGTTCAGTAATAGTACATAGGAAAAATATTCCTCTTTTTTATACTTAGAAAACCTTTTATCTTTATCAAATCATTGCATATCACTGTTATTTCTTTTCAATTAGAATGGCCTAAATAATAATATTAATTACTTTAAAAACCTTTGTGTACTTTGAGAATATTATTATAGTATTATGCTACTTAATTGATACAGCCAGATATTGGTTTCTTAATTCTGTAGGTATGATCCCCCAGAAAATCAGTATGTTTTTAATACTCCTCTGCTGTCATATATTAATTATGTTTATTTAAAATTATTTCTTGTTACAAGTATTAAACTCATGGACGTATTTGATAGTGTTTTACTAATGATATGTAACATGCATGAAACCAAATTCACAAATTTGTATGCTCTGCAACTTTTCATTTCAAAGACAAGTGCATTTTCTTCTGACTTGAAAAGTCTTTGTGAATGGAAACACTTATTCCTGGCTTGTTATTATTGTTTAAATATCTTTTGTTTTAAATGTTGAAATTTAGTTGTGGTATTTTTTAAATGAATGGTGCATCAGATTGCTTAAAAGAGAAAAAAATTTTGAGAAATAGGTGCTCTAGCTGAGAAAAGTACACAGACCATTCACTAGTGAAATCTTAATTGAATTTTTACCGTTTTTTACACATTTTTTTTTTAGTTTTAATATGCCCTATCAATTCTTGTCATCAAATGATGAAGTAAAAAAAATGAGGGTAATAGTTAACAGCTCTTAAGAAATACAGCCCTCAAGGTCACAATAGCAGGTTATTGAACTTTAACTATTGAACTATTGAACTTTAAGTCTTTCTAACTCACTTGGTAACTACACTGTAGACGAGATAGAAACACTTTTGAGGAGTAATAATATACCGAAACAATTAACATACCTTACTTTTAATTTTAGGCTCCTTCAGTATCATCCTCTTCTTGATAATGGTCCATGAATATTAAATGACACCTTTTCTCACCTTCAGGAAACTTCTGCACCACTGGTTTTATAGCTTCTTAATAACAGTGCTGACTGAAAGCTATGTCTATACAACCTTCCAAGAATATTGTCAGTCAACTGGATATAGGAGAGCACTTCTCTGCTCCAGGATAGATCCGGCTTTCCTTAGTTACCATGTTTTATGCTTATCTGACAAAAGTGGCGCTGCCCAGTAGACTACTGCGTTGAAGATATCTTTTTTTTGTTTGTGTAATGTTTCTGGACTTACAAATTAGCTTTCATCTATATTTTAATCCTTGCAAAACTTTCTTTGGGAAGATACACTGCCTTCACTGGTCATATTTTTACTGAGATAATTAAATTTAAATCTTTGCTTAAGTGTTTTAATGTGGAAAATTAGAGGATAAAGGTTAGTTTTTCTTGTTGCTTTTTTTTTTTAATCACTTTTAAGTTTTTCTGTATTGTTTTGTGCCCATAATGGTTCCAAACAGAAAGTTTTTAAAATATTTAACAGCCTAATAGTGAAGATGCAAAGATAATAGGTTGCAGGTAGACTAAGGAATAAACTTCAGTTTTGTGATTTTTGTTTCTAATCTTGATACAGATTTACATTATTTATGAATACATATTTATTGCTTGAAAATATTTGTGACTGGTATGTTATTTTTCCAGGATTTACCTGCCATTAAATATAAGGAGTTCTGTAATTTTAAGCATTACTCCTTTTACATTTCATATGTGTAAATAAAACTTTAAAATTGTACAGAAATTTTACTAAAGTTGTTTCATGTTTAAAGCATTTTCCACTGTTTTAGAGTTTTTGTAAAAACCCAGATTTTGTTCCATTTCAAATCTTATTATATATATTTTATATGTACATATATGTCCACACACATGTATAACATATATGTATTTATAATACAGCATATAATTATAAAAATATAAAACAAACTTTTAATTTTTCACCTTTAAGGTAGTTTCTGAGATGCCTTCTATAAAGCATTGCTTACAAATGTATGTGTAGTTTTAAAGTAAATGTCTTTTATTCTGGTTTGTGGAGGTTGCAGTTATTGCAATGATTGCCAATAAATAAGTGCTGGAAAAATGTATAGTAGAAAATGAGTAGTGAAGTTACAATTTTAAAGGAAACGTGTAAGTTTGATAAATCTTATAGTGTAAAAGATATTGGTGATGATGGCCTCCACTCTCATAACAAATATATTAAGTGACATATTTTCTGGAATTATGTGACCTAAAATTCCATGATTTTCTGCTTGTACGACATGGTTCAGTGAGGGGAGAGGGAGAATATATTCAGTTCGTTTATCATTATTAGATTTTAACAAGCTCTGTGAAATTTTTTATTTCATATAAACAAATTACTCTTAATCTTCAACCATTTTATAACAGTTCCTGGTTTTCTGCCTATATCTTACTGAACCATTTGGCCTTTATTCTGATTTTATCACGTTTTCTAGGAGATTTCCTGAGAACTTTGGTAAAAGTTCTATAAATGAAGTGAGAATATATAATCCTATCTGATGAAAAGCCTTGATGTATTTTTTGTTTCAAATAACTTTATAGAAATAATATAAAGATGAAAGTTGTATAAATGTTACTACATTAGGTAGTAGTTTTTCAACAACTGAAAACAGTAATCATTTTATATATATAGATAAACATACACATATAGATACACATATATAATTTCAAAAGGAAATAATCTGTTTTAGTTAAGCAAAATAGTAAACAAAGAAAAATAGTGCGACTCATTATTTTAACTGCTGCATTTTTTGATTCTCCTATAAATGTTTTTATGCAAAGGTCATTGATACTAAAACTCAAAATGAACTTTTTGAAGCAAAGATTAAAATTTAGTCTTCAGGACACTTACAAAGTTAGTATATTTATAATGTATTTGTGCTCCATCTGAGTTTTTCTTAACTTCGTATTACTTACAAGGCATCTTATTGTTTCATCTCTTTTTGAGATGGTTTATTGCCAAGGTTCATATAAATTGAATTTACTGAGTTTCCCTACACATAAAAAATGACTTAGTTTTCTTTGGCTCATCTGTCAAGAATCATACTTCTCAGAATTGTAAACAGGTACAAAAGTGAAATCACATGTACCAACATCACTTAGAACTATTCATTTAGATTAATAAAGTCCTCCATTACCTGTTTTCTTTCATGAATTTTATACTGTCCTTTTGAATTGGATTTGGGGATTCTCTTGTATCTCAGTGGTTAAGAATCCACTTGCCAAGGATATACAATGGGAAAAAGACAACCTCTTTAACAAGTGGTGCTGGGAAAACTGGTCAACTACCTGTAAAAGAATGAAACTAGAACACTTTCTAACACCATACACAAAAATAAAATGGATTAAAGATCTAAATGTAAGACCAGAAACTATCAAACTCCTAGAGGAGAACATAGGCAAAACACTCTCCGACATAAATCACAGCAGGATCCTCTATGACCCACATCCCAGAATTTCAGAAACAAAAGCAAAAATAAACAAATGGGACCTAATGAAACTTAAAAGCTTTTGCACAACAAAGGAAACTATAAGCAAGGTAAAAAGACAGCCCTCAGATTGGGAGAAAATAATAGCAAATGAAGCAACAGACAAAGGATTAATCTCAAAAATATACAAGCAACTCCTGCAGCTCAATTCCAGAAAAATAAATGACCCAATCAAAAAAATGGGCCAAAGAACTAAACAGACATTTCTCCAAGAAAGACACACGGATGGCAAAAAAACACATGAAAAGATGCTCAACATCACTCATTATCAGAGAAATGCAAATCAAAACCACAATGAGGTACCATTACACGCCAGTCAGAATGGCTGCTATCCAAGTCTACAAGCAATAAATGCTGGAGAGGGTGTGGAGAAAAGGGAACCCTCTTACACTGTTGGTGGGAATGTAAATTGGTACAGCCACTATGGAGAACAGTGTGGAGGTTCCTTAAAAAGCTGGAAATAGATCTGCCATATGAGCCAGCAGTACCACTTCTAGGCATACACAGTGAGGAAACCAGACCCGAAAGAGACACGTGCACCCCAATGTTCATCGCAGCACTATTTATAATAGCCAGGACATGGAAGCAGCCTAGATGCCCATCAGCAGACGAATGGATGAGGAAGCTGTGGTACATATACACCATGGAATATTACTCAGTCATTAAAAAGAATTCATTTGAATCAGTTCTAATCAGATGGGTGAAACTGGAGCCCATTATACAGAGCGAAGTAAGCCAGAAAGATAAAGACCATTACAGTATACTAACACATATATATGGAATTTAGAAAGATGGTAACAATAACCCTATATGCAAAACAGAAAAAGAGACTCAGATGTATAGATCAGACTTGTGGACTCTGTGGGAGAAGGCGAGGGTGGGATGTTTCAAGAGAACAGCATCGAAACATGTATATCTAGGGTGAAACAGATCACCAGCCCAGGTTGGATGCATGAGACAAGTGCTCAGGCCTGGTGCACTGGGAAGACCCAGAGGGATCGGGTGGAGAGGGAGGTGGGAGGGGGGACTGGGATGGGGAATACATGTAAATCCATGGCTAATTCATTTCAATGTATGACAAAAACCACTGCAATGTTGTAAAGTAATTAGCCTCCAACTAATAAAAATAAATGGAAAAAAAAAATCCACTTGCCAGTACAGGGGACACAGATTTAATCCTGGTGCAGTGGGATCCCACATGCCTCAGAGCAAAGTAAGGCTATGTGCCACAACTACTTAGTCTGTGCTCTAGAGCCCACATACTGCTACTGAAGCCTGAAGCCTCATGCTCCACAAGGGAAGCCATTGCAGTAAGAAGCCTGAACACTGCAACTGGAGAATAGACCTAACTTGCCACAACTAGAAGAAGCACTCAAAGCAACAAAGACAGCACAGCCTAAAATAATTTTTTTTTTTTAATTTGGAGGTTTTTTTTTTATTGCAGGAGATAGAATACCTATAAATAAACTCAGGTACTTTTTTTCCATTAAAAAGTTGACATACAAAATTAGGTGAGTTTCAAGTGTTCAACATAGCAATTTACAATTTTAAAGGTTATAGTCCTTTTATAGTTACTGTAAAACATTGGCTCTCGTTTTTAATTGAAAGAAATCTGTGTATTTTGTGTGTTAATCCCTTACGATTTGCAAATATTTTCTCCCACTTATTAGGTTGTCTTGTCATTTTGTTGATGATTATCTTTGTTTTATAAATGTGTTTCTTTTTAATTACGTTATATAATGACTTTTTGCATTTATTTCTTTTATGTCAGGAGACAAATCCAAAATATTGTGTGATTTATGTCAAGAGTATTCCACCTATGTTTTCTTCTAGGAGTTTTACAGTTTCCAACTTTTTCTGTGGTCTAGGATGTGATGTAATCTAAAGACTGTTCCCTGTGCAGTTAAAAAGAAAGAGTATGTAAGTGGGTAAAGAGTCTCCTGCAATACAGGAGACACAGGAGATGCAGGTTTGATCCATGACTTGGGAAGATCCATCCCATTTAGGAAGAAAATGGTAACTCACTCCAGCATTCTTTCCCATAATCTCCCAAGCACAGAGGAGCCTGGCAATCTGTTGTCCGAGGATTGAAAAGCATCTGACACAACTGAGTGTTTATGCATATATGATAAACATATATATATAAGTCCACATGGCTTAATGTATTACATAAGGGCAGTTTTTCCTTATTAATTTTCTTTCTGGATATAGTGTCCACTTATGTAGGTGCAGTGTTAAAATCTGCTCTTTTTACAATGTTACTGTTAATTTCCCCTTTCAGGTCTGTTGCTATTTGCTCTATGTGTGGAGGTGCTCCTATGTACGTTTATATATATGCATGTGTATATATTTATTGTTTCTTGGATTAATCCCTTGGTCATTTATTGATATAATGAATATCCTCATCTCTTATAACAATCTGTGTTCTAAAATCTACTTTGTCTTATATAAGTATTCTTACCTATATAAGCTTTCCTTTGATTTCTATTTGCATAGAATATCTTTTCCATCCTCTCAGTTTTCCATATATAGATGTCTTTTAATTTGAAATGACTCTGTTGTAGGCAGTCTATAGATAGGCCCTATTTTCATGTCAGTTCAGCTGTACCTGTCTTTTAATTGGAGGATTTAGTTCATTTACATTTTAAGTAATCAGTTCCAGTTCAGTTCAGTCACTCAGTCGTTCCCGACTCTTTGCGACCCCATGAACTGCAGCACTCCAGGTCTCCCTGTCCATCACCAACTCCCAGAGTCAATCAAAACCCATGTCCATTGAGACAGAGATGCCATTCAACCATCTCATCCTCTCTTGTCCCCTTCTCCTCCTGCCCTCAATCTTTCCCAGTATCAGGGTCTTTTCAAATGAGTCAGCTCTTCACATCTGGTGGCCAAAGTATTGGAGTTTCAGCTTCAACATCAGTCCTTCCAGTGAACACCCAGGACTGAGCTCATTTAGGATGGACTGGTTGGATCTCCTTGCAGTCCAAGGGACTCTCAAGAGTCTTCTCCAACACCACAGTTCAAAAACATCAATTCTTAGGCACTCAGCTTTCTTTATAGTCCAACTCTCACATCCATACATGACTACTGGAAAAACCATAGCCTTGACTAGATGGATGTTTGTTGACAAAGTAATGTCTCTGCTTTTTAATATGCTGTCTAGGTTGATCATAACTTTCCTTCCAAGGAGGAAGTGTCTTTTAATTTCATGGCTGCAGTCACCATCCGCAGTGATTTTGGAGCCCAGAAAAATGAAGTCAGCCACTGTTTCCACTGTTGCCCATCTATTTGCCATGAAGTGATGGGACCAGATGCCATGATCTTAGTTTTCTGAAGGTTGAGCTTTAAGCCAACTTTTTCACTTTCCTCTTTCACTTTCATCAAGAGGCTCTTTAGTTTTCTTCATTTTCTGCCATAAGGGTGGTGTCATCTGCATATTTGAGGTTATTGATATTTCTCCTGGCAATCTTGATTCTAGCTTGTACTTCATCCAGCCCAGCATTTCTCGTGATGTACTCTGCATGTAAGTTAAATAAGCAGGGTGACAATATACAGCCTTGATGTACTCCTTTTCCTATTTGGAACCAGTCTGTTGTCCATGTCCAGTTCTAACTGTTGCTTCCTGACCTGCATACAGATTTCTCAAGAGGCAGGTCAGGTGGTCTGATATTTCCATCTCTTTCAGAATTTTCCACAGTTTGTTGTGATCCCCAGAGTCAAAGGCTCTGGTATAGTAAATAAAGCAGACATAGATGTTTTTCTGGAACTCTCTTGCTTTTTTGGTGATTTATCGGATGTTGGCAATTTGATCTCTGGTTCCTCTGCCTTTTCTAAAACCAGCTTGAACATCTGGAGGTTCACGGTTCATGTATTGCTGAAGCCTGACTTGGAGAATTTTGAGCAGCACTTTACTAGCGTGTGAGATGAGTGCAATTGTGTGGTAGTTTGAGCATTCTTTGGCATTGCCTTTCTTTGGGATTGGAATGAAAACTGACCTTTTCCAGTCCTTTGGCCACTGCTTAGTTTTCCAAATTTGCTGACATTTTGAGTGCAACACTTTCACAGCATCATCTTTTAGGATTTGAAATAGCTCTACTGGAATTCCATCACTTACACTTGCTTTGTTCATAGTGAGGTTCCTAAGGCCCAACTGACTTCACCTTCTAGGATGTTCGGCTCTAGGTGAGTGTGAGTGATTCATGATTATCTGGGTTGTGAAGATCTTCTTTATACAGTTCTTCTGTGTATTGTTGCCACCTCTTCTAATCTGTTAGGTCCATACCATTTCTGTCCTTTATTGAGCCCATCTTTGCATGAAATGTTCCCTTGGTATCTAATTTTCTTGAAGCAGTCTCTAGTCTACCCCATTCTATTGTTTTCCTCTATTTCTTTGCATTGATCGCTGAGGAAGACTTTCTTATCTCTCCTGGCTATTCTTTGCAACTCTGCATTCAAATAGATATATCATTCCTTTTCCCCTTTGCTTTTCACTTCCTTTCTTTTCACAGCTGTTTGTAAGACCTTCTTAGACAGCCCTTTTGCCTTTTTGCATTTCTTTTTCTTGGGGAATGTTCTTGATCCCTATCTCCTATACTGTGTCACAAACCTCCGTCCATAGTTCATCAGGCACTCTATCGTATCTGGTCCCTTAAACCTATTTCTCACTTCCAGTGTATAGTCATAAGGGATTTGATTTAGGTCGTACCTGAATGGTCTAGTGGTTTTCCCCACTTTCTTCAGTTTCAATCTGATTTTGGCAATATCTGAGCCACAGTCAAGCTCCGGTCTTGTTTTTCTGACTGTATAGAGCTTCTCCATCTTTGGCTGCAAAAGATATAATCAGTCTGATTTCAGTGTTGACCAGCTGTGTGTTATAATCCCAGTGATCCCTGCTAATCTGTTCTATTCATCCTTGTACAATTTTGGATTATCATCAGAATCTAACTGTGTTCATTGAATTTTTCTTATCTCACGGTTTGTTACTGGGTCAGTATATTTCTTACTTGATTTGTTTTTCAGTTCTGTAATTTGCATTTAGCATTTTTGTTGTTGAAATTTTCTGTTATTTGAAGTGATCTGTAAGTGCTTTTGAAGTACTTCTATGGTAGCTTATTTTAAATTCTGATACTTCAAACATTTAATTCATTTTGGGATTGATATCCATTCACTAAAATTTCATCCATTTTCTGATATATTAGCATATTTGTAAGAGATGAGTTTTCTATTACATACTAGAATTTGGGTATTGTATTATGAGATTCTGGATCCTGTTTAATCTCATTTTTTAGACAGTCAACCTATTGAGCTGAAGCTTGAGTTTTTTCTTGGTCTTTAAAGTCTACCTATCTCTACCTCTATCATTTTTGATAATTCTACCTCTATCATTTTTTATAATTCTTTTTGCCTTATAATATGCCTTTCTTTCCTTGCTTCTTTAAATGTTTCCTTATTTTCTGGCATCATAAGATGTTCCAGTTTCATCTTCTATTTTCCTTACAAATATTTTCCAACTCCTGATCAGCTGTTTCTCCAGTGAATCCTGTATTCTTCATTACAGATTGACACAGAAACCAGTATTTTGGCTCAAGTGCATTCATTCCTCTAGGGTGTTATTTCTTTTAAACTCTTTTCAGTAAATAGGTACACTCCCCCCTACCCCTCTACCCCCCAAAAAAAACCAGGCTCAAAATATCTGTGACTTATTTTTTCCACTCTGATATCCATATAAAGTTGTTTCAAATTGTGTCCTATACTAGAAGTATAATTGAGTCATCTTTGTTCACAGTTCTTTTTAACTTGAGCTTTACAGAATCTAAGCTATTTATCAAGGTTAATTAGGATATTCCTTTCCCCCTTCATCCCACCCCCATTCATTCAGTGGGCTAGATATTAACTTAGTTTCTTGTGTCACTTTTTAATCTTCTGTTTGGGGCTTCTCTAACAGCATAGTGTACTATAATGTTACAGGAGGGATATGTGATATGTAGGAAACATTTATAAGAATAATTGCATGACAGTGTCAGAAAAGTATCACTCTCAACTCATTAATTTTTCCACTTCTCAGCGATTCCCTGAAATAAGCTGATCCCTTTAGTTTATTCTCGCTACATTTTTATTTGCACACTTGAGCAGACAGATGTGCTTTGTTTCATCTTCTTCCTTATATGTAATGTAGCCTTGTTCATGTAACACTGTATAAAGTGTACAATGTAAATCATGACAAGTCAGCTATTTGGTGTTTTATTATTTTTTAAAAACTGGATATTACTCCATTGTGTGGAAGTACTTTTTTGTTTTTCTTCTTTTTATTGGCTGCAGTAGGTCTTAGTTGTGGAATGCAGGGATATTTAGTTGCAGCATGCAAGTTCTTACACATACAGGATCTAAATCACGCAGCAGTGAATGAACTTGGCGGTGGTGGGGGGGGTGAGATCTACAATGGTAGTATAGAGTCTTAGCCACTGGAGAAGCAAGGATGTTCCAAGACTTTAGGTTTTAGACTATTTTAAATTTGTATTTTTATAAAGTATCCCTGGAAACTTCCAATTTGGTCAATTCATAGAATTTTAGGTACAGTTTTACACTCAGAGAACATGGTATCTCCAGGTCTCTTTCCATAGGCCTTATGCATCTCCTGCATCCAACTATGCCTGAGCTATAGTCTGTCTATATACTAATTGCAAACACTCTTGGCATTGCAAGCCAATGAAAGAAGTCTTACCTTTTAGTGCAAGATAAGTTAAGGCTAACCATCTGGTGGACACAATTTAACCTGAAATAGGAAATTTGGATGAGGCAGGTTTTGCTGATGCAAATAATAGTGCCTAACTGAAAGTCGGTTTATGGAGTAAAGGTAAAAATAGCATTAGAGAGCAGCAGTCTTCTCTCCAATGAAAATGTGGAAAAGATGGATCTTCAACATATTAAGAAACCTGAGATGCTGGGTGAGGAATTACAGGCCACCTTAAATGGTTTGTCCAAAATACAGATAAGAATAGAGAAAGCAGCACTTACTAAGAAAATTGTGAACTATTGTGGAAATTACCACTTTTGAGAAGAAAAACATGTACCCCCTCCCCTCAATTTCACACATGGTCTGTAGTACAGTTTTATTAGATTTTCTGAAAGCTCTCTGACATGTATATGGCAGAGCTCGTCCTAAAGTGTACCATCAGTAACGAGCTTGCACCCACTGCTGACCAAAGCTCATACTGGCTTCACCAGCCCTTCATGGAGAGTGATAGTAAGTTGCATCCAGATACTATGCCGCCCAAAACAGGGCACCAAGCATGGCTTTAGATATCAATGGTGATTGAGTCACCCAGTCCAACTCTTTGGCCACATGGACTGCACCATGCCAGGCTTCCCTGTCCTTCACTATCTCCTGGAATTTGCTGAAAATCATGTCAGTTGTATCAATGATGCTTTTCAACCATCTCATACTCTTGCCCTCTTCTCCTGCCCTCAGACTTTCCAAGCATCAGGGTCTTTTCTAATGAGTCAGCTTTTCTCATCAGGTGGCCAAAGTATTGGAGCTTCAGTTTCAGCATCAGTCCTTCCAGTGAGTATTCAGGGTTGATTTCCTTTAGGATGGACTGGTTTGATCTCCTTGTTGTCAAGAGCCTTCTCCATCCAGCACCACAGTTTGAAAGTATACATTCTTTGTTTCTCAACCTTCTTAAAACATCTCTTGTATCTTCTCCATTGTTTTTTTGGAGTTCCTGGATCATCTTCAATATCATTATTTTGAATTTTTTTTTTCTGGAACATTGCCTGTCTCCATTCAGTTGTCTTTCTGGGGTTTTATTTTGTCACTTCATCTGAACCATAACCTTCTGCTTTTCCATCCTATTTAACTTTTTGTAATAGGTTTTTGTTAATAGAACTTGGGATTTTGGTCCTTCTCCCTCCTCCTGTCTGCCCTCTGGTGGATAAGGCAGTGGGAAAAAAAAACTGGATCTTGCTCTGGTGCGTAGGGCTGTGCTCAGTAGAACTTTAGTCCAATAATCCATGATGGATGGAGTTGTGCCCCTTCCCTGTTAGTCCTTTGGCCTGAGGTGACCCAGCACTGAGGTCTAACAGGCTCTATAATAGGGTTAAAGGCAAGTCCCAAGAGGGCTTATGCCAAGATGTATCTTCCAGGACTGCTGCAGCCAGTGCCCCTACCCCTGTGGTAAGCCCCTACCAACTCATGCCTCCAAAGGAGATCCTCAGATACTAAGAGGTAGGTCTGGTTCAGACTCCTGTGAGGTCTGAACATTTTCTCTGGGTCTTGGTGCACACAGGATTCTGTTTGTGCACTCCAAGAGTGAGCCTTGGTTTCCTCAGTCCTGTGGAAGCTTTGAATCAAATCCCAGACTTTATGGGAATCAAAATCAGATTTTATGAGAATTCCTAGTCTTAAGTTGGATCCCCAGACTAGGAAGCCTGACATTAGACCCAGAACTTTAACAACAGTGGGAGAACTGTTTGGTTTTATTGTTCTCTAGAGTGTAGGTAATCCACCCAACAGGTATGTGATTTGATTTTATCAAGATTGTCTTCTACCATCTTGTCATGGCTCTTTTTTTGTCTTTGAAATGTATGTATCTTTTTTCATTGGGTGCAAGCATCCTATTGTAGGTGGTTGTTCAAAGCTAGTTGCAGTTTTGGACAATGATCAATTTTGAAAGTGTATCACATAAAACTCAAATACCAGAAAGATAGGAGAGAAATGATCAAAAGTAATATTGGAAGTTGTTCATTCGCTAAGTCATGTCCAACCCCAGGTACTGCATTATGCCTCACTTTCCTGTCATTCACTGTCTCCTGGGATTTGCTCAGATTCGTGTCCACTGAATCAGTGATGCCATCCAACCATCTTATCTTTTGTCTTCTCCATCTTCTGCCCTCAGTCTTTCCCAGCATCAGTGTCTTTTCCATGAGGCAGCTCTTTACATCATACCTATCCTTCTATAAAATGTTTCCTTGATATCTTCAATTTCTTGAAGAGATCTCTAGTCTTTCACATTGTATTGTTTTTCTTTTTTTTTTCCCTTTTTCACTTAAGAGTGCTTTCTTGTCTCTCCTAGGTATTATTTGCATTCAACATTGCATTCAGTTGGGATATATTTCCCTTTCTCTTTTGCCTTTCACTTCTCTTCTTTTCTCAGCTATTTTTAAGCCCTCCTTAGACAACAATTTTGCATATTTGTGTTTATTTTGGTTTGAAATTTTTTTTGGTTACTCACTCCTGTACAGTGTTTGAACCTCTGTCCATAGTTCTCCAGGTACTCTGTCTACCTGATCTAATCCCTTTAATCTCTTTGTCACCTCCACTGTATAAACATAAAGGATTTGATTAGGTCATATCTGAATGGCCTACTGATGTTTACTCCTTTCTTAAATTTAAGTCTGAATTTTGCTATAAGTATCTGATTATCTAAACCACAGACAACTCCAGGACTTGTTTTTGCTGTTTAGAGCTTGTCTGTTTTCAGCTGCAAATAAAATAATCTGATTTAAGTATTAGACATCTGGTGATGTCCATGTATAGAGTCATCTCTTGTGTTGTTGGAAGAGAGTGTTTGTTACGACCAGTGCATTCTCTTGGCAAAAATCCTGTTACTGTTTTGTACACCAAGGCCAAACATAACTGTTACTCTAGGTATCTCTTGACTTCTTTTACTGGTGTTAAAACTAGAAGGTCTTATAGATCCTCAAAAAACTGTTAAACTTCAACTTCTTTAACATTAGTGATTGGGGCATACATAGATTACTGTGATGTTGAGTGGTTTGCCTTGGAAATGAACCAAGATCATTCTGTGTTTTTGAGACTGCACCCAAGTACTGCATTTTGGACTCTTATTCACTGTAAAAGCTATTCCCTTTGTTCCAAGGGATTCTTGCCCAAAATAGTAGATATAATGGTCATCTGAATTAATTTGCCCATTCCTGTTCATTTTATATCACTGATTGTTAAGATGTTGATGTTCACTCTTGCCATCTACTGCTGAACCGTGACCTATTTATCTTGATTCATTGACCTAACATTCCAGGTTCCTATGTAATATTGTTCTTTATAATATAATACTTTCACTACCAGAAACATCCACAACTGAGCATAGTTTCTGTTTGGCCTATACACTGCATTTTTTCTGGAGCTGTTTTCTCCACTCTTCCTCAGTAGCATACCAACCTGAGGGCATCACCTTCTAGTGTCATATCTTTTTCCCTTATCATACTGTTCATGTTCATGAGGTTCTTGTGACAAGAATACTGGAGTGATTTATAATTTCCTTCTCCAGTGGATCACATTTTGTTAGAACTCTCCACTGTGACATGTTCATCTTGCTCAGCATGGATCATACCTTCATTGAGTCATTCTACTAAATTTTAAATGAGTTAAGAGATATGTTAAAATGAGTTAAGATTATGAGTTAAAAGAAAAACCCATGCACTGAAACTTAACACAACATTGTAAATCAACTCTACGCTAATAAAAATTCTTAAACTTTCCCCAAAGCAGCATAACATTATAAATTAGCAACGTTGAAACAATTTTTTAAAACCTACAAATGAATATTGATAGCACCATTATTCATAATTGCTCAAAATTGGGAGTAATGAAACAAACTTCAATGGGTACATGGATACAGTTACTGGTATGGTTCATCCATTCAATGGAGTATTGTTTGGTGATTGGAAGAAATGAGCTTCAAAGACATGAAAAAATGTTCCAACCTTAAATTAGTTAAATTAGATGACTAGAAAGGTCTACAGACTATATGATTTCAACTCTAAGATGGTCTTTTGAAAAGTAAAAATGTGAGAGTAAAAGATCATATGGTGTGAAAGTTAATTGGAGAAGGAGTGAATAGGTAAACTACAGACAGTCAAATTTCTGAACAATATTATAATAGTAAATGCATGTTGCACATTTTTCCCTTTAGTCGAAGTTACTTAGAAAAATAAGCAGGCTTGAATGGTTTTTTTCTTGTGGTTTCATGAGCATTTTCAGCCTTTTGTTGCCAATGTGATGTTCAGTAAGATAAGTACAAGGCACACAAAAAGTCACACTCCTCAAAGATGTTAAATTACAGTTCCATATATCCTACTGAGCATGCTCTTAAGAAAACAGTACAAGCAGCCCCTACTGTGCCTGACAAAGAGACTGAAATTCTCTCTTTATTGCCATATGGTCAGATTGGTTGTACAAGATTCTGCCGCTTGTTTTGAGGATCCAGTTGACTGTGATAGAAAAGGCTGAAGGAAATACTGGTTGTGGGGACTTTGTGGGAGTGATGAGGTCTGTCCTGCAGACATGAAGTGCAAAGAACTTTAGCCGCCAGGATCTCACAGAACAAGGTAGCTCAGATTGCATGTGTGTGGAGGGGAGAGCCAGGCTTGAGACATCTGTTCTGAACCGCAGCCACCAGGGACGCAGTCCCTTGGCATCTGTCCAGATTAGAACTGGGACTTTGGCAATCACTGCCTCATCACCGATCCAGACACTACCAACTAAATGTTCTTGGGACTTGCTTTTGTTCTGAAATTTTTCTACCAGCAGGGGTTGGACCTTCCTACACCTTCCCCACCACGACTGTGGTCTGACAATGGTTTCCACTGTCTGCTACTGTCCTGTGATACCCAGGTGAACAAGCAGAACAGTGAAACTCAACTAGTGGAAAGGTGGGAAGGAGGGTTCCCCTCTGAGACATCACAGGTCAGCAACCTGCCCTTCTTCCCAGACCAGCTGGGGAGGCAGAGTAAGGGGAGGGTCTGTAGCAGCTGGAGAAATTCAAACCTGTGGTTAGTAGTCCCTTTTCCAAGCAAAGGAACAGGTTAAACAGGAATGTCCTTGTAAATATGACTGGTTACCTGCTTTTGTAAACAAGGCAGCACCTTTGAAAAGTCGCTGGGAGATGGGACACCTGCCTGTACTTTTCTCCAGCTAAGCATGCAATAGAAAGCATGCTGAGACTGTTATCTTTTTGAAAAGAAAAGGATTAAAAGAAGGAAGAACTTTTCCAGGCATATTTTTACACACAGATTTTTTTTTTTTTAACACGGATTTTTTTAAACCAAGGACACAGGATACTTTATGTATTCTGTAAAGATAGTTGAATCCATTTTTTTTTAAGTTTTTATGCCATTAGAAAATAAAATACGAACACAAACCATGAGGAGAAAGAGTACTTCACAGCTGAACCACACTGTCGTGTTGTCCTGAAGGACACTCCCAATGAAGCCAGAAGCCAAGTGAAAGGCATCACAGGCAACCAAAGATTGATGAGACAAGGCAATGCAAACCTCGGGAAATTCACATGCTGCAGCCCATGAAATGTGTCCGGCTCATGTTGACCCCATGACTGCACCACGGCCAGGCCTCCCTGTCTGTCACCAACTCCTCAAGCTTACTCAAACTGATGTCCATTGAGTTGATGATGCTATCCAACCATCTCATCCTCTGTCCTCCCCTTCTCCTGCCTTCAGTCTTTCCCAGCGTCAGGGTCTTTTCACATAAGTCAGTTCTTTGCATCAGGTGGCCAAAGTATTGGAGTTTCAGTTTCAGCATCAGTCCTTCCAGTGAATATTCAGGAGTGCTTTCCTTTAGGATGAACTGGTTGGATCTCCTTGCAGTCCTAGGGACTCTCAAGAGTCTTCTCCAACACCACAGTTCTTTGGCGCTCAGCTTTCTTCACAGTCCAACTCTTACATCCATACCTGACCACTGGAAAAACCATAGCCTTGACTATTATGTTATATCACCCATTTACATTTAAGGTAAATCAATTGATAATCCTGTTGTTTACTTTGTTGTTTTGGGTTCGAGTTTATACACCCTTTCTGTGTTACCTGTCTAGAAAAGATCCTTTATCAGTTGTTGGAGAGCTGGTTTAATGGTGCTGAATTCTCTCAGCTTTTGCTTGTCTGTAAAGCTTTTGATTTCTCCTTCATATTTGACTGAGATTCTTGCTGGGTACTGTAATCTGGGTTGTAAGTTTTTCTCTTTCATCACTTTTAAGTGTGTCTTGCCATTCCCTTCTGGCCTGAAGAGTTTCTATTGAAAGCTCAGCTGTTTTCATTTTGGGAATCCCCTTGTGTATTTGTTCCTTTTCCCTTCTTGCTTTTAATAGTTGCTCTTTGTGTTTGATCTTCATTATTTTGATTAACAGGTGTCTTGTGTTTAGCCTGTTTGGGACTCTTAGGTTTTGTGGACTTGGGTGGCTGTTTCTTTCCCCATTTTAGGGAATTTTTCAAATATTGTCTCCTCAAGTATTTTCTCATAGGCTTTCTTTTTGTCATCTTCTTCTGGGACTCCTATGATTCGAATGTTGGTGAGTTTAACATTGTCCCAGAGGTCTCTGAAGTTGACCTCATTTCTTTTAATTCTTTTCTCTTTGAAAAAACAAGTTTTTACCACAATCCCAGCAAATACAGATCATGGGTAAAGTAAAAATGTTTATATTAGTGGAATTAGTACTGTGGCTTTCTCACAGTGCTCACAGCAATTCAGTGCTAGGTGGTTTAGGAAAGCACAGATATCAATTAGATGTAGTTCCTTCAAACTCAGTCATCAGTTTGTGTTTGATGACTGTGGTTGAAGAGAATGGGCTGCCTTTCTGGGTACCTGGTGTCCTCTGCCAGTGTTCAGAAGTTGTTTTGTGGAAGTTGCTCAGCATTCAAATGATCTTTTGATGAATTTGTAGGGGAGAAAGTGGTCTCCTCCTCCTACTCCTCTACCAGCTTCTTGGGATATTCTGTGGAAAGCCAGAATTTAAAAAGCAGAAAGAGTAAAAAAAGGGCAGAAAGAGAATATATATTATTTCCAATTACAATCTATATTTAATTAAAAATACCAAGGCAAAAAAAAAAAAATACAAGAAAGCAAGAGGCGATATCCTTAGTAGTGTGTAAGCCTACTGAGTAAACATATCTACTGAAAACACTGAATGGAAAAGAAAGCTTATAAATATGTTCCCAGTGGTGCCAAAAATTTTTACTTTTCTTGGTGTAAAAAAATAAATAGAAATTTAACACAGATTTACTTGCCTGGTCATTACTAATAGACCTCCAAAAATGAGCCCGAAACAACTGAGAAAAGAGCAATAAGAATATAGACATTAATTATTTTAGACAAAACAAGTTAAATGCTCCCAACAAAGACAGACTAGCTGAATGGATACAAAATCAAGATCCTAATATAGAGTGCTTGGTAGAGGCTCATTTCAGAGCTAGAGATAACATACAGACTTAAAGTGATAGGGCAGAAGAAACATTCCATGCATACTGAAATCAAAAGAAACCTGGAGTAGCAATACTTAAAGTAGACTAAAATAAAGACTATTATAGGACTCAGTGGAGGACATTACATATTGATTAAAAAATCAATAAAATGAGGCTGAGCCACAAGCTTTCATAAATTATGAAAAGTGAAATCATACCATACACCTACAACCACGTGCTATGAGAAAAATACAAACATGGAGGCAGAACAATGTACAACTAAACAGCAAATAAATCACAGAAGAAATCAAAGGGGAAATAAAATGTACCTAGAGATAATTGAAAACAAAACACAGTACTGGAGAAAAGAGAAATAGAGACTCCAGTCTTGGAGGGCACAAACAACATCTTACACCAAGGCCTAGAGAAAAGGAGCAGTGACCCTGCAGGACACCGAATCAAAACTATCTGCTAGGGTTGCGGAATCTCCAGTGAAGGTGTGTTTCAGCAGGGGCTCACTATAGACATGGGGGGACTGGCAGCAGTTGTCCTGGAAGGTTGGAGGTCCATACTAACCCTACGATAAAGCCTGTTCACCAAGAGCTAGGACATCTCAGGCAAAAAACTGAAAAGGAGAGACAACCCCACCCATTAGTGGATAACCAGATTAAATTTATAGTTAGCAAGGCCCTGCCCACCCCAGAAAGACCCAGTTTTCCCCAACAAGTCCTTCCCATCAGGAAGTTTACACAAGCCTCTTAGCCTCATCTATCAAAGGGCAGGCAGAAGACAGAGGAAGAAACAACCCCATGGTGTCTAGAACAAAAACCACATCACAGGAAGTTAACCAGGATGAAAAAGCAAGAGAGTTTTGTTCCAGATTAAAAAACAATTAATACCCCAGAAAAATGAATGAAGTAGAGATAGGAAACCTAGAAAAAAGAATTTAGAATAGTGATAGTGAAGATGATTCAGGATTTCAGAAAAAGAATGGAGGCAAAGATTGAGAAGATGCAAAAATTGTTTATCAAAGACATAGAAAAAGTAAGGAACAGAGTAAGCTAAATAATGCATTAGAAGGAATCAGTAGCAGAATAAGGCAGAAGAATGGATAAATGACCTAGAGGGCAGAATGGTGGAAACAACTGCTGTAGAACTGAATGTAGGAAAAATAATAATAATATAAAAGTTGCCCAAGAGACCTCTCAGACAACACCAAACACACCAACATTCAAACTATAGGGGACCCAGAGCCAGAGAGAGAGAGAGAAAGGAACTGAGAATATATTTGAAGAGATAAGAGATGAAAACTTCCCTAACATGGAAAAGGAAATAGCCAATTTCAGGAAGCACAGAGTCCCAGGTGGGATAAATCCAAGGAGAGGTACTGGAACCCTCTGCTGGGATGGGGGTGCACAGGCTCTGCAGGGTTGGCAGGTGTGCAGTGAGTGCATCTGGGGAGCGATGGCACCTGGTGCAGGCATCCTGGGGTAGAGCTGGCAAGAAAGCGATGGGGCTCCATGCGCTATTGCTTCTTGCGGTGCTGGCTTCAGTAACCCTCCTTGAATTTTCTGTGGGGAAATTTAGATACCTGGAGCTCAAGAAGCCCTTTCCAGAGGAAGCTATTTTGCGTCATATTTCCAGCAATGTCACTTTTGTTATTTTCCAAATACACTCACAGTATCAGAACAATTTCTTTTTCTGAGACAATCCTTCCTAATACCTCCAGGATGGCAATGACAAATGACTTGTTTCCATTCTTGGACTCTGGTCTAATTACTCTCATCTAATGGAAACATGGAGAGGGTGATGACACCCCACTCCAGTACTCTTGCCTGGAAAATTCCATGGACAGAGGAGCCTGGTAGGCTTCAGTCCACGGGGTCGGTAAGAGACACGACTGAGTGACTTCAATTTCAGATTTCACTTTTCATGCATTGGAGAAGGAAATGGCAACCCACTCCATTGTTCTTGCCTGGAGAATCCCAGGGATGAGGTTGCACAGAGTCGGACATGACTGAAGCGACTTAGCAGCAGCAGCAGCAATGGAAACCACTCCTTTGTCAGCAGTGTATGTGTGCTTGGCACTTGTAGATGTTAGACCTTGAGCCTGTCCAAAAATGTGGCCATTCCACTCTCCTACTTGGAAAGTGATCCTATCCCTGGTGGCTATAATTTGGAATTTGAAATAGATATCGACGCTAGTATTTACTTGGAGTATAGTTTCTTTGAAACAACTATAAAATTTGTTCCAGCAAATCTAGGCTACGCAAGAGACACAGATCCTCTGCTATGTGACGTCAAGATGGATTCAGGCTCCACATGGAGGTTGCAGTGTGATACCTATCAGTTTTTTCTGCCAGAGAATGACCACACTGAAGAGGCATTGCTGAGGCACCTACACAGGATGGCCGAGGTGCCTCAGGTACAGACCAATGCTGTCAAGGTGGTCACCATAACAGCTGATGAAAAGTGTTTCCTTCTCTTTGAAGACAAGGTGTAATTTACAGTGTTATCATTTAGGGTCCATTTCTAAACACATCCATGGCTTATGTCCCTGCTCACATGTATGCATGCAGGTTTGAACAGAGGAGGGTAATTGTTCTTCCCTTGGAAGAGTGTATACCAAAGTCTTCTTGATTCTTTTTGCCCTGCTTAGGCTCTTCATCTTTCTTTGGATACAAATTCTGAAAAACAAAACTATTTTTTATAGGCTTTATCTTCATGGGGTTCTTCTTTCTTAAAAAAATAATTTGTTTTATTTGGAGATAATTACTTTACAATATTATGGTGGTTTTTGCCATACATTGCCATGAATCAGCCAGGGGTGTACATGTGTCCCCCATCCTGAACCCCCCTACCACCTCCCTCCCCATCCCTTCCCTCTGGGTTGTCCCGGAGCACCAGCTCTGAATGCACTATTTCATGACACCTAGTAAATATGATGTCCGGCTGATTGTGAGGGCCATAGCTGGAAGCATCAATGGAATTTCCTTGGTAGCTACTTGGTGGTGATTCGTAGTCCTCATGCTCTGCATGCTGTGTGTCATACTGGTGCTGGGCTTCCTCACTGCAAAAGTGGTTTTCTTCACCCCCCTGAGAAACCCAAAGATTTTTCCATGTCGACGTGTTATTCTGGGTGACCTTCTCTTGTATAGCCATTTTCATTCCGGTGGTTTTCATGGGCTGCTTATGAACACTGAATATCCTGAGTTGTGGATTCATTGGCTCCTTATTTGGTGGTCTTGGCCATGGACAGTTACCTGTACATAAGCCTTTTTTAACATTACTTTGAAGGTATATTCAGGAGAACTCTCCACGTGGATTTCTGCAGAGTGTTCATGAATATTCCTTTCCAAATGAGTGATTTTATTATCCTGGCAGTATACCAGATGCTGGCTGTAAATGGAATTATGCTACAGATTTAAAGAGAAAGGGCGCTGTTTTTCCCTCCCCATGCATACAAGTTATGAAAGCAAGAGCATGAGCGCAGAGTGACAAACATTCTTGGACACAAGCTACTACATCCCTCTACTGAGACAGAGGCCCTACAGCTGATTAGCCCAGAGCAAAGGGCTCTTCCAGAAGAAACAGCCAGATGAAGAGAGAACACCCTTGCTTCTGTAGATGCCAGAGTGCCTGGTCAGGCCAATCTAGAAGTACAACCCAGGCACCGACTTCGGTTTGGTGTTGCTGCCCACCTGCTTCTGCAGTCTCTGGAACAAGCCCACTAAGAAACCGGCTCTGCCTCCATGCTTTGTACAGTACTATGGTCTCTTTTTTGATAGAGGGTAAGGACATGCCTGGGAGATGACAGTAATTCCACGTGAGAGTAAGGTGGCCATAATGTTGGTGGCAAGGAGGTTTTTCTATATTACCAAATGCATAAGAAGCTACATTTTTGGTTTACAAGTATGTGTCAGCTTACTCCATTAAATAGATACACTTTTTTAAATGGAAATTAAAAAATAACCATTGTTCTGTTTAAAAAAATGCAGCAAAACACCAAGGGGTAATACATAATACAGCAAGATGCATATTAATCAAAATGATGAAAATTAAAGACAGATAAAATATTAAAAACAAGAGGAAAACAACAAATAACATACAGAGGAGCTTACATCAGATTATCAGCTGATTTCTCAACAAACTCTACAAACCACAGTTTTACCTATATGCATCTTTGTCAGCTAAGTGATGTCTCTGCTTTTTAACCCTAGGGCTAGGGCTGTCACAGATTTCAAGGATCAAGCATGTTTTAATTTCACCCCTGCAGTCACCACCTGCAGTGATTTTGGAGCCAAGAAAATAAAATTTGCCTCTGTTTCCATTGTTTCCCCATCTATTTGTCATGAAGTGATGAGACAGGATGCCATGATCTGTTTTTGAATGTTGAGTTTTAAGTCAGCTTTTTCACTCTCCTCTTTTACTCTCAAGAGGCTCTTTAGCTCCTCTTCACTTTCTGCCATCAGAGATTGTCCAGCTCTCCCATCTGTACATGACTACTGGAAGAACCTACAACCAAGAATTCCCTACCCAACAAGACTCTAATTAGGATTTCATGAAGGTATGAAGCCTTTCCGGACCAACAAAAGTTGAGAGAATTCAGCACTACCAAACCAGCTTTACAAGAATTTTCCGCTCAGTCATCCATATGACAAGGTCTCTCCCCTCATGCCCATCAGGTCTTTGCTCCCATAGGCCACCAACCAGTGAGGGCTGGACAGAGAGGCACAAGCTACATGCTCAGGGTGAGGACAAGGCCTGAATGCCCTGAGGACAATCTGAGGGAACTAACGAGAGACAGCAACCCAAACTGTGGGATAGCCAAAGACAAACAAAAAGAGAGCCTTCATGTGAAAGACTCTAACCTATTGCAGCCGGGCTTGCTCACAGAACAAAGGATTGACCGAATACAATAGGAGAGCCGGTCACTAAGGCACCATGAGGCCTGTGCAGGGAAAAACAGAAAAAAAAGATTCCTGCGGCCAACCAGTGACTAATCTTTTGACAATTCCTTGAATAAGGAAGGCTCTCTTTAGGATGGCTCAGCAGTGACCCCTAGGCTCTTGTAAATCAATCTGGACTGAGAGAAGAAAGATGAAAAGTAGCAGAGAAGACTAGTGGCCAAAGAGTTGGACTGGGTGACTCAACAACCATTGATATCTAAAGCCATGCTTGGTGCCCTGTTTTGGGCGGCATAGTATCTGGATGCAACTTGCTATCACTCTCCATGAAGGACTGGTGAAGCCAGTATGAGCTTTGGTCAGCAGTGGGTGCAAGCTCGTTACTGATGGTACACTTTAGGACGAGCTCTGCCATGTACATGTCAGAGAGCTTTCAGAAAATCTAATAAAACTGTACTATAGACCATGTGTGAAATTGAGGGGAGGGGGTGCATGTTTTTCTCTTCTCAAAAGTGGTAATTTCCACAATAGTTCACAATTTTCTTAGTAGGTGCTGCTTTCTCTATTATCTGTATTTTGGACAAACCATTTAAGGTGGCCTGTAATTCCTCACCCAGCATCTCAGGTTTCTTAATATGTTGAAGATCCATCTTTTCCCCAGTTTAAATGTAACATTTTAAATGACTTTCTTTAGAAACTGAAAGTCTCATATTTCCATCCAGAAACTAGAACATATTGAGGGAAAGAGTATAAAATCTTCCAATAGAATGGATGCAACAGGTTCAGATACTTAGGTGCTCCTGTAGTAATTAAGGCCCAAACGTATGCACAGAGGATACCAATGAATCAGGGGATTGCACAAGAATTATCATACTGCCTGATGTCCATGCATATCTGCTCCACCCCTGCTGTTCCATTGGTCTGAGGGGAATTGATGACTTCACAAGTGGACCATATGATTTAGAACATAGACACTGGCAGTGCCGAGAAACCAAACACACCTAGCCAGGCCACTCCCAACACATAGGTTAGGAAGATAGGCTAGGACAAGAAGGAAAAAAAAAAAGTCACTAACCAGGGCAAAGAACAGCCCCCAGAAGGAATAATAGGGCATTTCTCCCAATACTGAACCTGTGGGATGCAGTCAGAGCGCTGATTGGACCACAGTATCCCCAAAGCTGGTGCCAAATAGGGACAGTAGGAGAATCAAGCCAGTTAAAGGGACTTTTCAAGTCCTTCTTTTAGTTAAGTAGCACATAATGCCCAAGAGATGATCTATCTTGTCCAAGGTCATAGAACTAGTGAAAATATCTCCCATATTGTACATTTACATTCTCAGAATACATACCAACAGAGTGCATGGCTGAGGCCTTGGAGTTCAGTCAAGTTTGGCTATTTTGTTTTTTTAAATGGAAAGACCCAAGGCTAGATCGTGTGAGGTTCACCTTGCAGCCACACTCAGTTGCCTCCTTTTGGTCGCCTAAGGAAACTAGAAACAACTCACTTTGTTTTATTTCAAGAACACAAGTTTTCCAAACTTTGTGAATTTTTTAAAATGCCAAAGCAAATTTCAGTTGATTCTTTTAAAATATTTTATTTATTTATTTTGACTGTGCTGGGTCTTTGGCGCTGCACAGCCTTTTCTCTAGCATTTTCTCTCTAGGTGTGGTGCTTGAGCTACTCATTGCCGTGGTTTTTCTTGCTGCAAAGCACGGGCTCTAGAGCACAGGCTTAAGTGTTGTGGTACATGGACTTAGTTGCCTCAAGGCTATGGGATCTTCCTGGATCAGAGACTGAATCTTTGTCTCCTTCATTGCCAGGTGGGTTCTTTACCACTGAGACACCAGAGAAACTCAGATTTCAGCAGCTTCATAGTTTGTTTCTCCCTGGTAATTATAATTGGGCTACTCCAGTGTATGGTTTCTTTTTCTTCCCCTTCAAAACAAAACTACTTTCTTTCTAATAAGACATATACACTTAGGAAATGTCTGGTAGTTCTTTGGTGGACCTCCCTTCCTGCAGTAGTTAGAGCTCCCTAGGTCATTTATGGAGAAGGCAATGGCAATCCACTCCAGTACTCTTGTCTGGAAAATCCCAGGGATGGAGGAGCCTGGTAGGCTGCAGTCCATGGGGTCGCAGAGTTGGACATGACTGAAGCGACTTAGCAGCAGTAGCAGCTGGGCATTCATATCTGCTTTCCCTAGTGAGAAGGGTAGGGGTGGGGACAGTGAGGAATTCTGATGGGCAGTTCTATTCTCCCTGATGGACAGAGTTATAGTCTTTCCTAACTCAAACAAGTTAGAGTTCTTAGCATGTTGCTCCAGCTCTCATCAGTCACCTAAGTCTTCCTACCATGCTGCCATTAAAGCCCATTCAATATCCATTTGATATACCAACAAAAGCACAGTGTTCAAGGTACAGGTAACCAGTGAAGAAATGAGTGAAGGTAATACAGCTCTTCTCCAAACAACAGTGGCTTTCAAGTTTCTAGAATACACCTTTCCTTAAATAGACCATAAAATATAGAAAGGATAAATGCAGTCTATGTGGAATAGAGGATAATCTTCCAGCCTGCACTGTGGTACAGAAGCTTCATATTTGCTCACCACACAATCCCCATAAGAACTGCTCCAAAAAGGCCCACGTGGCCTCCCACCTGGCTTAGAATGAAGCACCCACTGCTTTGGCACTGGCTTCTTGTACTAATTAGCAAACCTGAATGATAAGGCAAAAGTTCAACTATTCAAGTATATAAAATGTTCAACATCAGGTAGTTGCTGATTTGCATCTATGCCACTGCAGAAGTTAATCCCTTTCACTTTTACTACTTCATGAGTAGAAGTTAGCAGGGGTAAACTGTTGTCTAAAAGTTGCCAGGAGGGTTTTTTTTGTTTTTATTACTATGTACTCTTCACTTTTTTAGAAAAAAACAGCTCCTCCTTGCCCCCACCCCCACACACACACACACAACCACAGAAAAAAACAGATTCCCTCTAACTGAATAGTAGCCTCTTGTCTTTTTAAATAATGGCTATGGATGTGAGAGTTGGACTGTGAATAAAGCTGAGTGCTGAAGAATTGGTGCTTTTGAACTGTGTCTTCTCAAGAGAAGACTCTTGAGAGTTGCTTGGACTGCAAGGAGATCCAACCAGTCCATCCTAAAGCAGATCAGTCCTGGGTGTTCATTGGAAGGGCTGATGCTGAAGTTGAAACTCCAATACTTTGGTCACCTCATGCGAAGAGTTGACTCATTGGAAAAGACCTTGATACTGGGAGGGATTGGGGCAAGGAGGAGAAGGGGATGACAGAGGATGAGATGGCTGGATGGCATCACCAACTCGATGGACATGGGTTTGAGTAAACTCCGGGAGTTGGTGATGGACAGGGAGGCCTGGCGTGCTGCGATTCATGGGGTTGCAAAGAGTCGGACATGACTGAGCAACTGAACTGAACTGAACTGAAATTCCCAAAACCTTATATTCATTGATTCCATTGTTCTTTGGACTTAACCTTAAAAAGCCAAAGTGAAATCAGGATCCATTTGTGGTTCTGGGATTGAAAATTTTCAGATCAATAAAGAAGTGATAGAAATGAGGATGGTATTTCATCTCCATAAATATTCTAAGCAATATACTTTTCTCAAATGACAGTCTCATGAGGACTCTTATTTGTCCTTTGGGAAGTTTTGTGTCCAAGTGTGCACTAGTATATACGTTTATATATCCTTGCATTTTTCACTTTTTTCCTCCTCAGATGCATTGCCTAATCCAGAGACTTAGCATTCTTCCATTTCTCTCACCTCATACTGAAGTATAGAGCCATAAAGAGTTCATCTTTCCCAGTGTTTTGGTTTGTGTTCCTCTACCCCATCCCTGAAGCCTAGTTCAGATCTCCAAAATAGTTTACTACCACTTGTGCCACAGCTTGTTGAATGGATGTAGCTGTGTGCCAAAAACATTTAAATTTACTTTGTATGGTTTTCTCATGATTAGACTTCATCCCCATTGCCCCTGTGAAAGATGTTCAAATATAAGAACCATTGTTTGTTCATAAACTGTAAAAAAATAAATAAACAAATGGGTACTGGAATAGATTTCATGTAAAGATTGTAATTTCTTAGTGACTGCCTTAGTTCATATACTTGTTGATGACAGAGGTCTAAATTTAAATCCTTGCACTGCCACTGATGAGATAAGTGCTAGCTACCTGCTGTAATAGGTGCTTGATAAATACCTCCAGAAGCATTGCAACAATTTCTAATAGTGTATAGAAGTCTTTATAGCCATAAAAGTTGTATTCAAATTTGTCCATGTTTAGAACCAAAGGAGACAAATGGTAGTTATGAAAGTTATTTTTTTCTTAATAGGAACTTAACATTTCAAAAAATCTCCAGTAATTTTATTATCTGTACATTAATAATCAAAACAATTATGTACCTCCAGTCATTGATTTTAATTTATTCTCAACAATATGCTGAGGCTCTCTTCATGTTCCTGACTTTAAATCAGCATGAACATTACCTGTATCATAGACTCTTCATGCACTGTCAGTGAGCTTTTACCAAATCTTCAATACATAGAAACACACAGAGCTGTGGCTCTGGCTGGCTGTCAGTCACTGGGGATCTGTACTCACCATCCCACTGATGCACCCAGCACAGGCAGTTTTTTTAATCTGCCTGTACAGTTCTTTCACTGAGCTTACAGTATAGAAGCCTTCTGCCAGCAGAATGATCTCATACAAGAAGAAACAGGATGTACTTCCATAGATGACATAATGCATCAGTTGTATTCTGTGAAAAGATTTAAAGTGGTTACATTCATGGCCTGGTGAACAGGTGATTTTGGCCTCTGGAGGGAGGCTGTGAGGGTGGGTGACATCCTGTGACAGCCAGTCCATGGTGCTGCAGGCAGGCATCCCTATCCAGACTACCAAAACCTGGGCCCTTTTTCCAAGGTGGGCAACCTTCCCAGACAAGGGAGGAGTTTCCTTTGGGCAGGGCCTTGTTGGACTTTTCGTACTTATCAGATGAGATTCATCCACATGTAAGGAGATGTAGACATTGACAAATTACAATCATTTATCCAGGACTCATATTTGACAACAGGCAATATTGTCCAATGATAAAACACTCAACAAATAGGATTAGAAGGAAACTACCAAGGATAATAAAAACCTACATCAGACTCATAATAAATGATGAAAATGAAGTATTTCTTCTATGATGACGATGCTTGCTTTTAGCATTTCTTTTCAGCATTGCAATGGAAATCCTATACAGACCAATTAGGAAAGAATAAAAAATAAGAAGCATCTAAGTTAGGAAATAAGTAAAATTATCTCTGTTTTTCTTGATATGCTCTTATATGTAAATAAATTTTATGATCTCACACACAAACACACAAGCAAAACTTCTAGAACTTTAATTAGTGAAGAGGCAGGGATGCAGAGACATTACCTTCTATATGAATCACTTATCAATGTGAAAATGAAGTTAAAATTCAAATTAAAGTGGTATCCAAAAGATAACTTAAATGTTTAATATTAAGTTAACCAAGAATATAAAAGAGTTGTGTGATGAAAACTATAAAACACTTCTGAAAGAAATTGAAGAATAAAATAAATGGAAAGACATCATGTTCATGGACTGAAATTATAATACTATTAGGCTGTCATTTTTACCCAAAGTGATATACACATTTAATGTACTCAGTGTGAAAACCTGAATTTTTTTTTTGAAATAGAAAAACACATTCTCAAATTTTTTTGGAATCTCAGAGAACCTCCTGGAATAACAGGCAAACAAATCTTGAAAAAAAGAGGAGCAAAAGCAAAGGGTTCATACTTCCTGATTTCAAAACTACTACAAAAATACAGTAGTGAAGACTGAAGATTGTTGCTGTTCAGTCTCTAAACTATGTCTGATTCTTTGTGACAGCATGAACTGCAGCACTCCAGTCACCCCTGTCCTTCACTGTCTCCTGGAGTTTGCTCAAACTCATGTCCATCAAGTCAATGATTCCATCCAACCATCTCATCCTCATTGTCCCCCTCTCCTCCTACCCTCAGTCTTTCCCAGCATCAGGGTCTCTCCCAATGAGTTCTTCACATCAGGTAGCCAAAGTATTGACACTTGAACATTAATCGTTCCAATGAATATTCAAGTTAATTTCCGTTAGGATTGACTGATTTCATTTCTTCACAGTCCAAGGGAGTCTTGAGTCTTCTCTAACACCACACTTCAAAAGCATCAATTCTTCGGCACTCAGCCTTCTCTATGGTCCAACTCACATCCATACGTGACTACTGGAAAAACTAGCTTTGACTATACAGAGTTTTGTCTGCAAAGTAATATCTCTGCTTTGAATATGCTATCCAGGTTGGTCATAGCTTTTCTTACAAGGAGCAAGCATCTTTTAATTTCATGGCTGCAGTCACCATCTGTAGTGATTTAGGAGCCCCCCAAAATAAAGTATGCCACTGTTTCCATGGTTTCCATTTATTTTCCATGAAGTGATGGGACCAGAAACCATGATCTTAGCTTTCTGAATGTTGGGTCCAGAAGCCATGATCTTAGCTTACTGAACGTTGGGTTTTAAGCCAACTTTTTCACTCTCCTCTTTCACTTTCCTCAAGAGGCTCTTTAGTTCTTCTTTGCTTTCTGCCCCAAGGGTGGTATCATCTGCAAATCTGAGGTTATTGATACTTCTCCCAGCAATCTTGATTCCACTTGTGCTTCATCCAGCCTGGCATTTTGCTTGATGTACTCTGCATATAAGTTAAATAAGCAGGATGACAATATACAGCCTTGATGTACTCCTTTCCCTATTTGGAACCAGTCTGTTGTTCCATGTCCAATTCTAACTGTTGCTTCTTGACCTGCATACAGATTTCTCAGGAGGCAGGTAAGATGGTCTGGTATTCTAATTGCTTTAAAAGTGTCCCACATTTTGTTGTGATCCACACAGTCAAAGGCTTTGGCATAGTCAATAAAACAGAAGTAGATGTTTTTCTAGAACTCTCTTGCTTTTTCAATGATCCAACAGATGTTGGCAATTTGATCTCTGGTTCCTTTGCCTTTTCTAAATCCAGCTTGAACATCTGGAAGTTCACAGTTCACATACTGTTGAAGCCTGGCTTGGAGAATTTTGAGCATTACTTTGCTAGTGTGTGAGATGAGTGCAATTGTGCTAGTAGTTTGAACATTCTTTTCGGGATTGGAATGAAAATTGACTTGTTTCCAGTCCTGTGGCCACTGCTGAGTTTTCCAAATTTGCTGCATATTGAGTGCAGCACTTTCACAGCATCATCTTTTAGGATTTTAAATAGCTCAACTGGAATTCCATCACCTCAACTAGCTTTGTTTGTAGTAATATTGGAGTCCCAAAACAATAAACCTGCCACCATTTCCGCTTTTCTCCTTTCTTTTTGCTATAAAGTGATGGGACCAGATGCCATGATATTAGTTTTTTGAATGTTGAGTGTTCAGCCAGCTTTTTTCACTCTCCTCCATCATCCGCATCAAGAGGCTCTTTAGTTCCTTTTTGCTTTCAACTATTAGAGTGACATCATCTGCATATCTGAGGCTGTTTATTTCTCCCAACAATCCATATTCCAGCTTGTGATACCTCCATCCAGACATTTTGCATGATGTACTCTGCATGTATGTTAAATAAGCCTGGTGAAAATATACAGACTTGATGTATTCATTTCCTAATTTTGAACCAGTCCATGTTCCATGCCCAGTTCTAACTACAGCTTCTTGACCTGCATTCATGCTTCTCAGAGGACAGGTAAGGTGGTTTGTTATTCTCATCTCTTTAACAATTTCCCACCATTTGTTATGATCCAGACAATCAAAGGCACTAGTGTAGTCAGTAAAGCAGAAGTAGATGTGTTTTTGTAATTCCTTTGCTTTTTCTGTGGTCCAATAGAAGTTGGCAATTTGATCAATAGATCCTCTGCTGTTTCTAAATCCAGATTTTGTATCTAGAATTTCTCAGTTCATATACTGCTGAAGCCTAACTTGAAGGATTTTTTAGTATTACCTAACTAGCATGTGAAGTGAGTACAATTATATGGTAGTCTGAACATTCTTTAATGTTTCCCTTCTTTGGGATTGGAATGAAAACATCTTTTCCTGTCCTGTGGCTACTGGTGAGTTTTCAAAGTGCTGGCATATTGAGTGCAGTACTTTTAACAGCCTCATCATTTAGGACGTGAAACAACTCAGCTGGAATTCCATCATCTACACTAGCTTTGTGAGAAATAAAGAAAATTTAGGAATAAGGCAAAGAGAAGAGGAGCAAAAAAATGGTGAAAATAGGCAAAATTAAATAGAAGTATATACTGAAAAAATCTGTGAATACTAAGGACAAACGATAAAAACAGAAGAACTGATGCTTTTGAACTGTGGTGCTGAAGAAGACTCTTGAGAGTCCTTTTGACTGCAAGGAGATACAACCAGTACAAAGTCAGTCCTGAATATTCACTGGAAGGACTGATGCTGAAGTTTAAGCTCCAGTACTCTGGCCACCTGATGCAAAGAACTGACTCATTGGAAAAGACTCTGATGTTGGAAAAGATTGAAGTCAGGAGGAGAAGGGGATGGCAGAGATGACATGGTTAAATGGCATCACCAACTTAATATACATGAGTTTGAGTAAACTCTGGGAGATGGTGAAGGACAGGGGATCCTGACATGCTACAATCCATGGGGGTCGTAAGAAATCAGACACAGCTGTGTGATTGTTGTGAACCAAACCAAGAAACAGAACAACAACAACAAACTAGAACAATAGAAAGCTAAAGTAAAAGTAGAAACATAGAAAAAGTAGGATTTTAAAAAAAATTCCCAGCAGCCAAAATAGAAATAATGCTAATAATAAAAGCAACAACCATGACAACAGAGGGGGGATAAAGGAAAGAAAAAAGGAAAACACTCCAGAACCAACAACAGAACAAATTAATACATAGTAATAATAATAAATGTCTTACTAGGATCCCAGCTGTCAGTGTCCTAGTCCCCACCATGAGCCAGAGCACAGCTCCATCTCTCCAAGAAGCTCTCCACTGCTGGGGAGGATGGGTCTCTGGACCTGCTATTGGGACTGTCACACTCTAATCTGACCCTATTCCTCTGTGTTCTTAAAACTGCCAGAGCAATGTGTTTTCCTCTGTGGGAACTCTCATTTGTTCTTTTATGTATTCCATAGAGACAGCATCTGTGTAGTTGATCATGTGAATTTAATGGGCAGCTTGTGCAGCTGGTGGAAAGGTTTTTGATCCTCTTCATTAATCACCTTGCCCTTAGAGTTCAACTGTGGTTTTATCTCCACCTCTGCATGTGGTTTGTCCACTGGGGTTTGCTCCTGAGGCTGTCCTGGAGGACTTGGGTCTGCCCCAGTGAGGGCCAGGTGTGGGTGGGGACCTCAGTGGTGTCAGGAATGCAGCAGAGCCAGTGACCACAGGCACAGAAGATTAGTTCGAAAAGGGTTCTTTTTACTGAAACAGCCTCCCTGGTTTTCCATCTCTATTGCTCAGCACAGCAGGTGGTCAAAGGCCCCTCTGGCTGGGGTCCTTCTCTATTGTTGGAAAGAGAAAGAAGTTACAGTGAAGGTTCCACCCTTGCACATGACTCAGCAGTGTTGCCCTGCCTCCATGGCTGTTCGTCTGTCCTCCAGAGGCATTTCCCACTGTGATCTCATATCCCTGCAGGCCATTTCCCCACAGTCAACAGCAGACCTTACCGTGTGATTGTTCTCCAATCCCTATGGTCCAGTTCCCAGCTGTTGCAGATTCCCAGGGACTAGTGTCCCTCACTGGTGCATGCAGGGCTGTGGCATGGATTGTCCGTGTGATTATCACTCCAGACTCATAGATTAGCTGCTTGACTCCCTCAACAGCCTCAAATGCCTCCCCTCTGTCTCAAATTATTGCTCCTATGTGGAGATCTCACACTTGCTTCAGTTCCTATACCCCTGGGGTGTAGGTCCAGTTCTACTCACTGTCCTCCTTTTCCCTTCCTTCTTTCATTCTTCTAAGTTTTGTGTGGATCAATATATTCCTTTCTGGCAGTCATGGACTTCTGCCTGCTCTCAGCTGCTGTTCTGCAAGATCTTCTGTGTCTGAAGGGGTATTCCTGATACATCTGTGGAAACAGAAGTTCTCCAATCCACCTACTCCTCCACCATCTTGCTGATTCACTAAGGGATTTTCTTTTTTAAGAGATCTTTATTACAAATTCAATCTCCTTATTGATTATAAGTATGTTCAAGAATTCTTTTTCTTTTGGTTTAACCCTGGTTAATCTTGTGTTTCTAGGAATTTGTCCTAGCAAGAGTCCCTCTGTCCTTTTAGTTCATTTACCTAAAAGTTTGTCAATTGTGTTAATGTTTTCAAAGAACGAGCTTTTAGTACATTGATTCTTCTATTATTTTTTCCATCTTATAGTTCTATTATATGATCATTAGTCCTTATGACTTCCTTCCTTCTGCTAGTTTTGAGTTTAGTTTATTCTTTTTTTTTTCTAATTCCTTAGGTTATAAAGTTAGGTTGTCAATTTGAGACAAATACTTGTTTGCATAAGAATTTGAAGTTTTTAATTTCTTCCCTGTCACTGCATCTGATAAGTTTTAGTATGTTTTCATTTTTGTCTAAATTTTCCTTGTGATTTCTTCCTTGATCATTTTGTTGTTAAAAACCGTGTTGTTAAAAAAAAAAAAAAAACAACTGTGTTGTTATTGCATTAAATTAATTGTGCTAAATTTCTTAATTTTCCATTCATTATTGGTATCTAAATTCATTTTGTTGGAGTTGGATATGTATGATAATGTATCTTTCCATTAATGCTTAATTTGTGGTCTATATATGATCCACCCTGGAATATGTCCATGAGCACTTGAGAAGACTGTTTATTCTCTTGTTGGGTAAAATGTCTTTCATATCTCTTGTAGCTCAGTTGAATTATTGTTATTTTATTCTTCTGTTTCCTTACTATCTGTTTTGGGTTGTAGAAATGTCTGTTTCTCCTTTCAGGTTTGTCTAGTTTTATTTCATACATGATTATCTATTGTTGGTATTTCTAAGTAATGTATATAATTGTTTTATCTTCTCGGTGTCTTGAATCTTTCATCAGTATATAATAATACCATTTTCATCTCTTTTAAACTGTTCAAATTTAAAGATTACTTTGCATAATGTTCATGTAGCCACTCTTGCTCTTTCCATGGTTTTTTGGTTACTGTTTGCATGGAATATTACCTCCCCTCCTCCTTCACTTTCATTCTATCTTTGGATTTAAAATGAGTCTTCTGTAGACCACATTTAGTTGATCATATTGTTTTACCCATTTTTTCAGACTCAGCCTTTTAACTGTAGAGTTTAATTCATTTATATTTCAAGTAAAACTGCTAAGGAGTGACTTCATTCATTTTGTATTTTTTCTATATGTAAACCTTATAGGTAGTTTTGTCTCTTATTATATTACTGTCTTCTATTGTGTTCAGTTAATTTTTGTAATGGAACATTATAACTCTTTTTGGGTATAGTGTTAATTGCATTGTGGTAACCAAAAAGAATACATTTAACATATGAAAACTATGTTACTATAATTAGAATTTCCACCAATTTAACATCAGTAGTACCCAAAACTACTCCTTAAACATCTCCATCCATATCCCTTATAGGATATCAGTGCTAAGGAAAGGTCAGAGTGTAAAGTTAAGATACTTTCATGACTTTCCTGATCCTGTATCTTTCCCTGGGCAGGATCAATTACTTTCTAATTTCCCTCATATATGTTTTGGTTTTGAATATCCTCTACTTCAGTGCTAGCTTCCAAAAAGGGAAAAGAGAAAGTTGAAGCAAAGGAATTGAAAATGATGAGCCAGGGTGAAAGGGAGTTAGAACAATGAAAGAAAGTGCATTTGTAATTCATAAGTAGAGCACAAATTCTTGATACAGACAAGATTATTTTTGCATATTCTGGTTTCCTAAACTGTTATGCAAGCTGCTCCAGGAACTGATGTAGAACTATTGCCATGAGGCTAGGCTTGGAAAATGGGCAGTTTCTACTGCGATAACAGCTGAAATTGAACAAAATTAATTATTCAAGCTTTCCCCTGCCAACTGTATTCCTTAAACAGGATCCAGAGTTCTAAAATAGTTACATCAGAGGGATTTAGCCAATATAATTATTGCCTAGGTAGGGACACAGATTCATATTGCTTTCTATTCCCACTTCTGTCTAGAGTACTTGTACACTGGAGTTTTTTTGCAGAGGAAAAAATACTGTGAGGGGGGTGACACTTAAAATCCACTTCTAGAAGTTCTTGAGAATGGTCCCAAGATGGCGGAGGAATAAGACTGGGAGTACATTTTCTCCCCCCCAAAATCATCAAAAGATCATTTGAATGATGAGCAAGTTCCACAAAGCAACTCTGAATGCTGGCAGATGTCACCAGGCACCCAGAAAGGCAGCCCATTCTTTTTGAAAGGAGGTAGGACAAAATATAAAAGACAGAAAGAGAGACAAAAGATTTAGGGTTGGAGACCTGCCCTGGGGAGAGAGTTGTGAAGGAGAAGTTTCCACACAGTAGGAAACCCTCTCACAGGCAGGTCTGTGGGGAGTTTTGGAATCTCAGAGGCAACATAATTGGGAGGGGAAAAAACAAACAAACCCACAGACTAGTCCTTAACCAGCACCAGTAGCCCAGATGTTCGTGTCCGCCACCAGCAAGCAGGAGCAGGGCAGGGAGGTGCGGGCTGCATCACTGGGCCTGAATCAGATCAGGCCTGAATGTCCTGAGGACAATCTGAGGGAGCAAACATGAGATAGCAACCTAAACTGTGGGATTTCCAGAGAGACAAAAAAAAAACTTTCCCTGGAAAGGCTCTAACCCACAGCCTGGAGTGTTCAGAGAACAAAGTATTGAGAAAATACCAAAGGAGAGCAAGTAGCTGCATAATGGTCCCTCCACTCTGAGAGGCAGAGAGGCAGGCATGTGAAAGCCAGAGCAGGAAGGCAAGGGGCTGCTGCAATCTCAGATGCAGAGATGGCATCTTCCACCAGACTGTGAGCAAGTTCCCAGTTGCCAACCATGTCTTCCTGGGATCCTGGGTGGTTGACATCCACCAGGACAGTAGCAGCCCAAGATCAGCTGCCCAGAGGAGACACATGGTACACCTGAGACAGTGTTCTCATGGCACACCCAGGAAATCAGGCAGCCAGGACAGGTGAAATTATTAAGATGCACAACCCACCAGGGACAGTGAACTTGCTAAGCACCTGGTTGCCTGAGCTGCTTGGATCTTGGAAGGTTACAAAACAAATTCCCAACTGGGTCTGTGCCCTTGCAGAGTAACTGAGAACCACAGCGGCCTACACCTGGAAAGTGCAAGAAAGTCTGGCCCATTTGGGACAGTTGCCCCTGCAGAGCACCCTGGAGTCTGAGCAGTGCCCAGGAAGCAGTGTAGACCCAGTGTAGACCCGCCTTGGGCTGTGGCAAACCCAGGGTGGTTCATACACTGCACACACTCCCCACACACACCTGCGATAATTGCAATGTCCCTGCCTCCCCACAAAGCAACAGGACAAGTGAGCCTAAATAAGTGGTCACCTTTGCCCCCTTGTGTCAGGGCAGAAATTAGACACTGAAGAGACTTGCAAACAGAAGGCAAAATAAAGAAGGAACCTTTCTGAAAGTGACAGGTGCAACAGATTTAAACTCAGTGGTTAACAATGACTGTGCATTGCAGGGGACCTATAGACCTTCAGAACAAGTACAATCTGGAACAGGGAACTATCTGAAACTGAACTGACCCTCCACTGCCCACAATAACTCCAGAGAAATTCCTAGATAAATTTTTACTACTATCACTTTTTAATTCTCTTAAAAAATTAAGTTCTTTATTACTTCTTTAATTTTTATTTTCATAACCTACCTTTACCTTGCAAAAAAAGACCCTATTTTTAAGCAAATTTTGTACATTTTAAAGAATTTTTGAGATTGATTTTGTTATTTGTTTTTTATATTGTATTTTTTACAGTCTAACCACTATTCTAGATTTTTAATCTTTTTTTTTTGATATTTGATTTCAGTTTTGTACCTTTAAGAATCTAATCTTCAGTACCCATTTTCACTTAGGGATGTGACTCCTGGCTTGATTACTAACTCCCTTTTTGACTCTCCCTTTTCTCCACTAGGTTACACCTATCTCCTTCCTCCCTCTTCTATTCTCTATGTAACTTTGTGAATTACTCTGGGTGTTCTGGATTGTGGAGAGCACCAAGTGAACTCATTACTGGCTAGATTGCTGTTTCTACTTTTGACACCCCCTTTTCTCCTCCTGGCCACCTCTATCTCCCTCCTGCCTGTTCTCTTCTCTTTGTATCTCTGTGAATCTTTCATGGTCCCTTTCTGTGGAGAATTGTTTCACCATTAACCTAGATGTTTTATCATCTGTGCTGTAAGGATGAACAAGCCTGTAAAAGAAGGACTGAAAACCAGAGGCAGGAGGCTTGACTGCAAAACTTGAGAACTTCAGAGAACTCCTGATTCCAGGGAATATTAATAGACAAGATCTCAACCCAAAGCCTCCAAATGTACACTGAAATCAAGCTCCACCCCAGGAGCCAACAGGTTCCACTGCAAGACATACCATGCTAATTCTTCAACAAAGCAAGAATACATTAAAAGACAGGCTGTTCAAAGAAATGCCAAACCCATAGACACCCCAAAACTCATTAGTGGACACTTCACTGAACTCCAGAGAAAAGATTCAGCTCCACCCACTGGAACAGAGATGCATGCTCCCGCAACAAGAAAGCTTAACAAGCCACTAGGCCAACCCCACCTATAGGGAGCAGGCTCCACACTAAAGAGGAACCACAAACTTCCAGCATGCAGAAAGGGCACCCCAAACACAGCAAACTAAACAAAATGAAAGGGCATAGAAATATTCAGCAGGTAAAGGAACATGATAAATAACCAAACCAAACAAAAGAGAAGATAGGGAGGCTATGTGAAAAAGAATTCAGAATAGTGATAGTGAAGATGATCCAAAATCTTGAAAACAAAATGGATTTACAGAAATATAGACTAGCAACGAGAATTGAAAAGATGCAAGAAGTGTTTAACAAGGACCTAGAAGAAATAAAGAAGAATCAATTAATAATGAATAATGTAATAACTGAGATTAAAAACACTCTGGAGGGAACCAACAGTAGAATAACTGAGGCTGAAGAGAGGATAAGTGAGGTGGAAGATGGAATGGTGGAAATAAAGCAGAGAGGAAAAAAAGAAAAAAATAATTAAAAAATTAGCACAAACTCAAGGAGAAGGCAATGGCAACCCAGTCCAGTACTCTCGTCTGGAAAATCCCATGGATGGAGAAGCCTGGTAGGCTGCAGTCTATGGGGTCGCTGAGAGATAGACACAGTTGAGCAACTTCACTTTCTACTTTCATATATTGGAGAAGGAAATGGCAACCCACTCGAGTGTTCTCTCCTGGAGAATCCCAGGGACGGTGGCGCCTAGTGGGCTGCCATCTATGGGTTGCACAGAGTCAGACACGACTGAAGGGACTTAGCAGCAGCAGCAGCAGCATGCCTGAGGTAAAGTGGCAGTTGTCTTGCTCCTTTGAGGGGAGACATCGGTGGTGGCTGGGATATAAGACCCTGGCAAAGGAGCGACAAAATAGAAGTTGGACTTGCCATAAGTGATAAAAGGAAAGTAAAAGCAGGATGGGTGGTGGAAAATCCAAGCTGACCATTTTTGAATGTGTGATTAAAAACTTCAGAAAGGGCTTTGGAGGAGACTATGGCATAAAGTTAACCCCAAACAAGCTTAAAACCTTTTGTGAGATAGACTGGCCATCCTTTGGGGTAGGATGGCCCTCAGAGGGAACCCTAGAACTGAACAAAATTTGGACTGTGTACTCTGAGGTAACCAGGCAGCCCGACCACCAAGATCATTTACTGTACATCGACTCATAGCTATTGATTGTGCAAAATTCACCCCCTTGGAAATGGGTATGTTATCTTAGAAGATGGGAAAGCAAGATTCTGCTGGTTCAGGCAGAGCCCCAGCAGTAAAAGCCAAAGAAAGTGCATCGTGATCCAGAAGAAGAACTCCTGCTTCCTCCCCCACATTGGAGAACACGGCGGAGGCCCTCAGAATAGGGAGAGGGAATAGGAGAAGAAGATTTTCCTCTCCCACCTCCCTCAGTGGAGGAGGCTCCCCTCCCTGTTACTGTACCACCAGGGACAATAGGAGTGACTGTGCTGGCATTATATCCTCCCCTCCCTACTCTAGAAGGAGAAAAAAGCCGGGAACCAAGTGTTTGGAAACAACTGAGGTCCACAAAGAAGCCACAGGAAAAAGGGGTTTTGCAAATGCCTCTCAGTGAGGTCCAGGCAGCACCACAGATGGTGCCAGATGGGCACATCCATCCTGGCCCCACTTCTCTTTACTATCAGCCATTCTCTGCCACAGATATCTTAAACTGGCAAAGGCACACTCACTATTCTGAGAAACTGCAGGGCATGATTCACCTAATGGAGACTATTTTTAGGACCCATGGGCTGGTGTGGAATGATATAGGTCAACTTCTCCTCACCCTTTTCAATACATAAGCGAGACCGAGGTCCTTAAAGAGACACGAAAATGGTGCTGGGAAAATGCACCAGAGGGCCAAGTGGATCCTGAAACTTGGGCCCATGAAGCCACTTTTGATAGAAGACCAGATTGGGACTTCAACACTGACCAAGGTAAGCGGTCCTTGGAAAAATATAAGAGGGCTATTATACAAGGCCTCAAAAGTGGGGCTTGCAAGCCCACTAACATAAGACTAACACCATGATCCAAAAAAACAGATGAGACTCTAACTGAGCTCTCTATGAGAGAGTGTGAGAGGCCTTCTGACAGTACACCCACTTTGATCCCTGAGAACCAAAGACTTATAAATGTTGCCTTTGTGGTCCAGTCATATCCCAACATTAGGAGAAAACTTAAAAAAAAAAAAAAAAAAAAAAAAGGAGCGATTCTCAGCTCTTACCAGCACCCAGCTGATAGAAATTGCTGACCAGGTTTTTGTCAACTGGGACCAGGAGGCTACAAAGGAGGCCGAGAAAAAACAACAGGAAAATGACAAAAAGTCTCATCAAAAGATTCTCCTGGCCGCTGTGTTGGGCTTTCCAGATCCCAATAAACAGCCAGCTGCTCCACCCCAGCGAAACCCTTGGACACTAGGCCCCTGAACGTCCCTCCAGCAACACCAGTGTGCCAGATGTCATGGGTTTGGGCACTGGAAAAATGATTGCCCCTTGAACAAGATTAAGTCAATGGCCTCTGAGCCGGCAGACTCCCTGATTGGGATGGCTGGCATGGACTCTGAATAGGGTAGCTGAGGTTCCAGTGAACAAGGTCCATAGGAGCCTATGGGACATTAGAAGTGGGGGACTGTTCTATAGACTTTATGGTGGGCACAGGAGCTGAGTTTTTGGTGGTAACAACTCAAGTGGCCCCCTTGACTATCACTATCACAAATCTATCACAGTTGTTGGGGCAACTAGAGGGAAGATACAGCAGGTTATCTATAGTCCAGGTTATGCCAGATAGGAGGGACCAAGTTGTGCATGAATTCTTATATGTTCGTGAATGTCCAGTCCCATTATTGGGAAGAGACTTATTGACTAAACTGGAAGCTCAAATATCCTTTTCACAAAAAGAGCCAAAATTACAGGTGGAAACAGAAACTTCCCTTCTGTCTGTGACAATACTGAGGGAAGATGAATGGAAACTCTATCAGTCACAAACAAGTCCTAACAAAGCTGTTTCCTGAAGTATGGTGTGAAAATAACCCCCTGGACTTGCGAAAAACCACCCTCTGGTGGTAGCAGAGTTAAAGACACAGGCCAAGCCCATAAGAAAAAAAAAAAATCCTATACTTCTGGCTGCCAGGGAGGGAATCAAGCTTCACATTGATACTCTGAAGGAGGCAGGCATACTGGTGGAATGCCTCTCTCCACAGAACACCCTTACCCTCCCAGTAAAGAATAATGAGTACTGGAGCAGGTTGCCATTTCCTTCTCCAGGGGATCTTCCTGACCCAGGGATCGAACCCGGGTCTCCTGCATTGCAGGCAGATACTTTACCATCTGAGCCACTAGGGAAGCTGCAAAAGAAGGATGAGCAAAAAGATTATCAGCCAGTTCAGGCCCAAGGTTAGCAAATGAGGTGATGGTGACCTTACACCCACCTGTCCCTAATCCCAATACCTTACTAAACGTAATACCTCCTAATGCCCGGTATTTCACTTGTTTGGACTTGAAAGATGCTTTCTTTTGTATAAGAGTGGCTCCAATTGAGTAATTGAAGTATTTTTCTTTTAGAATGGGAGGACCTTGAAATGGGTTGAAAGACCCAGATGATGTGGAATCAACTACCACAAGGACTTAAAAATTTCCCAACTATATTTGAGGAAGCTCTAGCAACAGACCTCCTCTCCTTCCCATTGGATGATACCAAGTGTCAAATTCTGCAAAATGTGGATGACCTACTCCGCAAAATGTGGATGACCTACTCCACACGGCAGTCTCATACTCAGAGCTGGGAAGGAACTAAGACTTTCCTGGGCCTGTTAGAATAGGCCAGATATAAGGTGTCAAGAAAAAAGGTCCAAATCTGCCAGACTGAGGTAAAGTAGTTAGGATTTGTTACAAAGGAGGGGAGGCATGCTCTAGGCTTAGAACAAAAACAAGTAATCAATCGGATAAGCCAGCCTACTACCAAAAGGGAAGTGAGAAAATTTGGGGGAGCCATGGGTTCCTGTCAGATTTGGATATCTGGCTTGTCACAAATAGCTAAATCCTTATATGCCACCACTATGGGACCTGTAATGACTCTCTAAGTTGGAGACCAGAACAGAATCATGCTTTTGAACAATTAAAGAGAGCCATGACAGAGGCCCCTGCATTAGGTCTCCCTGATTTGACCAAACCTTTCCCTCTGTACATCCATGAGAAAGAGGAAGTAGCACTTGGGGTGCTGGCACAAAGAATAGGCTCATGGAAGTGACCTGTGCACATTACCCAAGAGGCTGGATCTTGTAGCCTCTGGATGGTGTCCATGACTGAGAGCAGTGGCAGCTGTCACCATTTTAACAAGAGAGGCTGTCAAAGTGACTACAGGACAGACTATTACAGTAAAAGTACTATATGCCATCGTGTCTCTCCTAACAGGGTCTGGGGCAAAATGGCTTTCCACTTCTCAGATGTTACATTATCAAAGACTTTTATGTGAAAATCCCCGAATAGAGGTGGAATCCTGTCAGGCTCCCAGCAACTTATTTGCAGGTGAGGCAAGGCCCTCCCAGCCATGATTGTGAGGAGATGCTAGAGGCAGTCTACTGTAGCCATCTGGACCTTAGAGATGTCTCTTTAAGTCAACCAGATGACACTTACTACACAGATGGGACCAGCTACTTGAAACAGAAAAAACTGGATATGGGGTAACCACAACAGATACCTGTATCTGTATGTCAAGGCAGGATGGCTCCCGACATATTGGGTAGATCAACAAGCACAGATCTGTGCATTTATACAAGCCCTAAAATTGGCTGAAGGTAAGAGGGTAAATATACTGATTAACGGTATGACTTTGCTACCTTGCATGGAGCCATATATAAAGTAAGGGGGTTATTAACTACATCTGGCAAAGAAATAAAAGAAGAGGAAATTCTGCTGCTGTTGGAAGCAGTGTGGGAACCTGCTGCAGTGGCAGTAATGCACTGTAGAGGCCACAAGAGGGTGGACACAGTTCAGGCAAAAGGGAACTGTCTGGCTGACCAATCAGCCACCCAACACAATACAGCAACCAAACTTACTGTAACACCTATGGTGTTTAGCCTACCAACCGGCCAAGTGGCCCCAGTCTATGACAAGGAAGAAATCACCTGGGCATGAACTGAGCAAGAAACACTGTTGGGAAAAAAAAAGAAAGAAACACTGTGGGAGGATGGATGATGCAAACTCTCAGATGGGAGAATCTGTCCTCTCTAACTTGGCATTTCAACTGGTTACATATTTCCATCAATCCACCCATTTAAGGAAAACAAAGACTTGTGAGATTTTTGCCCACTATTTTGTCACACCAGGTCTAACAGCCTTGTGTGCAGATGAAAGCCACCAATGTGTAACCTGTACTAAGAATAACCAAGCCCCAAAGGAGACAGCACCTCCTGTAATACAATTTAAGGGGGCTGCTCCATTTGAACATCTAGAAGTGGACTTCAGTGAAGTAAAGCCATGCCAAGGATACAAGTTTTTGCTGGTGATGGAATGTACTTTTATAGGATAAGTAGAAGCTTACCCCATGAAGACTGAAAAAGTGAAGGAAGTGGCCCAGTTCTTGCTGAGAGAGATTGTTCCTATGTTTGGGTTCCCTCTGAGTGTAGCATCAGATAATGGGCCCACATTTGTGGCTGAGTTACTCCAATTGGTTTGCAAAGCAGTAAATATTAAACGGAAACTACATCTAGTGTATAGGCCACAAAATTCAGGAATGGTTGAGAAAATGAACCAGACCATTAAGGTGACTTTGGCAAAATTGGTGCAAGAAACTGACACCCCCTGGATAGACATGCTGTTTTAGTGTTAATGAGTATCAGAATGATCACCTCTCACCCGCTACCCACCCCATCACCAGTCGCATGGGTATTCTCCCTCCCTATGAGATAATGTTGTGGAGCCCTCCCCCACTTATTCAGGAAGTAAAGGTAAATTTATTACAAAGAGTAGGGATGGAAGGGATGGAAGTGTTGCAGCAGCTGTAACAGATGGGGAAGGTAATACATGATATCACCTGTTATGTTCAAGAATTCCCATTTCTTTAGATACTGCTGGAAGAAGCACAAGCTGGAATCAAGATTGCTAGGAGAAATATCAATAACCTCAGATATGCAGATGACACAACCCTTATAGCAGAAAGTGAAGAGGAACTAAAAAGCCTCTTGATCAAAGTGAAAGAGGAGAGTGAAAAAGTTGGCTTAAAGCTCAGCATTCAGAAAACTAAGATCTGGTCCCATGGCATCTGGTCCCATCACTTCATGGGAAATAGATGGGGAAACACTGGAAACAGTGTCAGACTTTATTTTTGGGGGCTCCAGAATCACCGCAGATGGTGACTGCAGCCATGAAATTAAAAGACGCTTATTCCCTGGAAGGAAGGTTATGACCAACCTAAATAGCATATTAAAAAGCAGAGACGTTACTTTGACAACAAAGGTCTGTCTGGTCAAGGCTATGGTTTTTCCAGTGGTCATGTATGGATGTGAGAGTTGGATTGTGAAGAAAGCTGAGTGCCGAAAAATTGATGCTTTTGAACTGTGGTGTTGGAGAAGACTCTTGAGAGTCCCTTGGACTGCAAGGACATCCAACCAGTCCATCCTAAAGGAGATCAGTCCTGGGTGTTCATTGGAAGTTGAAACTGAAACTCCAATACTTTGGCCACCTCATGCGAAGAGTTGACTCATTAGAAAAGACTGTGATGCTGGGAGGGATTGAAGGCAGGAGGAGAAGGGGACTACAGAGGATGAAATGGCTGGATGGCATCACTGACTCGATGGACACAAGTTGAGTAAACTCCAGGAGTTTGTGATGGACAGGAAGGCCTGGAGTGCTGCGATTCTTGGGGTCGCCAAGACTTGGATGCCACTGAGTGACTGAACTGAACTGAACTGATAAAGCCGTACTCACCAGGAGATTTAGTATGGGTAAAGGATTGGAAACGGCAGACATTATCCCCCACCTGGAAAGGGCCATACACTATTGTACTAACCACCCCCATTGTCTTCAGTGTCCTCCGAGGTGTGTTTTGTGACTCCAGATTTCACAACAGTAACAGCACCACATGAAGGAGTCCTTTGTTTAAAGAATTAATTTCAACCAGAGATGTCTGGTTAAAAATCAACAGGAGAGTAGAGGATGCTTCAACCCCATTATGATCAAAGGAAATTTGGAGGATGCCTTGGACCCCTTCATGTTAAAGTCTCCTAACAAACATCTCTGGAATGTCAAAAACCACTTCTGGGAGAACTATTTTATTCTCACTTGCAGGTTGGTCAATATGGGAGACTCCTCTTTTAAGCCAGAAAAAAAACAGAAAAACAAAAATCCTCTTAAGTATATATTTAAAGACAGGAAATTTGAAAAAAATAGGTGTCCTGAAAAAGAAATAAGTTAAATTATATTGTAACATGGTCTGGCTGTTATATAACTTGGTGGTGGGATAAAGAAAATGGCCTGAAAATGGATCCCTCTCACTGATTCCAAACTCGACCTCCCTGTGTCCACTTGTACCCTCTGATATGCAAGAAAAGGCAGAGGGTACAAGTACCTCATAGTGGAACTTCCTATTACCTAGGATCAGGAAAAATGTGCCCTGTTAGGGAAGTGCCAAATGGTAAAGGGACAATAAGAGTACATGTGCCCTTCACTTGAAACAGTTTAGCTCAATGGAAACAGATAGTGGGCTTCCTTGGTGGCTCGGTGGCAAAAAAATCTGTCAGCCAATGTAGGAGACATGGGTTCAATCCCTGGGTCAGGAAGATACCCTGGAGAAGGGAATGGCAATCCACTCCAGTATTCTTGCCTGGGAAATCCCATGGCCAGAGGAACCTGGCAGGTTACAGTCCACAGGGTCTCAAAGACTCAGACATAACTGAACAACAGAACAGGCAGACACGCAGCTGAAAAACAGGACTTGCACAAAAGTTAGGAAACGTTCCTTATGCTACAGGATGTTTTCCAATACTAAATTCTGGGGCTCACAGGTCATCTTCCTGCCTCCAGGCAGTAGCTGTCACAGCTTTATTGGTAGAACTTAACAAGCTTACCTTTGGGCAGCCACTGGAATTCCAGACCCCTCATCAAGTATAAGAGATTCTGGAGATCAAAGGCCACCATTGGATAGTTCGTCATATCCTCTGAAGTACTAAGCTTTGATCCTTGACTCCCCAGAGCTTTCCATACCCTCAAAACTTGTCATATCCTCAACTTGGCTATACCTTATTTGTAGTTCAGTTTCTCAGTCCTGTTTGTGGCTTTGTGACCCCATAAACCGCAGCACTCCAGGCTTCCCTGTTTTCCACAACACTAAATCTTTTAAAAAAATCTTCCAGCAATTTCACTGCCTACAGAACATAATTAAAGCATCTTATTGTTACTTAAGAGTTCCTCCTCTAAAACCCAGTGCAGCCTACATCTATATTATATTACCTCATGTTCTGGAATAACATTGTAAACCTAATAGCCAAAATCTGTGTGCTTAGGCCCATCTGACTCCTTAGGGGTCCATGCCACCTCTGTCCACCACCAGCCTCCTCTGTCCAGGGGATTTCACAGGCAAAAATATTGGAGTGGGTTGTTACTTCCTATTCCAGGAAATTGTCCCAACCCAGGGATGGAACCCTCATCTCTTGAACGTCCTGCATTGGCAGGTAACTCTATGTCACCTGGGAAAGGTAAATTCTATGTATTTCAGCCGGCAGTGTCTTGGCTTATGCTGATCTACAACTGTCAAACTTCTCTACCTGGGTAACTTATTTTCCAGCAAAACTCAACTAGGAGATTTTTTAAAAGGTAGTAACTGTCAACAAGTAACAAAAAAGTTCTAGAAATCTAATTTACAGTCTAATGAATATAAACAATTTTGTATTGGCAATCATCAAAGTTCCTAACAGACAATTTAATTAGAATGAATTACATAAGCAAAGAGGTGCTATTTGTTACTACAACTGCAGTCATTTCAGAATATGTAATTTAGTATGATGTTGCACGGCTTAATTTTACACATTATATGTCAAAGTTATTAAAAATTTTTTTAAAATCTTTATTTCTTTTAAAAAATTTTCTGATTTTCCCAGACCAAAAACTGTTCTACTCAGGCAGAGACACTCATATTACCTAAACATTTTTGTATGTATCAATAGCTTTTAACATTACTTACATATTTTTCATTTTGAGGCCATAAACACAATCGCAAAGCCAAGTTTGCATTTCCTGCCCAAAGAAATAGGTTCCTTTTTTAACCGGTTGAACCCAAGGGGATGGAATCTGAAGCTTTATATGAGGCACTGATAGGTGGAGCTGCAGAAGGGGTTGAGGCTCAAGAAACAGTGGAGGCTGAAGTAGTTCAGTTCAGTTCAGTCACTCAGTTGTGTCCAACTCTTTGCAACCCCATGAATTGCAGCATGCCAGGCCTCCCTGTCCATCACCAACTCCTGGAGTTTACCCAAACCCATGCCCACCGAGTTGGTGATGCCATCCAGCCACCTCATCCTCTGTCATCCCCTTCTCCCCTTGCCCCAATCCCTCCCAGTATCAAGGTCTTTTCCAATGAGTCAACTCTTCGCATGAGGTGACCAAAGTATTGGAGTTTCAACTTCAGCATCAGCCCTTCCAATGAACACCCAGGACTGATCTGCTTTAGGATGGACTGGTTGGATCTCCTTGCAGTCCAAGCAACTCTCAAGAGTCTTCTCTTGAGAAGACACAGTTCAAAAGCACCAATTCTTCAGCACTCAGCTTTATTCACAGTCCAACTCTCACATCCATACATGACCACTGGAAAAACCACAGCCTTGACCAGACAGACCTTTGTTGGCAAAGTAACGTCTCTGCTTTTTAATATGCTATCTAGGTTGGTCATAACTTTCCTTCCAGGGAGTAAGCGTCTTTTAACTTCATGGCTGCAATCACCATCTGCAGTGATTTTGGAGCCCCCCAAAATAAGGTATGACACTGTTTCCAATGTTTCCCCGTCTATTTCCCATGAGGTGATGGGACCAGATGCCATGATCTTAGTTTTTTGAATGTTGAGCTTTAAGCCAACTTTTTCACTTTCATCAAGAGGCTCTTTAGTTCCTCTTCACTTTCTGCCATAAGGGTGGTATCATCTGCATATCTGAGGTTATTGATATTTCTTCCTGCAATCTTGATTCCAGCTTGTGCTTCATCCAGTCCTGGCATTTCTCATGATGTACTCTGCATATAAGTTAAATAACCACGGTGACAATATACACCCTTGGAAGTAGTAGTACTGTGTAGTAAAAAGTGAACTGGCACTCGACTGATCAGTTTCGCGTGTTGGCCACAAGAGACCCACGACAGCATCAGAACAAATCACCAGTTAAGTGCTTGGTAGAGACAAATTAACTCCAGCGTGTGGACACAGCCGCATAGTAAATTTCCGGAAAGCCAGGTTCAATAGCTCTCCAGAAAGTGAACTGAGGGAAGAAGGCTTCAGACTTCCGCTTTTGCCGGCGCTTGCGCGCGGTCGTTTCCGCCGTTAGGCCCGCCTCTCGGCTTAGTGGTGCCGACGGAGGGGCATGGGTAAGGTGGCGGCGCTAGAGATGTTTCAGAAGACTCATAGGTAAGCTGACCTGGAGAAGTGATTTACGAGGGGGAAAAAAAAACAAAAACAGCTCACGCTGCCTGGGACAAACAAGCTGGCGCCTTCCTGGCACTATTATTGGCGTCCGTGGGCTCAGGAAGGCGAGAATCAGAACTGCGGGAATGAAGACTTAATGACTGAGGGTAGAAAGGCGAGACGGTCTTGTGACCAAAATACAAAAACCAAGATTCATTACCTAGTACTAGGGAGACTTTCCTGCACTTGACGCAGTGGAAAGGGGGCCTCCAGACAAAATTTCAGGTGTGACCAATGATGGTGTATGTTTCGTTTCCCAGCCACAAAAAACACAGAGCCGCCTTAAAGAAGGAAAAACGAAAGAAACGGCACCGGGAACTGGCTAGCCTGGGAGATTCAGGTAATGGACTCACTCATCTTGTTTTCTTTGTATAAACTTGTTGCCCATACTGCAGCAAAATTGAGGCCCCAGTGTCAAAAGAGAGGTGTGTATCTGATGAAGTGCAGGGCCTGGTTCTTGCGAAGTTATTTTATAGCCTTGTTAGAGAAAATACTAACGTTTTAAATAAGACAGAGAAAGGTATGGTGAATCACTACTATCTGTAAATATTTGTAAAGAACTTGATCTCACGGGTGTAAGAATTGTGAATTTCAGCAGCTACTAAGTGTTAACTACTCAGTCGATGTTTTCCCATGTACTGGTCAAGTATATTAATTAGACATTGTTCAGCTTTTTCTCAAACTGAAATAGAGTAAGGTACCTATATTGAGGCAAATGATAACTGAAACTATTGTTTTTCTTTTAACTATTTACAAGCATAAAACTAGTGGTGGAACTTGACTGTAAACATACATAAAGAAAATCAAATAAAATCACACAACCCATTCACATCTACATAAATGTAATACTAGGGATTATATGGAAAAAAGTCTTAAAAATATTTGTACTGATAGCTGTTACTGGATTATGTGGTGTTTGCAGTGCTTTATTATTGTTGCCTTATAATTGTTAAACACTTTTTTCCTGTTGGGAAAAATAGTGGAACCTTAATTTGTCCAATGATGATGATATGTATTTGGCTTAAAAATGGCAGAACCTAACATTTTCCCATAAATTTGTGTGAGTAATGCAGTAAACTTAGTACTGCTTAGCCAATGTGCTTATAAACTCAGATGGATGCACTGCTGTCACACAGCAGTATTGACTTTTAATTTGTCATCCATCCAGAACTTGCTTATTAAGTTGTTTGTCCGAGACAGTTCTTGGACTGTAGAGACTGTGGCCTCAAGTAAACAGGATTTTTGGACTTGGGAAATGGCCATAGAGCTTTTGTTTACCATTGATGTTCCCAGGCAATGATTCTAGCAGCAATACATGGCATATTTGGCATGGAAAAATGATTGTATTCACACACAACAGGTAATGACTTGTTTATATTATTAATTGGAAGTTAGTCCATTAGAGGCAGAAGAAAATGTCAGGAAAAGTAGGTAGGGTAGGTTGGAGTTACTTATTCTTTACACTTTACAAAATACACTCACAGCAAATCTTGGTAGATAGTCATTTGAAATCTTCCTTGGTAGATTTGGTGTGTTTATAGGTAGGTCACTGCTTTGCTTTTCATTATATAGCTAGTGCCATATCCAAAACTAAGCAGTTGTCTGTCAGCTATCAGCTTTTCTCCTAGTTCTGCATATTCTGACTTACAGTTCTTTATCTACAGAGACTTAATGAATGTATAGAATAAAAAATACTTCTGTTCATTCATGGTAGTACTCATTGAAGGAGCAAACATATTCTCTGAAATATAGAAAGTATTACTGTAAAAGTGGATTGGCTAGTGATTTGTAGGAATTTCTCAAATATTGATCTCACAGTTGCAGGTAATCTTTTCGGCATCTAGTTTAATCTTGGATAGATAAAATAAACTGTCTTGTCATAGACTAAGAAAAATGTAAAAGCAAGTTACAAAACAAGTATGAATCTGTTTTTGTTTGAAAGAATTGCATGTATGATACAGTTAAACACTTACTACTTTAATGTATGCTGGCAAATACTTGATTATACTTGTAGAGAAAATATGTCACTTGAATTGTTCAGTTATTTTTTTGAACTGTGTGAACTTGGTTTTGGAAGGGTTGGAGGTTTAAGTGAGTCAACAGATATTTTTGAGTATTAGCAGGTGCAAGAAATGTCTACTTAGTGGAAATACCTCTGTAAGTAATTCAGAATCATATCCTCTGTCAGGTAAGTCATTTATTTATCTGATAATTGTATCAGAAGTTACCACCCTTTGGTGTGCATATGTGGACCTATTTTCTTTTAATTTAGAATTCTGAAATAATAAAGTTTACTTGGTTAGAAAGGCAGTTTAATATAGGACTGAGTAAGCCTTTGTTCAGAGTTATAATACATCCATGACTTAAAAATCTTTTTTTCTTTTAACTTTGAATGTTGGAAAGCTTCTGTTCCATTTCCTTAAGTGGCCTCAGTTTTCACTGTGTATTCCCATCTCTTGTTGCATTTTTGTCTCAAATTAAAATTTAAATTATAGGAAAAATAAAATATTTATATAAATAAGATAATAAAAATATTCTCATTTTTAATTTGAAAAGTATTCCAGTGTACAGAAAATTGGAAAAAAAATAGTACAGTAAGCATCTATGAACTCAGTATCTAATGAACATTTCTCTCTCTTTTCTCTCTATGTATATTTCTATGTATATTAATATATGAAAATATATATATATATATATATACTGGAGAAGGAACTGTCAACCCACTCCAGTACTTTTGCCTGGAGAATACCATGGACGGAGGAGCCTGGTAGGCTACAGTCGACGAGGTCGCGAAGAGTCAGACATGACTAAGTGACTTCACATTCACTTTTTACTTTCATGCATTGGAGAAGGAAATGGCAACCCATGCCAGTTTTCTTGCCCGGAGAACCCCAGGGATGGAGGAGCCTAGTGGGCTGCTGTCTCTCTGGTGTCATAGAGAGTCGGACACGACTGAAGTGACTTAGCAGCAGCGTGTGTGTGTGTGTGTGTGTGTGTGTGTGTGTGTGTGTGTGTTAGGGTTAGATGGGGTCGCGAAGAGTCGGACATGACTAATGACTTCACATTCACTTTTTACTTTCATGCATTGGAGAAGGACGACTGAAGTGACTTAGCAGCAGCGTGTGTGTGTGTGTGTGTGTGTGTGTGTGTGTGTGTGTGTTAGGGTTAGACGGGGTCGCGAAGAGTCAGACATGACTAAGTGACTTCACATTCACTTTTTACTTTCATGCATTGGAGAAGGAAATGGCAACCCATGCCAGTTTTCTTGCCCGGAGAACCCCAGGGACGGAGGAGCCTAGTGGTCTGCTGTCTCTCTGGTGTCATAGAGAGTCGGACATGACTGAAGTGACTTAGCAGCAGCGTGTGTGTGTGTGTGTGTGTGTGTGTGTGTGTGTGTGTGTGTGTAGATACACATTCACACACAGATAAATACACATTCATGTATAGAATTTTTTTTCCCTGATAATTGACATATAAGTTGCAGGTATATGGTGCTTCCCACCTAAATAATTCAGTTTGCATCTCTAAAGTATACGGACACTTTTCTACAGAACATACCAACTTTGTACTTATGTTAATGAAACGAATTCAGTTTTATGACACACAAATAGCTGTATATATTATTCAGGATTGAGCTTTGTATATAACCAGATGTACATGTTAAATATACATTATATATATATACTATAGCTCATATTGATTGTTTTTAGAAAAATGAGATCTTGTGGAATGTTCTGAAATGCCTTGCCTTATGGGTTTGTTAGTCTCATGTTAGTCTGTTTATTGCAAAATACTAGAAAGAAGATATTGTATGTTCTTACTAGACACATCAGGGCGTCTGTAGCATCAGGTTGCTGCATGCTTTGTCATAGAAGTGTGCTTAGAGTTGCTGTGATCTGAATGTTTGATTGATTCCAGTTTGTACTTCATCCAACCCAGCTTTTTGCATGATGTGCTCTGCATATAAGTTAAGTTAACGGGGTGACAGTATACAGCTTGATGTACTCTTTTCCCAGTTTTGAACCAGTTTGTTGTTCTGTGTCTGGTTCTAACTATTGCTTCTTAACCTGCATACAGGTTTCTCAGAAAACAGGTAAGGTGGTCTGGTATTCCCATCTCTTTTAAGAATTTTCCACAGTTTGTTGTGATCCACACAATCAAAAAATTTCAGTGTGGGCATTAAAGTCCATTTGTATGAGATTTCAGATGGAAATGAAGAATATGTTATTTTACAATAGATGAAGGGCAGTCTTTGTTAAAAAGTGTTTAAAGACTTGCTGTTGTGTTTAGATTCCAGTGTTTTCTTGTAGGTAGAACTTCTGAGCCATAAATTTGAATGTTTGGCTGAAGAAATGGCTAAACAAAATATTGAAGTTGATCTCATTTTTCCTAAATAGTTATGTCATTGTCAATGAAAAGTCAATTAACAGCCAAGCTAAAGAGAAAAAAAATTTATTTAAACCAAAATTAGGATATAACCCAGGAGAAATGTTCTCAAAAGCTTTGAGCACTTTCCCACCTGTTAGAAGATGAAGGCACAGTGATATTTTCCTGATGAGAGACTGTACATCAAAATGACGTATTGACATTTTACATAAAATTGACCAAGGATGCATAGTCCAAGTGAGCACATCCAAAGCAGCAAGTCACCATGACTGCTACAGTGTTGAGGAAGAATACTATTTAAGAACTTCATTGCTGGTATCACAGAAAAGAAAATAAGTATGATTTTTGTGATGAAGCAAGCATTTCCATATATAATGCAGATGCACAGTGTACATTCCGGGAGAAGGGGCTGCTAAGTGGACGAAGATTTTTATGTTTACATTTCCTTTTTAAAAAAGTTTTTTTTAATTGGAAGGAATTTGCTTTACAATGTTGTATTGATTTCTGCCATACAATAACACAAATCAGTGTAAGTGTACATATATTCCCTCCCTGTTAAATATCCCTCCCCTCCTGCTGCCCCACCTTACTCCCTGTGCTATATATAGCAGCTTCTCTCTAGCTGTTTTACACAGAGTAGTGGATATATGTTGATGTTATTAATGATTTCTCTCTTTATCCCACTTTCTTCTTTCCCCACTGTGTCCACAAGTCCATTCTCATTTCTCTACATTAGCATCTCCCTTCCTTCCCTGGAAATAGGTTCATCAGTACCATTTCCCTAGATTCCACATATATGTGTTAGTATACAATAATTTTTTTCAGATTTACTTCTCTCTGTGTAAGAGGCTCTAGGTTCATCTCCTTACTAGAACTGAGTGAAGTTCATTCTTCTTGTCTGAGTAATGTTCTGTTGTATATATGGACCACATCTTATTTATTCATTCCTCTGCTGATGGATGTTTAGGTTGCTTCCATGTCCTGGCTGTTGTGAATAGTGCTGCAGTGAACACTGGGGTACATGTGTCTTTTAGAATTGTGATTTTCTCAGGATATATGCCCAGTAGTGGGATTGCTGGGTCATATGGCAGTTTTATTCCTAGTTTTTTAAGGAATCTCCATACCGACTATTTCAGTTCACATTCCTACCAACAGTGCAAGAGGGTTCCCCTTTCTCCATGTCTTCTCCAGCATTTATTTGTAGACTTTTTGATGATGGTCATTCTGACCATTGTGAGCTGATACCTCATTGTAGTTTTGATTTGCGTTTTCCTGATAATTAGTGATGTTGAACTTTTTTTCACGTGTTTGTTGGCCATCTCTGTTTTCCTTGGAGAGATGTCTGCTTAGGTCTTTTGACCACTTTTTGATTTGGCTGTCTTATTTTCCTGATATTGACCTACATGAGCTTCTTATATATTTTGGAGATTAATCCTTTTTCAGTTGATTAACTTTCAACTACTTTCTCTCATTCCCACAGTTGTCTTTTCACATTGTTTATAGTATCCTCTGCCGTGCAGAGCTTTAAGTTTGATTAGGCCCTACTTATTTTGTTGTTGTTGTTATTGTTTTTATTTCCATTACTCTAGGAAGTGGGTCATAGAGGATCTTGCTGTAATTTATGTCAGGGAGTGTGCTGCCTATGTTTTCCTCTGAGCGTTTTATAGTGTCTGGCCTTAAATTTAGATTTTAATCCATTTTGAGTTTATTTTTGTGTATGCTATTAGAAATTGTGTATGCTATTAGAAAGTGTTCTAGTTTCATTCTTTAACATGCAGCTGTCCAATTTCCACAGTAACACTTATTCAAACGACTCTTTTTTTCTCCTTTGTGTATTCTTGCCTCCTTTGTCAAAAATAAGGTGCTCATAGATCTGTGGGCTTACCTATGAACTCTCTATCTTGTTTCATTGATCTGTATTTCTGTTTTTGTGCCAGTACCAGACTGTCTTGATAACTGACTTTATGGTCTGAAGTCTGGTAAGTTGATTCCTCCTGCTCCATTCTTCTTTCTTGAGATAGCTTTGGCGATTTGGAATCTTTTATTTTTCCATATGGATTGTGAAATTTTCTTGTTCTGGTTCTATGAAAACTACCATTGGTGGCTTGATAGGGATTGTGTTGAATCTGTAGATTGCCTTGGGTAGTATAGTCATTTTAACAATATTGATTCTTCCAGTCCAAGAATATGGTATATCTTTCCTCTGTTTGTGTCATTTTTTATTTCTTTCATCAGTGTCTTACAGTTTTATGTGTATGGGTTTTTTGGCTCTTATAGTAGATTTATTCCTAGGTATTGTATTCTTTTTGTTGCAGGGTTGAATGGGATGATTTCCTTAATTTCTCTTTCCAGTTTTCATTGTTGGTGTATTGGAAGTCAAGACATTTCTGTGTGTTTATATCATGTGAATTTACTATTTTCATTGATTAGCTCTAATAATTTCCTGATGGCATCTTTAGACTTTTCTATGTATAGTATCATGTCACATGCAAACAGTGAAAATTTTACTTCTTTTCCAATCTGGATTCCTTTTATTTCTTTTTCTTCTGATTGCTGTGCTAGGACTTTAAAAACTATGTTGAATAATAGTAGTGAGATTGGGCACCGTTGTCTTTTTCTTGATTGATTTTTATCTTGCTTCTTCATCTATAACTTATTTTTTGTTATTTCTTGTTTTTTAGATGGGAGGAATTGTGTTCAGTTTACTGAACAAACTGTCTTACTAGTTGTTTGGCCTGAGGTTTCCAGCAGTGGAGTTTGTACACTGTTGGTTAGAGCTGGGTCTTGGTGTTGAGAAATGGAGTTCTGGGAGAGCTCACTTCAATTAATATTCCTTGAGGTCTGAGGTTTTTTTTTTTATTCCAGCATTTCAGAGTCAGCACTTACACCTCAGGGGCTTGGGCCTGGTCTAAGGCATGTGAAGTCGGATTCTATAAGCCATGGGCTGCAAAAAGAGAAAAGAGAGAGAGAGAAATGAAGATAGGCAAAAGAAAAGGCAGAAAAACTATAATGAATAAAAGATAACAATCCTTGAAGGGTAACAGCAGACTCAATAGAGAGATAGAAAAAGAAAAAAATATATAAATTAAAAATAAAAATGAGTAAAAGTTACTCAGTTGTGTCTGACCCTTTGTGGCCCCATGAACTATACAGTCCATGAAATTCTTCAGGTCAGAACACTGGAGTGGGTATTCTCTGGGGGATCTTCCCAACCCAGGGATTGAACTCAGGTCTCCCGCATTGAATGTGGATTCTTTACCAGCTGAGCCACCAAGGAAGCCCAGGAATATTGGATTAGGTAGCCTATCCCTTCTGCAGGGATCTTCCCAACCCAGGGATCAAACCCGGGTCTCCTGCATTGCAGGTGGATTCTATACCAGCTGAGCTATGAGGGACTGGAATAATAATGAAGATTTAAAAATAATAGAATAATTCTAGAAAGCTAACAAATAGTACAAAAAAATAAGAATATGTATGAAAAAACTTCTGGAAGGAAAATGGAGTTCCACTAGTAGTAAAAACTCAGAAAGAAACCCAAAACACCAAAAGGCTGAAAAAACTTAGGCTGTGAAGGGTGGGGTTTAGAAGGGGAATGACTTAGGTGGTCAGGGTGTTTAGGTAGGGGTGGGTTTCTGACCCAGGACCCAAGCCTTTAGAGAGGGACCTGGATGGGGGTGGGGGTGAGCCAGGTTCCACCCAGCTAAGAGGGTCTCTGCAGTGCCTCCGGCTTTGGGGTATGAGGATAAGGCCAGGCCTCCCCCCCCCCAGGAGGCTCCCCTGGGCCCTGGGTAGAAGAACACTAGAAGGATTCCCTACTCCTCCACATCTGGAGGAACTCCTCCCTTGACATCCCTGCTCTGTCTCCCCTCCCTTCTGCATCTGCAGGACCTGCATGGGCTGAGGCTGCCCTCGGAGGTGGCTCTGGAGGACAGAGGAGTGCAGGGGAAGTTGCTGGAGGATAGGTGGGGCTCCTGGAAGGAGGAGAGAAGGTAGAAGGGGCTCCTGAATCAGAGAGCCAGGTCCAGAGGTCAGAGCCCATGGAGGGGTGAGGGGGCATGTATAGGATGCGGACCCTGGAGGGAGGAGGAAACGAGAGAGTGGAGGATAACCCTGGAGGTTAGCAGGGGGCTCTGGGATGGCAAAGGACTCAACCTGGAGGGAGAAGCAGGGAGTGGGGCTTAGATGGGTGCCTTGGAGGGTGGAGGGGGCCTCAAAGGTAGGAAGTGTTCTCTAAGGGTGGAGGGCTAGGCCTGAGCACCTTAGGAAGATCCCCAGGGCCGAGTGGGATCAAAAGGGGGCAGTAGGCAGTGCCTTGTTCTTGGAAGCCTGCTAAAGCCTCCTAAAGCCCAGCTGGCCTCTTTCTTTCCCAGCAGGAGCCTTCCCTCCCTCTCTCATCCACAAGATCCTCTCAGAGGGATCCCTGAAGAGCTAGGGTGCCCAAGAGGGAAGAAGACTCCATTGGAGGGAGGAGAGGCCCCAGAGAGCAGAGGCCCAGGGGTCCCGGGGCCAGAAGGCTCCCCAGGATCAAGTGAAGGCAGAACCCTAGGGTGTTCCCCAGTGAACCTTTCTGTCTCCTCATAGATCCCTCCTCTTCCTGATGGAGCGAGTACTGCTGCTCTTTCAGCACAAAGGCATCAAAACCACTCCTTTCCTCCACGATAGACCCTCAGTTGATGGTCCCCAGAGCTTTCTCCACACCCCTCTGTCTGATACCTAGTCACTTCTGGGGCTCCTCCCATCAGCCTGTCTGCAGGAGTCCCCCACTAGCACTTGCTAGGCATCTTAGGCATGGGGAAACATAGACTCTGTGTCTTCCCTCACTGTCATCTTGCCTATGCCTCTTATTCCTGATCTTAGGAAATGCTTTCAGTTTTTCTCAGTTGAGAGTAATGTTTGCTGTGGGTTTGTTTTATATGGCCTTTTCTTATGTTGGCTTAGGTTCTTTCTATGCCTACTTTCTGGAGAGTTTCTGTCATAAATGAAAGTGGGATTATGTCTGAAGTTTTTTTCATGCATCTATTGAGCTGATCATCTGGGTTTTATTCTTTTATTTGTGTGATGTATCACATTGATTGATTTGCATATATTGAAGGTTCTTACATTCCTGGAATAAATCTCACTTGATTGTGGTATATGATTCCTTTGATTGTGTTGTTGAATTCTGTTTGCTAGAATTTTGTTGAGGATTTTTCTTCTATGTTAATCCTGTAATTTTCTTTTTTACTGGCATCTTTTGTAGTGTGGTGATGGTGGCCTCATGTCCTTTAAAAAAGAGAAATTATTTGATGGGATTTGGTGAGATTTTTTTCAAAAAGAAGTCATAAGCTAAAATTTGAAAGTTTTCAGCCTAACCATATTAAAAGAAATAAAATGTGTTTGAGAGGGAACTTGACAGTTTGTCTGGCATTTATAAGAAGATTGATGTGAATCACCATCTGAGCAGTAGGTTGGAAGTGTTCATGAAGGCAGTTGGGGAACTGGTCAACCATCATAAACAAGGCCCTATTGTCTGGGATAATTGAGAAAGCACAAAAGAGGTGATCTAATATTATGATATTATTTTGCCTCCAGCATGTCAACTGAGATGTCTTCAGAATCTAAGAGCTATTCATCAAAAAATAGGAGATTGATTAAGTCTAGACTAAACCCAGGAACTATTCTTCAAAACAGTGCAACAATGAACCTGAGGGCATTTTGTTTATTATGAGAGTGGCCCTTTCATCACAAACCCAGTGTGTAATGTGTGAAGGATGTAACTGTATCAAAGAAGGCTGTTCAGTGAAGAGATCCTGCTAAGGCAGTAGTACACTGATTGATGGTGTTGGGCACTCCTAAGCTTAGACCAGTACACTCATACATGATTTCATCCCAGAAGACCAGAAGACATAAGATAGCAAATCCAACAGCTTTGATAAGAGCTGTACCACGCTAAGTCATGGAGATAGGGTCGCCAAGAGCCATGTGCCTTCACTGTGAGGAACATGGGCCTGATAAATTTTTGGTTTGTTCCAGACTTGTTAAGAAGTGGAGTAGTCCCCATAGTCAACAAAAGTCTGAAATGCAGTGCTTGCGTGCAGTCTCAAAAATGACGGAAAGATCTCTGTTTCCAAGGCAAATCATTTGGTATCACAGTAACCCAAGTCTGTGCCCCAACCACTAATGCCGAAGAAGCTGAATGGTTCTATGATGACCTGCAAGACTTTCTAGAACTAACACACAAAAGATGTCCTTTTCATCACAGGGGACTGGAATGCAAAAGTAGAAAGTCAAGAGATACCTGGAGTAACAGGCAAGTTTGGCCTTGGAGTACAAAATGAAGCAGGACAAAGGCTAACAGAGTTTTGCCAAGAGAAAGCACTGGTCATAGCAAACATCCTTTTCCAACACAAAGAGACGACCCTACACATGGATGTCCCCAGATGGTCAATATAAAAATCAGATTGACTATATTCTTTGCAGCTGAAAGTGGAGAAGCTCTATACAGTCAGCAAAACAAGACCAGAAGCTGACTGTGGCTCAGATCATGAACTCCTTATTGCAGAATTCAGACTTAAATTGAAAAGGTAGAGAAAATCACTAGACCATTCAGGTATTACCTAAATCAAATCCCTTACAATTATCCAATGAAAGTGACAAATTGTAAATCAAACCCCTTACACTTATCCAGTGGAAGCAACAAAGATTGAAGGGGTTAGATCTGATAGACAGAGTGCCTGAAGAACTATGGATGGAGGTTCATGACATTGTACAGGAGGCAGTGATCAAGACCATCCCCAAGAAAAAAGAAATGCAGAAAGGCAAAATGATTGTCTGAGGAGGCCTTACAAATAGCTGAGAAAAGAAAAGAAGCTAAAGGCAAAGGAGAAGAAGAAGGATATAGCCATCTGAATGCAGAGCTCCAGAAAATAGCAGGGAGAGATAAGAAAGCCTTCCTCAGTGGTCAGTACAAAGAAATAGAGGAAAACAACAGAATGGGAAAGACTAGAGATCTCTTCCAGAAAATGAGAGGTACCAAGAAAACATTTCATGCAGAGATGGGCACAATTAAGAGCACAAATAGTATGGACCTAACAGAAGCAGAAGATATTAAGAAGAGGTGGCAAGAATACACAGAACTATACAGAAAAGATCTTCATGACCCAGATAATCACAATGGTGTGATCACTCACCTAGAGCCAGACATCCTGGAATGTGAAGTCAAGGGGGCCTTAGGAAGCATCACTATGAACAAAGCTAGTGGAGGTGATAGAATTCCAGCTGAGCTATTTCAAGTCCTAAAATGATGCTGTTAAAGTGCTGCAGTCAATATGCCAGCAAATTTGGAAAACTCAGCAGTGGCCACAGCACTGGCAGAGGTCAGTTTTTGTTCCAAAGAAAGGAGAAAGGCAGTGCCAAAGAATGTTCAAATTACTACCTAATTGCACTCATCTCACATGCTAGCAAAGTAATACTCAAAATTCCTCAACGGGCTTCAGTAGTATGTGAACTAAGAACTTGCAGATGTTCAAGCTGGATTTAGAAAAGGCAGAGGAATCAGAGATCGAATTGCCAACATACATTGGATCATAGAAAAAGCAGGAGAGTTCCAGAAAAACATGTGCTTTATTGACTACACCAAAGCCTTTGACTCTGTAGATCACAACAAACTGTGCAAATTTCTTAAAGAGATGGGAATACCAGACCACCTTACCTGCCTCATGAGAAATCTGTATGCAGGTCAAGAAGCAACAGTTAGAACTGGACATGGAATGGACTAGTTCAAAAGTGGGAAAGGAGAACATCAAGGCTGTATATTGTCACCCTGCTTATTTAACTTATGTGTGGAATACATCATGAGAAACACTGGGCTGGATGAAGCACAAACTGGAATCAAGATTGACAGGAGAAATATCAATAACCTCAGATATGCAGATGACACCACCCTTATGGCAGAAAGCAAAGAGTAACTAAACAGCCTCTTGATGAAAGTGAAAGAGGAGAGTGAAAAAGTTAGCTTAAAACTCAATATTCAGAAAACTAAGATCATGGCATCTGGTCTCATAGCAGACAGATCTGGTCCCATGGTTCATGGCAGACAGATGGGGAAAGAACGGAAACAGTGAGAGACTTTATTTTTTGGGGCTCCAAATTCACTGCAGATGGTGAGTTCAGTCATGAGATTAAAAGACGCTTACTCCTTGGAAGAAAAACTATGATCAACTGAGACAGCATATGAAAAAGCAGAGACATTACTTTGCTGACAGTAGTCCATCTTTTTCCGATAGTCATATATGGATGTGAGAGTTGGACCACACAGAACGCTGAGCGCTGAAGAAGTGATGCTTTGGAACTGTGGTGTTGAAGGAGAATTGAGAGTCCGTTGGACTGCAAGGAGGTCAAACCAGTCTATCCTAAAGGAGATCAGTCCTGAATATTAATTGGAAAGACTGATACTTAAGCTGAAAGTCCAATACTTTGGCCACCTGATGTGAACTGACTCACTGGAAAAGACCCTGATGCTGGGCAACATTAAAGGCAGGAAAATAAGTGGATGACAGAGAATGAGATGGTTGGATGGAACCACCGTCTCAATATACTTGAGTTTGAGCAGAGTCTGGGAGTTGATGATAGACAGGGAAGCCTTATGTGATTCAATCCATGGGATTGCAGAGTTGGACATGACTGAGCAAATGAACTGAATTGCACTGAACTGAACTGTTACCTCTAACTTCCCTCTTGTAACTGGAATGTGGATCTTGTACCTGTCCCACCATTGTATTTCAGAAGTACATGACTTGTTTGCTATCATAGATTTATAACTGGAGAGGAATATGCATTAAATGAATCATACCTTGTGACTTAGCCATAACTAACTTAGGTATGTCAACTGAAGAAAGCGTATGACCCAAGAGTTTGCAGTTAAGTTTTACCAGAGGACCTTACTGAGGATTGTAACCTGGAATACAGTGTCTTAGATCTCTTTGAGGAAAGTGAGTTAAGGAAGAATACAGGATATGTAGAGTTTTTTTCTTGGAAGAAAGCAAAGTACAGTTAAAAAGGTTGTTTCTAATTACAGAAGCTCTTCCTTGGTAGCTCAGCTGGTAAAGAATTTGTCTGCAATACAGGAGACCCTAGTTTGATCCCTGGGTTGGGAAGATCCACTGGAGGAGGGATAGGCTACCCATTCCAGTATTCTTGGGCTTCCCTGGTGGCTCAGCTGGTAAAGAATCTGCCTGCAATGCAGGAGACCTGGGTTTGATCCCTGGGTTGGGAAGATTCCCCCTGGAGAAGGGAATGGCTACCCACTCCAGTATTCTGGCCTGGAGAATTCCATGGACTGTGTAGTCCATGTGTAGTCCACAGGGTTACAAAGAAGCAGGTGTATAAATTACAAAAATTTATGAAAGCAGATGTCTCAAGGTAATCATTTAAGCACATTTTCTGTGTTTAGGAATATGCAAGAATTTGGGTCATCAACTGGGGAAAGACTGTAGGACAACTGTGAGTTCAGTTTTTTGTTTTTTGTTTTGTGAGTTCAGTTTTAATTGGGGCAAATAAGTACTGTACTCTGGGAGACACCCTCTCAGAAGATCCCTCCAAGGAACTGCTCTACAGAGGGAGGGTATATGTCTTTAGTGAAGGGGATATCCATTTTGATAGAAGTTTACAACTAGTCATGAGGAGCAGCTATTCATTAGATATTGTTGCAGAAACCAGTACTCAAGAAACCAAGCACCATACTGGAGAGTTGGAGAACTCAGGTTTTTTACGCTGGTGGGCCCAGAGGAGTTAACACTCTAAGCTCTGAGCCCTGAACAAAGGGGTTACAGAGTTTTTATAGACAGACTATAGTGGGCAACACTAGCTGTTAATAGGCTGGTTTAAACTAAGGGGTTTTGCACGCATGGGAACAGCAGTCAAGATGAGGAGGGGGATGTCTGACCTGGATAGGCTTGATTAAGCAGGTTTGCAGGGGCTGGACAATTGCAAAGAGCAGGACAAGGGTGAGTGAGATAAGCTCCAGTTCCTAGTATTGCAAGTCCCCACTTTCTGAGACTATGTGACCTACATGATCAGACTTTGCAAGGAGCAAGCTGAGTTACAGAGGCAGAACGAGCAGGAGGTTATGTAAAATTTTAACTTTTCCTCTTTACTATGACAAGATGCAAGAAATAGGGCTCAGAAGAAACTGTGTTCAGGTTGTGCTGTTGCTTTAGCAGAATCTTTTCACTGAAGAGCCTCCTTTAATACAGTTAAATCCTTCTGGCCCAACACGTTGAGTTTGTGATGAAAGGGCAGCTTCCATAATTTACAAATTGCCCTCAGGATCATTCTTCCACTGTTTCGATATTATTTCTTGGCTTTACTCTCAACTTAATCTATAGGATAGTTCTAAGATTCTCTTGAGATACTGGATACATAATAGTCTCCTTAAAAGATTGGGCCAGATTCTTTCTGTTCTCTGTTGGACCGGGAAAAGAGAAAATGTTAGACTCAGTGATGTCTGACTCTTTATTATCCCATGGACTGTAGCCTTTTAGGCTCTGCTGTCTGTGGAATTCTCCAGGCAAGTATGCTGGAGTGCGTTTCCATTTCCTTCTTCAGTGAAACTTCCTGAGCCAGAGATGGAACCTGAGTCTTCTGCATCACAGTCAAATTCTGTACTGTCTGAACTATCAGGGAAGCCTCAGATCCTGGTCTTTAGATATAAGAAGATAGAAGAATTGGGCTCAAAAAAAAAAAAAAAGAAGAAGAAGAAGAATTGGGCTCATAAAATCCTCTCCTGAAAACATCTAGCCATCTGAAGACTTGTTCTCTCACCCTCACCCCTGCAACATTTGTTTTGTTCGGTCAGTAAGTTGTGTCTAACTGTTTGTGACCCCATGGACTGCCGTATACTAGGCTTCCCTATCCTTTGCTGTCTCCCAGGTTTTGCTGAAACTCATGTCCGTATAATTGGTGTTTCCATCTAACCATTTCATCCTTTTCTAGCCCTTTCTCCTTTTACCTTCAGTCTTTCCCACTATCAGGGTCTTTTCCAGTGAGTCAGCTCTTTCCCATCTTGTGGCCAAAGTATTGGGGATTCATCTTCAGCACCAGTCCTTCCAATGGATATTCTCAGTTGATTTCCTTTAGGACTGACTGGTTTGACCTCCTTGCAGTGAAAGGAACTCTCAAGAGTCTAATCCAGCTCTGCAGTTCAAAAGCATCAATTCTTCATTGCCCAGCTTCTTTGTGGTCCAACTCGCACATTCTTAACATGATAACTAGAAAAAACATGGCTGTCATTTCTGCTCTGCATCCTGAAGTCTTTTCCATGGGTGTTGAAAGTCAGTCATTGCAGTGGGTAGTGATGCAGTCCTTGTAGAAGCAGGTGGCCAGTAACTTTCTTCAGTTGTCGACTAAAATATTGACTTTTTTCACTGCATGAACTTTGCGTAAGTGACAACTTTTAATTAGCAGGGCTCATTGAAATTATCCCTTAGATATGGACCTTAGTTATCTAGGGTACACAATGGGTTGCCCCGTGGGAGCAGTTGCACTAGCCACTGATTAGAAGGTGAGCAACATTCTTTGTTTACTGAAATGGCATGCAACATTCTTAAATTTGCAGATACTTACATGAGACTCTGGACTTAAGACTTCTTAGTTGTTGTGTGAGAGACATGAATGACTGAGCAGAAGAAGCAAGCCACAGATGAAATGCTTTGGTCTAGATATTTATGTGTCTTTGTAAATTCATATATAACACAAAGGTGTTGCTTGTTAGATTGTGCCAATGTAACAGTACATTTTTCCCCTTTAAATTAAATACTTGTCCCTGGGATGATATAGGATGGTATTCAGTTCAGTTCAGTTCAGTCACGTGTGATTCGTTGTGAACCCGTGAATTGTAGCACACCAGGCCTCCCTGTCCATCACCAACTCCCAGAGCTTACCCAAACCCATGTCCATCGAGTCAGTGATGCCATCCAACCATCTCATCCTGTCGTCCCCTTCTCCTCCTGCTACCAATCCCTCCCATCATCGCGGTCTTTTCCAATGAGTCACCTCTTCGCATGAGGTGGCCAAAGTACTGGAGTTTCAGCTTCAGCATCAGTCCTTCCAATGAACACCCAGGACTGATCTCCTTTAGGATGGATGGGTTGGATCTCCTTGCAGTCCAAGGGACTCTCAAAAGTCTTCTCCAACACCATAGTTCAAAAGCGTCAATTTTCGGCGGTCAGCTTTCTTCACAGTCCAACTCTCACATCCATACATGACCACTGGAAAAACCATAGCCTTGACCAGATGGACCTTTGTTGGCAAAGTAATGTCTCTGCTTTTTAATATGTTGTGTAGGGTGGACATAACTTTCCTTCCAAGAAGTAAGCGTCTTTTAATTTCATGGCTGTGATCACCATCTGCAGTGATTTTGGAGCCCTAAAAATAAAGTCTGACATTGTTTCCACTGTCTCCCCATCTATTTCCCATGAAGTGATGGGACCAGGTGGCATCATCTTAGGATGATATAAGCATCCTGTGCCTAATAACTTCTTCCAGTGCTTTTGGTTGTTTATCTAAATACGTTTTTTGTAGTGAGTATTTTAAAAATGATTTCTGTATATTTTAGTTGTCTTTCTTTTGTGAACGTCTGTGTTCCATCCTGTTCCCCCAACACCTTTGTGAGTATTCTGAACCATGGATTAAAAAAAAAAAATACAGTGTGTTAGCCACTGTTTATATTAATTTTCTGATGCCTCAGTTTTCCAAAACTTTGCTTTCTAAAGCCTTTATTATTAGCAGGTTTAGATAGACTGGTGTGTGCCATTATTATAAACATTAACAATTTCACATTTAAAGATTTTCCTGCATCATTGACCAAAGTATTATTTTTATTTAGTTTAATAAACATTTAAATTCCTTCAGAACTGTCACAAAAAGAAGAGGAAGATCCTGCTGTTATTGAAAAACAGTTAAAAGAAGAGAAGCTGTTGGAGATAGAGAGGTCAGCACTGATTTAAAAATCTTAGTATATTCAGTTATTTTACTTGAAATGATAAAGACTTTATTAATACAGATTTTTAAAATCTGTACAGCTCTGATAGGATGATGGAGTTTATGGAGTAAAGAGTGTGTGGGAGGGAATTCTGTATTTTTCCCTTAATTTTGCTCTAAATTTAAGACTTCTGCACGATTAAAGTGTGGAGTTCTAGTTTTCAGAGAAGGGAAGATATGCCACATAATTTTTTAAAAAGCATAAATATAAGGGCAAGCCAAGAGAAATTTTAAAGGTGAGAACTTGCCTTTGTTTTAATTGTCAGTGTGACATAGGTTGTGAAGTCTAACGTAGAGTCCTACATGTGATTCTTTGCATTTTTTTATGTGTTGGATTTAATCTTTTTGGTTCACTTTCCTCATCTGTTAAATGAAAGAATTATTATATAATTTGTTTCTGTAAATGTTTTTAATGTGTTTATTGCTTATTTAAATTACTAATATAGGACATACTTATTTTCTCCCAATGGGGTTTTCTTATTTAGTGATAAATTAATAATAATCATGCCTTACTGTTTAATGTATATGGTATCTTTAAAGAATATATTTGGTATTTTTAAAACCTGTATAACACTTTTTTTACTTTTTAAAATTAATTTTTTTTTTATTGAAGGATAATTGCTTTACAGAATTTTGCTGTTTTCTGTGAAACCTCAACATGAATCAGCCATAGGTATACATATATCCCCTCCCTTTTGAAACTCCTTCTCATGGTATCTGTATAAAATATTTTTAACCAAAGTATTTTTCACAGCTTTAGTTGATTCATTGCCTATGCAAAAGAACAAGTAAATCAAAGAAGATGAAAATTGAAACAGCATCAATAAATACCACATACTCACAGAGAGCCTTTGTTAGAAAAAGTTGAATGCAAATGTATGAGTGCAAAGATAGTTAGACATGTGTTTACATAAATTTGTTGCTGATTATATAATACATATCTTTCAATATCAATGCAGAAGTCTAATCCACTCATTTTAAAACCAACCTGCTATTCATTGTATAGATATAGCATATTTTACCTATGTATTGTTCTCTACTGATATACATTAAGATCATAGTATGTTAAAAAGAAAATAAGATTACCCTTTTATTGTTATACAAAACTTTAAGTTAACATTTATGCTTATATAATTTTCATAATTTCTCTATTACTTCCTAGGAAAATATCTAGAAATGAAATTACTGTGATCAAAGAATATGAATATATAACTGGAGAAAAAGGGCTTCTGGGTTTGTAGTTTTCTCCAGCAGTGAACAAAAGTGCCCATTTTTCCCGTTTGTTCAGTTCAGTTCAGTCTCTCAGTCATGTCCGACTGTTTGCGACTCCATGGACTGCAGCACGCCAGGCCTCCCTGTCCATCACCAACTCTTGGAGCTTGCTCAGACTCATGTCCATTGAGTCTGTGATGCCATCCAGCCATCTCATCTTCTGTTGTCCCCTTCTCTTGCCTTCAATCTTTCCCAGCACCAGCATCTTTTCCAGTGAGTCAGTTCTTCGTATCAGTTGGCCAAAGTTTTGGAGTTTCAACTTCAACATCAGTCCTCCAGTGAACACCCAGGGCTTATCTGCTTTAGAATGGACTGATTGGATCTCTTTGCAGTCCAAGGGACTCGCAAGAGTCTTCTCCAACACCACAGTTCAAAAGCATCAATTCTTTGGTGCTTAGCTTTCTTCACAGTCCACCTGTCACATCCATACATGACCACTGGAAAAACCATAGCCTTTCAAGGCTGCAGTCACCATCTGCAGTGAATTTGGAGCCCAGAAAAATAAAGTCAGCCATTGTTTCCACTGTTTCCCCACCTATTTGCTATGAAGTGATAGGGCTGGATGCCATGATCTTAGTTTTCTGAATGTTGAGCTTTAAGCCAACTTTTTCACTCTTTCACTTTCATCAACTAAAGAATCTCTTTAGTTCATCTTCACTTTTGCCATAAGGGTGGTGTCATCTGTATATCGGAGGTTATTGGTATTTCTCCCAGTAATCTTGATTCCAGCTTGTGCTTCATCTAGCCCAGTGTTTTTCATGATGTACTCTGCATGTAAGTTAAATAAGCAGGGTGACAATATACAGCCTTGATGTACTCCTTTTCCTATTTGGAACCAGTCTGTTCCATGTCTAATTCTAACTGTTGCTTCCTGACCTGCATACAGATTTCTCAAGAGGGAGGTCAGGTGGTCTGATATTTCCATCTCTTTCAGAATTTTCCACAGTTTATTGTGATCCACAGAGTCAAAGGCTTTGGTGTAGTCAATAAAGCAGAAATAGATGTTTTTCTGGAACTCTCTTGCTTTTTCTATGATCCAATGAATGTTGGCAATTTGATCCCTGGTTCCTCTGCCTCTGCCTTTTTTAAATCCAACTTGAACATCTGCAAGTTCACAGTTCACATATTGCTGAAGCCTGACTTGGAGAATTTTGAGATTCACACTAAAAATAGAAGTTTATTTTTATTTTTATTTTTTTTGTAGGAAAAATGACTACTAACCAAGGATGTTAATCTTCTATGTCTTATATGTATGACATATACTTTTTCTTGTTTATCATTGATCTCAGTTTGGTTCACAACATTACTTACAATTTGATTTTCATAATTTTATATCCAATATCTGGCATTGGTGTCAGACTTATTTTTTTTCTTTTAGTCATTTAGGAACCTCAGGACAAAAACTCAAGAGTCTCTTAAGGGTTTCAAGTTAACCCATAATTTTATGGGAAATAGCAGGTTTACTAGTTCTGCAGTCTTCCAGTTGCCACTCTAAAAATGCATAGAAATTGAAGGATTATACCTTCTCAATGTGAAAGCCTAAGTCTTAGTTTGATCTTGTTATTTGCTTTATTGGCACTTGCACAAGGTTTTATATAAAATTAATCTTCAGTGACATTTTAATCATTCCCCAAATGTTTTATTTGCTATAATATATGCCATGTAAATGTGTGTATTTGTAGAATGATGCCAGTTTTTTTTGATTATGTAATTATATCAATAGGCAAAACTTACATGATGAATGGTTATTAAGGGAGCAGAAGGCACAAGAGGAATTCAGAATAAAGAAAGAAAAGGAAGAGACAGCTAGGAAACAGAAGGAAGAACAAGAGGTATGCTTTTAGTTAAATTAATCAGCTAGCTAAACAGTTAAGATAACTTTTAATTAAAGACTTTTTCACATTACAAAATACATGTCTTGAAGAAGAATAACAACCAAGAAAACCTCTAAAAAAGCTGGATTCTTTGTGTGACCAATATATACTTAATTTTTTAAATTTACTTTTCCCATGTGGTGAAGGTTTTGAATATTAAATCTTTCTTTTCTCTTTAAAGACAAAGTTAAAGGTAAAACAGGAAGAACATCAGAGAAGAGAGAGAGAAGAGGAGGAGCAGAAACAACAGGGGAAAAGAGAAAAAGAGGTGATTCCTATCATTAGAGGATAATACGTGGAAGATCCCCTGGAGGAGGAAATGGCACCACACTCCAGTATTCTTGCCTGGAGAATCCCATGGACAGAGGAGCCTGACAAGCTATAGTTTGTAGAAGTGCAGAGTTGGACACGACTGAAGCAAGTTAATGTGAATGGGGTATATGATGGATTTGAAGCTGTAAGCAATGGGAGGGCTTGGAGGTTTTGATTTTTTTTTACTTATTTTGTTTACTTTTGGCTGCATTGGTCTTCATTGCTGAGCTTGTGCTCTGTCTAACTGTGGGGTGGAGGGGCTGTTCTTCATTGTCTTCTCTAATTGCAGAGCCCAATTTGTAGGTCACAAGGCCTCAGTAGCTGTGGCAGTGGTCAGTCTCTCTGTAGCACACAGGCTTCAGCAGTTGCAGTGTGAGGCCTGGGCTTATAGTTAGGATTTGCAGGCTTAGTTGCCCTGTGGCATGTGAGATCTTTCTGGACCAGGGCTGGATGTTCCCTGCATTGGGAGGCAAATTCCTAACAACTGGACCACCAGGCTGTTTTGCTGTTTAGTGGTTTGCTTTTTAAAAGTCTTTTTTTTTTTTTTGTACAGACACACACTAGAGAGTTTCCTTAAAATGTTTTTCTTTATGTTCATGCAATAGCAGTTAGGACTGTCTTAGTTTAATGTTTTTCTTCAACTTTACCCAGTGTGAAACACAGTTTATAATGGGCAGAAACTTTATCTTTAGAAGAGAAGTAGTAAAAGTTTCAATGTCTGCAGCCCATTACATGTGTTACAAAGCAGCCATGACAGAATGTAAAACATATAGCTGTGACTGTGTTCTAATCAAATTTTACATAGAAGTAGACAGCCTTTGTATCTCGTTAGTGAATGATGTGACTTAGGTTCTGTCCTATGTGTTGACTCGTTTTAAAGACATTTTATATATGTTATGTTTATTTTGTTCCTTATGTCCTGCCACCAAGAAGTATTTAATTTCAAGAAAGCAGTTTTAAGAGTTACGTAGTTCTTTTTGTTACTATTAAATCTTTACTTGATTAATGTGTGGCTCAAACAATTGACTTGAAATATTTGACTTCTTGTCCTTAATGGTGTGATTATTTCAAAAATTCACAACCCATCTTTGCTTGAATGAATTCATCAGATTTTTTTTTTCTGTAGTATTTCTAATCCTGAATTACATAAAATTGATTTTTAACCACCATGTAATGGGAAAAATGGATTTGTACTTGTGTCTTGGTCATTATGGGTAGAAGTAGTCTTCCCAGCCTTTGTATTTTGTATCTCAGACCATTAATTCCAGTGCAAATTTTAGGCTCTTTTATCTGAGTACTACTTTGTGGAGTGGATATGAGCTGTAACACACTGGATTTTCAGGGGACAAGAAGATTGAAACTTTTAAATTTGTTTATAGAGAAGAATCAATTCTCATTTTAACTGTAGAGCATCTTTCACTTGAGTTGTCCAGGCTTCAGACAAAAGTTACGGCTTTTTTAAATGTGATTTTTTCTTTTTTTTTAAGGAAGTGTAGAAGACATTAAGCAGAAAGCATATAGTATAGTCATCCCTGATACTTCAAATCATCTTTAGATTTTTACAATGCCAAGTCTAGTGTAAAAGGTACAAAAATAGCTGCCAGTACATGGCAAAATCAGGTTTTGCTTTTTGGAAGTTTGTAGGGTTTTTCCAAAATATTTTGAACTGTGGAACCTGGAGATACAGAGGACTAACGATAGATTTTAAGAAGATTTAAGAAATACATTCTGCTGCATGCTGGACAGTTGTCTTGTTGACAGTTGTCTTGTTGATGGTGATAGGAAAGTGAAAAGAAAAGGATAAAGTGAAAGGAAAAGCAAAGTGAAAAAGATAAAGTCCCTGCTCTTAATGTTACTTTGCTAGATAGGGGAGCTATATGATAAGTTACTGAAAAAGATAATTTGCAGTGAGGTTAAGTGTTGCAAAGAAATAAAACAAGATGATGTGATAGAATGTTGGGAATAATGCTGTACTTCCTTAGATAAATCATCATGGAAAATTTCTCTGAGAAGCCAGTGTTTTCAGCTGTTTCTTGGGTGCAAAGATCTCAGGGGGGAAGGTTTTGGGCAGAGAGGACTCTTGAGTGTGGAGCTGAATGGAGGTGATGTTCTTTAAATCCCAGAGACCAAAGAACAGAGTGGCAGAGGAAGGCAGTAGGTCAGAGGGCTAGACAGGGTCAGATCATTTATTTTTTTTTTATTTTTTTAGTTCTACCAGTTTATTGCTACCAACCCATCTCCCTCCACCCTCGTGCACACATGCTCAGTCATGTAATCCCATGGACTTCAGCCCGCCAGACTCCTCTGTCCATGGATTTTTCCAGGCAAGAGTACTGGAGTGGGCTGCCATTTTCTTCTCCAAGGGTCACATCATTTAAAGTCTCCTGGATTGGAAGGAGTTAGGACTTCATGTCAGTATAATGGAAATTCATTGTCTTAACCTTTAATAAATCATTGATCACTTTATTTAAAGAATTGGGGATAGGAAACATGACCAAAAAGAGTAGAGTCAAGATAAGGCTGCTGTTTCAAGTAGGATATGATGTATTTGTGATTTGTATGAGGATCTTCCTTGTAGCTCAGTGATAAAAAAACCAATGTGGGAGATAAAAAAGCTGCCAATGTGGGAGACCCGGGCATTGATGCTTGGGCAGGAAGATCCCCTGGAGGAGGATATGGCAACCCACTCCAGTATTCTAGACTGAGAAATCACATGGACAGGAGGAATCTGGCATGGTATAGTCAGTCCATGGGGGTCCCACGGAATCTGATATGAAGCACACATGCCCAATATGAGAATTGTGCTTTACAAAGGTAAGGACACAGATTTGGGGCATCTTGTGGTTAACTGAGGGGAGTTGTGTGGAAGGCAAAGGAAGAGTCCAAGTCATGCTCTCAGGAGTTTAGTTTGAATGAGTAAGCAAAGAAAGTGGCAACATCTGTTACTGAGTTAGGATATTTAGAGGGTCATCGATGAGGGAACAGAAGTTCTGCCCAGTATGAAGTGAAGAACTGAAGTGAAATTGCTCAGTCATGTCCGACTCCTTGCAAACCCATGGACTGTAGCCTACCAGGCTCCTCTGTCCATGGGATTCTCCAGGCAAGAGTACTGGAATGGGTTGCCATTTCCTTCTCCAGGAGATCTTCCCAACACAGGGATCGAACCTGTGTCTCCCACATTGCAGGCAGATACTTTACCCTCTGAGCCACCAGGGAAGCCCAAATGAAAGTGAAAGTCATTCAGTCATGTCTGACTCTTTGAGACGCTATGGACTCTTAATGTTACTCTGTAGAGTCCATGGAATTCTTCAGGCCAGAATACTGGAGTGGGTAGCCTTTCCCTTCTCCAGGGGATCTTCCCAACCCAGGGATCAAACCCAAGTCTCCCACATTGCAGGTGGATTCTTAACCAGCTGAGCCACAGTTTCCTGTGGAGCACAGAGGACTCTTAAATGCCATCTAGATTTATCAAGTCTTTTATGTAATTTTTTTGCATAATCTTTTATGTAATTAGAGAAGTCTAATGTGATTAAAACTTATCCAACTGTCAGTTACTTAGCAATGTATTAAAGTTTTGGAGAACTTACTTTGCCTTATCAAAAAGTTTGAAGTCTCTCATACATCTGCAATGCTACTTTTCATGTAATAGTTTTAGCTTTTATCAAATCTTATGATGTAGTGTCTAGCATTGTATTTTATAATACTCATTGATATCTCATGTTAAAAACTAGTATATGGTATATATAAGTATAAACACACTAACTTGTTTCTGAAATTTATAGGGGTATTTTAAAAGTACTTCTATAATGTTTTATTCCTTTTTCTATTTAAATAAAATTTTTCACCTATATTCTTTTGAAAGCTTTTCTGAAACTCTGTCCTGTAGAAGACAGATAAGAACCTGAAGCCTTGCATGTATAGGGTTTTTTAAATCTTAAATTGAGTTTCTTAACCACAAAAGCTAGTTGTGACTTACTGGATTTTCAGATTTATATTCATCTTATGTTTGCATTTGTAGGAAACTGTTCAGAAGATGCTGAGGCAGGCTGAAAATGAGGTATTTTTTAAGCTTTCATTAACAATTTTGAGACCAATGAACACTTCTTTAAAAACGATACTGCCAGTAATGTTGCTTTTTAGGTTAAGTTTCTTAGATCCTGTCTGAATGTGGGATTCACATCTGAGGCTCTGTGATTTATACAACAGCAGCAAAAATGAATTGATGAACAAAAGCAAAAATCACCCCCATGGACTGGACTTGTTTATGGTCCTTAAAGTATGTGTAGCCAGCCTCATATTTTTATACCCAGATGGATGCTTTAATTTGAATCAGAGTAAATCAAAGGGGTGGTTCCCTAACAAGTCCTTAGACACTTTTCGGAATGGATAGAAGGGAAACCTAGGTGACAGCTCCTGGTAGTCAGGGTGGTGTCTGATGATGGACAGTGCCAAGGACCCATGAGAGACCCATAGCCACTGTCTCACAACAGTTGTTTGTAGAGTGTCAGTTGTGTGGTACAACTTAAATGTATATTCTTTTAGGAATCTTTCTTTTTTGAAGAAAATATTTTAGATATACTTTAAATCTTTAATTCTGATGGATTTTTAAAACCACCAATAAAGTCATGGTTATTTTCAACAGTTGGAAGGTGGTGCTGCATGGCAAAACCCAGAACCGCCCATGGAATTAAGAATAAAGGAGAAAGAGCGAGCTAATTGTCCATTCTACAGTAAAACGGGAGCTTGCAGATTTGGAGATAGGTAAATAAATATGTTTTATTGGGTCAGAATTAAAAAGAGTCAAACATTGAAGTTCTTGAGTTCTCTTTTGGAAGAGACACATCTTTAGTTTAAATTATAAATCATATGGCACCTATTGCTTTATTGATGCTTTTCCAGTTCACTGTACACTACTGTTTGTTAGAATTAACTTACTTTTCAGATGGTGCTTCCTTTACCTTCCTCCCATCCCTTAAAAATATCTTTCTTTTGTTTTCTACCCTGTGCTTCTATTTGTCCAAATGGACACATAAAGGGCAAAATAGAACATTTGTACTCTTTCAAGGAACCGTAGAACCCTAACTTTGTTTTTCCAGTGGAAATCACTTCTACAAAGTGAGCTTTTAAAATCTGCTTCACTTTAAATGAGTGTGCAGGACAAAATCAGAGTAAATAAGAGATAAAATAGACTTATTAACAACTCTCATTGTAGTCAGCCTCAGGGTTCAAAAACTGGCTTCAGTGGTTGTCATTTTGGGGAAATTAAGCTTTCTGTGTCTACTTTCCTTATCTATAAAATAGAGATTGAAAATAGTATCACCCTTATAAGGGGGTTGTGAGACTAATGTGAGTGAATACATGGAAAGCACAAAGAAGAGTGCAGGCACTGGTCAAGCAGTCAGTGTCTGGTTATATTTTCATTATGATCAATGTTCCCATTGTGCTCTGAGCCATTCTTCTTTCATATTTCTTTGGGGTCAGTGTTTCTGAGTCAAAGCATGTGGAAATCTAAGTGTTGATCTCTTCACCCATTTAACAAATATTTGAACATTTGTATTCCATGCCTTTGTGATTTTTATGATTTGACTAATTTATCAATAAACAGCTCAAAGTACATACAGTAATTCACCTCTGTCCATAGGGATGTGTTTCAAGCACCCTCCATGCCTGAGCCACCAAACTCACTGTATACCATTTTTTCCTAAACATACATACCTATAACAAAGATAATTTTTAAAATAAGCACAGTAAGAGTGTTATTACAACTTAGTAACTATACTTATTAATATTAGTAATACTACTAATTGGATTTTTCTACAGGGAACCTAATAATACTAAAATAATATAGTAGTGATAATAGTATGAAACAGTTATAACGTGATGAGAAATGAGGTGTCTGTCTTACGCTTCAGTTAGTCTTCTTATGATGTTGTCATAGTATTTCATCATGTTGCTCAGAACAGCACACAATGTAAAACTTTCAAGTTGTTATTTCCAGAATTTTCCACTTACTGTTTTAAGACCCTGGTTGACTAAGAGTAATTGAAACAGCAGGTAAAGGAAGATTAATAGAATATACATATATTTGTAGTAAATAATTCACGAAATTAACTATTCCAGTTTATATACTGAGGAGTATAATTATGTGTACTGAGGAGAGGATTCCCTGGTGGCTCACATGGTAAAGAGTCTGCCTGCAGTGCAGAAGACCGAGTTCGATCCCTGGGTCAGGAAGATCCCATAGAGAAGAAAATGGCAACCCACTCCAGTATTACTTGCCTGGAAAATTCCATGGACAGAGGAGCCTGGGGGCTACAGTCCATGGGGTTGCAAAGAGTCAGATATGACTGAGTGACTTCACTTTCATGAGAAGATCTCATCATGATCTTTGTTGTTTTTTATGTTAGTCACAAATTTGTATCTGCCTTATGACCCCATGGACCATAGCCCATCATACTCCTCTGTCCATGGGATTCTCAGGCAAGAAGACTGAAGTGGTTTGCCATGCCCTCTTCCAGGGGATCTTCTTGACTCAGGGATTGAACCCTCATCTGCTGCATTAGCAGTTCTTTACTGCTAGTGCCACCTCATAACATTCCCCAAAACAGAAATGAATAGACAAATCCATGAAACTTTCATTATTTTATATATTTACTCATAGTATTATCCTTGCTGTGTTTTTTCCTTCAAAAAAGATTTTTTGTTTTCAGCCTAAACTAGTCTTCACCTTTTTACGTTTCTAAAAATAATATTCCTAAATATAATAATAATAATAATCCTGAATGGTGATTTACATCAGGATCATCTGAAAAACTTTTTTCTAAAAAAATTTTTATTTTTGGCTGCAATAGGTCTTTTATTCATTGCTGCTCACAGGCTTTCTGTAGTTACTGTGAGCAGGGTTGTGTCACATAAACTTTATTGCCATATGGCATTGAAAAACTTTTAAAACATGTTCTTCAGGCTCATCTCCAATTATGTGTAAGTCTCGGATATTTTTAAATGTCTGGAATTGAGAACCATTCATGTAGAGTATTTAACTGCTTTTATATTCTATAGTTGGGGACTATATTTGCTGATAGTTATTTATGAAGGTATTCATAAAGTGGTAAGCAGTGAAGGAGTCCCTTTGAGGAATCAGAAACTAAGACTAGGGATTTTACTCCTTTTTGTAACTGTTAGAATCCAACTGTAGGTTTAATCTCATAAAAAACAGTAATTCATTGGTTTAGTATACTAACACTCAAAATAATATTTAGTGGATTAGTTTTGAAAGACAGCTGAGACACAGTGTGTGAGAAGTTGAACCAAAGTTTAAGTTCCCTTTCAAGTTTTTAGCTGCCTCACCCCTTGTTTTTATTCTATCACTAACATTTCCTTGGTTGTTTAAGGTTATCCTTGCGGGCTTACCTGGTGGGCAAGTGGTTAAGAATCTCCCTTGCAGTGCAGGGGACAGCAGTTTGACCCCTGGTCTAGGAAGATCTCACATGCTGCAGGGAAACTAAATATGGGCACTCTAGAGCCCATGCTCTACAATAAGAGAAGCCAGGAGTCAGAAGCCGGTGCACCACAACTAGTGGCTCCTGTAGTAACTAGAGAAAAGCTCATGTAGCAACAGAGACACAATGCAGCCAACAATACATAAGTTTTTAAAATTAAAGTTATCCTTGGGACTCCTCTGATGGTTCACTTGTTAGGACAGTGTGCTTTCCTTGCCAGGGACCCAAGTTCAGTTTCTGATCAGGGAACTCAGATCCCACAAGCTTTGAGGTGCAGCAAAAAAGGAAAAGATTATCCTTTTATTGGGTTCATGTGAGGAAAGGAGAGATTCAGAAAGTCACACATGAGAGTTGTTCCACAGAGATATCCACAGTGGTCAGATTAGTTTGTGCTGTACCTAGTAACTCGGTTATGTTGAACTCCTTGTGATTCCATGGAATGAATATAGTCTGCCAGGTACTCAGGTCCATGGGATTTTCCAGGCAAGAATACTGGAGTGGGTTGCCATGCCCTTTTCCAGGGGGGTCTTCCCAACTCAGGGATTGAACCCATGTCTCCCTCACTGCAGGTGGATTCTTTACTCTCTGAGCCACTGGGGAAGCCCTGGTGAAAATGAATTTAAAAGGTTATACACTGTCATTAGGAACTGATTATTTTGTATCAGTTCTTAATACTTGAACAGGCATATGAAGTTCGCATTAAAAATGTCCAAACAGTGTGTGTGTATATGAGAATGAGTCAGGAATGTTCATTTGTGAGATCATCAGAGAGATATGCCAATAACATAAGCATTTCTTTGGTTGCTTGTTTTTATAAATAGTAAGTTTGAATCCTTCTGGAATTAGCATTTGTTCAAGTAACAGCTTTGACAGTTCTCTCCACCAACTCTCCAAAGAAAGATAACTGCTCATGAAGAGTATGCAATATCTGTCATGACTGTTTGTTTATACCTTAACCTACTTCCAAAAGTGAATTTAAAAAGCTACACACTGAGTTAAATAAAGTGAAAATAGGAAGCAAAGTGGAAAGAAGGAAACAAATTGTAATGAATACACAATAGATTTGACTCTGGATTTTAATGCCTTCCAGTTCTTTTAAAGTGCTTTTGGGAATCACAGAGGGTTGCCTTCTCTCAGCTAACTTCATTTTTTAATACACTCAAGCTTGTATGGATGCTTCCCAGTTCAGTGGGAATTTTCCCTAAACTGAGTGACTTGACTTGGTTCCAAAATTCACAGATGCGTATTTGACACCCTGGGAACTAGAGCTGACTTACAGCCTGTGAACAGAATTTTAAATTCATTAATTAAGGTCCTTGTTTACTCCTATATTTATTTAAACCAATAATATTTCAGTTTAGAGTTAACAATGTCAGCTGAGGTTAATCCTTTGAATTCTGTTAGTAGCTACTTTGGAATATATCAGACTGCAAGTTGAATAATCTAGGAGGTCATTTGGACAGTAACACTCAACATTTCAGAGGTATGCATAATAGGTATTGGCATTCTATATTCATTGTATTGGTAGGTACATAAATGTATAATCTCTATATACTTTTTCATCTTACAATATGAATCCATGAAGCAACTCACTGTTCTCTCTCCTTGAACTGCTGGCACCTAAAGCTGACTAGTTTTTAACTAGAATACATTAACTTTTATTTAGTTGGAACCTTGAGCTGAAAGAAGTTTTCCTCATTTTATCTTAGGACATGAAAGCAGAATATATAATAAAGGTCATATTTTATGGATTATTGAAAATTAGAATACATTAACTTTTATTTAGTTGGAACCTTGAGCTGAAAGAAGTTTTCCTCATTTTATCTTAGGACATGAAAGCAGATTATATAATAAAGGTCATATTTTATGGATTACTGAAAATTGAGTCTATTCACCCTTGATCCACTGTAAATTGCGGAAAGTATCCTTGTATGTGTGTGTGTGTGTATGTATGTGTATGTGTATATTATGCCATATAACAAACACAGAGTAGACTATAAGGTAGGTCAGATCTCCTTGATCATCTCTCAACTCAACTTCTCAAGGTGTGAGGTCATTTCTTTACAAAGTGAGCTTTGTAAAGATGTGCTTGTCGTAGTGCATTAGTAGGATCAGATGAAAAATAAATGCCATGAAAACTATGAACCTTTTTGTATACAATAAGATTGAAATATATCATCATGGGGAAACTAACAAGATGGTGCTAGTGAAGCATATTAACCCACACTTGACTCCTTTTCACCTATGTACTGTAATCAGTGACTTTGCACAATCAAGTAACAGCTGAGCTCATTTGTAGCACTGTGCATGGATGTCAGCAAGGTTATGTAACAGTTGAGGTCACTTGTAGCATGGTGCATTTGTGTAGCGAGATAGTCACTTGGTCACACTTTACTTTGTGCAATATGCCTCTGTGAGCTTCACCATGAAAGCAGTTGCTCCTGCTGCATCAGGGCTACGTTGAATATCATGGTTATATTTTATGAGGTTATGTTATGGCTACATTACGTCTGCTTTGTCAACCAGGAGAAAGGTTCTGTTATGGCTGCTTGAGTCTCTTTCCACCCTCTCAGTCACACTTTGCCTGTGCTGGGTTGAGCCAACAGTATGATCAGTAAGACAGTTGGCATCATGAACATTATCAGCAATATACAGCCATTAAGTGGAAACTTGTTTTTGGCTATGCAGCATGCAGGGTCTTAGGTCCCCAGCCAGGGATCAAAATTGCTCCACTCAGAATCCTAATCACTGGACCATTAGGATATTTCCTGGAAACTCTTAATTTACACTATTATGTAAGCATTGGTTTAATCAAAGATTGTATAAAGCCATTCTGACCTTTCTCCTGAGCATCTCATATGGCACATTTGTGTCACACTGTCACAGTGACTTGTCATGTGAGAGGACCATCTTTTTCTGTATGGTTTTATATAACAGGCTTCCTGAACTTCAGTAAAAAGCAAGTTAATGGCATTTAAACTTGGAAATAATTCCCACCTTTATATTTCAATGAGATTCACTTTAATACTTTTTGTTGTGTTGAAATGTAAAGTTTGAGTGACGTTTGTCATCTTACAGTTCACTTGAAACAACTAAGTTGCTTGAGCCTTTAACTCATATTTTGAATCAAGTTTTTCTGTGTAATTTCTCACACTGGACTACTGAACTTTTTCCTTCATGTGCAGGTGTTCACGTAAACATAATTTCCCAACATCAAGTCCCACACTGCTTATTAAAAGCATGTTTACAACGTTCGGGATGGAGCAGTGTCGAAGGGATGACTATGACCCTGATGCAAGCCTAGAGTACAGTGAAGAAGAAATCTACCAGCAGTTCCTGGACTTTTATGATGACGTGCTCCCTGAGTTCAAGAACATGGGGAAAGTGATCCAGTTTAAGGTGGGCACGAGCAATGTGTCTAGAGAACGAACTGGTCTGCCTCCCTCTGAAGTGCCATCTGGGATGGGAAAGCGAGAGCACAGGCTGTTTACATAGGTGGGATGTGTGCCATGCTACAGGTCCTGCCTCATGTTGCAAGGAAATGTTAAGTCCTTGTCTCTCCCTCTCCATCGAGCTTTGTTGCTAATAAAGTAGAGGCACTACATACAACTGTAAATAAGTACTGGCTTGGTGCTAGGTTCTAAGGTTTTCATGAAAAGAGATCTTTTCATCCATTCAGTACCTTTATGGACCAACTCTTTTACAGCCTTTGAGTTCTCTGCATAAGGTCTTCTGCAGATAGCGGTCTTAAGAGTTTGCTTATGGACTACATATAATGGGGAATGCACCTCCATACTTGGAACACAGCTTTCTAGTTGTTGTATTATAGTGATGGTTCCAGCTTGCAATTTCTGCCCAAAGTATACATTATAGTATTTTTTTTTTTGAACTACCAAAGACCATAAGATGACTTTTTCAGGGACAGGAAAAGCTGTGCTGGTTTTCGTTACTGTGTGCAGGCTTTTTTCTAATGGTGGTGAGCAGGGACTACTCTCCAGTTGCATTATGTGGGCTTCTCATTGCAGTGGCTTCTCCTTTTGACCATGGGCTCCATAGTTGCAGCTTGTTATCTCAGTAGTTGTGCCACACAGGTTTAGTTGCCCTGAGGCATGTGGGATCTTCCTGGATCAGGGATAGGGAACTTCCTGGATCAGTGCCATGCACTGGCAAGTAGATACTTACCCACTAAGCCACCAGGAAGGTCCAGACCTTCACTTGTCTTTTGTTGTTCAGTCACTCAGTCGTAGCTGACTCTTTGGACTACAAGGAGTCCACCATGGACTACAGCATTCTAGGCTTCCCTGTCCATCACCATCTCCTGAAGCTTGCTCAAACTCATGTCTTTTGAATTGGTGATGCCATTCAACCATCTCATTCTCTGTCATCCCTTTCTCCTGCTTTCAGTCATTCTCAGCATCAGGGTCTTTTTAAATGAGTCATCTCTTCTCATCAGGTGGCCCGAATATTAGAGTTTCAGTGATTACTCAGAGTTGATTTCGGGCGAACTGGTTGGATCTCCTTGCAGTCCAAGGAACTTGCAAAAGTCTTCTCCAACACCACAATTCAAAAGCATCACTTTTTTTAGTGTTCACCTTCTTTAGGGTCTAACCCTTACATCCATACATGAATACTGGAAAAAACCTAGCTTTGACTACACAGACCTTTGGAACCCACATCTTTTGTATTACCGGCAGTTGCTTTACTGCTGAGTCACCACAGAAGCCCTGACTACTTTACTCACATACTTCAACTGCAATTCATAGGTAGAACTGAGGTTTTTGTAGAAATTGAAGGTAAATTGCAGTTCCATATTGAGCAGATCTATTGGCATAATTTTGCAGCTGCATTTTTGTAGTTTGCAGAATTTCTAGCTTTTTCATTTATTGTATTTCTTATGATTTCCCTGATCAGTGCCCTTTGATGTTATTAATCCAAAAAGATTTTGACTTGCTGAAGGTGCAGATGATAGTTACCATTTTTTTTAGCAATGAAATATTTTAAGGCATATACATTTGTTTTTCGTTTTTTTAGTTATAATGCTTTTGCACCCACCCTTATTAAATTTCAGTATAGTTTAAACATTATTTTATTATATGCTTTCAGAAACCAAAAAATTTGGGTAACACATTTTATTGTGATATTTTACTGCACTTGTCTAGAAGCAAGCCAAATCTCTTGAGACATGTATATGTTATTTGCCAAGCTTATACTTATCAGACTGGTAATTCATAAATGGAAAGCAATTAGTAAGTTTTTAGTAAGAAAGATTTTTAAACATCTGTTATGGAAATTTTAAAAAGATTTTTGGTATAACTGGTTTAATTACCTTTATGTTTACTTGTTCAGTGTTTTAAGGCCTTTCACTCTTACTGTAGGAGTACTAGTATATATATATACTAGTGTACTAGTACTAGTACTAGTGTAATTCATTACTGATGTCACCACCCCTCCTTCCTTTTGGATAGGGGTGTGCTCTAATAAACTAACAAATTGGTTAAGTTTGAAAATTATTTTGGGGAAGAAATCCTAACTTTACTATGATTGAAAGTTTTTCTACTGTTATATAAATACATGTATATATGCATCTGTGTCTGGAATTCCAAGATGTGAGCAAGAGAGAAAAGAATAGAAAGAAATGGCTTCAACATTTCAGCAAAGTAAAACTAACATTCTACTTATTTTACAATGTTAGTCAAAGTTAAAATTTGCATTTCATGGCTTATGTTATAACTGATTTACCTTTCCTATAGTCTCATGCATATGGAAACATTTTGTATTTATTGAATACTGAATCTGATCTACAGAGATCTAATAATGGAGGCCTGCAGTGCTGCTGTATGATGAAGATGCCTTCTGAACATCCTAGTGGTCAGGTGGTTAAGACTCTGAGTTTCCGCTGCAGGAGTTAGATCCCTGGTTGGGGAAGTTTCACATGTTTGGATGGTGCAGCAAAAAAAAAAAAAAAGATTAATTATTAAGAAGGCTTTAATAAAACTGAAAGTATTATCTCAGTTTGGGAATCTTTTGTTGGTAAGCACATTGGGTAATACTAATGTGTTTGTGTATTTGTTAGCTGTTAGACAAAGTGTATTTGATAGCTGAATCTTTTTTCCCTAAGTTATTTTCTATAATAGACTTCATTGCTTCTTAGGTCAGTTGCAACCTGGAACCTCATCTGAGGGGCAATGTATATGTTCAGTATCAATCGTAAGTATTCTGAACATAAATATATGCATATTTCCTGGCACATCTGTCTTGTTTATGACTTCTGGGATCCCACTATATCTTTTATACACATTTAAAATGTATATATCAATAGCTGATACAGGAAATGTATTACATTCTTTGTGTATTTATATGATTTTTAAAAATTTTCAGTGGCTATACTATTATTTATCAATTTAGTAATTAAAATACAAAACTTGGAAACAAGGATAACTTGAATGGAGAATTTAGAAGTATAAATTGAAACTGAAGCCAATACAGATCTTATTGAAACTGAAGCCAATACAGATCTTAAGTGTATTTTACCAGCTAAGAAAAAGTTAATGTATCATTGTTTTGTCTTGATATTTGCTTCAGCCATCACATATCTAACTGATTACATGAACCACTGTAGAGCAATAGAAATAAATTGTAGCTGAAAAAGAACATTTTCTAACAATGAAAACACTTTGCATTTTTAATAGTAAACTCTTATTGGATTGAGATCTGGTTTGCATGCTTCAGAACATTTTGGAGGGATAGTAAAAAGGATTCCTAGTAAATGTTGAGTTTTAGAAGCTCTAGTAAAGACTGTTAGTAGTAACTTCAGGCAGTCCTATAGTAAATTAACAAAAGGGATTTTTAATAGATGATAGAGTTATATGTATATATTAGAACATTAAGGTGCATCTTAATTTGTGGTTTAAAGGGAACAAGAATGCCAGGCAGCCCTTTCTCTGTTTAATGGACGATGGTATGCAGGACGACAACTTCAGTGTGAATTCTGCCCAGTGACCCAATGGAAAATGGCAATTTGTGGTAAAATACAACATAATGTTTTTTTTCCCCCTTGATTGTTCCAGTTATATAAAAGGAGATTCTTAGCAGGAAAAAAAACAAGCTTTAAAGAGAGTTTTTAAAAAACTGAATCATAGTTTTCACAGTTTTTATCTTTCCACACATGAGAATTATATAAAGGACATGACATTTTAGATCTGTAATAGGCCACGTGGGTCATGTTACACCATGAAAAATGAGTTCACAGTGCATTGGTGGCAGAGTCAGATTACTTAATCTTTGATTTTGCATTTTGTGTACAGCGTTAAGTCGCATTTTACTTATTACGGTTTCAGAGGTGTTTTCTGTTCTTAGGCTCTTCTCACTTAAGTGGTTTTTTTCTGTCTTTTATCCTTAATGAATCTTCTCTTATTTTCTGTCATGTCATCCTGTCATAGTTTCTGCCTTCCATGAAACACAGTTTTGTAAATTAGAGATTGATAATAGCTGTGTGGAGTCTGTTAAGGGTCCAGTCAGACTAATTAATGGACACTTGAGAGTAATTCATGGATATGTGGACTTTGCTGAGACTATCTAGCAGTTCTTTGGCCTTCTTATTTTTAAATTTCTTCCTCTTATATGGGCTTAGCCAAAATGTAAGGATGCTCTAATATCTTTGGGGAACACTTCTCTTTTACATTACTCTTCTTTGTTTGCTTTGTATTCACTTCTTAAAATCACTTATTTAAAAAATAACTTAAAAATTCTGAATCACAATACGAGTTTGTCAGCTTGCTCTTCATTGATGCTGCTAGGTTTTGTTTTGTTTTTTTGATGCTGCTAGTTTTAAAGCATATCAAAGTGGGGGTAGGGGTAGCTTTTAGAAGGAAAACTAAAAGACCAAATTTAGCATAAGTTTTTTTTTTTTTCAGCATAAGTTTTAAGACTGTTATAACATGCAAGGATAAAAAGTGTTTTCTCTCTAAAGTTCAGTAGTTTTCTCAGTTCCTAGATACCCCATTTGACTTCCCCTGAAACAAGAATTATTCAGCTTTTTTTAATAACAGCAGTGTAGAGGAAAGCAAAAAACTTATCAAAATGTACCTTTTTAAAGTGCACAATTTTTTTTTCCCATTTATTTTTATTAGTTGGAGGCTAATTACATCATTACAGTAGTTTTTGTCATACATTGAAATGAATTAGCCATGGATTTACATGAATTCCCCATCCCAGTCCCCCCTCCCACCTCCCTCTCCACCCGATGCCTCTGGGTCTTCCCAGTGCACCAGGCCCAAGCACTTGTCTCATGCACCCAACCTGGGCTGGTTATCTGTTTCACCCTAGATAATATACATGTTTCAATGCTGTTCTCTTGAAACACCCACCCTCGCTTTCTCCCAGAGTCCACAAGTCTGATCTATACATCTGAGTCTCTTTTTCTGTTTTGCATATAGGGTTATCGTTACCATCTTTCTAAAGTCCATATATATGTGTTAGTGTACTGTAATGGTCTTTATCTTTCTGGCTTACTTCACTCTGTATAATGGGCTACAATTTCATCCATCTCATTAGAACTGATTCAAATGAATTCTTTTTAATGGCTGAGTAATATTCCATGGTGTATATGTACCACAGTTCCTCATCCATTCGTCTGCTGATGGGCATCTGGGTTGCTTCCATGTCCTGGCTATTATAAACAGTGCTGCGATGAACATTGGGGTGCACATGTATCTTTCAGATCTGGTTTCCTTGGTGTGTATGCCCAGAAGTGGGATTGCTGGGTCATATGGCAGTTCTATTTCCAGCTTTTGAAGAAATCTCCACACTGTTTTCCATAGTGGCTGTACGAATTTGCATTCCCACCAACAGTGTAAGAGGGTTCCCTTTTCTCCACACCCTCTCCAGCATTTATTCCTTGTAGACTTTTGGATAGCAGCCATCCTGACTGGCGTATAATGGTACCTCATTGTGGTTTTGATTTGCATTTCTCTGATAATGAGTGATGTTGAGCATCTTTTCATGTGTTTGTTAGCCATCTGTATGTCTTCCTTGGAGAAATGTCTGTTTAGTTCTTTGGCCCATTTTGTGATTGGGTCATTTATTTTTCTGAAGTTGAGCTGGAGGAGTTCCTTGTATATTTTTGAGATTAATCCTTTTTCTGTTGCTTCGTTTGCTATTATTTTCTCCCAATCTGAGGGCTGTCTTTTCACCTTGCTTATAGTTTCCTTTGTTGTGCAAAAGCTTTTAAGTTTCATTAGGTCCCATTTGTTTATTTTTGCTTTTATTTCCAATATTCTGGGATGTGGGTCATAGAGAATCCTGCTGTGATTTATGTCAGAGAGTGTTTTGCCTATGTTCTCCTCTAGGAGTTTTATAGTTTCTGGTCTTACATTTAGATCTTTAATCCATTTTGAGTTTATTTTTGTGTATGGTGTTAGAAAGTGTTCTAGTTTCATTCTTTTACAGGTGGTTGACCAGTTTTCCCAGCACCACTTGTTAAAGAGGTTATCTTTTTTCCATTGTATATCCTTGCCTCCTTTGTCGAAGATAAGGTGACCATAGGTTCGTGGATTTATCTCTGGGCTTTCTATTCTGTTCCATTGATCTATATTTCTGTCTTTGTGCCAGTACCATACTGTCTTGATGACTGTGGCTTTGTAGTATAGTCTGAAGTCAGGCAGATTGATTCCTCCAGTTCCATTCTTCTTTCTCAGGATTACTTTGGCAATTCGAGGTTTTTTGTATTTCCATACAAACTGTGAAATTATTTGTTCTAGTTCTGTGAAAAATACCGTTGGTAGTTTGATAGGGATTGCATTGACTCTATAGATTGCTTTGGGTAGTATAGCCATTTTGACGATATTGCTTCTTCCAATCCATGAACACGGTATATTTCTCAATCTGTTTGTGTCCTCTTTGATTTCCTTCATCAGTGTTTTATAGTTTTCTATGTATAGGTCTTTTGTTTCGTTAGGTAGATATACTCCTAAGTGTTTTATTCTTTTTGTTGCAGTGATGAATGGTATTGTCTCCTTAATTTCTCTTTTTGTTTTCTCATTGTTAGTGTATAGGAATGCAAGAGATTTCTGTGTGTTAATTTTATATCCTGCAACTTTACTGTATTCATTGATTAGCTCTAGTAATTTTCTGATAGAGTCTTTAGGGTTTTCTATGTAGAGGATCATGTCATCTGCAAACAGAGAGAGTTTCACTTCTCCTTTTCCTATCTGGATTCCTTTTACTTCTTTTTCTGCCCTGAGTGCTGTGGCCAAAACTTCCAAAACTATGTTGAATAGTAGTGGTGAGAGTGGGCACCCTTGTCTTGTTCCTGATTTCAGGGGAAATGCTTTCAATTTTTCACCATTGAGGGTGATGCTTGCTGTGGGTTTGTCATATATAGCTTTTATTATGTTGAGGTATGTTCCTTCTATTCCTGCTTTCTGGAGAGTTTTAATCATAAATGGATGTTGAATTTTGTCAAAGGGTTTTTCTGCATCTATTGAGATAATCATATGGTTTTTATCTTTCAATTTGTTAATGTGGTGTCTTACATTGATTGACTTGCGGATATTAAAGAATCCTTGCATTCCTGGGATAAAGCCCACTTGGTCATGGTGTATGATTTTTTTAATATGCTGTTGGATTCTGTTTGCTAGAATTTTGTTAAGGATTTTTGCATCTATGTTCATCAGTGATATTGGCCTGTAGTTCTCTTTTTTTGTGGCATCTTTGTCTGGTTTTGGAATTAGGGTGATGGTGGCCTCATAGAATGAGTTTGGAAGTTTACCTTCTTCTGCAATTTTCTGGAAGAGTTTGAGTAAGATAGGTGTTAGTTCTTCTCTAAATTTTTGGTAGAATTCAGCTGTGAAGCCATCTGGTCCTGGGCTTTTGTTTGCTGGAAGATTTCTGATTACAGTTTCGATTTCCTTGCTTGTGATGGGTTTCTTAAGATCTTCTATTTCTTCCTGGTTCAGTTTTGGAAAGTTATACTTCTCTAAGAACTTGTCCATTTCTTCCAAGTTGTCCATTTTATTGGCATAGAGCTGCTGGTAGTAGTCTCTTATGATCTTTTGTATTTCAGTGTTGTCTGTTGTGATCTCTCCATTTTCATTTCTAATTTTGTTAATTTGGTTCTTCTCCCTTTGTTTCTTGATGAGTCTTGCTAATGGTTTGTCAATTTTGTTTATTTTTTCAAAAAAACAGCTTTTAGCTTTGTTAATTTTTGCTATGGTCTCTTTAGTTTCTTTTGCATTTAATTCTGCCCTAATTTTTAAGATTTCTTTCCTTCTACTAACCCTGGGGTTCTTCATTTCTTCCTCCTCTTGCTGCTTTAGGTGTAGAGTTAGGTTATTTATTTGACTTTTTTCTTATTTCTTGAGGTAGGCCTGTAATGCTCTGAATCTTCCCCTTAGCACTGCTTTTACAGTGTCCCATAGGTTTTGGGTTGTTGTGTTTTCATTTTCATTCATTTCTATGCATATTTTGACTTCTTTTTTGATTTCTTCTATGATTTGTTGGTTATTCAGAAGCGTGTTGTTTAGCCTCCATATGTTTGAATGTTTAATAATTTTTTTCCTGTAATTGAGATCTAATCTTACTGCACTGTGGTCAGAAAAGATGACTGGAATGATTTCAATCTTTTTGAATTTACCAAGACTAGATATATGGCCCAGGATGTGATCTATTCTGGAGAAGGTTCCGTGTGCACTTGAGAAAAAGGTGAAGTTGACTGTTTTGGGGTGAAACGTCCTATAGATGTCAATTAGGTCTAGCTGGTCCATTGTGTCTGTTAAAGTTTGTGTTTCCTTGTTCATTTTCTGTTTAGTTGATCTATCCATAGTTGTGAGTGGGGTATTAAAGTCTCCCACTATTATTGTGTTACTATTAATTTCCTCTTTCATACTCGTTAGCGTTTGCCTTACATATTGCGGTGCTCCTATGTTGGGTGCATATATATTTATAATTGTTATATCTTCTTCTTGGATTGATCCTTTGATCATTATGTAGTGTCCATCTTCGTCTCTTTTCACAGACTTAATTTGAAAGTCTATTTTATCTGATATGAGTATTGCGACTCCTGCTTTCTTTTGGTTTCCGTTTGCGTGGAACATTTTTTTCCAGCCCTTCACTTTTAGTCTGTATGTGTCCCTTGCTTTGAGGTGGGTCTCTTGTAGACAGCATATATAGGGGTCTTGCTTTTGTATCCATTCAGCCAGCCTTTGTCTTTTGGTTGGGGCATTCAACCCATTTACATTTAAGGTAATTATTGATAGGTATGGTCCTGTTGCCATTTATTTTGTTGTTTGGGGTTCACATTTATACCACCTTTCTGTGTTTCCTGTCTAGAGAAGATCCTTTAGTATTTGTTGAAGAGCTGGTTTGGTGGTGCTGAATTCTCTCAGCTTTTGCTTGTCTGTAAAGCTTTTGAGTTCTCCTTCATATCTGAATGAGATCCTTGATGGGTAGAGTAATCTAGGTTGTAGGTTATTCTCTTTCATTACTTTAAATATGTCCTGCCATTCCCTTCTGGCTTGAAGGGTTTCTATTGATAGATCAGCTGTTATCCTTATGGGAATCCCTTTGTGTGTTATTTGTTGTTTCTCCCTTGCTGCTTTTAATATTTGTTCTTTGTGTTTGATCTTTGTTAATTTGATTAATATGTGTCTTGGGGTGTTTCGCCTTGGGTTTATCCTGTTTGGGACTCTCTGGGTTTCTTGGACTTCGGTGGCTATTTCCTTCCCCATTTTAGGGAAGTTTTCAGCTATTATCTCCTCGAGTATCTTCTCATGGCCTTTCTTTTTGTCTTCTTCTTCTGGGACTCCTATGATTCGAATGTTGGGGCGTTTCACATTGTCCCAGAGGTCCCTGAGGTTGTCCTCATTTTTTTTGATTCTTTCTTTTTTCCTCTCTGCTTCATTTATTTCCACCATTTTATTTTCTAACTCACTTATCCTATCTTCTGTCTCTGTTATTCTACTCATGGTTCCCTCCAGAGTGTTTTTGATCTCATTTATTTCATTATTAATTTTTAATTGATTTTTTAAAATTTCTTCTAGGTCCTTGTTAAACATTTCTTGCATCTTCTCAATCTTTGTCTCCAGGCTATTTATTTGTAACTCCATTTTGTTTTCAAGATTTTGGATCATTTTTATTATCATTATTCTAAATTATTTTTCAGGTAGATTCCCTATTTCCTCTTTTGTTTGACTTGGTGGGCTTTTTTCATTTTCCTTTAGCTGTTGGGTATTTCTCTACCTTTTCATCTTGTTTAGATTGCTGTGTCTGGAGTGGGCTTTCTGTACTCTTGTGGTCTGAGGTTCCTTTTTATTGTGGAGGTTTTACCCAGTGGGTGGGGTTGGACGATTGGTTTGTCAAGGTTTCCTGGTTAGGGAAGCTTGTGTCAGCGTTCTGGCGCGTGGAATTGGATTTCTTCTCTCTGGAGTGGAATGGAGTGTCCAGTAATGAGTTTTGATGGGTCTCTGTGTTAGGTGTGACTTTGGGCAGCCTGTATGTTGACACTCAGGTCTATGTTCCTGCGTTGCTAAAGAATTTGCGTGGTATGTCTTGTACTGGAGCTTATTGGCTCTTGGGTGGTGGTTGGTTTTGGTGTAGGTATGGAAGCTTTTGGATGGTCTCTTATTCCTTAATGTTCCATGTAGTCAGGAGTTTTCTGGTTTTCTCAGGATTTGGGCTCAAGTCTCCTGCCTCTGGATTTCAGTGTTATTATTTCAACAGTCTCAAGGCTTCTCCAACTATACAGCACTGATAATAAAACTTCTAGGTTAATGGTGAAAAGATTCTCCACCGTGAGAGACAACCAGAGAGGTTCACAGAGTTACATGAAGAATAGGAGAGGGAGGAAGGAGATAGAGGTGAGCAGGAGGAGAAAAAGGGGACTCAAGAGGAGAGAGACAGATCTACGCAGTTATCTGTTCCCAAAGTGTTCTCCGTAGCCCAGACACCCACAAAGATTCACAGAGTTGGATTGGGAAGAGAAGGGGAATGGAGGAAATAGAGGTGTTCTGAGGTAGAAAACAGAGAGTCAAAAGTGGGAGAGTATCACCACACTCCTGAATAGAAATGGGCACTGAATATTGGATTCTTAAATGACCAAAATTTATATCACATACTACTGAAAAACAAAGATTGAAAATCTAGTGTAGAGGTTAGACTCTTTGAAATACAATATTTAAAAACAAAAACAAAAAAAAAATTTAGAACTGTATATGAAGTTCGGTTTAAAAATAGGGTTTCTCTTTTTTTTTTGGCAAGGTTATAGTGAAATGAAAATGAAAGTTAAGGAATAATAGAGGAGTATTAGAGGACTCTAAAAGGAAATAGGAGAGTACAAGAAAAATAAAAAAAAAAAAAAAAAAAAATTTTTTTTCCCCTAATTAAAAAAATCGTAAAAATATATGAAAATGAAAGTTGAGGAGTAATGGGGGAGTAATAGGGAATTATAAAAGAAAATAAAAGAGAAAAAATAAAAAATTTTAAAAAAAGGAAAGAAAAAAAATTTTTTTTAATTAAAAAAAAATATATGTACATATATATCTAGGAATTTCTCTGGGGTTGTTGCGGTCAGGGTAGGTTCAGTTCAATTTCAGATAGCTCCTCTTTCCAGCTTACACTTCTCGATATCTGTAGGCCCCTTCCCGTGTAGTCGGTGTTACCTTCAGGGATTTTAATCTGTTGCACCGGTCCTTTCTGAAGCGGTTCCCTTTGTTTATTTGGCTTCTGTTTGCCGTCTCTTTGGTGTCTAATTTCCACCCTGACACAGGCGGGCGGAGGTGATCTCTTATTTAGGTTCGCTAGTTCAGTTCAGTCCTGCTACGGGGAGGGCGGGGCGCTGCAGACAGATACCGCTCTGTGTGGATAGCGCTCACCGTGTTCCGGCCACACTGGGTTTGCCCCGCTCACGGGTGTCAGTGGTTTCGCCGTCTACACTGCTCAGGCTCCCGGCTGCTCTATATGGAGCGGGCCCTGGGTTGAGTGCGGTTCCAGTTTTCGGGTACTCCACAAAAGCGCAGATTCGGTTGCTCCTGCGTTTTGTGCCTTCCCCGGCCTGAGCGGTTCAGGCAGCCAGAGGCTTGGGCGTACTCTCCCGGGTGCGGCGCGCCTTTTCCCTCCGCGGCGAGCGGCCCAGGCAGCCAGAGGCTTGGGCGTATTCTCCCTAGGTGCGGCGCGCCTTTTCCCTCCGCGGCGAGCGGCCCAGGCAGCCAGAGGCTTGGGCGCACTCTCCCCGGGTACGGCGCGCTTTTTCCCTCCGCGGCCCCAGCGCGCGCCGCCAGTCGGGTCTCAGGAAGTCTTTAGCTAGAACCCGGAGGCCTGTTTGCAGTGTGGGAGGGGGTGGCTTCTCAGGGGCTAAGTTTGCCCTTTTCCCCTCCCCCCTGCCTCCTACCTCCAGCGGGGATGGGCCGGCTCTTCTCTGGAGATTCTCAGTCCCTTTGTTTTGCGAACCACCGGCAGTGTGTTCGGGCCAGTTAATTTTGTCCCTTGCTATCCCACAGTTTAAAAAAGCTCCCTCCGATTGCTCTCAGGGTCTTCGGGCCGGTCCTCACCCTAAGCAATGCCGCCCGCTCCTCTCCGTTCCGCCCCGCTTGTTGCTGGCGGGTACGGGTGTCTGGGGTACTTTTCTGCTGGGAGTTGCTTTTAGGCACGTAATCTGTGGGCCTTGTTTAATTTTTCCTCCCAGTTAGAATGCCGAAAACTTCCCCCAGTCCCGCCAGTGAGAGGGTTTCCTGGTGATTGGAAACTTCCTCTATTAAGACTCCCTTCCCGGGACGGGTCTCCGTCCGTAGCTCTTTTGACTCCCTTATTATCGATTATATTTTGTCCTACCTCCCTTCGAAGACAATGAGCTGCTTTTCTGGGCGCCTGATGTCCTCTGCTAGCCATCAGAAGTTGTTTTGTGTAATTTGCTCAGCATTCAAATGTTCTTTCGGTGAATTTGTAGGAGAGAAAGGTGGTCTCTCCGTCCTATTCCTCCGCCATCTTGGCTCCTCCTAAAGTGCACAGTTTAGTGTTGTTTTTTTTTTTATAGTGTTCACAGCTTCGTGATGATCACCTCTAATTCTGGAACATTTTCTTCACTTTCAAAGGAATCTGACATCTGTTAACAGCCACTCGCCATTCTCTGCTTCCCCATATCTTCTCTACAGATTTGTATATTCTGGACATTTCATATAAATGGAATCATATGACATTGACCTTTTGTGTCTTAACTTCTTTGGCTTAGCACCTTTGCAAGATACATCCATATTGTATCAATAGCATGTGTGAGAACTTCGTCTTTTTGTATATGAATTATACTGCTTTCTGTGGTATGCTGTTGATTTGTTCTTCTTGTTCAGTTGCTAAGTTGTGTCTTGACTCTTTGTGACCCCATGGACTGCAGCACGCCAGGCTTCCCTGTCCTTCACCATCTCCCAGAGTTTGCTCAAACTCATGTCCGTTGAGTCGGTGATGCCATCCAACCATCTCATCCTCTGTCATCCCCTTCTCCTTCTGCCTTCAGTCTTTCCCAGCATCAGGTCTTTTCCAGTGCATTGGCTCTTCACATCAGGTGGCCAGAGTCTTAGGGCTTCACCTTCAACATTAGTCCTTCCAGTGAATATTCAGGGTTGATTTTGTTTAAAATGAACTGGTTTGATCTCTTTCCTTTCCAAGGGACTGTCAAAGTTTTCTCCTGTACTGCAGTTCAGAATCAATAGTACTGATAACAGTTTGTTTATTTATTTGTTAGTTGATCGACTCTCAGATTGTTTCCACTTTTTGGCTATTATATATAATGCTACTGTGAAAGTTCACTCACAGATTTTTATGTATGTTTCTCGTGTGCACATGATTCATAGCATAATTGCAAGATCATATGGTAATTCTTACGGAGAAGGAAATGGCAATCCACTCCAGTACTGTTGCCTGGAAAATCCCATGGACGGAGGAGCCTGGTGGGCCGCAGTCCATGGTGTTGCTGAGAGTCGGACATGACAGAGCGACTTCACTTTCACTTTCATGGTAATTCTAGGTTTAGTATTTTGAAAAACTGCCTAATAGTTTTCTAAAGCAACTGAATTATTTTGTAACTACACCAGCAGTATATGACAACTGGTTTTCAATATACCCATAATACAGTTAATTTTCTGTATATTTTACCCATCCTGTCAAGTGTGACATAGTATCTCATTGTGTATTTCTGTAATGGCCAGTTATGTTGAACATCTTTTTATGAACTTACTGGTCAAATTTATAATAATCTGAAGGAATGAGAAGTCAGTTCTCTGTTTTTTACTGAATTACTTGTTGTTTTACTATTGAGTTGTAAGTGTTCTTTAGATAATATGGAGACCCTGTATTACATGTGTATGCTGTGCAAATAAATCTTATAGCACACTTTTTTGCTGGTGTACTTTGAGACACAGTTCTTAATCTTGATGAAATTTACTTCATCTATTTTTAAAGAATTTTATAGTTTAAGTCTAGGGTTTGTCTTAAGTTAGCTTTTGTATATAGTGTCTAGGAGGATGGTATCTGTTTCACTTTTAACTATTTTATATATTTGAGGAATTTACTGCTGTTTTACTAAGTTCAAAAACCCCACTGGGATTATTAAAATAGATTTCAGTTTGACAAGAATGTTTCATATTAAGAGACCTTGGTAAATTTGAAACTAGTATGTTAATATTTATCATCTTATTTTAAAATACAAGGAAAATATGTTATTGTACCTAGTACAATACTAGTAATTATCTTACTACCACTCTGCTCTCAAATCACACTGCCACCTAGACTCCAAGGAGTGTGTTCTTCACTATTGGGATCTTCACTGTCAGTATGTGGGATGGTGAAACCCTAGAAAAGTGTGGTCACAGTTTGTTTGGTTGTGTAATCCAGTGGGGAAATGGGATGTTCTTACTAGGTTGTGAAACTTTAGCTTTTGTACTGCCAGTTTGTTAGAACATTTGAATGTTTTTGAAATCTGTGATCCTGAACTGTGAAATCAGTTTGCACAAGCCATTTTAAATATGTGGGACAAAACAGTCTTATTACACTGGTACACCAGCACTGTACCTTGTGAAAACGATGAAGTGCCATCAATAAATGGTGTTTCCTCATTGTGCCATTGCAGGTTTATTTGAAATACAGCAGTGTCCTAGAGGGAAACACTGCAACTTTCTTCATGTGTTCAGAAATCCAAACAATGAGTTTTGCGAAGCAGATGGAGACATCTACCTATCTCCAGTTTGGACTGGCTCCTCCTTTGGGAAGAGCTTAGGGAGGAGGATGAGGCTGGACCACCGTGACGACTACTATAACTGGCAAAGGAGGAGGAGGAGCCCTGTGCGGGCCCACTCCTACAGGAGGAGAGAGGAGGCTGACAGGAAGAGGAGGAGCAGTCACGAGGGCGAGAAATCTCACAAACACGGGTCTAAAAGCTGGGGAAGGCACAGTTCCCGAAGCAGTGGAAGAAGAAGGGACCACAACAGCAGGAGTGGCAGCCAGAACTCCTCCAGGTCCATGAGCCATGCTGGGAGGAGGTCGGGGAGCAGAGACTGAACTTTTCAGAGTCCCAGGTCCAAATAAACTTCCTTTATCACTTTTACTTAATTTGTCACTGTGTTCTTCAGTGATTGTATACCTTATTATGTTGTTTAGTTGCTCTTCATGTCCGACTCTCTGTGACCCCCCTGGATTGTAGCACTCCAGGCTTCCCTATCTGTCCTTCACTGTCTCCTGGAGCTTATTCAAACTCATGTCCATTGAGTCCGTGATGCCATCCAACCATCTCATTCTCTGTCGTCACCTTCTCCTGCCTTCCAGGTCTTTTCCATTGAGTCATTTCTTTGCATCAGGTGGCCAAAGTATTGCAGTTTCAGCTTCAGTATTAGTCTTTTCAATGAATATTCAGGACAGATTTCCTTTAGGATTGATTGGTTTCATCTCCTTGCTCTCCAAGGGAGAGCATTTTGAAAACATCAAATCTTTGGTGCCCAGCCTTCTTTTTGTTTTTAATTAAAAAATTTTTTTTGCTCAGCCGTCTTTATGGTCCAGATGTACATGACTACTGGGAAAACCATAGCTTTGGCTATACAGATCTTTGTTGGCAAAGTGACATCTCTTCTTTTTAATACACTGTCTAGGTTTGTCCTAGCTTTCCTTCCAAGGAGCAAATGCTTTAGTGCTTTAGTGAACTCTATTCTTCTTTCATTCTGCATCCTTTCCAGTGGAGATTTCTTTTCCAACCCACACACAGCCCACAACAGGGAGCCTGAAGGTGCTTCTTCCCTTCCCCTCCACTCTTTTCTGTAATTTCTTTTTCCTTGAACTGTGGTGAACAAGTGCCTGTGGATACAGTTGATCTTTGGTCAGGGTTACTCTCTGCTGTGTTCCAAAGGCACCATAGTCCATTGCACTGTAGTAGTTGCCATCCAAGCTGATGAGGCCTCTCCTTTCCTGTTTTTCCTCTTCTTAAGCTGGGGATCAGGCCAGTTAAAGTTGCGAGCACAGCTCAGGCACTTAAAAAGCCATTAGGACACCTGCCTCTTGAGGAATCCCATGAAAGGGTAAGCAGATTGCAAAACAAACCACACTCCTAGAGCATTGACACCCAGCAGGACAGTTTCCTGTTACATGAGGCACATACTGGTTCAAACAAAACACTGAACCCACTCCTCGTGGCCTCTGCCTTCCAGGCAGATTCCTCAACTTGTCTTCTCTGCTACTTTTAATCTTTCTTCCCTCGGTCTAAATTGATTTACAAGAGCCTAGGAGTCACTGCTGAGCCATCCTAAAGAGAGCCTTCCTTATTCAAGGAATTGTCAAAAGATCAGTCACTGGTTGGCCACAGGAATCTTTTTTTTTTCTGTTTTTCCCTGCACAGGCCTCATGGTGCCTTAGTGACCGGCTCTCTTAATTATAGTGCATACCCTCAGATACAGGTGGTTATATAGGGCAGCGAGTGGCCTTGAGGGAGTGTACTTGAAGGAACTATATTTAAAAGAAATCGTGGGCATGTTATCTTGAAAATGTTCATTGTAAATTACCTCACTTATAATAACCATTTATAAGTTAGAAATTCCATTTGCAAATGGCCCTAATGGCTGTTTTCAATGAACAGTTCATGGGCTCTGTAATCTTAAAAATTTCCATGGGATTTTAAGTTAATATAATGATCTTTCTTCCTTACATATCTCAGTATGCAATATTTTGTACTTTTAAATACCTGTACTAATAGGTATCATGAATAACCTAGGTTTTGGTTTTATACAATTGAGGCAGTAATTTTTGGAAATATGGTTCATTTAAGTCATTGTGCTAGCACTTAAACTAGAAAAAATTGCAGAATGTGGAAAAGTGGGTGGGAGGAATAAATTTATATATATATATTTTTTTTTCATCTTCAGTGTTCTAATTTTTTAGCAGGCAATTTACATACCTCCACACCCCTTCCGTTAAGTTAGTGTTGACAACGTTTCATAATAAACTACTTAAAGAGAAGCTTTGGTCAAGAATGGAATGAAATTGCAAAACAAAACCCAAATCACTGCTGCTTTTTAAAAAACCAGCACTTTCCCTCTAACAAAATACACAGTGAGGTTTGTTCTGTGTGCATATTCATTGTTTCCAAGTGCTGGCTTCCCTCCCCATGCCAATAGCAGAGCTGCTGTGGTGCAGCCTGTCCATGCTCACACTGGGTTTGGAGCCTTGCTCAGCTTCACATTATCCGAAAACCCTGATGGAAGACTGTAGGGTCTTGAAATCCAATATGGTCATGGTTCTGTTGATGCCGGTAGCGCAAAATTTGCCACAATCTGCCTTGTCCACCTCATAAATAGACACTTCAGGAATGCTGTTCTGGTGCAGCTTCTTTAGGACCGTGTTGTAGTCCTCAGTAGTGACCTGCTTGTTCATGTCATGGAAGCACTCCATGGCCGACTTGTTCCTCTGGATGCTCTGTCTGGGGATGTCCAGCTTGGAGACGAAGGTCAAGCAGCCACATCGTCGTAGTTAAAGAGCACGGGGCAGCAATCATGATCGGCAGCCATGATGTTCTCTGAGACGAACGACACCATCTGTAGGGATTAAGGAACTCTGTCTTCAGAGTTGAGACCTGCACTGCTTTTGTTGGAGCATGTTGCAGTGGTAGCTGACCCAGGCCAGGCGGCTGCTGCTGGCCGAGAAGCTGACCCCGTGCACCCAGCCGCCGGTGCCGCTGCCACCGAACTCGGACATCAGCTGACCAAAAGGCATCTTGCTGCCCCAGGGCGTGCTGGCTGGCTTCTCATCCACTTCTTTAATGTAGGCAGAAAACACTCTGCATTTGAAGTCGCAGGATCCGATGCCAGCAACACGTTAAATTGGGATTTGAATCCAAGCTGAGGATCGTGGAGCGAATAAACCTTTTTTTTTTTTTTCCATTTATTTTTATTAGTTGGAGGCTAATTACTTTACATCGTTGCAGTGATTTTTGTCATACATTGAAATGAATTAGCCATGGATTTACATGTATTCCCCATCCTGGTCCCCCCTCCCACCTCCCTCTCTACCTGATCCCAGTGCTCGGGCCTGGTGTACTCGAATAAAGCTTTTTAATGTGCTTGCTCACCCACCAGTCATTTTCAGACTCAAAGTAACTAAAGGAGATGAGTTGTGTTCTGCTGCCTGTGGGAAATTTGTTCTCTAGTAAGGACCACTTGACAAAAGTGGCAGCCTGATTAATTCTCAGGATCACGAGGATTAGCTTCTAGACACCATCCTTCTGACTCCAGACTTAGGTGCTGTGGTCGGCCTGCAAGTGATGATGTGGTCATTCTTGAGAGCCCAGTTGAAACCTTTGATGTGTCCATTATGTTCTTTGAGCTGGTGAGATTTCACCCACTGGCCCCCATTCTTCTTATAGAGGTGGACTTCATGATTACTGGGGCTAAGGGTGATCTGGGTAAGATCCCTGTTCCAGGCACGACAGGTGATTGGCTCCAGTTAAAATTGATGCAGGGACATTATTGTTAGTATTTTCAAAGGATAGAAAGTTGGGATTGGGCTGTCTGGACCAACTCAAAATTAAATTCACAGACTGGTCAGTCGAAGGGAACAGGCTCCCACGGACATGGGCAGAGGACCCTCAAGTTAAATTTTTTAATACCTGTAATCTCAATTGTTAACTAGAAATTATTCAAGAGTCAACTGCAGCAAAGCTCTAAAAGTGGCATTTATTGAAAATAGCTAAAAGTGTTGAGTAACATAGGATCCACTTTTTTTTTTAAACAAAATACATAAAAACTAAATCTCCATTATCTTGTGTGTTCCTTCAACAAACAACTACATTTAACAGAAAATGAATATTTAACAATTTACTGAAAAATGGAAAAATTTTCAACAATTCTCCCTAGTTTGACTAAACTTTTGGAAAGAGATAAATATCTAACACTACATTTGTAGGGTAAGGGAGTTAGAGAAGGCAAGGTTCAGAAAAAGAACAAGACTGGACTTTACAGGAACAGATCACCTTTAATGAGGTGAGAAGGGGCAGCAGTCAGATTAGTGAGCTGCTGCACTAACCCAAGAAAAGTATATATATGTGTAAATCTTGGAGAAGGAAATAGCAACCCACTGCAGTATTCTTGCCTGGAGAATCCCAGGGATGGGGGAGCCTGGTGGGCTGCCGTCTATGGAGTCGCACAGAGTCAGACACGACTGAGGTAACTTAGCAGCAATATGTGTAGATTTACCATCTTAAAGGGGCCAGTTCTTCTCCAAGGTTGTTGGAATTAGTTAAAAGGCTGGGGCAAGGAATTCTGGAGATTGGCCAGAGGCTGGGATTGGCTGGGAGCTGGGCGTAATCAACCTTAATGTCCATTTTTTCTTTGGGTGAGAGAGTTCTTTGTTTTGCATAGAATGGTGGGGAGGACCTGGAGGGGATTTTAACTCCAGGCTGTTTTGAACTGTGTGACTTCCCTTCATTCCAGACCCTAAGGAATGTATATAAAAAGAGAAAACAGAGGTGGGCGTCCTAATGTTCAGGGCTTCTTCATGCTGATAAATGTGGGTCAGGGGTTTGGGGTCTGGGAGGAAGGAAGTCTAAGGCCCATAGTGTTGATTTTCTATTCTACTGTCAGGGTCTCAAGCAAAAGAACAGTCTTGACTTGGTCTCAGGAAATGGCTCGGATTTGGTCTTGGAGGAATCCCTGGAAAAGATTAAACAAACAAGGCCCAAAGGTGAGTAGGAGGATGATAAAAATGAATGGTCCAAGAAGGGGTAAAACCCAAGGCATCCAGTTCCAATCTGTTAACCATGACTGCCAGGAGTTGCTTGATCTCTGGTGGATTCGTGAGGCTTGATCTGTAAGGTTTTTTGCAGCTCCTTGGACAATACCCAGACTGGTTGGCATAGAAACAGCAGGATTCGTCTAGAAAAAGGCACAGACCTCCCTTCTCTGCAGTGAGTAGATCTAATCCCCTTCTATTTTGTAATACTATGGCCGCCAAGGAATCAAGTTGATTTTGGATAGTTATTAGGCCTTGAGCTATTTCCTGGAGGCTGTCTGATAGGTCTTTAGATAGTGTCTAATAGTTTTGGATGGAGGCGGCTAACTGGCGGTTCCTGTTCCAGCTCCAGCCGCTATTCTTAGTCCTACTAAGGGGAATGAAATGAATGGCTCGTTTTATTTGCTTGTGGATGAGAGGAATAGGCAAGGGTTGATCATTGGGGGCTATTAAAATGTTTGGACTGGAGTATACCAGGGTGCAGGTTCTGGTCCAATTAGTAGGTAGACAGAGGTATGTAGACATCCCACACAGGAAAAATAGGCCAGGTGTCATAATACAACAGCTGAAGTCGATGGCGAAGAGGAGTCGAGGAGGGTTTTGATTGTTTGTTCAGGATGCTCTGAGACCCCTCTAAGGTGGCTCCAGCAATGGGAAAGGCGGAGGAATTGGTTGAGCGAAACCACTTGTAAAGGTTAAAGAGTGTCCTGTGGGACCAGAAACATTATATATAGCCTTTCCAGTGGCAAAGAGTAAGGTGGAGGTATGGTTGCACATGGAGTTAGGGATTGTGCCCACGGGTTGGTCATATGAACTGTTTTGGGAATTTCTGGATATGCAAAAAGGAGCTGGTTGTAACAGTGTTACTCTCTGGGCAATAGGGCCTCCTATTGGATTTTTTTTTTTTTTCATTTATTAGTTGGAGGCTAATTACTTTACAATATTGTAGTGGGTTTTGTCATACATTGACATGAATTAGCCACGGATTTACATGTATTCCCCATCCCGATCCCCCCTCCCAGCTCCCTCTCGACCTGATCCCTTTGGCTCTTCCCAGTGCACCAGGTCCGAGCACTTTTCGCATGCATCCAACCTGGGCTGGTGATCTGTCTCACCCTAGATAATATACATGTTTCGATGCTGTTCTCTTGAAACATCCCACCCTCGCCTTCTCCCACAGAGTCTAAAAGTCTGTTCTGTACATCTGAGTCTCTTTTTCTGTTTTGCATATAGGGTTATCGTTATCATCTTTCTAATTCCCATATATATGTGTTAGTATGCTGTAATGGTCTTTATCTTTCTGGCTTACTTCACTCTGTATAAATGGCTCCAGTTTCATCCATCTCATTAGAACTTATTCAAATGAATTCTTTTTAATGGCTGAGTAATATTCCATGGTGTATATGTACCACAGCTTTCTTATCCATTCGTCTGCTGGTGGGCATCTAGGTTGCTTCCATGTCCTGGCTATTATAAACAGTGCTGCGATGAACATTGGGGTGCACGTGTCTCTTTCAGATCTGGTTTCCTCGGTGTGTATGCCCAGAAGTGGGATTGCTGGGTCACATGGCAGTTCTATTTCCAGTTTTTTAAGAAATCTCCACACTGTTTTCCATAGTGGCTGTACTAATTTGCATTCCCAACAACAGTGTAAGAGGGTTCCCTTTTCTCCACACCCTCTCCAGCATTTATTGCTTGTAGACTTTTGGATAGCAGCCCTTCTGACTGGCGTGTAATGGTACCTCATTGTGGTTTTGATTTGCATTTCTCTGATAATGAGTGATGTTGAGCATCTTTTCATGTGTTTTTTTGCCATCTGTGTGTCTTCCTTGGAGAAATGTCCATAGTTCTTTGGCCCATGTTTTGATTGGGTCATTTATTTTTCTGGAGTTGAGCTGGTGGAATTCCTTGTATGTTTTTGAGATTAATCCTTTGTCTGTTGCTTTGTTTGCTATTATTTTCTCCCAATCTGAGGGCTGTCTTTTCACCTTGCTTATAGTTTCCTTTGTTGTGCAAAAGCTTTTAAGTTTCATTAGGTCCCATTTAGGTTTATTTTTGCTTTTATTTCCAATATTCTGGGATGTGGGTCATAGAGAATCCTGCTGTGATTTATGTCAGAGAGTGTTTTGCCTATGTTCTCCTCTAGGAGTTTTATAGTTTCTGGTCTTAAATTTAGATCTTTAATCCATTTTGAGTTTATTTTTGTGTATGGTGTTAGAAAGTGTTCTAGTTTCATTCTTTTACAGGTGGTTGACCAGTTTTCCGAACACCACTTGTAAAAGAGGTTGTCTTTTTTCCATTGTATATCCTTGCCTCCTTTGTCGAAGATAAGGTGACCATAGGTTCGTGGATTTATCTCTGGGCTTTCTATTCTGTTCCATTGATCTATATTTCTGTCTTTGTGCCAATACCATACTGTCTTGATGACTGTGGCTTTGTAGTATAGTCTGAAGTCAGGCAGGTTGATTCCTCCAGTTCCATTCTTCTTTCTCAAGATTACTTTGGCTATTTGAGGTTTTTTGTATTTCCATACAAATTGTGAAATTATTTGTTCTAGTTCTGTGAAAAATACCGTTGGTAGCTTGATAGGGATTGCATTGAATCTATAGATTGCTTTGGGTAGTATAGCCATTTTGACAATATTGATTCTTCCAATCCATGAACACGGTATATTTCTCCATCTGTTTGTGTCGTCTTTGATTTCTTTCATCAGTGATTTATAGTTTTCTATGTATGAGTCTTTTGTTTCGTTAGGTAGATATACTCCTAAGTATTTTATTCTTTTTGTTGCAATGGTGAATGGTATTGTTTCCTTAATTTCTCTTTCTGTATAAAGGAGATTTCTGTATGTTAATTTTATATCCTGCAACTTTGCTATATTCGTTGATTAGCTCTAGTAATTTTCTGATAGAGTCTTTAGGGTTTTCTATGTAGACGATCATGTCATCTGCAAACAGAGAGTTTCACTTCTTCTTTTCCTATCTGGATTCCTTTTACTTCTTTTTCTGCCCTGATTGCTGTGGCCAACACTTCCAAAACTATGTTGAATAGTAGTGGTGAGAGTGGGCACCCTTGTCTTGTTCCTGATTTCAGGGGAAATGCTTTCAATTTTTCACCATTGAGGGTAATGCTGTGGGTTTGTCATATATAGCTTTTATTATGTTGAGGTATGTTCCTTCTATTCCTGCTTTCTGGAGAGTTTTAATAATGAATGGATATTGAATTTTGTCAAAGGCTTTTTCTGCATCTATTGAGATAATCATATGGTTTTTATCTTTCAATTTGTTAATGTGGTGTATCACATTGATTTGCAGATATTAAAGAATCCTTGCATTCCTGGGATAAAGCCCACTTGGTCATGGTGTATGATTTTTTTAATATGTTGTTGGATTCTGTTTGCTAGAATTTTGTTAAGGATTTTTGCATCTATGTTCATCAGTGATATTGGCCTGTAGTTCTCTTTTTTTGTGGCATCTTTGTCTGGTTTTGGAATTAGGGTGATGGTGGCCTCATAGAATGAGTTTGGAAGTTTACCTTCTTCTGCAATTTTCTGGAAGAGTTTGAGTAAGATAGGTGTTAGCTCTTCTCTAAATTTTTGGTAGAATTCAGCTGTGAAGCCATCTGGTCCTGGGCTTTTGTTTGCTGGAAGATTTCTGATTACAGTTTCGATTTCCTTGCTTGTGATGGGTTTCTTAAGATCTTCTATTTCTTCCTGGTTCAGTTTTGGAAAGTTATACTTCTCTAAGAACTTGTCCATTTCTTCCAAGTTGTCCATTTTATTGGCACAGAGCTGCTGGTAGTAGTCTCTTGTGATCCTTTGTATTTCAGTGTTTTCTGTTGTGATCTCTCCATTTTCGTATCTAATTTTGTTAATTTGGTTCTTCTCCCTTTGTTTCTTGATGAGTCTTGCTAATGGTTTGTCAATTTTGTTTATTTTTAAAAAAAAACAGCTTTTAGCTTTGTTAATTTTTGCTATGGTCTCTTTAGTTTCTTTTGCATTTATTTCTGCCCTAATTCTTAAGATTTCTTTCCTTCTACTAACCCTGGGGTTCTTCATTTCTTCCTTCTCTTGTTGCTTTAGGTGTAGAGTTAGGTTATTTATTTGACTTTTTTCTTGTTTCTTGAGGTAGGCCTGTAATGCTATGAATCTTCCCCTTAGCACTGCTTTTACAGTGTCCCATAGGTTTTGGGTTGTTGTGTTTTCATTTTCATTCATTTCTATGCATATTTTGATTTCTTCTGTGATTTGTTGGTTATTCAGAAGCGTGTTGTTTAGCCTCCATATGTTTGAATTTTTAATAGTTTTTTTCCTGTAATTGAGATCTAATCTTACTGCACTGTGGTCAGAAAAGATGACTGGAATGATTTCAATTTTTTTGAGTTTACCAAGGCTAGATTTATGGCCCAGAATGTGATCTATTCTGGAGAAGGTTCTGTGTGCACTTGAGAAAAAGGTGAAGTTGATTGTTTTGGGGTGAAATGTCCTATAGATGTCAGTAAGGTCTAGCTGGTCCATTGTGTCCTTTAAAGTTTGTGTTTCCTTGTTCATTTTCTGTTTAGTTGATCTATCCATAGTTGTGAGTGGGGTATTAAAGTCTCCCACTATTATTGTGTTACTATTAATTTCCTCTTTCATACTCGTTAGCGTTTGCCTTACATATTGTGGTGCTCCTATGTTGGGTGCATATATATTTATAATTGTCATATCTTCTTCTTGGATTGATCCTTTGATCATTATGTAGTGTCCTTCTTTGTCTCTTTTCACAGCCTTTATTTGAAAGTCTATTTAATCTGATATGAGTATTGTGACTCCTGCTTTCTTTTGGTCTCTATTTGCGTGAAATCTTTTTTTCCAGCTCTTCACTTTTAGTCTGTGTCCCTTATTTTGAGGTGGGTCTCTTGTAGACACCATATATAGGGGTCTTGTTTTTGTATCCATTCAGCCAGCCTTTGTCTTTTGGTTGGGGCATTCAGCCCATTTACATTTAAGGTAATTATTGATAGGTATGGTCCCGTTGCCATTTACTTTGTTGTTTGGGGTTCACGTTTATACAATTTTTCTGTGTTTCCTGTCTAGAGAATATCCTTTAACACTTGTTGAAGAGCTGGTTTGGTGGTGCTGAATTCTCTCAGCTTTTACTTGTCTGTAAAGCTTTTGATCTCTCCTTCATATCTGAATGAGATCCTTGCTGGGTAGAGTAATCTAGGTTGTAGGTTATTCTCTTTCATTACTCTAAGTATGTCCTGCCATTCCCTTCTGGCCTGGAGGGTTTCTATTGATAGATCAGCTGTTATCCTTATGGGAATCCCTTTGTGTGTTATTTGTTGTTTCTCCCTTGCTGCTTTTAATATCTGTTCTTTGTGCTTGATCTTTGTTAATTTGATTAATGTGTGTCTTGGGGTGTTTCACCTTGGTTTATCCTGTTTGGGACTCTCTGGGTTTCTTGGACTTGGGTGGCTATTTCCTTCCCCATTTTAGGGAAGTTTTCAGCTATTATCTCCTCGAGTAACTTCTCATGGACTTTCTTTTTGTCTTCTTCTTCTGGACTCCTATGATTCGAATGTTGGGGCGTTTCACATTGTCCCAGAGGTCCCTGAGGTTGTCCTCATTTCTTTTGGTTCTTTTTTTTTTTTCCTCTCTGCTTCATTTATTTCCACCATTTTATTTTCTAACTCACTTATCCTATCTTCTGTCTCTGTTATTCTACTCATGGTTCCCTCCAGAGTGTTTTTGATCTCATTTATTGCATTATTCATTTTTAATTGACTCTTTTTATTTCTTCTAGGTCCTTGTTAAACATTTCTTGCATCTTCTCAATCTTTGTCTCCAGGCTATTTATCTGTAACTCCATTTTGTTTTCAAGATTTTGGATCATTTTTATTACCATTATTCTAAATTCTTTTTCAGGTAGATTCCCTATCTCCTCCTCTTTTGTTTGACTTGGTGGGCATTTTTCATGTTCCTTTACCTGTTGGGTATTTCTCTGCCTTTTCATCTTGTTTAGATTGCTGTGTCTGGAGTGGGCTTTCTGTATTCTGGTGGTCTGTGGTTCCTTTTTATTGTGGAGGTTTCACCCAGTGGGTGGGGTTGGACAATTGGTTTGTCAAGGTTTCCTGGTTAGGGAAGCTTTTGTCAGTGTTCTGGTGCGTGGAATTGGATTTCTTCTCTCTGGAGTGCAATGGAGTGTCCAGTAATGAGTTTTGCGATGGGTCTATGTGTTAGGTGTGACTTTGGGCAGCCTGTATGTTGACACTCAGGTCTATGTTCCTGTGTTGCTAAAGAATTTGCGTGGTATGTCTTGTTCTGGAGCTTATTGGCTCTTGGGTGGTGGTTGGTTTTGGTGTAGGTATGGAGGCTTTTGGATGGTCTCTTATTCCTTAATGTTCCGTGTAGTCAGGAGTTTTCTGGTTTTCTCAGGTTTTGGGCTTAAGTCTCCTGCCTCTGGATTTCAGTTTCATTCTTCCAATAGTCTCAAGACTTCTCCAACTATACAGCACTGATAATAAAACTATCTAGGTTAATGGTGAAAAGGTTCTCCACAGTGAGGGACACCAGAGAGGTTCACAGAGTTACATGAAGAAGGGAGAGGGAGGAGGGAGATAGAGATGAGCAGGAGGAGAAAAAGGGGACTCAAGAGGAGAGAGACAGATCTATGCAGTTATCTGTTCCCAAAGTGTTCTCCATAGCCCAGACACCCACAAAGATTCACAGAATTGGATTGGGAAGAGAAGGGGAAAGGAGGAAATAGAGGTGTTCTGAGGTAGAAAACAGAGAGTCAAAAGTGGGAGAGAGTAATCGACACACTCCTGAATAGAAATGGGAACTGAATATTGGATTCTTAAATGTCCAAAATTTATATCACATACTGAAAAACAAAGATTAAAAATCTAGCATAGAGGTTAGACTCTTTGAAATACAATATTTAAAAACAAAAACAAAAACACAAAAAAAATTTAGAAATATATATGAAGTTTGGTTTAAAAATAGGGCTTCTCTTTTTTTTTTGCAAGGTTATAGTGAAATGAAAATGAAAATTAAGGAATAATAGAGGAGTATTAGAGGACTTTTAAAGGAAATGGGAGAGAAAAACAAGAAAAAGAAACAAAAAAAAAATTTTTGGTTTTCCCTAATTAAAAAAAATAGTAAAAATATATGAAAATGAAAGTTGAGGAGTAATGGGGGAGTAATACGGAATTTTAAAAAAAATAGAAAAAATTTAAATAAAAGGAAAGGAAAAAAAAATTTTTTTAAATTAAAAATATATATACATATATATCTAGGAATTTCTCTGGGGTTGTTTCGGTCAGCGTAGGTTCAGTTCAATTTCAGATAGCTCCTCTTTCCAGCTTACACTTCTCGATATCTGTAGGCCCCTTCCCGTGTAGTCGGTGTTACCTTCAGAGACTTTAATCTGTTGCACCGGTCCTTTCTGAAGCGGTTCCCTTTGTTTATTTGGCTTCTGTTTGCCGTCTCTTTGGTGTCTAATTTCCACCCTGACAGGCAGGCGGAGGTGATCTCTTATTTAGGTTCGCTAGTTCAGTTCAGTCCTGCTACGGGGAGGGCGGGGCGCTGCAGACAGATACCGCTCTGTGTGGATAGCGCTCACCGTGTTCCGGCCACACTGGGTTTGCCCCGCTCATGGGTGTCTGTGCTTTCCCTGTCTACACTGCTCAGGCTCCCGGCTGCTCTATATGGAGCGGGCCCTGCGTTGAGTGCAGTTCCAGTTTTCGGGTACTCCACAAAAGCGCAGATTCGGTTGCGCCTGCGTTTTGTGCCTTCCCCGGCCTGAGCGGCTCTGGCAGCCAGGGGCTTGGGCGCACTCTCCCCGGGTGCGGCGCGCCTTTTCCCTCCGCGGCCCCAGCGCGCGCAGGTCGGGTGCCTGCGGCTTGTGTTTGTTCTCAGGAGCCGGCAGAGGATGTCAACCATCCAGAATCTCAGGAAGTCTTTAGATAGAACCCAGAGGCCTGTTTGCAGGCCCACCTCCCCTGTGGGAGGGGGTGGCTTCTCTGGGGCTTGTGAGGAGAGCAGAAGTAACGCAGTTTAGATTAGGAGTAGGCCTTCCTACTTAGTAAGATTATCAGGCCACCTGGATACAACCAATTAGCTTTCGCTTAACACTGACCACTGTTTGCCAATTAGGAAATTAGGAACGGGGCGGAAACCCCCAGGAAAGTCCCGCCCGCGCGAAAGTTTTGACCAATGAAATTGCTTTGCAAACTTGTAACCAATCCGCTTAAACCAACGGCGTGTGCTCACCCTATAAATTTGTGTAACAGCTTGGGCTCGGGGCTCTCTGACCTGCACCACTGCGTTGGATGCGGCAGAGGGCCCTGGCTCAAGTCAGTAATAAACTTCCCCTTTTGCCAATTGCATTGTCTTGGAGGCCTTCTCTCTTCCCGCTCGGGGATTTGGACATCGGGCACAACAGAGCTGAGTTTGCCCCTTTCCCTTACCCCCTGCCTCCTACCTCCAGCGGGGACGGGCCGGCTCTTCTCGAGTTTCTCAGTCCCTTTGTTTTGCGAACCGCCGGCAGTGTGTTCGGGCCGGTTAATTTTGTCCCTTGCTATCCCACAGTTTAAAAAAGCTCCCTCCGATTGCTCTCAGGGTCTTCGGGCCGGTCCTTACCCTAAGCAATGCCGCCCGCTCCTCTCCGTTCCGCCCCCACTTGTTGGTGGCGGGTGCGGGCGTCTGGGGTACTTTTCTGCTGGGAGTTGCTTTTAGGCACGTAATCTGTGGGCCTTATTTAATTTTTCCTCCCAGTTAGGTTGCCCTCCGAAATTCGAAAACTTCCCCCAGACCCGCCAGTGCGAGGGTTTCCTGGTGTTTGGAAAGTTCCTCTATTAAGACCCCCTTCCCGGGAGGGGGGCTCTGTCCTTAGCTCTTTTGTCTCCGTTTTTTTCTTTTATATTTTGTCCTACCTCCCTTCGAAGACAATGGGCTGCTTTTCTGGGCGCCTGATTTCCTCTGCTAGCGATCAGAAGTTGTTTTGTGAAATTTGCTCAGTGTTCAATTGTTCTTTCGATGAATTTGTAGGGGAGAAAGTGGTCTCCCCATCCTATTCCTCCACCGTCTTGGCTCCTCCTCCTATTGGAGGTTTTTTGTTGAAGGAGGGAAGTTTGGTGAGTAAAGATTCTAAGAGTATGTCTGAATTTCTGATTTGGTCACTAGTGTGAAGATATTTGGAGAAGGCAATGGCAACACACTCCAGTACTCTTGCCTGGAAAATCCCATGGACGGAGGAGCCTGGTGGGCTGCCATCTATGGGGTCACACAGAGTCAGACATGACTAAAGTGACTTAGCAGCAGCAGCCATGGCAGTGAAGATATTTAAGATATGAGATGACTAAAGGCTCCCCATGGTATGAGTGGTGTAGGGACATGTTACCTGTGGTCCAGTCGAGGATGGATGTGGGGAGGGCTGAATCTCCCAGAGGAGTTACAGATAGACATATCCAGCAGTCTTTAGCCAATTGTGGGTTAGAAGCATTGAGAAGGGTATGGGTTAAATTAAGGGTCTGGAATAGATAGTTGAGGTTAGGATTTTGAAGGAGTTTGTGGGTCAGAGGAAGAAGGGAGGATAAGAAGATGTTAAACAACATTTGAAGTGAGTATAAGATAGATTACTATGGAAAAGAATTGGATTTCAAAGGGGTAAAAGTTATAAAAGGTTCCCTGCAGCCACAGGGTGGAGATGTAATCTTTAACGTGTTTGAACGTGGATCCTTGAGGACTTGAGACCCAGATATCTGCCAGAAGTTGTTCCAGGAATAATTGCAGCCATGAAACCAACAGGCTCGTCCGTTGCAAGTTGGGGCGGGTAGAAGCCATGAGTTGCACAGCCTGTGTGAGAAACTTGATAAGTATTAGTCTGGCAAGCATTTTCATCATTGGGCTGCATAACCTTTTTTAACTGAGTGATGTGTACCCAAGGGGTGATTTCTTTTAATTTTGCAGTGGTAGGGGTCAGCAGAATTACCATGTAGGGTCCTTGCCATTTTGGGGTTAGATCTGGGTGGGACTGAACTGTCATATAGACTTTGTCTCCTATTTGAAGGGATGGGTATGGAAGATTGGGGTGTGGTCGAGGGAGTAAGTTATCCATATGTTGCCAAAGGGCATCTCGTATCTGGGCAAGTAAAGGAAAAGGAAGGTGGGAAGGCAGTTTGGGACTGTCCTGGGAGGGGGGAAGACCCAAAGGTATTATGGGCCTCCCATACATGGCCTCAAATGGACTGATATTTAAGGGTTTTTTTTGGTAAGGCCTGGACCTTTAAGAGGGCTAAAGGGAGGAGTTTAGTCTGGTCTTGACAAAGTTTGATCATTAATTTGGTACCAGTTTCTTTTAGGACTTGGCTCTCTCAACCTTACTGGAAGACCTGGGATGGTAAGGAATGTGAAATCTCTAAGGAACTGGAAGGGCTCGTGCAGTATTTTCAGTGATTTGGGATGTGAATTCAGGCAATGGTCAGACAGTGGAGAGGAAGGCATTCCAAAACTGGGGAGGATTTCAATAAGATTAAGGCGAGCCATAGTAGAGGCTCCTTTGTTAGTCGGGAAAGCTTCAATCCATGCAGAAAATGTGTCTACGAAGACTAAGAGAAATTTAACCCTTTTTATGGGTGGCATGTGGGTGAAATCTACCTGCCAGTCTTGTCTGGGAAGATGTCCATGAATTTGGTGGGTGGGGAAAGGAGGGGGGCGAATGTTAGAATTAGGATTTGTCTGCTGACAAATGGTACAAGTTTGGGTCAGATTATTTAAATAAGTCCTTAGTTAACTCAATAAAATTCTGAAGGAAAGCCTTAAGTACTTTTGTAGAAAAGGCAATGTAAATATGAAAGTAACCTGTGGATGTTAGGCTCGTCAATTTGGGCTATAGTAAAGACAGGACTAACAGATGAACTGACGCTTTGCTTTGTGATCTACTATATTGTTATAAAAGGAGATAGGACCATGTCACTGATGTCCCTGGCAATGTATTACAGCAGCTTGTTTTGGGAGCTGAGCCTGCATGGAGGAGTTCAGAAATAAAAGAAGCATTGAGAATAGGTGTGCCCTTCTGAGTGAGGAATCCCCTCTCCCTCCAGATTATAATGTTAGAATGTAATATGTTATAGACATATTTGGAGTCAGTGTAAATGTTTATCTTTTGGTCTTTGGCTAGGGTCAAAGCTTGTGTAAGAGCTATCAGTTCAGCCTGTTGTGAGGATGTGTGAGCTGGGAGTGTGGCTGACTTGATGAGGCGAGGGGGAACAATATTATCAGGCTGTCCCTGGATTATAGTGTATCCAGCCTCAAATGGGGATTTCTCTGGGTAGTGTCATTTATGAACCAGGATGGGACTTTGGGGTCAGTAAGGGGCTGATCGGTTATATGTTCAAAGGGATTAAGTGTCATATCTAAGGTCTGAACACAGTCATGAGATAGGTGTTCTGCTTCTGGATCTGGTGTAGGGAGTAAGCTAGCAGGATTAAGAGGTTTACAAGGCATAAAAGAAAGGGATGGGTCAAGGAGGTGTGTGTGGAGGATCTGTAGTTGAGCAGGGGCAGAGAAAGGAAAGCCTGATGAGAGAGTAAATCTTTGAAGGAATGAGGTGAGCATACATTTAGAAGTGCATTTCAGGTTAGTTTTTGGGTTTCAGGAATTAAGACAGTGGTTGCAACTAAGGCCTGGACACAAGATGGCCATCTGAGCCTGACGAGATAGAGTTGTTTAGATAAGTAAGCTAGAGGCCCCATATGTACCCCCTCTTTTGGCACAGAATCCCTAAGGCATGTCCTTGTCGAGAATGTACAAAAAGGAAAAAAGGCTTGGTGTAATCAGGTAAGTAAAGAGAAGGGGCCTGTAGTAAATGTTTGATAAGAGTCTGTATTGGGGTGTGGAGAGAGGTGGGGGCCAATAAGGGTTCATCTAAGTTTCCTTGAGTAGCTTGGTAGAGAGGTTTTGTGTGGAGGGCAAAATTTGGGACCCATATTTGGAAGAAGTTTAATAGACCTAATAGAGAAAGAAGTTCCCTCTTGGTTTGGGGCCTGGGGGTCTGTGTCAAGGCTCGAAGTCTCTGAGCTGGGATTATTTTGGATGTGGGAGTGAGAAGCAATCCCATGTAACTGACAGTGGTGGAAGCAATTTGTGCTTTGGAGAGCGAGACTCTGTAGCCCCAGTTGCCTAGGGCATTTAATACTGTCGCAGTGTGGACTAGGCAGTTGTGGTGAGAGGAACTACATAACAATAAATCATCTACATATTGGAGTAAGGTAGTAGAGCCTACATCTAAAGTTTGTAGGTCTCTTTGGAGGGCTTGACCAAAAAAATGAGGGCTATCTCTAAACCCTTGTGGTAAAACGGTCCAAGTTAATTGTTGAGATTGATATGTGTCTGGGTCTGTCCAGGTGAAGGCAAATAGGGGCTGTGAAGAGTGGTGTAGAGGTATAGTAAAGAAAGCATCTTTGAGGTCTAATACCGTGAAGTAGAGTGTGTCAGGGGGAATATGTGAGAGAAGGGTGTAGGGATTAGTGACCACAGGGTATATAGGTATTATGGCCTCAATGATATTGCGAAGATCTTCGACTAAACATCAGGAGTGGGGTCTCTTTTTGACTGCCAGTATAGGAGTATTATAACGAGAACAGATAGGCCTCAAAAGGCCGGCTTTGAGCAGTCCAGAGATTATTGGTTTAAGTCCTTGTCGGGATTCTGTGGTCAGGGTATATTGAGTTTGGGTTATTACTTGAAGAGGGATTTTTAAGAAAGACCTGCACAGGGGAATGGTGTCTGGCTACTGATGGGGCTTCAGTGTCCCAGATCTGAGGATCTATCGGGGGAAGGTCAGGGGGCAGGTTTTGGGAGTGAGGGCTGGCCAAGGGTTCGGGTGCCATTTGGATGCAAAGAATTGATATGGGATCTAAGAATGGGAGGTTTATAGAAGTTTGTAGCTTAGCCAGAAGATCACGTCCCATCAATGCCATTGGGCATTGAGGAACTACTATAAAAGAATGTGTTAGTGTTGCCTTACCAAAGGAACAAAGGAGAGGAGGGGTTATTTTGGGATAAAAAGGCGATGCCTGAGACCCCTTTAAGCAGGTCAGGAAGCAGCAGTTAGAACTGGACATGGAACAACAGACTGATTCCAAATAGGAAAAGTAGTATGTCAAAGCTGTATATTGTCACCGTGCTTATTTAACTTATATGCAGAAAGTACATCATGAGAAACGCTGGGCTGGAGGAAGCACAAGCTGGAATCAAGACGACAGAAAATATCAATAACCTCAGATATGCAGATGATGCCACACTTATAGCAGAAAGTGAAGAACTGAAGAGCCTCTTGATGAAAGTGAAAGAGGAGAGTGAAAAAGTTGGCTTAAAGGTCAACATTCACAGAACTAAGATCATGGCATCCGGGTCCATCACTTCATGGCAAATAGATGGGGAAACCTTGGAAACAGTGTCTGACTTTATTTCTGGGGGCTCCAAAATCACTGCAGATGGTGATTGCAGCCATGAAGTTAAAAGACGCTTGGAAGTGTGATCCGTGGCCCCGCGGAAATGTCTGTTGCTTTAACAGTGCTTGGACGGAACAGACCCAGGGACGCCCCTTGCTCCAGCCTCCGACTACCCTCCAACCTTTTTTCCAGTCGCAACCTCCGGAGTCAGCCACTCAGCTGTCCGCGATCACCGGGACCAGCCACCATTTTTTAACTCCTTATTACCGACCAATCATGAGCTCCCAGATTCGTCAGAATTATTCTACCGAGGTGGAGGCCGCCGTCAACCGCCTGGTTAACATGCAACTGCGGGCCTCCTACACCTACCTCTCTCTGGGCTTCTATTTCGACCGACGATGTGGCTCTGGAGGTTGTGACAAGTCACTTTTTTCGCGAATTGGCCAAGGAGAAGCGCGAGGGCGCGGAGCGTCTCTTGAAACTGCAAAACCAGCGTGGCGGCCGCGCCCTCTTCCTGGACGTGCAGAAGCCATCTCAAGATGAGTGGGGTAAAACCCAGGACGCTATGGAAGCCGCCCTTCTCGTAGAGAAGAACCTGAATCAAGCCCTGTTGGATCTGCATGGCCTGGCTTCTGCCCGCGGAGACCCCCACATCTGTGATTTCCTGGAGAACCACTTCCTAGATGAGGAAGTGAAACTCATCAAGAAGATGGGTGACCACCTGACCAACCTCCGCAGGCTGGCTGGTCCCCAGGCTGGGTTGGGCGAGTATCTCTTCGAGAGGCTCACCCTCAAGCACGACTAGGAGCTTCTGGAGACCAGTGGCCTTTGAAGAACCCACCTAACATCAGGGCTGCCTGAAGCCCCTCTCTGCAGCTACTAGGCAGCTTTTTAACATCCTGGAGCCCTCTCTCAAGCCTTGGACCAAATGGAAACAATAAAGCTTTTTGCAGCATAAATAAATAAATAAGTAAAAGACGCTAACTCCGTGGAAGTAAAGTTATGACAAACCTAGACAGGAAATTAAACAGCATAGGTATTACTTTGTCAACAAAGGTCCGTCTAGTCAAGGCTATGGTTTTTCCAGTGGTCATGTATGGATGTGAGAGTTGGACTATAAAGAAAGCTGAGCACAGAAGAATTGATGGTTTTGAACTGTGGTGTTGGAGAAGACTCTTGAGAGTCCCTTGGACTGCAGGGAGATCCAACCAGTCCATCCTAAAGGAGATCAGTCCTGGTTGTTCATTGGAAGGACTGATGCTGAAGCTGAAATTCAGATTCCAATACTTTGGCCACCTGATGCAAAGAGCTGACTCATTTGAAAAGGCCCTGATTCTGGGAAAGATTGAGGGCAGGAGGAGAAGGGGACAAGAGAGGATGAGATGGTTGGATGGCATCACCGACTCGATGGACATGGGTTTGGGGGACTCTGGGAGTTGGTGATGGACAGGGAAGCCTGGCATCCTGTGGTTCATGGGATCACAAAGAGTCGGACACTACTGAGTGACTGAACTTAACTAAACTAAGACCCCTTCGACGGCCACTTCTGAAGGTTGGAGAGGGCCCTTAAAGGAGGTTAAAAGTGAAAAGGCTGCTCCAGTGTCTATTAGGAACGAGACTTTGTGTCCGGCCACCATGCCAATTACCCGAAGCTCCGAGTCTGTTTGTATGCAGCATACTTGGAGTCTGGAGCTTGGGCTCCATCCCTGGAATAACTCAGGCACAACTGGATCATCTCTCACTTCATCCAAGGAACCATGGTCTGGGGTGCCAGGGCCTCCCTGAGTCTGGTTCCTGGCTCACTGTTGTTGGGCCTGGGGTAGGTCCCAGAATTTGGTGGGTAGTGTCTGAGGACAGTCCATCTTCCAGTAGCCCCATTGTTTGCAGGTGGAACAGGGTTTGGTGGGTGGCTGTGGGTTTGGGCAGGACATAGCCCAGTGTCTTGTTTGGTTACATCTGAAGCAGGGGCCTGAAGGGTTAACTCCTATCCGGTGGGCCCAGGTCGATGGGACAAAGGGCTTGAATTTTTTCTTTGGATAGCTGCAGGAAATAAAGCATAGTTGGCCTTTCTTTCCTTTTATTTTTGTTGTTTCACTTCTTCCTCCCAATTCTTGAAAACTTTAAAGGCTATTTATAGGAGACCTCACTGAGGGGTTTTGGGGCCCTTCTGAAACTGGCTTAGTTTTTGGCAAATATCAGGGGCTGGCTGGCTTATGAACTGGACATGTAGGTACAGAAGTCTGGCAGGGGTGGAAATATCTAGATTAGTGTATTTTTGGACTGCCTCAGTAAGCTGTGAAAGAAAAAGGGCAGGATTTTCATCTTTTTCTTGAGTCACTTCCCTAATCTTATCGTAGTTAACATGAATGTGAGAGCTTTTTAGCATTCCTTCTAGTAAACAGGTGATCATATGATGTAGGTACAGATGCTGGCATTGCCTGCTTGATATGTCCACCGTGGCTCAGTTAAAGGGACTGCATCATCAGCCACTGGATTAGTCCTATCTTGGTTATGGAGCTGATCAGCATGAGTCTGGGCTGCCTGCCATATCCGTTTCTTTTCATCAGGGGTTAAAGTGGCATTTAGGATGTAATAAAGATCATTTCAGGTTAAATGATATGCTTGTGTAAGGTGGAGGAATTCTTTTCTATATCTAGTAGGATTTTCTGAAAAGGATCCCAATTTTTCTTCAATTTGGCTCATATCAGAAATTAAGGGCCCATGTAGGGCCTCTCTGAGAGGAAACATGTGTTTGCTTCAGGTCCTGGCTGATGGAGGGCAGGGGTGGAAATCTCTTTTGGGGTTTTGGAGTCATCGCTTTCTGTTTTGGAGGAGGAAGGGCTAGAGGATGGGGTCTCATCTCCAGAAGCTTTTTCTCCAGGGCGGTAGGGAGGAGGCTCATCTGTCTGGTCAAAATTGGGGGCTGAGGGTTTAGGGGGCCTTTTAGGGGCTTTAGATTTGGATTCTTTTGTAATGGAGGGGGAGAGAGAGCAGAGGAGGATTTGATAGGTAGAACAGTCCTTGCAGAGAGAAGGATGGCTTCTGTGGTCTCAGATGGCTTGATTATAGGGTACCTCCGACCACTTGCTATTCCATTTGAGGAAGTTTGTGAGATCTGATAAAATATTGAAATCAAAAGTCCTGAACTCAGGTCAGTGATTCTGGTTATCCAGTTTGTATTGAGGCCAAATTTGAGTGCAAAGTGACTCGAGTTTATGAACCTTGAGATCGGTCAAGAGTAGAGGTTTGAGGTTTCATTTTACGCAGGCCAAGGGAGAGTCCCGTGGGATGGATTGGCTTGACCCCATAGCAAATGGCTAGCGACTGTCCGGTCGAGAGAAAAGGTCATCACCTAATCTTTTGAATGGTAAAGAGAGAGATACTCTGAAGGAGGGAGGGACATCCCCGAAGTACCTCCCTGGACATCCCCCAAGTACCTCCCTGGAGGGCCTTTTGGCTGGAGGGTTCCCTGGGAACCCTGGAAAGGACGATAGTCTATGGCGCCCTAGAGTACCGTCTGAGCTTACCTGGGCTACTGGGTCAGGCGAGAATTCGTGGTGGATGGAGGGAGGTCGAATGGCAAAAGGCCTCTGTCCTGGAGTTGGTCAGTCTCGTGGAAAAGAAAGTGTAGAGAAAAGAGGAAGAGAGAGAGAGAGGCCAATATTTGTCGGGTTACGTGGAAAACCAATAAAGCCCTTACACAGGACTTGTACCGCTCACGAAGGCACAGGGCGTCCTCTTGAGGAGGTCTTGAAAGCCTGGGCAGGAAAGTGAGCTCAGCAGGCTTCCACGCTCCAAAGAGCTGGCTGTGGAGAATGAGAAGCAACTTCAATTTCCCGGTTTCGTCAGCGAAAAATGTAGGGTAAGGGAGTTAGAGAAGGCGAGGTTCGGAAAAAGAATGAGACTGGCACTTTACAGGAACAGATCACCTTTAATGAGGTGAGAAGGGGCAGCAGTCAGATTAGTGAGCTGCTGCACTTACCCAAGAAAAGAGTAAGTATATATAGGCATGTATGTGGGAAGTTACTGTCTTAAGGGGGCCTGTTCTTCTCCAGGATTGTTTGGAGTAGTTATCTCTTAAAACAGCTGGGGCATGGAATTCTGGAGGTCAGCCAGAGGGTGGATTGGCTGGGAATTGGGCACAATCAACCTTAACGTCCTTTTTTGGGGGGGTGGGTGGCGGTGAGATAATTCTTTGTTTTGCATAGAATGGTGGAGAGGTCCTGGAGGGGACTTTTAACTCCAGGCTATTTTGAGCTGTGTAACTTTCCTTCAACATTGGTGTGCAGGTGTATATTGTAACTGTAGCCTGAATATTCTAATAATCACAACAAAGCTTAAATCCAACCTAGCATATGGAGTATTAAGGGACCAAATGATTATAACTACAAAGATACCTCAGTGAATGTGTCTTTGCCTTCAAAGAAAAATGTGTTTTTTTTTTTTTATATATGAAACAATCTATGTAACTTGTCTCAGGTTTAGACTGCCTTAATAATAATATTTAGTATAAAATAATCATTGGTCCAGCAAAGTCACATAGTCATTTATGTTTAAACAATTCATAACTTCAAGAAGGGTGTCTGGTGTGTGCGTGTATTTTTTTTTCAAGCTTCAGCACAGCCTTAAATTTACATTAATATGATAATGCAGTATATTGACCAGTATATACTGAAATGCTGCATAGCTTGTGGTTTTATAAAACCAGGTTTCACATTATAATTTGTTTCCTTTGCCAAATACAGTATTATAGTAAATACATGTTGACTGATTTTAAAATTACGTACACAAGTATCACTTTAAGAGAACTCTCAGACTAAAATATCCATAAAGGGTCTTTAAGTCCCTTGATTAATTCCTTTGGTTAACCAAAGTTTGAAGTGATAATATTAAACAGTAATAATGACATCATTTAACACTATTAGTGTGTAAAATGGTATAAGAAGTCATCAACAGGGGAGGAGAGTTATGTAAGCCTAATTTCTTCAAGAACTTGATACAGTGTTTCAGCTTCCTGTGGAAGGAAAATGTGACACTCTGGTAAGCACATGGGGAGGCTAGAGAATGTGAAATTGACACTGAAAGGTGACTGTTTTAGACAAAGAAAAAACCTGTTTAAAGAGAAAATTTCAATAGTACCAGAGCATTCCACTAGTGATACCAAGTGGTTATTTAGAGTTTGGAGCCTAAGACATCTGAGATAGACAAGTACTGTTTTCAGCATTCCTTTCCACTGTTGCTAAAAGACAAAAATCAGATCTATTGCAAACTTACTGGCCATTTATGAAATCACTGTTACTAGTTTACATATAGGAAGGATACAGTGTTAAAAATTCAAATCCTAAAAAAAAAAAAAAATTTTTTTCAAATCCTTTTTCACAAATAGAAAGCAGATGAATTAGTGTTTCCATGTCCAAAATTCTTCAAATGTAATTGCTCATGCTCCTTGCTAGACACATACTTTAAAATATCTATTCTTGTTACTTTTTTTACTCTGTTAAACTATCCACAGAAGGAAGCCTTTGGAAACAGTCAGCAGCCTCACCCTTCAAAGTGAAACTTTAAGGCAACACACAGAGAGGATGCTCTAGGACAGAAAACCCTGTGTGATACTGATACCTATTCTTAAAATTCAAAGGAGACAAAACAGCAGAAACTTCCTAAAAAAAAAAACAAAAAACAGACTTTAAAAAAACTTTCTGTAGTAGCACACTGTATTTTAATGGAAAGATATTAGTAAATATCTAGTAAATAAATAAAAAGTTACTTTGCCTCCTAATCATGATATAGCATAAAAAAGGGGAAATAAAAATTACAGTACATGCATACATGTGTGTGTGCTCAGTCATGTCCAACTTTTTGTGACCCCATGGACTATATACAGCCCACTGGGTTTCTTTGTCCATGAGATTCTGCAAGCAAGAACAGTGGAGTCAGTAGTCATTCCCTTTTCCAGGGGATCTTACTGACCCAGGATTGAACCCAAGTCACCTTGGTCTCCTGCACTGCAGCCAGACTCTACCATCTGAGCCACCTGGGAAGCCCCCAAATCACAGCAAACTATAAATTTTCAGAACTTTTTGTTTAACTGTGTATGGAGATTACAGTGTTTAAAATAAATGCTTTAGCTTTATAATCTGTTTCATTCTTTGAAAAAAAAAGGTAATTCTTACCTCATGCTGGTATCTAAGATAAAATAATGTAAATTTCTCACTTGCTAGCCCTATTCAAACACTTCATTTAAATGAAAACAGTAAGAATGGAAATAACTTATCTCCATAACATTGGGATTGGACACTGGACATATTCTTTTTTTTTTTGAAACTAAACACATTTTAATAGAAAACGAAATACAAAATAACTCTTTTCAGAAAACAGAATATTTAATCCTTTTCCCACAAATTGGAAGTCGCTTCATCCTCAGAGCATAGTTTTCGACGCATGTGTTCGTACTTATGATTTGTTTCACAGACGGTTAGATAAACTGCTATCGCAAAGCAGGTGGGAGGGATGATCTCAGGAGGAAAAGATGCTGGAAAAGCCACACCTTGGAATCATTTGGAAATTCAACATTTTTTAATTCTTTCTTTTGACTTTTCACTTCTAATCATTTTCATTTCTTTACCACAATCCGACCTTTTGGGGGAGAGAATTGTTAATAGAAGTGCAGCCACAAAAAGAATCTTTCTTTCACACCACTGCTGCAAGAGCCCAAGACTTTCTCAGTCAAATCCGCCCACCCACTTCCAGAAACTCAGGAGTGATCCAGCTGTCACTCAGGAGATTTCCCTTTCTCCCAACACACTGTGCGACCAAGTTCTCTCAATTCCCTGAACCTCAAAACTCCAAGTGTCACAGCCAGTGCCAGGAGTTAAGACCTGAAAGATGAGAGCAGAGAAACCCCCTCTGCCAGTGCTAGGTCTCCTCTTCTCAGTAATAATTATAATAACAATAGTAAACAGTCCTGGTTCTCTGTAATCACAGAAAAGGAAGAACATTTGCCAGGATGACCCTGCCCCTTTGCCTAATTCTCACCCCCGCATTCCTCCCTGGAGAGAGTCCCTTCCACCCGGTGACCCTGCGGCACTGCTCCTGGGGAGGGTGCCTGGCAAACATCCTCAGGTCAAGTGCAGCCCCAGCGAGGCAAGGGCACCTTGGTGCCAGAGATACGGAGGGGCCACGCGAGGACACAGTGGGATCTCTGTGATTCCTATCTCACCTTTGCTCCCCGTCACCACCCTTCCTGCCCCTGTGCTTCCACACCTGGGGGCTGAGTGGAGAGTGGTGGGTTCGGGACACCGGCAGGGCAAGGGGGGACATGGGGAGTCTTTCACAGTCAGTCAGTGATTCTGTCTGTCCTAAGACTTGCCATCTGGAGCCCTTCGTATGCCCCAGTCCGTCATATCAAAGATCCAAATCAATGTTCCTGACTTTCTTGTGTGATTCCGGTCACCAGCAGGAGGTTGCAGGCCATAAACTGCATGCTCAGAACGTTGCTCATCTGGCCAGTGTAGACACCCACGAGCTTGCTGGACGAGCCGTCCACGGGGGTGCTGCAGTGCGCTCTTCTGATGTCCCAGACGTGCACGGAATTGTCCATGGACGCGGACGCGATCAGGCTGCTGTCCGGGCTGAAGGTCAGGCTGGTGATGTTGTCCGTGTGGCCCCGCAGCTCTTTGTAGAGGGTCCCGGATGCCAGGTCCCACAGCTTCAGCCGCTGGTCCTCGCCTGCAGATGCCAGGTACTTACCGTTGGGGGAAAAGGCCAGGGAGAGCACAGGGCCGTGGTGGCCCGTGAGGAGCCTCACTGAGTTCCCCTGCTGGGTGCTCCACAGCCGCACCGTCTTATCGGTCGAGCCCATGGCTAAGTAGTTTGAACTGGGGTGGAACTTGACGCAGTCCACGTCTGCCAGGTGCCCGGCGTAGATTCGCAGTGGGTACGTCTGATCAAATGACCACAGCCGGGCCGTGTGGTCGTGGGACCCGCTGGCGAAGTACAGGCTGTGCGGGCTGATGTGCAGGTCCCATACGGGGTAGGCATGGCCCTGGTACCGCATGGTGTTGGTGAAGCTGCCCAGGTCCCAGTACCTGATGGACATGTCTTCGGAGCAGGAGAGCAGCCCCGAGCTGTCCACGAGAAACCTGGTGCTGTACACTGGCCCGCAGTGTCCCCGCAGGACCTTCATCTCCGTGCCTGCATTGTCGTCCTCGTCATCCTCCTCCTCGAGGATATCACAAGCCAAGTGGATGCGGGACACGTCTACTTGATGGGGTTCTGACTTTAACTTCTTGGAGCGCAGACTCCACAGTTTTATACAGGAGTTGTCGAAGCCTGCCGCTAGCAATTTGCTGTCCGGGGAGACCTCTGCAGTGTTCAGCAGCTGCTCTGTGTTGTAGAAGGCGTAGAAGCAGATGGTGGTGAGTGAGGCGGGTGCCGTCCTTGACGCGCTTGATGCTCTCCTGCAAGAGCTCCAGCGCGGCCTCATTCTGCAGGATGGGCGCCGGCACGTCGGCGGGCTCCAGGCCACCGCCCTCGCCGCGGGAAGAGCCCACGCTGGCGTAGAGCTGGTAGTCCGTCCTCTTGGCGGGCTGCACGTCCAGGTGCATGTGCCAGCCGAGGACCCTGCACAGCGCGGTGTTGTTGTCACTCTGGAGGTAGCGGAGGAGGTAGTTGTAGCTGTCTTCCTGCAGACGAACCAAGTACTTGTTGTCCAGGAAGTCTCGCAGCTGGAAGTTAGGATGTCCTGGATGGTCTGTGTGGTCTGGAGCTGTTCGATGACATCCTTCTGGCTGGCTTTCTGCAGAAACATTCCATGGAAGCGGCTGTAAAAGCTTTCCACTGTGCTCTTCGGACTGTTCTGGACCAGGTTGAGATGGAGGTAGACAAAGAGAGGGTAGAGGAGAGGCATCACTTCGTGGCTGTGCTGGGAGTCAGAATCGGTGAGAAAATTCCGCAGCCGTCCGAACTGTACTTCATACTGCTGGGGCTCTGCCTGGCAAGGGGCTGCGGACACTATGTTGGCACAACCAGATTCTGATTGGACTGCGAGGCTGGCAGCCATCTCCTCGGTGCTCTGTGACAGCCGCAGGCCTTGCTTCAGTGGGCCATCCGCATCCCCGTACTGCCGGCGTTTGAGGTAGCAGGACACGGCCATCTGGATCTGCTCGGTGCGGACCCGTTTCATGACCCATAGGGTAGGGAACATTCCTCAGATGAGAAAGTTGAGGCTCACAGAAGTCAGACAGGTGCCGTGGGGTCCACAGTGCCAGGAGGGGCGCTTCGGTCACCTGGTTGCTGGGTCTGAGCTCTTCCCCTGTATGTCTTGCTGTTCCAAGGGTTCTCTTCGGCTCCCCGCCCACGCCTCGCCCAGGCGCTCTGCGGCCTCGGGCTCTGCGGCGCACAGCCCGCAGCCGGCTGTCAGGGGTGCGGCCGCCTCTAGGGCGCCCTTGCAGGTGGGCATCGCCGGGCTCGTTAGCGTCCTCCCCGCCACCATGTGCCAAGTTTCATCCCGACTTTGGCCCAGAGACACTCCTCTAGCTTAAACGCCCGAGAGAGCGGGCCCGCTCGCCGGGCCTCTGGACATATTTTGACAGTAAACTACTTTGAGCATCTTTGATTTTTCTTTTTGATGTTAATTTATTTAATTCAGACTTAAGTTTAAAGTCTAGACATAAACATGGATCATATAGTACTTTTCCATTCATAATAAAATATGATTCATGCTTCATTATAAAGTACACATACAACTTGTGGACTTCCCTGGTGGTCCAGTGGATAAGAGTCTGCCTGCTAATGCAGGAGACAGGTTCGATCCCTGATCTGAGATGATCCCACATGCCTCAGGGCAACTAAGCCTCTGTGCCCCAGCTACTGAGCCCATATGACGAAATCACTGAAATCCTGTGAGCCCTAGATATGGACCTCCACAACAAGAAAAGCCACCACAATAGAAGCCTGTGTACTGCAGTGAAGAGTAGCCTCTGCCTCCTGCAACTAGAGAGAGCCCATGCACAGTAGCCAAGAATCAGCACAACAAAAAGTAAACGCTGAAAAACATTTTTAAGTATATACTTTAAAAAGTTTCAATATTTTATAAAACAAAAATTTAGCAAAGCACAAAATACAGTAAACTGAAATATACTGAAAGCATATTACCAAATCATAACATATTACCAAACCAAGAAAAAATATTTAGCTATAAACCAATGAAGTTTTTTAACATTTAAAATGAGGGCTAACAACTCTAAAGGATCACTAACAAAACAACAAATAATGTACAAAGTATTTTTCTCACATAGTTGTCACATCTTAAAGAGACATTGATATTAGATTTATAGCACAAACATGACTAAATAACACATTCATAATTTTTCAATTCCTTAACTGTTCAACCTTAAAGGTTACATAATGGTACAAATTAATATTACATATATATTATTTCCACATACACTTCAGTGACAAAAGTAGGCTATTCATTACAACACATATACAGAACATTCTCATACTATGTTTTAATTTTCTTGAATGTATCAACATGTTTAGACAAAACCACTTGGCTGATAACACCGCTTCCGCTAAAGCCTTATTTCAGCTTTGTTTTCTTTAGTAAACATTTTAACAACTGCAGGTTTTATGCTTAATAAGATTAATCATACTTCATTGATAATAAAATTAGTGCTGCTGCTTCTTAAAAGATACATTTACTTAAGATGAAATATTACTCAAAGGTTCATAGATCTAAATTTTTTAAGTGGGAGGATTAAGCTGTATCATAATTTATAGGACTCCCTTGATGGTCAACTGCAGGGAAGCAGATTCTGTCTTTGCTCTGGGAAGTTTGTCATGCCACAGGGGTGACCAAAAATAAATCACACAGAGAACAAAAATTGTTTAATGGGATTAAAGCTGCAGACTGGAAAATAAAAAACTGTAAGTTTCCTGGTTTTTCACCAAGCTGAAAAGGTTTTTGTGGGTTTTTTTTTTTTTAATAAATATATCAGGTGTTTATTTTTTTTCTGTTATATGTGTTTCATAGTACTCAAGGATATTGAAGTATTCATAATACGGAAATAATATAAACTGATACAGACAAAGATTTCTACAACATTTTATTCACAGTGGAACAAAAACTTAAATTTCAGGCTTCTTGTAAGATTAAATATTACTTTCCTTTAAAAGAATGCCCAGGAGGTGAGAATCACTTCTTATAATTCTACTTTATTATGTAATGGTAACAGTAATTATCTAAGTGATAATTCTACATCCTATAAAATCCTAAAGGACTGTATTTATTAGTACTCTGAAAGATTTTCAGTATAAATTGTCTGATGAATATGGAGTTTAACAGAAACTTAAATGGAATAGTTCATCCTGCCCATTCATAAGGATTACACTCATGACAATCTTATTACAAAAAATAAAGAAATTCAGTCCCTTCATGAAAATTATTATAGCCTAGAGTAAATTAAAATCTTCCATTTATAGATCACAGAGGAAATGTCTCCTAAGGAAAAGTGGAAAAATACCCCCCCAAAAAAGAAAAAGTGGAAAAGGAAAAAAAATTTTAAAAGTGGGAAAAAAATGCCAAATAATGTAATTTGACATTTTATATAGATAAGAAATTTTGAATTATTTGTTGTTGCTGTTCAGACACTAAGATGTTTCTAACTCTGTGATACCATGGACTGCAGACACCAGGCTTTCCTGTCCTTCACTATCTCCTGGAGTTTGCTCAAACTCACATCCTTTGTTGGTGATGCCATCCAACCATCTCACCCTCTCTTGATCCTTTCACCTCCTGCCTTCAGTCTTTCCCAACATCAGGGTCTTTTCTAATGAGTTGTTTCTTCATATTAGGTGGCCAAAATAATTGGTGTTTTAACTTTACCATCTGTCCTTCCAATCAGTAGAAACTAAACTGAAGTCATTCGGTTATGTCAAACTCTTTGTGATCCATGGACTATAGTCTACCAGGCTCCTCTGTCCATGGGATTTCCCAGGCAAGAATACTGGAGCGGGTTGCCATTTCCTTCTCCAGGGGATCTTCCCAACCCAGGGATCGAACCCAGGTCTTCCACATTGCAGGCAGATGTTTTACCATCTGAGCCACCAAGGAAGCACTCAGTATTCAAATATTCAGTATTCCAAATAGAATGTGGGATTAATTTCCTTTAGGAGACTGGTTTGATCTCCTTGCTGCCCAGAGGACTTCAAGAGTTTTCTCCAACACCACAGTTCAAAAGCATCAGTTCTTCTGCACTCAGCCTTTATTGTCCAATTCTCACATCCATATATGGCTACTGGAAAAACCATACTTTTGAATATATGGACATTTGTTGCTGAAGTGATGTCTCTTTTTTAATATGCTGTCTAGTTTTGTCATAGCTTTTCTTCCAAGGAGCAATTGTCTTTTAATTTCATGGCTGTAGTCACCATCCACAGTGATTTTGGAGCCCAAGAATATGAAATCTGTCACTGTTTCACTTTTTTCCCATTTTTTGGTATGAATTGATGGGACCAGATGCCATGATCTAAATTTAACTATTGGGCTTGAAGCCAGCTTTTTCACTGTCCTCTTTCACCTTCACCAAGAGACTCTTTGGTTCCTCTTTGCTTCCTGCCATTACAACGGTGTCATCTGCATATCTGAGGTTATTGGTATTCTCCTGGCAATCTTGATACCAGCTGCAATTTACCCACCCTGACATTTCTGATAATATACTCTACATACAAGTTAAATAAACAGGGTGACCACAGACAGCCTTGAAGTACTTCTTTTCCAATTCTGAACCAGTCTCCTGTTCCATGTCCAGTTTTAAGTATTGCTTTTTGACCTGCATGTAGGTTTCTCAGGAGGTAGATTAGGTGTCTGGTATTCCCATTTCTTTAAGAATTTCCTATAGTTAGTTGTGATTCATACAATCTGATGCTTTATTGTAGTCAACAAAGTAGATATTTTTCTGGAATTCCCTTGCTTTTTTTTGATTATACAATGGATGTTCAAAATTTTATCTCTTGTTCTTCTGCCTTTTCTAAATTCAACTTGTACATCTGGAAGTTCTAAGTTCTAAGTTCACATACTGTCAAAGCCTAGCTTGAAGGATTTTGAGCATTATCTTGCTAACTTAAAAATGAAAACAACTGTACAGTAGTTTGAGTATTCTTTCAGTTCAGTCACTCAGTCGTCTCTGACTGCGGCCCCACGGACTGCAGCTTGCCAGGCCTCCCTGTCCATCACCAACTCCCGGAGTTTACCCAGACTCATGTCCATTGAGTCGGTGATGCCATCCAAACATCTCATCCTCTGTCATCCCCTTCTCCTCGCACCTTCAGTCTTTCCCAGCATCAGCATCTTCTCCAGTGAGTCAGTACTTCACAAAAGGTGGTCAGTGTATTGGAGTTTCAACTTCAGCATCAGTCCTTCCAATGAACAACCAGGACTGATCTTTAGGATGGACTCTTTGCATCCATCCTCTAGGATCTCTTTGCAGTTCAAGGGACTCTCAAGAGTCACCAGGGAAGCACTCAGTATTCAAATATTCAGTATTCCAAATAGAATGTGGGATTAATTTCCTATAGGAGACTGGTTTGATCTCCTTGCTGCCCAGAGGACTTCAAGAGTTTTCTCCAACACCCACAGTTCAAAACCATCACTTCTTCTGTGCTCAGCTTTCTTTATAGTCCAACTCTCACATCCAAACATGACCACTGGAAAAACCATAGCCTTGACTAGACAGACCTTTGTTGGCAAAGTAATGTCTCTGCTTTTTAATATGCTGTCTAGGTTGGTCATAACTTTTCTTCCAAGGAGTAAGCGTCTTTTAATTTCATGACTGTATTCATCACCTGCAGTGGTTTCGGAGCCCCCGAAAATAAAGTCTGACACTGTTTCCACTGTTTCCCCGTCTATTTGCTGTGAGGTAATGGGACCAGAAAACATGATCTTACTTTTGTGAATGTTGAGCTTTAAGCCAACTTTTTCACTCTCCTCTTTCACTGTCGGTGAGGCTTTTTAGTTCAAACAACCACACTAAAGCCTACTAAAAGAGGCTTTTTAGTTCTTTTTCACTTTCTGCCATAAGGCTGGTGTCATCTGCATATGTGAGGTTGTTGATATTTCTTCTGGCATTCTTGATTCCAGCTTGTGGTCCCTCCAGCCCAGCGTTTCTCATGATGTACTCTGCATATAAGTTAAATAAGCAGGGTGATCAGCCTTGACGTACTCCTTTTCCTATTTGGAACCAGTCTGTTCCATGTCCAGTTCTAACTGTTGCTTCCTGACCTGCATACAGATTTCTCAAGAGGCAGGTCAGGTGGTCTGGTATTCCCATCTCTTTCAGAATTTTCCACAGTTTATTGTGATCCACAGAGTCAAAGGCTTTGGCATAGTCAATAAAGCAAAATAGATGTTTTTTCTGGAACTCACTTGCTTTTTTTGATGATCTAGCAGATGCTGGCAATTTGATCTCTGGTTCCTCTGCCTTTTCTAAAACCAGCTTGAACATCTGGAAGTTCTCAGTTCACATATTGCTGAAGCCTGGTTTGGAGAATTTTGAGCATTACTTTACTAGCATGTGAGATGAGTGCAATTGTGTGGTAGTTTGAACATTCTTTAGGATTGCCTTTCTTTGGGATTGGGATGAAAATGCATGTTTTCCAGTCTGACCACTGCTTAATATTCCAAATTTGCTAGTATACTGAGTACAGAACTTTACAGCAGTATCTTTTAGGATTTGAAATAGCTAAGCTTGAATTCCACTAACTTTGTTCATAGTAAGGCCCACATGATTTCACATTCCAGAAGATCTGGCCATAGGGGAGTAACATACATAGTAGTTATCAGATCATTTAATATTTTTCTTGTATAGTTATTCTGTGTATTCTTGCCACCTCTAGAAATCTCCTGCTTCTGTTAGGTCCTTGTTGTTTCTGTACTTTATTCTGCTCATCTTTGCATGAAATACTCCCTTCCTTATCTCTAAAGCTTCTTGAATAGACCTCTAGTCTTTCCTATTCCACGGTTTTCGTCTATCTTTGCAGTGTTCATTTTAAAAAGGTTTTCTTATCTCTCCTTGCTATTTTCTGGAACTCTGCAATCAGTTATGTGTATCTTTCCCTATCTTACTTGCTTTTAGATTCTCTTCTTTCCTCAGCTATTTGTAAGGCCTCCTTAGACAACCACATTTCTTTCTCGCATTTTTTTCCCCTTTGGCATGGTTTTGTTCACTGCCTTTTGTACAGTGTTTTGAACCTCTTTCCATAGTCCTTCAGGTCCTCTGTTTACCAGATCTAATACTTCAAATGTACTTGTCACCTCTTCTGTATAAGGGGTTTGATTTTGTTCATACCTGACGCTCCAGGTCTTGTTTTTGTATATCTTTGGCAGCCAAGAATATAATCAATCTGATTTCAGTTTTAATTTTAGGCAAGGGTTTATATCCAGTAATCTATCTTACTGTATTTAAATAAGAAATTGATGTTAATCAATTCTGAAGATCATTCTTAAAGAAAATCCCTGCTCATTGGTTTTGTTGTTGCCAAGTCCTGTCTTTGTGACCCCATGGACTGAGCGCTCCAGGCTTCTCTGTTCCTCACCATCTCATGTCCACTGGAACAGTGATGCCATTCAACCATCTTATCTTCTGTCCCACTCTTCTCCTTTTACCTTCAATCTTTCCCAGCATCAGGGTCTTTTCCAGTGAGTCAGCTGTTTGCATCAGATAGCCAAATTATTGGAGCTTCAACTTCAGCATCAGCCCTTCCAAAGATTATTCTGGGTTTATTTCCTTTAAGATGACTGGATTGATCTTCTTACTATGCAAGGGACTTTTAAGAGTCTTCTCCAACACCACAGTTTGAAAGCATCAATTCTTTGGTGCTCTGCCTTCTTTATTTTCCAGCTCTCAAATCTGCTGGAAAGACCGTAGCCTTGACTATATGGACACTGTTGTTGACAAAGTAATGTCTTTGCTTTTTAACACACTGTCTAGGTTTGTCATAGCTTTTCTTTCAAGAAGCAGTTTTCTTCTAACATCATGGCTGCAGTCATTGTCTTAGTGATATTAGAGCCCAAGAAGAGGAAATCTATCACAACTTCCACTTTTCCCCCTTCTATTTGCCATGAAGTGATGGGACTGGATACTGGATACCATGATCTTAGTTTTCTGAATGTTGAGTTTTAAGCCAGCTTTTTTACTCTTCCCCCTTCACTCTCATCAAGGGGCTGGTTAGTTCATCTTTGCTTTCTATCATTAGAGTTTCATCTTCATATCTGAAGCTGTTGATATTTCTCCCAGCAATCTTGATTCAAGCTTATAACTCACTGAGTTACACAATTCACATGACATACTTTGCATATAATTAAAATAAACAGAGTGACAATAAGAAGCCTTCTCATAGTAAATTCTCAATTAAAAACCAGTCTATTAGGCCATGTTAGTTTTGAACCTTTGCTTCTTGACCCACAAGGTTTTTCAGAAGACAGGAAAGATGGTCTGGTATTTCCATCTCTTTAAGAATTTTCCACTGTTTGTTATGACCCACACAGTCAAAAGCTTTACCACAGTCAATGAAACAGAGGCAGGTATTTTTCTGTAATTCCCTTGCTTTCTCTGTGATCCAGAAAATGTTGGAAATTTGATCTGTCTGGTTCCTCTGCCTTTTCTAAACCCAGCTTGTACATCTGAATATTCTCGGTTAACATAATGCTGAAGCCTAACTTCGAGGATTTTGAGCATTATCTTACTCGTGTAGGAAATGAGTGCAATTGTTGTGTGGTTTTAACCTTCTTTAGTACTTCCCTTTTTGGGAATTGGGATGAGAATTGACCTTTTCCATTCCCCTGGCCACTGCTAGGTCTTCCAGATTTGCTGACATATTGCATGCAGCACTTTAATAGCATCATCTTTTAGGATTTTAAATAACTCTGCTGGATTCTATCACCTCCACTAGGTTTTTGGCAGGAACACTTTCCAAGGCCCACTTAGCTTCACACTCCAGAATGTCTGGCTCTGAGTGAGTGACTATACCATCATGGTTATCTAGGTCATTAAGATCTTTTTTGTAGAGTTCTTCTGTGTATTCTTGCCATCTCTTCTTGATCTCTTCTGCTTGTTCTAACAGTCTAATGTTTTCCCCTGTTTCTTTGCACTGATCACTAAGGAAGGCTTTCTTATCTCTGCTTGCTATTCTTTGGACTCTGCATTCAGATGGGAGTATATTTCCTTTCCTCCTTTGCCTTTTACTTTTCTCAGCTATTTGTAAGGCCTCCTCAGACAACCATTTTGCTTTTTTGCATTTCTTTTTCTTGGGGATGGTCTTGATCACTGCCTCCTGTACAATGTCATGAACCTCCATCCATAGTTCTTCAGGCACTCTGTCTATCAGATCTAATCCCTTGAATCTGTTTGTCACTCCACTGTATAATCATAAGGGATTTGATTTAGGTCATACCTGAATGGCCTAGTGTTTTCTTTACTTTCTTCAATTTAAGTCTGAATTTGGCAGTAAGGCGTTCATGATCTGAGCCACAGTCAGCCTGTGGTCTTGTTTTTTGCTGACTCTATACAGTTTCTCCATCTTTGGCTGCAAAGAATGTAATCAATCTGGTTTCGGTGTTGGTCATCTGGTGATGTCCCTGTGTAGAGTTTTCTCTTGTGTTGTTGGAAGAGTTTGTTATGACCAGTGCGTTTTCTTGATAAAACTCTGTTAGTCTTTGCCGTGCTTCGTTTTGTACTTCAAGGCGAAACTTGCCTGTTACTCCTGACTTGGGTGTCTCTTAACTTCTTACTTCTGTATTCCAGTCCCCTATGATAAAAAGGACATCTTTTTTTGGTGTTAGTTCTTGAACGTCTTCATAGAACTGGTCAATTTAAGCTTCTTTGGCATTAGTGTTTGGAGGTAGACTGGGATTACTATGATTTTGAACGGTTTACCTTGGAAACAAACAGATCCTTCTGTCATTTTTGAGATTGCACCCAAGTACTACATTTCGGACTCTTGTTGACTATGAGTGCTACTCCAATTTTTCTAAGGAATTCTTGCCCACAGTAGTAGATCTGAATTAAATTCACCCTTTCCCATCCATTTTAGTTCACTGATTCCTAAAATATCGATGTTTACTCTTGCCATTTCCTGCTTGTATACAGCTAGTATACTGGAGTGGCTTGCCATTTCCTTTGGCGCACCATATTTTGTTGGAACTCTCCTCTATGACGCCTTCAGGCAGCCCTACACGACCATGGCTCATAGCTTCATTGAGGTATACAGGCCCTTCTCCATGACAAGGCAGTGATCCACAAAGGACTTCATTGGGGGAAAACCTTAAAAAAGAGATCTGGAAATCTACCAAAGTAAATGTATCCTTTCACCAATTTTAAGCTGCTTCCCATGTTTTAAATAATTAGATGACTCTAGTGTGGAAGAGTTAGGCTATGAATATATAGCTTAATGATATTTTATATTTAAGACTAATGTTCAAAAGTTTCAGACTGATGTTAATTATAGAAGCCCATAATAAATGATCTTACTTTGTTCTTTCAGAGTTAAAACAAGTTAAATATGTATTCAGTATTCACAAAATCAGTACAACTTGTGAGTTACAAAGAATCAGGAAGTGATACAAGCAAAATGGCAAGAGTATACATCATCAAAGTCTCATTTATCCACAGAAACAACTAGAAAAATGCAGAATTGTCAAAATTAATTTTGTCAGGATTCTAGAAACCTGTTATGCTCAGGAATTAAGAAAAATGTATGAAGAAAGAGACAACTAGAAAATACTACAGAAGCTTTGTACTATTCTACATGCTCTTTACCCATCTGTTTTATGGTACACTGGTATTTTTAAGGTGGCAGCAGCTGAGTTCTTAGTGTAGGACCCTGATCTGATTCTGGAAGGAGGAAAGCAGAACTTGTTTGTAAATTATTGTATATATTTGTTGTAAACTGCCGGTTATCTGAGGAACTGATGGAGGGCAATCATCTTTGTTTCATTTGGGTTAATGGGGAAGGGCCCTGGGCAAAATCAATATAAAGCAAGTGCAGGTTACTTAGGAGAGAGTATGACCTATAGCTTACTGCTAGGAAGGAAAACCTACAAAAGATTTCTTTGGAAATTAGGACTCTTGCAAAAATGGAAGAGAATAGAACATTTCTTAACTCATATTATGAAGCCAGCGTTATTCTGATTCAAACCTGGTAAAGACATCACAAGAGAAGGACAAAGAAAGAGAAAAACATCAAAACTCCAAATATTTGTTCTCCCATGATTACATCAATTACTATAGACCAGGTTAGCACTGAAACCTATAAAAACAGCAATTAGGAAGCTGCAGCAACCAACTAAACAAGAAAAGGCTGGATTCAAATGGTAGGAATAGGAAATTCCATGTTACCTTTTCTTACCCTTACCCAGCAAAACTAGAAACAGTAGGATGGAAGCCAACCAATTGCTGACTACTGCCTTGGAGAGAAAGAAAGAAAAAAGAAAAAAGGATGGAACTTTCCTGCATTATCCTGACTTCTCCAGGGCTACCCAAGGGAATAGTATCTATTTCAAAAAACTTGGAATGCTGATGAGAATAATAAAATTTGGATATCAGTCTGGAAGTTGCTGAAAGTAGTGCCAGCTGCCAGAGTTTGTGAAGGAACTTCAGGGAACACTGCAAACTCCATGAATGCCTGGAAACCAGGGATTACATGCAAAAACAAGGAAAAAGAAAACAACCAGAACAGAACAGAACAGAACAGAACTGCAGATAAAACTTTCTGAGGAAACTAAAACATTTAAAATCAGCAATGCATATGTGGTTTCAAGTTACTGTCTGTACTATTTATTTTGTTTCTTTGTTCCAACTTGGATGCCTCTCTGTCCTATTTCCTAAGATGAGGTGTAGCTAATGAAATCCCTTGCTTTTTGTATTCTGTGTTAATTTCCCCCTCATTTACAAAAACTGTGTTGTTAGATATGGAATTGATGCTGAGCCATTATACCAGTTAACTGGTAAAGAGTCAGTTCATGAAAAGTAAGAGGGAAGGCTTTTTATCAGATGCCAAGTTTTGAACAAAAGATTACAAGGTATGTCAAGAGACAGGAAAACATGACATGACAAAGTCAAAGCAACAAAATACATTTCCAGAAACTGGCCAAAAGAAACATAGTGCTCTGTCTTAAATGTGATAGACTTTATTTTTTTTTTCTTCTTTTTTAAGAATAACGAAATGAAAAAAAAAAAGAATAACGGAGTTGGTTGCCATTCCCTTCTCCAGGAGATCCTGAACCAGGGATCAAACCCAGATCTCCCACACTGTAGGTGGAAAGCTTTACTGCCTGAGCTACCAGGGAAGTCTCTGGTGATAGACTTTAAAACACTGTCTTAATATGCTCAGAGACCTAAAAGAGAACACAGACAAGCAACGAACTCAAGAAGTGATCTATTACAAAATGAGAATATCAAGAGACACAAAAAATTGATAGAAGAAAATAAAAAATAAATATTGGATCTGAAAATACAAGTGAATTGAAAAAGTTACTGCTGTGTTCAAGTGCAAATTAAACATTTGAAGAATCAGACCTGAGCACAAGACATTTGAAGTTACTATACTACAGAAGCTAAAAGGAAAAAAGACTGAAGAAAAGTGAACATTAAAAAAAAAAAAAAAGAAAAGTGAACGTAGATTAAGGGATGTGGGCAATGTCATCAACCCAACCAATGTATCATGGGGTCTCAAGAAAAAGAGAAAAAGAAAACAGGAGAGAGTCTTTTTTAAGAATAGTGACTAAATTTCTCAAAATCTGAGAAAAGACACGGCTATACAAATATAACTAGACCAAGATACTCCAAGTAGGATAAAACCAAAGAGGCTCACAGCAAGACACAATATATTCAAAATACTCAAACACAAGGACAAAGAATATTATATTGAGTGAGAAAATGTGACTTTTCCCATCAAGAAATTTCTGTAAGATTACCAGTGAATTTTTTCCAGCAGAAATTGCTGACAAGAAGGCAATATGATGATATATTTAAAGAGTTCAAGAAAGATTTGTTCATCATGGTTCCATAACTAGCAACACAGTTTTTATAAATGAGGCAGAAATTAATACAGAACACCAAAAGCAAGCACGTTCATTATGGTACACCTCACCTTAGGAAATACTACGGAGAGGCATACAAATTGAAACAAACAAACAAAATAAATAGTACAGAGAGTAACTTGAAGTCATATGAAAATAGTGAGCTCCCCATTAGGGAAAATACAAAAATGAATGTGTTTTGTAATGTCTATATTATATTGATTTGTATAATTTTGATAACTTTAGTGTTGTGTTTTAATTGATTTTAAGTGTATAAATTCCACTTATATTGTGTTTTAAATGATATAAAACAAAACATTAAAAACAACTGAGAAATCTGTATTAACAAACAACATATAAACATATAATCTGTGACATCAGTTAACATATAAGTGGAATGAAACAGAGCTATAGAGCTTTTGTATGCAGCTGAATTAAGCTGTTATCAGTTTAAAACACATTGATATAGCTGTTTTTATGCTATTTTTAAAAGGTGTTTTAATGTAATTCCCACGGTAACCACAATGAAAGTAGTATGGAATAAACTCAAAAGTAAATAAGTGCCACTGCACTCACACTCAGCAATGGCTCATACTTTGTGTGGTGTGTTTCTCTCTGAATAAATTCACCTCTTACCTGTGACTTTGTCTCTCACTAAATTCTTTCTGTGATAAGACATCAAGAACCTGAGCTTCATTTGGTCCTAAAACCAGGCTCAATGGTAAAGAAGGCCTCCCCATGCAGGAGACATCAGTTCAGTCTTTGATCCAGTAAGATTTCACATGCCTTGAGCAGCTAAGCCCCATGCACCACAACTACTGAGCCTGTGCTCTTGAGCTCAGGAACTGCAACCACTGAGTCCATGTGCCACACTACTGAACCCCTCACCCTAGATCCCATGCTCCACAATAAAAGAAGTCACCACAATAAGAAACCCTCAAACTGAAACTGTTAATAGAGAGTAGCCCCTGCTCGCGGCAACTAGAGAAAAGCCTGCACAGCAACAAAGACCAGCACAACCAAAAAATAATTACTTCAAAAAAAGTAAATGAGAAGAGAATCAAAATGTAGCATTGCAAATAGTTAACCAAACATGCGACACAGAAAAAATGAAGTGAGGAACAAAACTACTGTAAGGCATACAAAAAAATTTAACAAAATGGCAACAATAAACAAAAAGTACAGACTGGTAAATTAGATTAAAAAAAAACAAAAAAAAAAACGGACCTGACTGGTGCTCTCTACAAGAAACTCACCTTACGTCTGACAGTCTAAACAGTCTGAATGTGGAAGGACTGAAAAAGATATTCCATGCAAAGAATAACTGTAAGACAATAGGAATAGCTATAAGAATATAAGAAAAATAGACTTTTAAGTAAAAAACTCTCACAAGAAGCAAAAAAAACCCCACCCCATTCTATATTTATATGTATTGACGTGATGAGAAAGGAAGATATAACAACTATAAGTATGCTTGGAAGAATCCACTGGAGTGGTTTCAATTCAGTTCAGTTGCTCAGTCATGTCTGACCCTTTGTGACCCCATGGACTGCAGAACACCAGGCCTCCCTGTTCATCACCAACTTCCAGAGTTTGCTAAAGCTCGTGTCCATTGAGTCGGTGATGCCATCCAACCATCTCATCCTCGTCATCCCCTTCTCCTCCCATTTTCTCCCCCCCCCCCCCCATTTTCAATCTTTCCCAGCATCAGGGTCTTTTCCATTGAGTCAGCTCTTCACATCAGGTGGCCACTGTATTGGAGTTTCAGCTTCAGCATCAGTCCTTCCAATGAATATTCAGGACTGATTTCTTTTAGGATGGACTAGTTGGATCTCCTTGCACTCCAAGAGACTCTCAAGAGTCTTCCCCAAGAAGTTCAAAAGCATTAATTCTTTGGCACTCAGCTTTCTTTATGGTCCAACTCTCATATCCATAAATGACTACTGGAAAAATCATAGCTTTGATTAGATAGACCTTTGTTGGCAAAGTAATGATCTTGTTTTTTCAATATTCTGTCTAGGTTGGTCATACCTTTTCTTCCAAGGAGCAAGTGTCTTTTTATTTCATGGCTGCATTCACCTTCTGCAGTGATCTGGAGCCCCGCAAAGTAAAGTCTCTCACTGTTTCCACTTTTTTTCCCATCTATTTGCCATAAAGTGATGGGACTGGATGCCATGATCTTCATTTTCTGCATGTTGGGTTTTAAGCCAGCTTTCACTCTCCTCTTTCACTTTCATCAAGAGGCTGTTCAGTTCTTCTTCACTTCTGCAGTAAGGATATTGTTATCTGCCTATCTGAAGTTATTGATATTTTCTCTTGTCAGTCTTGATTCAGCTTGTGCTTCATCCAGCCCAGAGTTTTTCATGATGTACTCTGTTTATAAATTAAATAAGCATAGTGATAACATACAGCTTTGACGTACTCCTTTGCCAACTTGTTTCATCTCTGGGTCTAACTGTTGCTTCTTGCCCTGCATATAGATTTCTCAGGAGGCAGATAAGGTGATTTGATATTCCTGTCTCTAAGAATTTCCCACAGTGTGTTGTGATCCACATAGTCAAAGGCTTTGGCATAGTCAATAAAGCAGTAGTTTTTCTGAAAGTCTCTTGCATTTTCAGTAATCTAGGGGATGTTGGCAATTTGATCTCTGATTCCTCTGCCTTTTCTAAATCCAGCTTGTACATCTGAAAGTTCTCAGTTCATGTACTATTGAAGCCTAGCTTGGAGAAGTTTGAGTATTACTTTGCTAGTGTGTGAGATGAGTGCAATTGTGCGGTAGTTTGAACATTCTTCAGCGTTGCCTTTCTTTGGAATTGGAATGAAAACTGACCTTTTCCAGTCCTGTGTGCACTGGTGAGTTTTCAAATTTGCTGATATATTGAGCTGCAGCACTTTAATATCATCGTTTAGCAAACCTTGAGCCTGACATTTGTATTAATCAGATTACCTTAGATTTGAACAAGGGGAGAAAAGATTTACAACCTATGTAGACTGAAATGAGTCCTCAACCTGTAGAGTCACAAAGAAATTGTAACAATTATTAGAACAATCCAAAAATCATTAACAGGATACTTGGAAATGTATGATTTGACAATTTAGCTTCATTAAAATTGTCTTAAGGATGCTCATTTTATCTCACTTAAAATGATTAGGTGGCAGAAAATATGGCTATATTTTTTTATTTCAAGTGCGGCACAGTGTGTGTTTTGAAAGAGTTGGTAAACAGCATAGGAGCCAAGACACAAATGAAAGCAGTTAGCAGAATTTGGAAAAGAAGAGCCTCTGTATTTCTAGATATTAAGATTCTGCAACCTGCAAGGTGCCAAAGAAACCAGGAAGAGAAGTGTGGAAGGGCATGGAGAGGGAAGAACAGTGAAGGGGGAATGGAGAAGGGTGGTGTGTTAGTCATTCAGTAGTGTCCCATTCTTTGCCACCCTATGGACTTTAGCCCACCAGGCTCCTCTCTCTTGCCTATTCTCCAGGCAAGAATACTGGAATGGGTTGCCCCACGGGAACTTCCCCATGCAGGGATCAAACCTGTGTCTCCTGCATTGCAGGTGGCTTCTTTACTATCTGAGCCACCTGGGAGGGAGTGGGAAAGGGGGAGGATTCAGATTTGCTTAGGAAAAGTAGGATATGGAACTAAGCAACAGGACAAATAGTTTCTGTAACAAATTTTCTACTTGCATGGAAGTTTCGCTACTGTATCGAGTATTTATCCCAACACTCTGATTTTGTTGCAAATCCTGGAGATTCATATTAAAAACAATGAGCTCAGCCACACAGCAGCCAGGGTTCAGGGCCAGATGAACCTGTGGATGGGGAGACAGTGGAAACAGTGTCAGACTTTATTTTTCTGGGCTCCAAATTTCCTGCAGATGGTGATTGCAGGCATGAAATTAAAAGACAATCCTTGGAAGGAAAGCTGTGACCAAACTAGACAGCATACTGAAAAGTAGAGACATTATTTTGCCAACAAAGTTCCATCTAGCCAAGGCTATGGTTTTTTCCAGTAGTTATGTACGGATGTGAGAGTTGGACTGTAAAGAAACCTGAGTGCCAAAAATTTGATGCTTTTGAACTGTGGTTTCGGAGAAAACTCTTGAGAGTCCCCTGGACTGCAAGGAGATCCAACCTGTCCATCCTAAAGGAAATAACTCCTGAATAGTCATTGGAAGGACTGATGATGAAGCTGAAACTCCAATAGTTTGCCCACCTAATGCAAAGAGCTAACTCATTGGAAAAGACCCTGATGCTGGGAAAGATTGAGAGCAGGAGAAGAATGGGATGACAGAGGATGAGATGGTTGAATCTCATCACTGAGTTAATGAAAGTGAGTTTGGGTGGACTCCAGGAGTTGTGATGGATAGGGAGGCCTGGCATGCTGTGGTTCATGGGGTCGCAAAGAGTTGGATGTGACTGAGCAACTGAACTGAACTGAATGCCTAGAATATGGTATTTTTTTTGGATGGAAGAATGGTTGAATTATGTCATCCAAGTAACTTGTAAAGAATAAGATGGGGAAAATTGCACCCCATAGCATTTCAACAGTTGATTTTTTTCATGTCAAATGCTCTTATGCAGCAACTTAAGTTCCTACAAAGGAAACAAAAAATGTGTTTGTGTGTCATAGTGTTATTGTCAAAATCTTGGCTTTTTAGCCCATCAAAGTAAATGAAAAGTACAGAGGAAGTGTTTGGAGGAATAGAAAGATGGCTTTAATGCGCAACCAGCAGAGATGAGAACACAGCAAGTTAGTGCCTCAAGAACTGTTCCCCGCTTTCCCCTGCCACGGAACCAAGAGACTTTACAGATGGTGTTCCCAGTCTAGGATATATGATAAAGAGCAGGGAAGTAAGAATCTTGCAGTCATCTTCTTGCATTGTTTCAAAACAGTCAAGAGGCCGAAAGTAGTTCAGTTCAGTCATTCAGTCCGACTCTTTGTGACACCATGGACTGCAGCAACCAGGCCTCCCTGTTCCATCACCAAGTCCTGGAGCTTACTAAAACTCATGTCCATCAAGCTGCTGATGCCAACCATCTTATTCTCTGTTGTCCTCTTCTGCTCCTGATTTCAATCTTTTCCTGCATTAGGGTCTTTTCCAGTATGTCATTTCTTTGCATCAGGTGGCCAAAGTATTGGAGCTTCAGTTTTAGCCTCGGTACTTTCCAATGGATATTCAGGGCTGGTTTCTTTTAGGATGAACTTGTTGGATCTCTTTGTAGTCCAAGTGACTCTCAAGAGTCCTCTCCAACACCGCAGTTAAAATGTATCAGTTCTTTTCCGCTCAGCTTTCTTTATAGCCCAACTATCACATCCATATGTGACTACTGGAAAAGTTGGGACCCCCAGGGTAGAGCAATTGGAGATTCATTCTCTATTGCCCACAAGTCCAAGACAAGAGTAGCAAGGCAATTGAGAGCGGAGGCTGTTCCCTGCACAGACCACTTGACACTGAAGTCAGAAGACCCCGTTCACCAACATGCACAGAAAATGCTCCTTGGAGGCCAAAGGAGAATCAAGGCAAGGGATGTTCTACCCAGACATCTTTGTGGTAGAATCCGTCTTGACTAAGAGATGCCTGTGCTTACAAGGGAGGATCCTGAGATATACCAAATGTGGACTGTGAGCCAGTAAAATCATAATGGCTGGCCAAAGGAAAACACCAAAAGAAATACCACTTTTAAATGATTTAACCTGCCATGCTGATGCAAATCAGGGACTCACCCTCTGAATCTGCCCATATGCTGCCTGTGTGCATGCAACTATACTCGTTTTCCTCCAAGTAAATACTTTACTTGCTTCTTTACATTCTGTCTTAATGGAAATTCTTTTCTGCAAAGTGAAAGGGCCAGGGCCCTTGTCATTGACTACTGATATACTGCCTAGTATCTGATGCTTTCACTGCTATGACGGAACCTCAGTCTCTGGCTAGGAACCAAGCCCCACTTAAGCCTTTGCTGGTGGAGGACACTAGAGATCAGTCATAAGTAGCCCAGTAACTAGATCCTTTTGTGTTTGGTTTCTTGTACTGCAGCCTTCTTTCTGAAATTAAAAAAAATTACAAGGACTGGCTGCAAAGGCAACTTGCTAAAGGTAAATGCCAGGTACAAGATGTAATTAGCATACAGTTAAAGGATAATAGGTCTAGAGTGTAGCTCATACAGAGTTAGAAGGTGAAAGATGCAGGATGTAAATTATCTTAGTGTCAGATTAGTTCTGAGAAAAGCAAACTTAGTTATAGATGTGTTGTTTAATTGCTAAATTGTGTCTAACTCTGCAATCCCATGGCCTGCAGCATGGAAAGCCTCTATTTTCTACCATCTTCTGGAGTTTGCTCCAATTCATGTCCTTTGAGTCAGTGATGCTATCTGTTTTATCCTCTGCCACCCTTTTCTACCCCCCTTTTAAAAAATATATAAGCTTTAAAAATATTTTTATATATTAAATTTTTAAAATTTATTTTAATTGGAAGATAATTGCTTTTCAATGTTGTGTTGGTTTCTGTCATATGTCCATATGAATCTTCCATGTTGATTGAATAAATCAGATAGTAGTTATACATGCATCCTCTCATTCTTGAACCTCCCTCCCTCCTTTTACCTCCCCTCCCATCCCACTCTCTAGTTTGTCACAGAGCATCAGGTTTGAACTCCCTGCATCCTACAGCACATTTCCATTAGCTATTGAACTCCCTGCATCCTACAGCACATTCCCATTAGCTATCTGTTTTACACATGATACTGTATGTTTCAATATTGTTCTCTCCATTTATCCCACCCTCTGCTTCCCCTGTGTCCACAAGTGTGTTCTGTATGTCTGTATTTCCATTGCTGCCCTGCAGACAGGTTCATCAGTACCATCTTTTTAGATTTCACATATATGTGCTAATATACAATATTTGTTTTTCTTCTCCTGACTTCTCTCTGTGTAATAGGCTCTAGATTTGTCCACCTTGTTAAAACTGAGTCAAATGTGTCCATTTTATATATGTACCACAACTTCTTTATTCATTCATCTGTTGATGGACATTTAGGTTGCTTCCATGTCCTGGCTATTGTAAATAGTGCTGCTGTGAACACTGGGGTACATGTGTCTTTTTCAATTTATGGTTTCCTTAGGTATATGGTCAGTAGTGGTACAACCCTCAGAATGGGAGAAAAGAATAGCAAACAAAATAACTAATTGAAGATTAATCTCCAGAATATCCAAGCAGCTCACTCAGCTCTATACCAGAAAAACAAAAACCCAATAAAAAACTGGGCAGAAAAAAAAAACAACAACTGGGCAGAAGACCCAAAGAGACATTTTTCCAAAGAAGACATACAGATGTATAATCAACCCATGAAAAGATGTTCTCCATTGTTCATTATTCAGTTCAGTTTAGTCGCTCAGTCATGTCCAATTCTTTGTGACCCCATGGATCACATCATGATACAAACGCAAATCAAAAATGGGGTATCAAAATCCATCATCAAAAAAATCTACAAACATTAAATGCTGGAGAGCAGGTACAGAAAAGGAAACCCTCTTGCACTGATGGTGGAATGCAAATTGATACAGCCACTATGGAGAAATTAAAACTAGGAACATAACTACCTCTTCTTTTGGGCTTCCCAGGTGGAACTAGTGGTAAAGAACCTGCATGCCAATGCAGGAGACATAAGAGACGTGGGTTCAATTTCTGGGTCCGGAAGAGCCTCTGAAGGAGGAAATGGCAACCTACTCTGGTGTCTTTGCCTGGAAAAATCCCATGAACAGAGGAGGCTGGCAGGCTGGAGTCCATGGGGTTGCAGAGAGTTGGATATGGCTTAAGTGACTTAGCACTTCTCTTTTTGCCTTTAGCTTTTGCAGTATCAGGATCTTTTTTGGTAAGTTAGTTCTTTGCATATGCTGGGAAGGGGTATGGCCAGAGAGAAGGAAGGGAAGAGAACTCAGGCAAAAGGTAAAAGAAGAAGGAGGCAACTAATGATGGAATGGTTGAATGGCATCACCAGCTCAATAGGCATGAAACTGAGCAAACTGGGAGACAGTGGAGGACAGAGGACCCTGGCATGCTGTAGTTCACAGGCCACTTAAGAGTCAGATCTGAGTTAGTTACGAACCAACAACAACAAAAACAAATACTTTAAAAACTTTTTCACTAAAGTCTGACTCCAAGACAGCCTAAAACTATGTGCTGGCTGAGATATTCCCTTTTGGGATACTGGACTTGGCATACTTTTAGTTATGGGGAGTTATGAAAAATAAAATTGGCTACTTGAACGTCACAAATGTTTGTGACACAAACAAGAGTTAGTGCAAGTTTAAACAATGAATTTTCAACTCCTGTACAAGGACATTCTCTCCAGACTGGGAGTGGTTAATTGATTTATCTAATGCATAGAAACCGACACAAAGGGTTAAGAGAAAAAATGAAGCTACAGAGAAATATGTTCCAAAGAAAGTAAGGCAAAAAAGTCCTTAATGAAACAGAGATAAGAAATTTACCTGACAAAAACTTTGGGAAGAGCATGTACAGATATCTGTGTTTAAAATGGATAACCAACAAGGACTTACTGTATAGCACAGGGAACTCTGCTCAGTGTTATGTGGCAGCCTGAATGGGAGGAGAGTTTGGGGGAGAATGGATACATCCATGTATATATATGGCTGAGTCCTTTCACTGTCTGCCTGACATTATCACAGCATTGTTAATTGACTATACCCCAATACAAAATGAAAAGTTTAAAATTTGAAAAAAAGAAAAGCTATAACAAAAAAAGAACTTCAAAATAATGATTATGAAGATGTTCAGTGAACTTAGAAGAGTGGGAAAACACAATGAAAACTGTAGTAGAGAGAGACAGAAAATATAAGAAAGGAAATTACCAATAGAGCTTCCCTGGTAGCTCAGTGATAAAGAGTCTGTCTGCTGATGCAGGAGACACAGGATCTATCCCTGGTCCAGCAAGATTCAACATACCTCAGGGAGCAACTAAACAAGTGTACCACAGCTATCGAGCCAGTGCACCCAGAGCCATCTCAGCAACAGGAGAAGCCACCACAATGAGAAGCCCAGTGGCATTAGGAAAAAGAATTATATAGTGCCTTCACTATTTCACCTTTTACAAAAGTCTCCTAGAGTCCTGTGAGTCTGCTTTATGAAAAAGATGTTTATTTCAGCTTTGCAGATACTTGTCGAAGTGTTTGTTTCATTTTATAGTATGAAATTATTCATTTTATTTTTTCTTTCTACTATTTTGCATATTGCTGTTAATCAGCATTGTAATAATTCTAGCATTTTGAAATCCCAGTTGGCAAATTGAACTGCATATGCTTTCTAAAAACTGAAGGAAACTTACTGGGGAATTAGAATAACAATCTCCATTTCTTCCCTCCTCTATCCAAATGTTTATCACCATATTAAGATATGGCTGTTTAAAATTCTACTTACATAAATAAACAGATACAATGGCTAGTAGTCTTTGACCTAAAAAGGAGAGTGCCTTTTACCAGAGTACCAAAACTTTTTAAAAGTTTTGACCAAAATGGACAGGTATGCTTTATCTCAGCATATTTCCCACAAATTGTATTAGAAATGTTTGTTATCCTCAGAAACAGAGTATAATAAAATGGTCTACTTGTTTGTTTCAAAATGTTTAAAAAAGCTTAAAGAGGACAATCATTGAAATTAATAGCATTTTTAGTCTAATAAAACATAATAATAAAAAAAAGAAGCCCACACACCACAACTAGGGAGTAGCCCCCATCCTCTGTAGCTACAGAAACTTCACACACAGCAATTAATACCCAGCATAGCCAAAAATTAATAAATAAAAATTTATATAACAAACAGAAATCACTGAGTTGAAGAATATAAGAATTGAACTAATTCACAGATTCAAAGCAGATAAGCGGAAGAAATAATCAATACCTCGAAGATAGTGTTATACGAAAAAAGAATGAAAACATTGAGCTAGTTTATGGGACTTATGGCACAATATCAATCAGGTACACCAATATTCAAATCACAGGAGTCTCATAGTAGAAGAAAACAAGAATGGAACAGAAAGATTATTTGATGAAATAATGGCTAAAAACCTGGGGAAGAAGAAAATCACCCGGATTCAAGAGGCCGAGAGTTTCAAATGAAGTAAATCCTTTTTATTTTTATTTCTTCAGTAACTTGTTTTTACTTAGAGACATATTGTTTAAGCTCCATATGTTTGAGTTTTTTACAATTTTTTCTCTGTAATTGATATCTACTCATAGCATTCTGGTCAAAAAAGATGCTTGATATGATTTAAGTTTTCTTAAATTTACTGAGACTTGATTTGTAATCCAAGATGTGGTCTGTTGTGCTGAATGTTCCATATGTACTTGGGAAAAAAGTGTATTCTTTTGCATTTGGACAGATTGTCCTGAAAATATTAATTAGGTTCATTGGCGTATTGTGTCAGTTTACACATTAAAACTTTTTTTTATTTATTATTTTTGGCTAGGCTTGGTCTTCGTTGTTGTGATTGGTTTTCTGTAGTTTCAGCAAGTAAGGGCTACTTTCTAGTTTCAGTGTGTGGGCTTCTCATTGTGGAGGCTTCTCTTATTGTGGACCATAGACTCTAGATAAGTCAGCTTCTGTAGTTGTGACTTCTGGACCCTAGATCACAGAGTCAGTTGTTGTGGTACACGGGCTTAGTTGCCCCCAAGTCATGTGGGGTCCTGGGTTCCCTGCATTGGCAGACAGAATCTTAACTACTGGATCAGCAGGGAAGACGACAAGTCCATTTTTTGACGTTTGTATGTGTGTGTTAGTTGCCAGTCGTGTCCAACTGTTTGTGACCCCATGGACTGTAGCCCTCTAGGATCCTCTGTTCATGGGATTCTCCAGGCCAGTTTTCTAGGCCTAATTCTTCACATTAGGCCAATGAACCTACCTAATATTTTCAGGACAATCTGTCCAAATGCAAAAGAATACACTTTCTTCCCAAGTACATGTGGAACATTCAGCACAACAGACCACATCTTGGGTTACAAATCAAATCTCAGTAAATTTAAGAACACTGGAGCGGGTAGCCATTCCTGGTTCCAGGGGATTTTCTTGACCCAGGAATTGAGCCTGGGTCTCCTGCATTGCAGACAGATTGTTTACCATCTGAGCCACCGCAGAAGTCTTGTAGTGTTTTTGTTTTGCTTTTCTTAATGTTTGCCTGCTGACAGTTCATAGCCTCATCTCTCCTTTGTGTCTCTTCTGCGTGTATTGAAGCAATTTACTACAATCTTTGATATCAGCAAATCCCTACCATGCAAATCCCCACATCAGCCTTACTCCCTAAACACAGTAAAACCCCAACCAATTTCCTTTCCTTGGGTTCTACACATATTTTTTTACCAATTTTGGAAGGCTGTACCCCCAAAATTTCATTATGCAAATGTAAACCTTTTTATACCCTCTAGGTACTTGTGTGGTAACATCAGTCTCAAAATGTACTGCATTTTGGAATCCTGCCTCTTTCAGCATTTAAAAAGACAACAACTTTTAAAAAGCAAATAAATCCTCTGGTGATAACAGTTTGAAGGATGCTCCACTTTAATATCCATGAGACTTGGAAAACAAGAGAAAATACAAAGATTTTGTTGCCTGCTCTGCATGTGTGTAGGCAAAAAAACTTTTTCAATAATATGCTCCATGTGCTCATCTCTTCATATGAGATTCATGCAACAGTACTAAGTGAATTTCATGGGTTGCAGAAAGCATAAAATTTTAGTCTTGAGAGTTTTTGATAATTATGATAAAACAAACTTTCTGCTCTCATGGAGTTTATACTGTAGTACTGGTGTAGGTGGAACCACTGATGTAAGTGGTACAGGTGTATACTGTAGGTGGTAAAGGTAATGTACATATAATGGGGAAGAAATAAATCATTCAGACAACTACAGTTATGAAAAGGGATTGTGATTATGGGGCACTTTAGATTTTATTGTTAGAAATAAATCTCGAAACAGTGAGGAATGATCAGGTAATTCAGTTATAATAAAGATACTACCATCAGTGGAAATATTGGTGGAAATACATCCAGTATTGAGCAATTACTCGAATCAAAAGCCCTGGATTAGGAACCTGTGATCTTGAGAAACTTACTGGAGGCAAACACAGGTTGCTATAACTTGAGTCTGGTAACATGATCTTAAATGAGATTATAGATCGTATGAGACATTGTAGGCCTCATTTGAGTGTTTGGGTTTTATTATGGTAACAATAGAAATTTCCTGGAGAGTGCAGCTTTTCATGAGTTATAACATTATCTGATTTTCATTTTAAAAGTTAACAGTTTGCTTCATGACGGACAAAGTACATAGTACATAAAGTACTTTGAAAAACAAATAAACCTGTGATGACCTTTGATGTAGATGCAAACTTAGGTGAAGTTTTAGAATTTAAGAGGACAGACACAGCTCAAACATGAAGTTTATGATATAGTTTCTGGAATGGAGTGGGAACAGGACAGAAAATAACTGTGAATATTACAAGCTTCATGCATGTTACTTCACTGAAAAAAAAATTTAAAGAAGATAAAGTAGAATTGCTATGTAATCTTTATATTTCAACAATATAATTTATTTGGGAGAGGGTTTATGAAACTCCTCTTGCTATCAAGTCCTTGCATCTATTTTATATGATTAGTTTCGTAATAGGTGTACTTACGAGTATTTCTGGGTGGAAAAAGTGCAATGGGAAGTTCTGATTAGAAATACAATGTAGTAACAGTTTATTTCTAGTAAGGAGGAGAAGGGGACGACAGAGCATGAGATGGCTGGATGGCATCACCGACTCGATGGACATGAGTTTGAGCAAACTCCAGGAGTTGTTGATGAACAGGGAGGCCTGGCGCGCTGCGATTCTTTGGGTCGCGAAGAGTCGGACACGACTGAGAGACTGAACTGAACGGAAAGGAACTGAACTGAATCGCAGGACGCCAGGCCTCCCTATCCATCCACTCAAACCCATGTCCATTGAGTCGGTGAGGCCATCGAACCATCTCATCCTCTGTTCGCCCCTTCTCCTCCTGCCCTCAAACCCTCCCAACATCAGAGTCTTTTCAGATGCGTCAGCTCTTCGCATTAGGTGGCCAAACTACTGGAGTTATAGCTTCAACATCAGTCCTTCCAATGAACACCCCGGACTGATCTACTTTAGTATGTACTGGTTTGCTCTCCTTGCAGTCCAAGAGACTCTCAAGAGTCTTCAACACCACAGTTCAAAAGCGTCAATTTTTCGGCGCTCAGCTTTCTTTATAGTGCAACTCTCACATCCATACATGACCACTGGAAACACTGGAAAACCTTGACTAGATGGACCTTTGTTGACAAAGTGATGTCTCTGCTTTTTAATATGCTGTCTACCTGCTCATAACTTTTCTTCCAAGGAGCAAGTCTTTTAATTTCACGGGGGAGGGGAAGGCTAAAGTAAGGTCCCGCGGATTGATCAAGTACTACGCAAGATTAAGGGGCGTGGTCGAGAGGCGGGACTTCGAGGGGGCGACGCGACGCGGCGTGGCGTCATCCTGGAGGCTCCGACTGGCGCTGAGGCTGGTGGGAGTTTGCGTCGCCGCGGTTGCCGCTGGTTCGGCCGTTTTTTTTTTTTTTTTTTTGGCTTGTCGGATCCGCCATATTGAAGAGGGCCGGGGCGGGCGACTTCTGGAGCTCCAGCGTCCCCTTATCCCGCCCTTCAGGGGTTCTGTGGAGCCCAGCCCTTTCAAGCGTAACACAGCTCACAGGCCTTTGAGGAGCTTGACTGCTTTTGTTGCCCTCTCTTTTACGGGAGACTGCCGCCTGAGCCACTCATTTTAGTGTTGGCGTTGGCAGCTAGGACTGAGTCGGAGTGAGGAGACCAGGCCCTAAAAGGTGAAACCGCAGCTGCGGGAGCAGTAAGCGGACGTTAAACAGGAGAAACGGTCCGCCTGGAGCCCATCTAAGGAAAGAGAAACGCCACCGCGAGGAAAAAAGAGGTAAGAGGGCCACAACGTGTAGAGAAGGGAGCAGGGCCTTTTTCCTCAGGCTACAGGCCGGAGCTCGGCCATGGCATTTTTTTTCCCGGTACTAGGGATTGAGTTTTGTGTTTCCTTCCGCTCTCTCGTAGTTTGTTTTTGATGTAAAAGGCCCTGCATTAAACAATGAGTAGCCTACCCCTTTGCATCTCCTGGGATTCAGCGGCAGGAGGTTGTTAAATATTACTTTCTCTTGCTGGGCTGGGTGCTGTTAGGCCGTCTTTTGTCCGCCCCCACCCGGTGGAGTGTCCCTAACCACGCTAATGGGTGCGGATCCGGCTTTAGAAAAGTGCCTGTGTTTTGAACTGTAAGGGAAAATGGCTGTTGGCTCGGTCTCTCTCCGCCCCGCCCCCCATTCTCCGGTAACCTTTTTTTTCTTTCTGTGCGGGGAGGCTAACCGCCCCACCTTCGGGACTTGTGGCACAGTCCTCAGAGGAGACTGGTCTCTTCGTTGCACTTAACTGAAAACGCCATCACTGAGACAGAGCGATCTGAAGTGGAGTTGGGCTCCAGCTCCGCATGTCTGTCAGATTTTGGCGTTTGTTCACTTAGCGAGATAGCCTGAGAAACCGCTAGCGTGATATACTACACCAAAGTGATGATGTGTGAGGGATGATGGAAGATGTGGTGATGAAAATCATCTGTTCCACACTTGCTTTTATCTTTTTCTGTCTTTGCTACAGAAATATTAGCATCACTTAGTTTCTTAAGTAGTAATATTTCATTTTTGTTATGTGATTCGTTACGTTTCAAATATATAAATTTTTTCGTTATTATGAAATATTACATTTCTGTAGCACATACTTAGGAAATAATGCTAAAATGTTACTTGAATATGCCACTGTGCACATTCTCCTACAGGTGTTTTAATTAATATAAGAGCATTTAAAATCTTAATGACTTAAAAAAAAATCTTATTGACTTTTACCTTTTAAATGTGGCTTAAATTTGCATTCTGTTTTTTTTAAATTGTATATGCCCCCTAACGTTTTCTTACCAGGGAAGGCAGGCATTCGTTCCTTAAAGCTGCATGACATTCGTGTACATAAAAAACAGTTTAGTATGCTCTTCTTAGAAAAGACTTTTTTTTTCTAGTCTTATTAAAGATTATGTCCTGTAAGATTATTTTCTGACAGTAACCTTCGGTGCCTAGCTTAATAAGTTTTCGTTCTGCTCATTTGAAAATTAAAGCATGTAGCTTTAAGGATCTTAATATTTAGGAGCTATTTGCAATTATTGTTTCAAAGGACGCCTTTTAACATGTTATATTTCATACATTTCAAGATAAGATATGTAGACTGTAATTATTTTTCTTCTTAACATTTTTCCCATATATAAACATTTAACCTATATTATCTTGATATTTTAAAAGTTACTCCTTTTTTCTGTTGGACAGTAATATCGAATGTTTCTTATGAATTTGCAGAGAATTTCTAAGGCGACTGCATAACAGCAAAACATTAATTACGTTTAAGAGTCTAAGTTCTAAAGTAATTTTTAAGAGCAGATTTTTACTGTAAATTATATTAGTGTGTAGAAATGGGTCTTTTTTTCTGGTTACCTTGAAATGCATTTTCAATATTTCAGTAAGATAAAGCACTTCCATGAATAATTTTTCTTTGATGCAGCTTATTGTGTTTGAAACTGGATATTTCTCAAATGTTGGTGTGTGAACAATATGGTTTTGGGTTGGCTAGTACCTAGGAGCAGAATTACTGGTTTGTATTTTAAATTTAAGATGAATTTAAAAAATTAATTTGAACTGTACAATCTTGTTCCTCACAAGATTGCCCCATTTACCAACAGTTTATGAGATTTCCAATCCATTTTGACTAATTTCAATTTTCTGGTTATACTGATTTTAGTGGATTTGTAGTGGTGTCTTATTGTGGTTAATTTGCATTTCCCTAATGACTAGTCATATTGAGCATATTATCTGCTTGTTGGCTGTTTGTAGATCTTCACTTGGAGAAATATCTATTTAAACTCATTGAAAATTTTTTTTCGCTTTATATTGTAGCTTTTCTCTGGTATGTGACTTGCAATATTACTCTTAATCTGTGTTTTCTCCTTTCACTTTCTTTATGGTGTCTTTAGAAATGCAGTATTTTTAAATTTTCATTAAGTTCAGTTTCTTAGTGTTTTCCTTTTTATCACTTTTCATGTCTAGCCACGAAATATTTGCTTAGCTGAAGGTCGTAAAGATTCATATTTTTTTATGGATTTTATGAAGTATTTATGTCTTGGTCTGCCATCCCTGTTAACTTTTGTTAATTGTGTAATTCAGGAACCCAGATTCATCTTTTGCATTTGGCTCTCCAGTTGGTTCAGGGAAGGTTGTTTAAAATATTTTTCTTTCACACTGCAGTAGTCTTGGCACCTTTGTTGAAAATCATTTGACATATTAAAAAAACGTTTTATAAATAAGGGCTTATTTCTGAACTACACTTGATGTGTTGGTGTGTCTTGTGTATCCTGCAGAGTAGCTTTGCATAAGTTACATTGTAATGACAGTGACAGTGAAATTGTTAAAAATTGTGGTGGTGATGGTGGTTTAGTTGCTGTGTCATGTCTGACTCTTTTGTGACCCCATGGATTGTAGCCCACCAGGCTCTTCTGTCCATGGGATTCCCAGGTTTTCTTCTCCCGGGGTTCTTAACCAGCCCAGAAATTGAATCTACATTTCCTGCTTGACAGGCAGATTTTTACTACTCGGCCACCTGAAAACCTCGGGTGAAATTAAGTGCTATTGTTGGGCAGCTGTCGTGATAGTGACACTTTTATGTTTCCATTGCATTTTTACTTTTACCTAATGTTTCCTGAACCTTGATGTATTTCCTTACTTCAGTACTCAAGAAACAAATTTTTAGTTTCCATTTTGCTCTGTTAGAAGTTGTGTCCTTAAAAACATTGATTATCCCAGAGGGATCGGGTGGAGAGGGAGGTGGGAGGGGGGACCGAGATGGGGAATACATGTAAATCCATGGCTAATTCATTTCAATGTATGACAAAAACTACTGTAATGATGTAAAGTAATTAGCCTCCAACTAATAAAAATAAATGGAAAAAATTAAAAAAAAAACACATTGATTATCATTAATTAGTCTTATTTGAATATAGGGTCTGACAATATTTGGGAAAGTGTTAACAGAGTTTTTTAGCTCTACCCTGATACATTAAAAGTCTTGTGGAGCTTTTAAAATATCCTGGTAATTATTTATTACACTCTCCTCCCAACTCCCCAGCAACAACTCCCACTTAATTTGTCTAATATGAAGCCCTTAAAGTGACCTTTAAGAGTACTGTGGGCAAGAATCGCTTACTTACTATTTCTAAGCATGCAGTTTTAATTTTTTAGTGTGTTACTCACTCAGTGTCTGACTCTGCATTCTCATGGGCTGTAGCCTGCCAGGTTCCTCTGTCCATTGGATTTTCCAGGTGAGAATACTGGAGTGGGTTGCTATTTTCTTCTCTTCTGATCCAGGATTTGAACCTGGCTCTTGTGCATTGCAAGCAGATTCTTTACCAGTTGAGGCACAAACTGTCATTTTTAAAGTTGTGTTTTGCATTTTAGGCCTTTCCTTGTGGCTCAGCTGGTAAAGAATCCGCCTGCAATGCAGAAGACCTGGGTTCAATTCCTGCATTGGGAAGATCCCCTGGGGAAGGAAATGGCTACCCACTCCAGTATTCTGGCCTGGAGAATTCCATGGACTGTATAGTCCATGGAGTCGCAAAGAGTCAGACAGGACTGAGTGACTTTCACTTTTGCGTTTTAACTATGTTAGAGCTATTTAGCACTTAGTATGCATTGTTTTATTAAGATACTGTTATTTCCACAGACCTGAAAATTGAGTTCTGAGGTCAGCTAGTGGTGATTCCATCTTTTGTACAAATTATTGTCATAATATTCTGTAATCACAGGTTCGTATTTCTCATCTTTAAACATTGAAATGTGACAATCAGAATAGACTCAGGTTTGATTAAAAAAATTTTTTTGTAATATTGTCTTAAAGATTATTATTTTAAAAAAAGATTATTAAATTATTTCAGTACTGATAAGTAGCCACAGAGATGGGTATTCAACAGAGTTAAAGTTCTCTTTTCCTGTGGCTCCCAACATATACAGAATATTTTATTTGGTGAGTTTATTGTTAAAAATGTTTGGATAACTTTAATTATAAAAGATGCCAAATTGAGGCATTGTCTTCCTGTTAGTTACTTATGTTATCTGTAAAAGACTTTTTGGTGTTTTGAAATTCTCTTATCTCACTTTAAGTGTTCGAAGTTTCATGTATGTTTAAAATTGGTTTGTTTTCTATAAGTGCTTTGCTACCTTAGGTTGTGTGTGAAAGAGAGTTTTCAATGTTTATGAAATTATTTAAATAAAAATAGTTGAAATAAAAAAGATTACATTAAACTTACAATGTTTTCTGTGAATTGGGGGTTGAATTTATCAGTAAATATCCTTATTTTTATTTTTCCATTGAGTGATTATAAAGTGATTGTTATACATATTTAAGGAATTACATGTGAAAAAATATTGTAGTTTGATGCAGGAACATGTCCTGTTCCTATATTTTATTGAAACATATGCATGTAAATTGTGTGGATTTGATAGTAAGTTTTTTTTTATTCAATCTTAAAAGTCATTGTATAATTACAGTTTTCTGCCTTGGCTCAGAATTACTTGTGGAATTGCTTGAAAAATGTAATTAGTAATGTAATTAGGTCTCACTCAGATAGAATCTAGGGGATTCTAATTGTATAATTCTAGGGTGGAATCTAAATATTGGTGGGCAAGAAACTTAATGGATAATCATGATGTGCAGTTAATTTTTGGGAAAGGGGAGACCTGACATGCTTTGAAAATTTTGTTACTCTGCAGCTAGGCAGCTGTATCCTCTTGTTAGAATTGTCAGTGGTGGTGTCAAAAATCTCATCCAAACTTATAAGACACACAGTGAAAAGAATTGTGGTGTAATACATGAGGAACTGGGTTCTGCTTAGAACCAAGGTTTGGTTATGTGTTTCTTACCAAGTAGTTTCCCCTCTACTACTCTTTTTTTCTCTTAACACTGGTTTCCTTTTACTTTGAACAAATATTTGTTCAGGATCTGCTTTTTACCTGGTCATGTCCTAAATGCTTGTCACATATCTGTGTGCAGAATAGAGATAGGTTTTATTTTCAGATGTCATGTCACGTGAATTGGATGGGAATAGTTAGGACAGGCTAATTTTGCTTGCTTTAGTATTCCCTCTTAGTTCTCCTTTGATGAAAGTGAAGTGTAAACTGTTATTAAGCCAGTGGAATTTCCCTTGTACTTTTCAGTTTATGTCAGTCAAAAAAATTAAACTTCAGTTTTCTGTCATGCAGTGCAAATATCAAATGTACTAGAAAAGTGAAACCTGGAGTTCATAAATTGGCTTTATGAATACTTGATAAAGATTTTAAACTTCTTTCTCTTGTTCCTCTCCTTTTTTGTGTTTATGTTCTGTCTTGTGTTTTCATGGTATATGTGTGTCCTTCTAGCTTTATTTTAATATTTTATTCTGATTTGATTAATGTGTTCCTTCAGATTCTTTTAAGTTGGTGGTGTCCACTGGATCAGGTTAAGGTCCTGAGCCACTTTTCCTAGTACTGAGGAGTGTCTAGCATGTTGGTAGTAACCATTATTGAATAATCATCAGATCAGTTGACCATTGTCTACATGATTTCTCCTTTGTTTCTCAGAGATGTGAAATAGTTTTGACAAAGATGGCATGAAGTCCATTATTTTCTTTGTGAAGTTGTTGTCGTAAAATGTCATTGATTATTAACGGTAAATGTTAACAGTGACAAGTCTAAAAAGTTATTGGTTATTAACCTTTCTAGATCCTATTACCTGTTTGTCTTTTTACTTAGTAGTGAGTTATTTTGTATATGTAAACTTCCTGCCTAGTACTGGATAATAATCTTGGAAAGGTGAGGAATCTTCTCCTGTATTTGTGTGTTTTCCAGAAAACCTAGGATAATACTGTGCCTGGTAGCAGACAACCATTTTTACTTGATTTCCAAAAACCTAGAAGTACTGTGCATATTGATGCATTATTTGATGGTACCTCACAGTTTAACATTTTTTATGTATTTTTTTGGCTAATTAATCACATGATGACTAAACATATTGAATACCAAATTAAAGAAATTATTTTGTTTTGAGTAATATTTGAGCTAGTTACATGAAGATTGGATTTCAATTTCTGTCAGCCCAGGTGAAGTCAGAGACAAGAAAAAAGGAAGTAAGGAAATCTCCCTTTTCCATTTTGTATGCCAGCTTCATTTCTACTAATTGCCCTTTAAAGACTGTAAGGTTACTGATCATCATTCTCTTTTCTTAACATTTTCGTTAGGTAGCTGTTACCGTGAACTTCTAAATGAAGCTAGTTTTCACTTTGGCATAAGACCCATGCATTTTGTAAACAATATATATGTATATATATTTTAGTATTCTATTTGTATGAATGTGATAAGCCCTAGTTATGGCATGTGGGTTCTAGTTCCCTGACCAGGGATTGAACCCAGGTTCCCTGTATTGAGAGCATGGTCTTAGCCAGCGGACCACCAGGGAAGTCCAGAGTATGTTTTTATTGTGAAGACATTTTGTCATTTTTGACATAGTTCTTCAGGAACTAAAAATTGTAGTCCTTTGTGTTCTAGGAAATCCTAGAAGAATTTACCTGTAAAAATACACAGTTGTACTCTGTCCTTAGATTTTTAGATAACAGATCAGTTGTACAGAATCTGCAGAAGACCCTGGTTTGATTCCTGGGTCAGGAAGATCTGCTGGAGAATGGATAGCCTGTCCACTTCAGTGTTATTGGGCTTCCCTTGTGGATTAGCTGGTAAAAAATCCCCCTGCAATGTAAAAAATTTGTGGGTTGGATCCCTGGGTTGGGAAGATACCCTGGAGAAGGGAAAGGCTCCCCATTCCAGTTGTTCTGGCCTGGAGAATTCCATGAACTGTTTAGTCCATGAAGTCTCAAAGAATCAGACATGACTCAGTGGTTCACTTTAGTCTAGAGTGGTACTCTTGAGATTCTGCATTTCTGATAAGTTCTCAGGTGATGCTGAAGCTTCTGATCTTAAAGGATATGCAGAGAGCCCTTGGCTTTGAGTGTATTTCCAGTGTAGCCTACAATTTATTCTAAGCACTTACGCACACATGTATTTGGGGTGCATGTGTCTATGAAAGTTAACGTTTATTGTTGATGGGTGAAAAGTTTTGGGCCCCATAAAAGAGAAATAGAAGACAAAACAGACAAAATATTTGTGTGCAAATATTTTATCTCTGATAGCATCATGGAGAAACAATTGTATAATTAGTTAGGTATTTCTTCGTGTGCACTTTTTAATTTAAAAAATAAGTGAAAATACTGTAAGTACAAGTTACTACTTATGTTGTCATTTAAAAAGTTATCTGTAAGTGGGATTATTCAGGCCTGTTATTGCTCCATCTAATAGATGTATTGTGATGTAGTTAGTCTTCCACTTGATGCCCTTTTTAGATTGCGGTTTTTGCTGTATATGCTGTGATGATTATTTTTGTTTTGGTAAATACCTGAGTATTACCTGAATCAAAGTTTTTATTAGTTGCTGTGTATTTCAGTTTAATAAAAATTTTCTTGTTTGCCTCTGTTTCCTTAAAGTTTTAGTGCTTAGATATATACTATCCGTTCTTCATGCCTGGAAGATTCATAATGCTTGTCTCTATGTCGGATACTGATGCTGCTTCCTCCCCCAAACTTCTCACTATACTGCTTAAAACACCCCTGATGAAGTTAGTTTTAACAGAACTTTCTGTTTCCAGCTCTTAAAATCTCACACATAACCAAAAAATTCTTTGCTATACTCCATTTACTTTAACTCAGGTGTTTCCATGTAAACTTGAGGTTTACAGTTTTACAACTTCATTCTCTTTTTGGGGGGAGGATTTTTCTTGTTCTTCACTTCAGTCCAGTCCCTCAGTCCGACTCTTTGCAACCCCATGACTCGCAGCATGCCAGGCCTCCCTGTCCATCACTAATTCCCGCAGTTTACTCACATTTAACGTCCATCGAGTCAGTGATGCCATCCAGCCATCTCATCCTCTGTTGGCCGCTTCTGCCCCCAATCCCTCCCAGCACCAGGGTCTTTTCCAGTGAGTTAACACTTCGCATGAGGTGGCCAAAGCATTGGAGTTTCAGCTTCAGCATCAGTCCTTCCAATGAATACCCAGGACTTACCTGCTTTAGGATGGACTGGTTGGATCTCCTTGTAGTTCAAAGGACTCTGAAGAGTCTTCTCCAACACCATAGTTCAAAAGCATCAGTTTTTCGGCGCTCAGCTTTCTTCACAGTCCAACTCTCACATCCATACATGACCACTGGAAAAACCATAGCCTTGATCAGACGGACCTTTGTTGGCAAAGTAATGTCTCTGCTTTTTAATATACTGTTTAGGTTGGTCATAACTTTCCTTCCAAGAAGGAAGCATCTTTTAATTTCATGGCTGCAGTCATCATCTGCAGTGATTTTGGAGCCCCCAAAATAAAGTCTGACACTGTTTCCACTGTCTCCCCATCTATTTCCCATGAGGTGGTGGGACCAGATGCCATGATCTTAGTTTTCTGAATGTTAGCTTTAAGCCAACTTTTTCACTCTCCTCTTTCACTTTCATCAAGAGGCTCTTTAGTTCTTCACTTTCTGCCAAAAGGGTGGTATCATCTGCATATCTGAGGTTATTGATATTTCTCCCAGCAATCTTGAATTATTGTTCTTAGTGCTAGTTTTCATCTTCTCTGGCTGACGTTTACAGAATGGTTTACATATAACTAAAATAGCCTTTGATTCTTTCTCATTTTTTCAATATTCGCTTATTTGAGTCTGTTAGTTCTTTGTTGCAGCATGAGGAATCTTTAGTTGTGGTGTGCCAACTCTTAGTTGCAACATGTAGGATCTGTTTTCCTTACTAGAGATCAAACCAAGGATGTGTACATTGGGACCAACGAATCTTAGCCACCTAACCACCAGGGAAGTCCTCATCTTAGGTTTTTTAAAATAGCTGTCTTTCTCCTTGATATTTTATTTCTCGTCTGAGAGGTTTTCCCGTTGTGAGTTCAGTGTCTGTTTCCGCCTTTGATACGAGATTGATTTAATGTATTTTTTTTTCTTTTTTTCCTTTTTTTCATTTATTTTTATTAGTTGGAGGCTAAGTACTTTACAATATTGTAGTGGTTTTTGTCATACATTGCCATGAATCAGCCATGGAATTACATGTATTCCCCATCCCGATCCCCCCTCGCACCTCCCTCTCGACCCGATCCCTCTGGGTCTTCCCAGTGCACCAGGCCCGAGCACTTGTCTCATGCATCCCACCTGGGCTGGTGATCTGTTTCACCCTAGATAATATACATGTTTCGATGCTGTTCTCTCAAAACATCCCACCCTCGCCTTCTCCCACAGAGTCTAAAAGTCTGTTCTGTACATCTGTGTCTCTCTTTCTGCTTTGCATATAGGGTTATCATTACCATCTTTCTAAATTCTATATATATGTGTTAGTATACTGTAATGGTCTTTATCTTTCTGGCTTAATTCACTCTGTATAATGGGCTCCAGTTTCATCCATCTCATTAGAACTGATTCAAATGAATTCTTTTTAATGGCTAAGTAATATTCCATTGTGTATTGTACCACAGCTTCCTTATCCATTTGTCTGCTGATGGGCATCTAGGTGGCTTCCGTGTCCTGGCTATTATAAACAGTGCTGTGATGAACATTGGGGTACACATGTCTCTTTCAGATCTGGTTTCCTCGGTGTGTATGCCCAGAAGTGGGATTGCTGGGTCATATGGCAGTTCTATTTCCAGTTTTTTAAGAAATCTCCACACTGTTCTCCATAGCGGCTGTACTAGTTTGCATTCTCACCAACAGTGTAAGAGGGTTCCCTTTTCTCCACACCCTCTCCAGCGTTTATTGCTTGCAGACTTTTGGATAGCAGCCATCCTGACTGGCGTGTAGTGGTACCTCATTGTGGTTTTGATTTGCATTTCTCTGATAATGAGTGATGTTGAGCATCTTTTCATGTGTTTGTTAGCCATCTGTATGTCTTCTTTGGAGAAATGTCTGTTTAGTTCTTTGGTCCATTTTTTGATTGGGTCATTTATTTTTCTGGAATTGAGCTGCAGGAGTTGCTTGTATATATATTTTTTTGTTTGTTTTGTTTTAAAGAGGTTATTATTTCTGATTAAAACAATATTTTTAGCAAGTGATACATAACAGTAACAAGAAAGTAAACATCTTCATATCTAATGTAAGAGCAAAAACTCTTTACCAGTATCTTATTTTAAAATACAGCAAAGGAGTCAGTAGTGTCTATAAACAGTAGAGAGTTCTGCTATAGGGAATCAGAAAAAGAGCAAAATAAGGCACAGCCTGTTATTGTCACAGATTTGTGTTAGGCAGTAGTGTTCTTGAGATTAATCCTTTGTCTGTTGCTTCGTTTGCTGCTATTTTCTCCCAATCTGAGGGCTGTCTTTTCATCTTGCTTGTAGTTTCCTTTGTTGTGCAAAAGCTTTTAAGTTTCATTAGGTCCCATTTGTTTCTTTTTGCTTTTATTTCCAATATTCTGGGAGGTGGCTCATAAAGGATCCTGCTGTGATTTATGTCGGAGAGTGTTTTGCCTATGTTCTCCTCTAGTAGTTTTATAGTTTCTGATCTTACATTAGATCTTTAATCCATTTTGAGTTTATTTTTGTGTATGGTGTTAGCAAGTGTTCTAGTTTCATTCTTTTACAGGTGGTTGACCAGTTTTCCCAGCACCACTTGTTAAAGAGGTTGTCTTTTTTCCTTGCCTTCTATGTTGAAGATAAGGTGTCCATAGGTTCGTGGATTTATCTCTGGACTTTCTATTCTGTTCCATAGATCTGTATTTCTGTCTTTGTGCTGATTTATTGTATTTGAATGTAGTGTCCTCTTTTTACTTGAGGTAGTTGCCCAGACCTTTCTGTAAATAATTATAATCTCTTATATGTGATTGATATGTTTGTTATTCATAGTATGTCTATGAATTGATTGAAACAGGATAAAAATAAATGATTATCTGAATGCTTTATGTAATTTAGGACTTCCCTGGTGGCTCAGATGGTAAAGCATCTGCCTACAATGTGGGAGACCCAGGTTCAATCCCTGGGTTGGGAAGATCTCCTGGAGAAGGAAATGGCAACCCACTCCAGAATTCTTGCCTGGAAAATCCCATGGACGGAGAAGCCTGGTAGGCTATAGTCCATGGGGCCGCAGGAGTTGGACGTGACTGAGCGACTTGACTTTCACTTTTGACTTTTATGTAATTTACTATAGTCGTGGTTTTCACTTCGGGCTAATTTTGCCTTTTTTTTTTAGATGTTGTGCAATGTCTAGAAATACTTTTTTAAAAAGTTACTTTATCATTTTTTACTGCCCTGGGTCTTTGTTGCATGTGGACATTCTCTGGTTGTGGTGCATGGGCTTTTCACTAAGGTGGTTTCTCTTTTGGCACTTGGGCTTAGTTCTGCAGCTTGTGGGATTTTCCCAGACCAGGGATAGAACTACAGTCCCTTGCATTACAAGAAGCCCTGGTAGTACTTTTGATTGTCATGAGTTGTGTGGTGGGAGGAATTGACTTGGACTGGTTGGCAAGTTCAGTGGTTACAGAACAGAGTTGTTGTTAAGCATCTTGGAATTCACAAAATATTCCCCAACCCCCTGAGTTGTTTGGTATTTGTAGTGCCGAGATGCCCTGGTCTGCTGAGTGTTTTGGAATCATAATTCTATTAAGTTTGCATTCCCATAGCTTGAGGGCTGTTAGAGTTGTTGACTTGTACCTTGTGAGCTGGAGGTAGAGGGCTTGAGAGTTAGAGGAGACTAATGTAGTAGTGTCCACAGGTATATCCATTCCTTGTTGGGAGAAGGTGTTATCTGAGCCATAGAAACTGCTTTAACTTGAATTGTTGTCGGTAAAGGGTTAGTTTAGTAATCCTCAGTGCTGGCTTTGTGGAAATTACATTAGTAGAAAGAGAATCATGGGAGGCTTTCCTGGCTTCCTTTCAACTAATGTAGCACCATTCAGTAGAACCCTGATTTATCTTCCTTTTGTCTCCTGTGTTAACTCATCAAAGTAATATATTGATAGTTTACATTGCCAGCAAGGCAACTGATGGCTTATTGTGACCTCTATTGAGAAAGAAATACTATCTGCTAAGGAATTAGTTTATTGGTGCCAGGAAGAAATTGCCTTTCCCCCCACTTTTTGGGTGTTCAGGCCATTCTGTGTCTTCCGAGGGAATCTAGTAAGGGTGTAGTACAGATGCAAACTAGAGGGGAGGGAGGAGGTGGTGACTCATAAAATACGGGGAGAATTTTGCGTTTAGAAATTTTCTTTCCTGCCTTTGTTGTTCAGTTGTTAAGTTGTGTACAACTCTTTGTGATCCCATGAACTGCAGCACACCAGGCTTCCTGTCCTTCACTATCTCCTGTAGTTTGCTTGAATTCATGTACATTAAGTCAGTGATACCATCTCATCCTCTGTCATTCCCTTCTCCTCTGGCCCTTAATCTTTCCAGCATCAAAGTCTTTTCCAGTCAGTCAGCCCTTTCCATTACTATTTACAAAGTATTCCAATACTTTGGCTAAAGTATTGGAATTTCAGCATCAATCCTTCCAGTGGCTATTCAGGGCTGATCCCCTTTAGAATTGACAGGTTTGATCTCCTTCCTGTCCTGCCTTAAAAACAATTTTATTTCATCAAATTTAAGTCCATTTGTAGTAGCATGTTCTCTTACTTGCTAAATACTATTGAATAACTGAGTTTTTACTTATTAACATTTATACAGTGATTATGTATACTCTCAGATTGTTGTTATATAATCTAAATTACTTTATCACATTGTTAATGAATTATTAATATATTATTGATTTACTGGATACTAAAGAATCTAAAGAAACAGAGCTATAGTATATGCTGTTCAGAAATTTTTCTGTAATATCTCTTGAGTGAAGTTCTTGGTTTCTGAAGTGAAGTTATCCATTTCGAGATCAGCATATGTGACTAGTTGAGGGGGAGTTTGGTAGTTAATATAAGTATCCTTTTGTCTGTTAAGAGACTTGGATTGCAGTACTAGGGCTTCAGCCACTTTGTGAGTTATTTAACCTCAAAATGAGAGACTTAAGAGACTTCCCTGGTGGTCCAGTGTTTATGTCTCCAAGCTTCCACTGCAGGGATTGTGGGTTTTCGGTTCCTTATCTGGAAACTAAGATCCCAAATGCTTCAAGGTATGGCCAAGTGAAATAGACTTGGACTCACTGTTGGAAATCTTGAAAGTGAAGTGACAGTCAGTTGTTTTTGACTCTTTGTTGCCTCATGGACTATCCAGCCCTGGAATTCTCCAGGCCAGAATACTGGAATGGAATCTCCAGTAGATCTCCTGGGGAACTTTGCAGCCCAGAAAATTCCAGTAGATCTCCAGAACATCTTCCCAACCCAGGGATTTGAACCCAGGTCTCCTGCATTCCTGGTGGATTCTTTACCAACTGAGCTATGATGGTTAGCTATCTTATTTTACTGTAGCTCTTGGGTTGTATTTATTCCTTTAACACCATTGATAGTTTTGGTTCAGGCTCTCTCTAGACAATGTACTCAGTGTCACCTGTGGTAGCAGTCTTCTACCTGAAGGCTTAGACAGTTGAATCGATGAATTCCTTATACGACTATTGATAGGGGCCATCAAATTCTTGCCTTGAGGATCTCTCTAGTGCTACTTTCTTTCTAGAGCAGATAAAATGTTGGTTGCCTTGCTGAGAATACCTTTGTTAAGTGTGAAGAATGTTAATGGAGCTAAAAAGTAATCTGTTAGGTAAAGTAACATTAAGAGAAATCTTAGTTTTTTCTCATAAAAAGAGTAGAGACATGCAGTGATTAGATTTTGGTGTAAATAGTTGCATGTAAAATTTTATGTTGATTCTTTGTTTTTTATCACTAAAAGAGAATTTTTTTTTTCTTTTTTTTTTTTTTAAATTTTTATTAGTTGGAGGCTAATTACTTTACATCATTACAGTAGTTTTTGTTATACATTGATATGAATTAGCCATGGATTTACATGTATTCCCCATCCCAGTCCCCCCTCCCACCTCCCTCTCCACCCGATCCCTCTGGGTCTTTCCCAGTGCACCAGGCCCGAGCACTTGTCTCATGTACCCAACCTGAGCTGGTTATCCGTTTCACCCTAGATAATACACATGTTTCAATGCTGTTCTCCTGAAACATCCCACCCTTGCCTTCTCCCAGAGTCCACAAGTCTGTTCCATACATCTGAGTCTCTTTTTCTGTTTTGCATATAGAGTTATCGTTACCATCTTTCTAAAGTCCATATATATGTGTTAGTATACTGTAATGGTCTTTATCTTTCTGGCTTACTTCGCTCTGTATAATGGGCTCCAGTTTCATCCATCTCATTAGAAGTGATTCAAATGAATTCTTTTTAATGGCTGAGTAATATTCCATGGTGTATATGTACCACAGCTTCCTCATCCATTCGTCTGCTGATGGGCATCTGGGTTGCTTCCATGTCCTGGCTATTATAAACAGTGCTGCGATGAACATTGGGGTGCATGTGGCTCTTTCAGATCTGGTTTCCTTGGTGTGTATGCCCAGAAGTGGGATTGCTGGGTCATATGGCAGTTCTATTTCCAGCTTTTTAAGAAATCTCCACACTGTTTTCCATAGTGGCTGTACTAGCTTGCATTCCCACCAACAGTGTAAGAGGGTTCCCTTTTCTCCACACCCTCTCCAGCATTTATTGCTTGTAGACTTTTGGATAGCAGCCATCCTGACTGGCGTATAATGGTACCTCATTGTGGTTTTGATTTGCATTTCTCTGATAATGAGTGATGTTGAGCATCTTTTCATGTGTTTGTTAGCCATCTGTATGTCTTCCTTGGAGAAATGTCTGTTGAGTTCTTTGGCCCATTTTGTGATTGGGTCATTTATTTTTCTGGAGTTGAGCTGGAGGAGTTGCTTGTATATTTTTGAGATTAATCCTTTGTCTGTTGCTTCATTTGCTATTATTTTCTCCCAATCTGAGGGCTGTCTTTTCACCTTGCTTATAGTTTCCTTTGTTGTGCAAAAGCTTTTAAGTTTCATTAGGTCCCATTTGTTTATTTTTGCTTTTATTTCTGAAATTCTGGGATGTGGGTCATAGAGGATCCTGCTGTGATTTATGTCGGAGAGTGTTTTGCCTATGTTCTCCTCTAGGAGTTTGATAGTTTCTGGTCTTATTTCAAAGGGGAAAAATTTTTAATAGCTATTTTGTGAGGGAGTTTTAGATTTGCAGGAAAATTACATAGAAAATAGTTCCTATTTGCCCTCTCTGTGTTTACAGCTTACTTTAATATGTTTGTTGCAGTGCATAAATCTATATTGATACATCAATATTAACAAGGGCCCGTAGTTTATGTTAGGGTTCACTCCATGTTGTACAACTCTATTGGTTAGGGCAAATCTATAATGTCATGCATTCATTATTATATCATATGGGAACATTCCAGTTCCTTAAAATGTGCTGTGCTCTACTCCTTCATCTCCTCTCCCCTTTCACTGAATACTTAGCAGCCACAGTCAATTTTGCTGTCTCCGTAGTATTGCATTTTTCAGGATGTTACTTAGAATGTTCCAGAATGTTGTCTTTTCATACTGATTAAAGAAACCACTTTACAGCAGCATGGATTTGAGATTTCGCCGTGTCTTTTTATTGTTTATTGTGCCATGTCTTTTATCTATGAATAATATTCCACTGTGTTTTGGTGCCGCAGTTGTTAACTTTTTGAAGGACATTTTGGTTGCTTCCAGTTTTTGGTCAGTGTGAAAAGAGCTGCTCGAAATGTTTATGAGCAGTTTTTTGTTAGGAGGTAAGTTTTTGTTTGGTTGAATAACCAAGAGTATGATTGCTGGGTTGTATGGCAAACCTATTTTTACTTTAGTAAGAAACTGTGAAATTGTTTTTTAAAATGATGGACTGCCAGTTTTTCATTCTCACCAGTAGTGTGTGATATGTAGTTCAGTAAGGAGAATAAAGCTATCATTTTGGTATTCTGTGTATGGGGACTAAATAAAGGTAACTGATTTAATGTTCTATTTTGGTAGCCATTACAGATCCCTAAATTTCTAGATTTTGAGGTAAGAAATGAGTGAAAAGTGATTCAGAGATGGTTTTTAATTAATATATGAGAAGATTCTGGATTTGTGATGAGTTTCTTAGCATCAATTAGTGGATACAGTTGCAAAGGACATAGAAAGATTGGGAGTCAGTGATTTTCAGTGTATTTTTGTGAAATTTTGATAGTGGTTGCTAGATTGGTGAAACATTTGACATAGCTCATTTGACAGGCTTCTTGGAGTTCACGCTGAACAAAATAAAGCCACTGTCATTGTTATGTAGTTTGTCCTATCATCTTACAGAGGGATAGTCATATAGATGCTCAAAATAGGAAGTGCAATGCAACAGGCTTTGAGAGCTGAGTATAAGGGGAGTTGATGAGACTTGCGAAGGATACCTCTCACAGAGCACCCATTTGAGTTCAAAGATGGAGAAAGAGAGAGTGAGATGAATTGGGAGAGTAGCATTGCAATATATACATTGTCATTTGTAATGTAGATAACTGGTGGGAGGCTGCTGTAAACAGGGAGCTCAACCAGTTGCACTGTGGTGACCTAGAGGAGTAGTATGGTGGGAAGGGAGGAAGATTCATGAGGGAGGGGGTATATGTATAAAATCACTGACTCAATTGATACGAATTTAAGCCAACTCCAGAGGTAGTGAAGAAGGAAGCCTGGCATGCTACAGTCCTTGAGGTTCCAGAGAGTCAGGCATGACTTAGCAGCTGAACAGCAATATGGCTGATCCACATTGTAACCAGCACAACATTGTAGAAAATGAATTTAATAAAATGGGTAAAAAAGAATGAATACAGATTAAAAGTCCCAGGAATAACATCCGGAGTAAAACCTAAAGTAACTGATGGGGAAAATGTTACTTAAAAGTTATGTTCAAATTCTTTCTACTGAAAACAGGATTCTCATTCATGTTTTTGTTTTTATGAGAGGAGGAAAAACTCTTTAAGTTCATTTCTAGGTGGTTAATTGATTTCCACTATTAGCATCTAGCCTTATAACCATCTTGAGAAACCATTTATTTGTATGTAATGTTCAATATAAACTGCACTTCTTAGTAAAGGTTTGCATTTTAGCATTGCATCTCTGTGACTATAGACATATGTTAGTAAGCCTGTACATTGTGTATGAGGCTTATCATACATGGTAGTGGGAAAAAAAATCAGGGAATTGCTGCTTTGTTGAAGATTTTCTTTCAGACTACAAGTCTTACATGCCTTTAATCATACTAAACGTACTGTAGCAATTCATTTTAAATACCTTTATTAAAATTTATATAGTAATTTAGAAATAAGTATTTTTGTACTTTGCTTTAATTTACATAGGGCTCATAATGCCATTGAATTATAGCACAGAATTAACTGCTATTTTATATGTCCTTAAACATTTAACTCACGTTTTACATTAGTACAAGATAGTTGATATTAATGCTTACTGTTGCAAAATGATGTGCAAGAGGAGTAAGGTTTAGGTAGCATTGTGAAGGATAAATATAACTTGAGCTTTCCTATTTCATAATGCTTGCATCTGCGAGCTTTCCTATTTCATAATGCTTGCATCTGCTAAGTCCAGATTATGTATCTATTATTTAAATTAAAACATGCAGAAGAAAATTTACCATTTTCCTGTTTCAGTTATGCAGTTTAGTAACGTTATACCACAAAGCTACAGTAATCAAGACGGTATGGTACTAGCACAAAAATAGAAATACAGATATATGGTACAGGATGGAAAGCCCAAAGATAAATCCTCACACCTCTGCTTACCTAATCTATTACAAGGAGACAACAGTACACAATGAAGACAAGACAGTTTCTTCAGTAAGTGGCACTTAGAAAACTGGACCAGCTGCATGTAACAGAATGAAATTAGAACACTCCCCAGCCACACAAAAATAAACTGGATTAAAGACCTAAGTGTAAAAATTCTTAGAGGCAAACAGGAAAAACACTCTTTGACACAAACCTCAGCAAGATCTTTTTTGACCCACCTCCTAGAGTAATGAAAATAAAAACATAAACAAATGGGACCTAATTAAAAGCTTCTGCACAGAAAAGAAACCACAAACAACATGAAAAGACAACTCTCAGAATGGGAAAAAGACCCATTTGCAAATATTTGAAAATATGTGCAAACAAAGCAACTGACAAAGATTTCCCTCCAAAATACAAGCAGCTCATGCAGCTCAATATTAAAACAAACAACCCAATCAAAAAGTGGGCGTAAGACCTAAACAGACATTTCTTCAGATAAGACATGCAGACAGCCAAGAGGCACATGGAAAGATACTCAACATCACTAATTTTTAGGGAAATGCAAATCAAAAGTACAGTGAGGTGTCACCTCACAGAGGTCAGAATAAGTCCATTTACATTGTTATGCAACTAACACCATTCATTTCCAGAACTTTATTCATCCTGTAAAACTGAAATGAAACTCATTAAACAGTATTCATTGCCCTCTTCTCCCAGCTGCTTGCAACTACTTTTCTACTTTCTCTATGAATTTGATTACATGCTTCAAGTGGAATCCTACTTTATTCTTCCTTTTGTGATTGGCGTATTCCCCTTGACATAGTGTCCTCAGGGCTTATCTATGTTGCCACATATGTCAGAATTTACTTTTTCTCAGGCTGAATAGAATTCCACTGTGTATAAATCAATTCAGTTGCTCAGTCGTGTTCAACTCTTTGTAACCCGGTGGACTTCAACATGCCAGGCTTCCCTGTCCATCATCAACTCCTGGAGCTTGCTCAAACTCAGGTCCATTAAGTTGATGATTCTATACAACCATCTTATCCTCTGTTGTCTGTATCTCTTCCTGCCTTCAATCTTTCATAGCATTCAAGGTCCTTTCTATTGAGTCAGTTCTTCCCATCAGGTGACTAAAGTTGGGTTTCAGCTTCAGCATCTGTCTTTGCAATGAATATCCAGGACTGATTTCCTTTAGGATTGCCTGATTTGATCTCCTGCAGTACAAGGGACTCTAAGAGTCTTTTCCAACACCACAATTAAAAATCCTCAATTCTTCCACTCTCCTCTTTTCTGTAGTGCAGCTCCCACATCTGTGCATGACTACTTGAAAGACCATAGCTTTGTCTCAGTGGACCTTTGTTGGCAAAGTAATGTCTCTGCTTTTTGAAATGCTGTCTAGGTTGGTCATAGCTTTTCTTTTAAGGAGCTGGTGTCTTTTAATTTCATGGCTGTAGTCACCATCTGCTGTGATTTTGGTGCTCAAGAAAATAGTCTCTCACTGTTTTCATTGTTTCCCTATCTGTCTGCCATGAAATGAAGAAACTGGATGCCATGATCTTCTTTTTTTGAATGTTGAGTTTTAACTCAACGTTTTCATTCTCCTCTTTGCCTTTCATCAAGAGGCTGTTTAGCTCTTCTTTGCTTTTTGCCATATGGGTAGTGTCATCTGCATATGTGAGGTTATTGACATTTCTCCTGTTAGTCTTAATTTCAGCTTGTGTTTCATCCAACCTGGCATTTTGCATGATATACTGTGCATATAAATTACATAGGCAGGATGAGAATACACGGCCTTGATGTACTCCTTTTCCAGTTTTGAACCAGTCCGTTGTTCCATGTCTGGTTCTAACTAACTGTTGCTTCTTGACCTGCATACAGATTTCTCAGGAGGCAGGTAAGCTGGTTTCTGGTATTCTCATCTCTTTAAAAATGTTCCACAGTTTGTTGTGATCCACATAGGCAGAAGCTTTGGCGTAGTCAGTAAAGCAGAAGTAGATGTTTTTCTGGAACTCTTGTTTTTTCGATGATCCAGAGGATGTTGGCAATTTGATCTTCGATCCCTTTACCTTTTCTAAATCTAGCTTGGACATCTGGAAGTTCTTGGTTCATGTACTGTTGAAGCCTGGCTTGGAGAGTTTTGAGCATTACTTTGCTAGCGTGAGAGATGAGTACAATTGTGTGATGGCCTTGCCATTCTTTGGGATTGGAACAAAAACTGACCTTTTCCAGTCTTGTGGCCCTGCTGAGTTTTCAAATTTGCTGGTTTACTGAATGCAGCACTTTAACAGCATCATCTTTTAGGACCTGAAATAGCTCACCTGGAATTCCATCACCTCCACTAGCTCTCTCTGTAGTGGTGCTTCCTATGGCCCACTTGACTTCACATTCCAGGATGTCTGGCTCTAAGTGAGTGATCATACATACCATCATGGTTATCTGGGTTGTTGTTATTTTTTGTATACTTCTTCTGTGTATTTTTGCCACCTTTTTTTAATATCTTCTGGTGCTGTTTAGGTCCATGCTGTTTCTGTCCTTCATTGTGCCCATCTTTGCATGAAATGTTCCTTTGGTATCTCTCAGTTTCTTGGAGAGATTTCTAGTCTTTCCCGTTCTCTTATTTTCCTGTTTCTTTGCATTGATCACTGAAGAAAGCTTTCTGATCTCTCTTTGCTGTTCTCTGGAACTCAGCATTCAGATGGGTATATCTTACCTTTTCTTCTTTGGCTTTAGCTTCTCTTCTTCTCTCAGCTATTTATAAGGCCTTCTCCAAGAACCATTTTGCATTGTTGCATTTCTTTTTCTTGGGGACGGTCTTCATCACTGCCTCCTCTGCAGTGTCACGAACCTCCATCTGTAGTGCTTCGTACACTCTTAATCTGTGAGATCTAGTCTAGTGAATCTATTTGTCACTTCCAGTGTATAGTCATAAGGGATTTAGGTAGATCATACCGGATTGTTCTATTGAATTTGGTAGTAAGGAGTTCATGATCTGAGCCACAGTCAGCTTGTTTTTGCTGACTGTATAGAGCTTCTCCATCTTTGGCTGCAAAGAATATAATCAATCTGATTTTGGTGTTGGCCATCTGGTGATGTCCCTGTGTAGATTTTTCTTTTGTGTTGTTGGAAGAGGGTATTTGCTATGACCAGTGCGTTCTCTTGACAAAACTCTGTTAGTCTTTGCCCTGCTTCATTTTGCACTCCAAGGCTAAACTTGCCTGTTATTCCAGCTATCTCTTGACTTCCTGCTTTTGTATTCTAGTCCCCTATGATGAAAAGGGCATTTTTTTGGGGGTGTTAGTTCTAGAAGGTCTTGTAGGTATTCCTAGAACTGTTCAACTTCAGCTTGTTCAGCATTAATGTTTGGGGCATAGACTTGTGATACTGATTGTGAGTTGAATTACATTTAATTTGGAAATGAATAGAGATCATTGTTTCATTTTTGAGATTGCACCCTAGTACTGCACTTTGAACTTGTTGGCTATGAAGACTTCTCAATTTCTTCTAAGGGATTCCTACCCACATAATAGATGTAACGGTCATCTGAATTAAATTTTCCCATTCTGGTCCATTTTAGTTCACTAAAGAGGGACTGGTGGTGTGAAAATCTGGGCCTTGGTTTTGTGGGAGGGCCTTGCTCATTAAAGCCTCAGTCCAGTTATCTACTGATGGATGAGGTTGCACTCCCTCCCTGCTAATCGTTTGACCTGAGGTGACCCAGCCCTGGGGCGACTGGGGGCTCTGTGGTAGGGTTAATGATGAAATCCAAGTGGGTTTATGCTAAGGGGGAGATTCCTTCCTTGCCGTTCCTGTGTGAGCCCCTGCCAACCCATGCCTTCTCCGGAGTTTTTGCAGCACTAGCAGGTAGTTTTGGTTCAGTCTCCTGTGGAGTCACTGCTCCTTTTCTCTGGGTCTTGGTGCACTCAAGATTTTGTATCCTTCAAGATTGGAGTCTCTGGTTGCCTCAGTCCTGCAGAAGTCTTTTAATCAAATCGCACTGGCCTTCAAGGTCAGATTCCCTGGGAATTCCCAGTCCTTTTGTCAGGTCCCAGGCTGGGAAGCCTGATGTGGGGTTCAGAACCTTCATAACAGTGGGAGAACTTCTTTGGTATTATTGTTCTCCAGTTTGTGGGTCACCCACCTGGTGGGATGGTATTTGAATTCACCATTTATGTGCCCCTCCTGCTGTCTCACTGCAACTTCTTTGTCTTTGGACATTGGGTATCTTTTTTTGGTGGGTTCCAGTGTCCTTCGGTCCATGTTAAACAATTCATTGTGATGTTGTTGCTTTTGCAGTAGGAGATGAGTGCACTTGCTTCTGCTCCACCATCTTGAACCATAAGCCCTGTAGTTTGTTTTGAATCAGGAAAGTTGACACCTTCAGCTTTGTTCTTTTCAAGATTGTTTTAACTGAGTTGACTTGAGATTACATTTGAATTTTATGATTAATGTTATTGTACAAAAAATGTTGGTATATTGAATGGGATTGCATTGATTCTACAGCGTTGACATCTTCTAAATTTTTTTTTTTTAGTTTTTTTTTTAGACATTTTATTTTATAATTTTTTTTTTTTGACATCTTCTAAATTTTAAAAACAATTTTAAATTATTTAGTTGGCTGCATCGGCTGTTAGTTGCAGCATATTGGGAGCTTTTTTTAAGTTGTAGCCTGCAGAGTCTTAGCTGAGGCATGTGGGATCCTGCACCCTGACCAGGGAAGGAACCTGGGACCTTGCATTGGGAACCCAGTCTTGCCACTAGACCACCAGGGAAGTCCCTAGATTGACATTGCTTTTTATTGTTTATTTATTTTTGGCTATGTTGAGTCTTTGTTGCTGCATGCAAGCTTTCTCTAGTTGACTCAGACAAGGGCTGCTCTTCACTGTGGTTGTGGACATCTTATTGTGGTGACTTTTCTTGCTTTGGAGCATGGGCTCTGGGTTCACAGGCTTCAGTAGTTGCAGCAGAATTCTGAAACGCACAGACTTAGAAGATGTGCACAGGCTTATTGGCTCTGTAGCTGACATGTGCAATCTTCCTAGGCCAGGGGTCAGACCCATGTCCTGTGCAGTGGTAGGCAGATTCTTATCTGCTGTACCTAGATTTGATATTAATAAGTACTCTAATCTGTGACATGGGTTATCTTTCCATTTATTAATAGTTTCTTTGATTTCTTTCAGAAATGTAGTTTTTAAGGGTACGTGGAACCTTTTTTCTTTGGTTAAGTTTATTAATGTTATTACAAATGGAATTATTTTCTTAATTTCCTTTTTGGATTTTTTTACTGTGAACTGGTTTTTAGGGTGTTGACTTTTGTATCTTGAAACTTTAGTGAAACCATTAATTCTAATAGTTTTTGTATTGTGGAAGCTTTAGTGTTTTGCCTACGGTTCAGTAATAGCAACATTTATGTATGAGATTAGGTAATTTCCTGCAGGCATAATTTATTTCCCTTTTTTGATTGTGATCCCTTTTGTTTTTTCTTACCTAAATACCCTGACTCAAGAGTTACGAATCTGTATTAAATAGGAGTGGTGAAATAGCATTGCCAATTCCTAATCTTAGAAATCTTCAGTATTACGATTTTTGCTGTGGATTTTTCATATTTGGCTTCTTATGTTGGGTTTCCTTCTCTTTATTATTTATCATAAGAGGATGTTCAGTTTTGTCTAATCATTTTTCTCCATCAGTTGAGATGATCGTTAGTATTTCTCCCTTTATTCATTTTCTGTGGGGTATTACATTATTTGAAAATCCTCCTTGTAGTGTTTAAAACATAATGTGCTGTTGAATTTGATTTGATAGTAAGAGTATTTTGGTGAGGATTTTTGCATCAACATTCATCAGGAATTTTTGCATCAATATACTCGTTCCTTGTTGTTAAAGTATATTAAGAAAAGATCTTAAATAACAGTCTTACTTGATGAATTAAGGTACTAGAAAAAACTTACCCCACAGTTAGCAAGAGGAAGGAAATAATAAAGATAGTACAGAGAGGAAGAATAGAACTAAAATAGAGAAAATCAGTGAAACCAAACTGGTCTTTGAAGAAGTCAATAAAATTGACAAATGGGAGTGATAATAAAGAGAAGACTGAAATTACTGAATATAGAAATGAAACTGGAGATATAACACTTAAAACACATATGCCAAAATATGTTGATTTCTAAGAAAATAGTATGTACTATTATATACATCACCAAATTAAGTAAACTAGAAGATGCGGAGAAATAGCTGGAAACATTAAAACCTATCAGGATCAAATCATTGCATAGACATAAAACTACTAAGAAGATGTCATCAGTAATCAAAAATTTTCAAACAAAGAAAAGCACTGAACTGGATGATATTACTTGTGAGTTCTTTCAAACATTCAAGTGATATGTATTTGAATGTTAAATATTTAAATGATATCTTTCTAGCAATGTTCTGAAATACTTAAAAATTGAAGCGGAGGAAATGTTTGCTATTTGAGTCCAGCGTTAGACTGTTGCTTCAGCCAAAGACTGAAGAAACCTATAGACTAAAAGACACTTATAGACCAGTATCCCTTGTACACAGTGATGCAAAGTAAACAACAAAATACTAACAAAATGAATTCAACAGCATATTAGAAGGATTATACACAGTGATTAAGTTAGTTATTCCTGGAGTATAGGTATGGTTCAGTGTACAAAAATTAATCAATGTAAGCAAGCTAATAGCGTAAGGGGGTAAAGTACATAATAATCTCAATTTCTGGAGATAAACATTTGATAAAATTCTTTTCAGCATTTTGAGTATACCATCATTCTTGTAGCCTGCAAAGTTTTGGTAGGGAAATTTCTAATAATCATTTATAGGTATTTGACAAGTATGACAAGCCTTGTATGTGACAAGTCATTTTTCTCTTACTCCTTTTGAGATTTTCTTTTAGTCTGACTTCTGATTGTTAGGTGTCTAGGCATGAGTGTCTAGTGTGCATTTTGGAGTTCTTTGTTGAAATTCTCTCTGGTATTTTCTGGTTTTGTTTATCTGTGTTCTCTTTCAGGTCGTTCTGCAGTTTTAAGATATTTGAAAAACACTCTACAGGGTTGGTTGTCTATTCCTTTGATCATGCCTTATTTCCCTATTTTTTGGTGTGCTTTATGATTTTTTGTTGTTGAATTAGGGTTCATTGGCGAGAACAGCCAGAGTTGCAGACTGTACTGATTGTGCAGAGGGAAACCATCACCAGTCAGGCCGCCTAGATGGAGGATCTCTCAGACCTTCTTAGGCATTCATGTTATTGACTTTGGGGTGCTTTTCTCCTATGCCTCTGTCAGGGTACTTGGGAATCCCTAGGAAAGCCAGAAATCTGGACCTACGTTCCACTTCCATTACTTCTGTCCTGGGAGAGGCATCAGTTGGAACCAAGAATTGGGTACTATTTCTCTCTTCTACTTTGAGCTGCATTGGGTTGGGGAATGAGCCAGTGTAAATAAAACTCAGTGAACTCTTAAGCTCCTCACAGTTCTCTTTTCTGTTACTTAATAACTCTCCTGAGTCTGGAAACTCTATATTAACCAGTTTCTAGCTGTATTAGAATTGTGTTTTGATCCACATATTGCTGTTAACTTACTGTCTATATGGGAGAACCAGAGCCTGTAGCTGTCCTTTTGCTGATGTCACTCTTCTAGTATTAACTTTTAACTGAAGAAAAGTGATACTTTTCTAGTCCTGAAAATGTGTTGAAATACTGAAGTTTGAATATGAGGGAAAATGCTGTGATCTAAAGGAAATCTAACATTGCTGTTTTGAATTCAGGTCATTTTAACTGATTTGAACAGTAGCTAAATTGCTCTTTAGTGTTTTAGGATATAATGTCCTTGTAGTGTTGAATTGCTTCCTAGACAAAGCACTGAGACTTTGCAAGAAATAATAATTCTGATCTAGGAGAAAGGTATTTTATTTGAGGGGAGGGAGATTGCATTGCCACTTTCTTTCCCTTTGCACTGATTGCTACTCTTCAGTTGTGAATGACTTATTCCTTTTGCTAGGTTACTTAAGATGTGTCTCTAGATAGAGGGATATGGGCAGATATAAAATGGCACAGTAATACAGTTTTAACATGCTTTAGTTCAAGTAACCTCAAATGTCAAAGAAAATACAAAGCAAGGGAAAAGTGTGTGAAGAAAAATTTTAAGTTGGACCCCTCCCCCATGTCAGGAAATAGTATTGTTTTAGAGAGAAATAGGATTAATTCTAGGCTTGTATGCTTTCTTACAAATCCTTTTCCACAAACTTCTTATTTGTGCTTTGGTTAAATTACTTAATTTAAGTGATAGAACAAATATCACAAAATCTGTGTAACCTCAAAAGAGTTAGGGAAAGCCTAGTAGGGTCTTGGTTCTGGAACAGGTGTCCTCTCTATTGTCCTCCCCCAAACACTCGTATACATAAAATTTTGACTGCAGTTTTAGACAAACTAGTTTCTTTTCAGAGCCGGCCACGCCTTAAGTGAGTAGCCTTAAAAATAATTTTAAACACATGATGAGAAACCAGAATGACACTGACATTTTTTCAAGAAATGTGTGCAAAAGGACAGATATTTGTGTTTTTCAGTAGGGGAGATTTAAGCACATTTTTGACCAAGAGAAATGGGGCAGCTGAATCTAAGGTCAAGGCTCTTTTACATGTGGCGCATACACAGTGGAATTAGAAGTCCACATAAAGAAGGATAGAGAGTTCATTTTTTTTGAGATGTAAGAAAAAAATGATTTAATTTTTGTTAGTAATCGTTCTCAAAAGATGATAGAATTTCTCCAAGTTTTAAAAATGATCTGTATAATACAAAATTTGAATGAGAGTGTCTTGAGTATTGAAAGGCATTAGGTGAAAGATTCTGATATTCGAGTGACCTTGTGGAAATATGTGTGTATATGTTTGTTTATGTAATCTGTATTGAGTACTTCAGGTGTTTTTAAAATTAATTTTCTTGCTCTACTAACCTTAGACATCACATTCTCTGTTAACTTGGCTTTTCATTTTATTTACTTAAGAGCAGTATACCTTTAAGTGTTTATATTTTTGCAGTATGTTTAAGGCAAAAACTGATCATTCTCTAGATTCTTTTGTAAGTAAAAAATGTTAACTAAGAACTTTGCTTTTTTTTTCTTGAATATTACATATAAAGGCTTTATGTAAATTTATTGAGTAACAATATTTATAAAAGTTTATCTTTTACTTCTATCTCTCATTTTTTCAGTCATCTATTACTGATTGTAGAGGTTGGTGATGTTAACAATACATATGTTAAAATTAGAATGATTCATTATTTATGAATAATTTTTTAATATTTTAAACAAGTATACCTTTTATTCCCTCTACTTTTAGGTAATGAAATGATCTCTGCAAGAATGGTCTGTCCTTGAATTGGAAATATTTAAGGCTGATATATCCTGGTGCTTCATCTCCTATAAGTGAGCTGTAATTTCTTCTCTTTCGACAACTAAATAAACAGACAAAATAGCAAAAATCTTTTCTGTGTTGAGTATGACAGCCACTACTCGTGGCTCTCCAGTAGGAGGGAATGACAGCCAGGGCCAGGCTCCTGATGGACAGTCTCAGCCCCACTTCCAGAATCAGGTAGGACATGAAGGCTATTTTGTTTTGGGTGCTTTGAATTAGTTAACAATGACAGATATCCTGAGTAATTTGTTAAGTAATCATAAAAAAACCATTATCATTTTAAGTAATACTTAAAAGAAGTCACTGAGGCTTTTAGTAACAGGAAACCTACTTTATATATGCTTGAGAAGGAACTTTTTTTTTTTCAACATAAGGCTCTGTATGAATGTAAGGGCAAAATTGTTAAATCAGTCATTTCTCCTTTAGCTATCAACATACACTCAAGTCAGCTGTTGGTGTTCATGTCTCATCTTTGTACTCACGTTTACCTTATACCTTTGACTACGTAATAGAATGTTTAATCTTCAGATTCCATATTTTTAAAATAACCATAGAGGAGATAATATTAGTAAAGAGTTTAATACAGATTTTAGTTATCAGAGTTTTGTGCTGGCTGACAAAATTTTTTTTGTTCCCTTTTCTCTGGAAGAATTTGCATGTGATGAATGTATTAAAACCTTCATTAACTAATTCTTTGATTCTGATATCTGATAATGGTAACGTATTTATTGTCTTAAGAGGTTAATGCATTTCATTGAATTTTGCAAAAGAGTTTTGCAAAAGTATTGACTTTGACTTTTCTCCTCCCATTTATTTTATTTTAAATTTTAATAGTCATTACTTTTGCTTTCTTATGGTTTAATTTGTTGTTCATTTTCTAGTTTAGGTAAGTGAACTTTCTGGTTTAGATAAGGTGATTGTTCCGCTTTTATTTCAGTTTTTCTGTTCTCTAAGGCATGTATTTTGTACTATAAATTTTTGCTACACCATATCCCATGACTTTTGTTGTATATTTGCATTTACTGTTGTTTAGTTAATGTTTTAAATTTTGTGTGGTGAGTTCTGTTTGTAAAGAATAAACATGATTGCTTCATTTGCAAGCAGTTAGAGATTTTCTGGGTAGTTTTTGTCTTGGTTTGTAAATTAATTCCTTTGTGGATGGAGAGTCTATTCTCTGGTGTCTCACTTGGAAATTTATTGAGGGTTGAAATGTTGCTAAAGATCCCCTCCAGAAAGAAATAGATACATTTCTATTACATTCTTTCTAATAGAGAAAGAAATACACCCATTCCAGTATTCTTGCTTGGAAAATCCCATGGATAGAGGAGCCTGACAGGCTAAAGTCTGTGAGGTCACAGAGAGTCAGATAGAACAGAGAGAGGGAGAGAGACAGTGAGAGACACATCCCTGTGGGGGGGGCGGGGGGGGGGGGGCGGCGCCCTGCCCAGCATGTGGTCGATTTCAATTTCCACTTCTTAAAAAAAGCTGTCTGTTACTGTTAACAGCATTTATTGTACTGTCAGTTACATGCAGTTTCCTCAGTATATTCTGTTCAGTATATTCTGTTCAGTATATAACCTTATTTCTTTATATAATTTTATTTTTGGCCATGTTGGATCTTTATTGGTGTGTGGGCTTTTCTCTACTTGCTGCAAGTGAAGGCTGCCATGTAGTTGTAGTGGGGGTGGGGTGGTTTCTCATTGTGGTGGCTTCTCCTTGCAGAGCACAGGCTCTAGAGTGCTTCAGTAGTTGCAACACATGGGCTCAGTAGTTGCAGATTCTGGGTCTAAAAAGCAAAGGCTCAGTAACTGGGATATACAGGCTTAGTTGCTCTCCCGCATGTGGGATGTTTCTGATAGGGATCAAAGCGTTGTCTCTTGCATTGGCAGGACTCTTCTACACTGAGCCACTGGGAAGCCCTAACCTTGTTTTATTTAGTTTGAAATCTGCTGGTTTGTTTTTTTATTTTTTTACTAGTTGAGAAGTCTGTTTATCTCTCCCTTGGATTGTGGATTTGATCACTCTATTCTTCTGTGTTATATCAATTTTAGCTACACGCATTTTTAACCAATAAGATGCATTCACATTGAAAATAGTGACTTGGGAAGATAGGGGATAATTGAGTCATTGATCTTTATGTTCAGATCTCATGTGTGTAGAGATTTCTTTTTAACTCGAATAATTCTTCTACCTCTAGCTCTCACATATTAATATAGGTAAACCACTTTGCCAGGAGAAAGGAAGGTTATTGTATCCTTTTTTAAACAGCATTCACTGTTTTTGTTATTGTCTTTCATTATTCCTCTGAGTACTACCACTTAAAATTGTTCTTGATTGCACTTTTTGTTTTTAATGGGCTTTTAGAGTCAGGGCAGACTTGAGCAGAAAGTACAGGTTTTTATATCCTGCTTACACTACCTTCCCACTCCTTGCCTAAATCTTCATTTACCAAAGGTGGTACATTTATTATAATCAGTGAAACTATATAGATAAATCATTATCACAAACCCCATAGTTTACGTTATGGTTCACTTGGTCTTTTCTGTATTCTGTCAGTTTTGACAAAAATACCTTAGTATAGTATAATAAAATAGTTTCACTGCACTAAAATCTGCTTGGCCTTTTCATCTCTACCTTCTCTGAATCCCCAGTGACTACTTGGTGTATTGATGGTGTTTATTTAATTGCTAAATTGTGTCCAACTTTTTGTGACCCCATGAACTGTAGCCCTTCAGGTTCTCTGTCCATGGGATTTTCCAGGCAAGAATACAGGAGTGGGTAGCTGTTCCCTTCCTCACGGAATCTTCCCAACCCAGGGATTGAACCTAAGCCTCCTTAGGTTTCCTGTATTGGCAGGAGGATTTTTTTTTTTAAATCACTGAGTCTCAAGAGAAGCGAACTTGGTCGTTTACTTCCTTCTATAGTTTTGCCTTTTACAGAATGTGATGTAGTTGGAATCATGCAGTGTGTAATCATTTCAGATTAACTTTTCACTTTTATATGCATTTACAGTTCTTTGTCTTCTTATAGCTTAGTAGCTGTTTTTTAAAAAATCACTGTGAAACATTCCATTGTCTGGGTGTTTCACAGATTTTATCTGTTCATTTACTGAGGAACAGCTTGGTTGCTTTCAAGTTTTAGCAATTACAAGTAAAATTACGACTAAACAACAGTGGGATTTTTGTATGGACCTACATTTTTCAGCTTGTTTGAATAAACACTAGACTGTAATTGCTGGATTGTATAATAAAAATATGCTTAGGTTTGTAAAAAGCAAAACAGGGCTGCCAGATGGTTTTATAAGAAGCTGTACTAGCATTTGGCTTTGTCAAGATTGTAGATTTTGGCTATTCAAATGTGTATATTTTGGTATCTTGTTGTTTTAGTTTATAATTGCTTCGTGACTTGTGATGTTAAACATCTTTTCCAGTGGTTTGTTAATACTTGTTAGTCCTTTTTGATGAGGTGTTTCTTCAGGTCTTTTGCCTATTTTTGTATCAAGTTGTTTTCTTACTGTTGAATTTGAGGAGTCCCTAGTGACGCAGATGGTAAAGCATCTGCCTACAATGTGGGAGACCTGGATTCGATCCCTGGTTTGGGAAGATCCACTGGAGAAAGTAATGGCAACCCACTCCATACTCTTCCTTGGAAAATCCCATGGATGGAGGAACCTGGTACACTACAGTCTGTGGGGCTGCAAAGAATCAGACCAGACCAAGTGACTTCACTTTCACTTTGTTTCATTTTTATGTTTTGGATAGCTGTGCTTTATTTTGCAAATATTTTCTCCCAGTCTCTGGCCTAGTAACTTGTCTTCTCGTTCTCATGACAGTTTCTTTCATGAAACAGAAATCACTAATTTTAGTGAAGTCCAGCTTGTTTTACTGCCTTTGGTGTTATATCTGAAGTTAGCATCAAACCCAAGGTCACCTAGATTTCCTATTATTTTATCTTCTGAGAGGATTACACTTTTGTATTTTGCATTTAAGTCTGATCCATTTTCAGTTAATGGTGAGGGTTACAGTCTATGTTCTGAATTCTTTTTGTTTTTTCATGTGCCTGTTCATTTGCTACAACATTATATGTTGTAAGCCTTTCTTTTCACCATTGTTATTATTTTTGTGTTTTTGTCCGTTTGCAAAAGATCAGTTGATTTGCTTGCTATGGGTCTGTTTCTGTATCTTTCTTTTTTCCTTGAACTTTATGTTTGTCTTTGGCAAATGTAGCATAAAGTTGAATTTTCTTTTTTAAAAACTTGTTTCTTTAGATGCATTAGGTCTTAGTTGCAGCACATGGATAGTTTGTTGCATTCTGTGGGATCTTTCATTGCAGTGCACAGACTCAGTAGTTTTTGGCTCACATGCTTAATTGCCTTACAGCATGTGGGATCTTCGTTCCCTGACCAGGGATTGAACCTGAGTTCCATACTTAGCAGGGCTGATTCTTAACCAGGGAAGTTGCTCAATTTTGCTTTTTTATCCAATCTTTGCCTTTTATTTAGTGTATTTAGACCATTGATGTTTAACGTGATTATTGAAATAGTTGGATAAATACTTTCCATATTTGTTACTCTTTTCTGTTTTCATTGCTCTTGTCCTTATGTTTGTGTTCCATGTTCCTTCCGCCTTTTGTGGTTTTAATGATTCCCATTTTTCTCCTGTTTTAGCATACCATTCATATCTTTTTTTAAAACTTTTTTGGTGGTTGCCTTAGTGTTTGCAGTATACCTTTGTAACTGATCTGTACATTCATTGTTATATGGGTGGTTTTAAGTTCTTTATAATAATAACTCCTCCTTCTGGTCCTTTGTATCATTGATACTGTTGTTTTCATTTTCCCAAATCTAAAATTTGTAAATATGTTATTGCTTATATTGAACAAATTATGAGTTAATGCAAGTAACAACTAAGATAATTCTTCAGCACTCAAGCTTTCTTTATGGTCTCACAACCATATGTAGCTGCTGCTGAGTTGCTTCAGTCGTGTCCATCTCTGTGCAACCCCATAAATGACAGCCCACCAGGCTCCCTGTCCCTGGGATTCTCCAGGCAAGAACATTGGAGTGGGTGCCCATTTCCTTCTCCAGTACATGAAGGTGAAAAGTGAAAGTGAAGTTACTCAGTCATGTCAGACTCTTTGTGACCCCATAGACTGTAGCGTACCAGGCTCCTCCATCCATGAGATTTTCCAGGCAAGAGTACTGGAGTGGGTTGCCATTTCCTTCTCCACCATATGTAACTACTGGAGAAAGTTAAGTTGATTCAGGGGATCTTCTCTCCCACATTGCAGGCGTATTCTTTACCATCTGAGCCACCAGGGAAGCCCAAGAATACTGGAGTGGGTAGCCTATCCCTTCTCCAGGGAATCTTCCCAACCCAGGAATTGAACCAGGGTCTCCTGCATTGCAGGTGGATTCTTTACCAGCTGAGCTACCAGGGAAGTTGCAAGTTGGTTAGGTTCTAATAAAAAACCTAAGAGTTGACTTGAGGGTACTAGGGAGGAGCTCAATTAACCTTAATTCCTCTCCTTGCACTGACCCTCGACTGAACATTCCTTCGCAAGGAACAATGCTCTTCCTCCACCCTTAGAGAGAAGGCCTAAAGTAAAAGTGGGTATCTCATGGGCTTCCGTGGTGGCCCAGTGATTAAGAATATGCCTGCCAATGGAGGGGACATGAGTTTGATACCTGGACCAGGAAGATTCCACATGCTGCAGGGCAACACAGCCCGTGTGTTCACCACAGCTAGTGAAGCTCATATGCTCTAGAGTCCTGGCTCCATAACAGAAGAAGGCACCACAATGAGAAGCCTGAGCACCGTAACTAGAGACTAACCTCCACTTGCTGCAACTAGAGCAAGGTCCTGCGTAGCAATGAAGACCCAGCACAGCCAAAAATAATAAATAAATACATTTTAAAACATAAAAAAAAAAACAAAACACCTAGTAGGTTAGGCAGTGGTTTCTGAGGATCAGCCCTATTACAAATAGAATGCTTGAAGAACATATTTCAGAATGGCTACCTTGTTCATCTTAGTGGGAACACCAGGGAATTTTTTTCCAGTCTTCATTTTGAGAGCTTGATAGGACTTTCTGAAAGTAAAGCTTAGAACATGTACTGAGTCCCCTCAAGTTTTGACCCCTTGGAATTTTTAACTCTCAGGCTTACCATATTCAGCTTCTAGCAATTAATCAGTTACAGTTTAGGTTTTCTTACCTCAATACAATAGTACCTCCCCCACCCCAAGCCCCATTATTCCCAATGAAAAGATTCCAGGACCCTCAGTGAATGCTTGAAACTTGAAGGTGGCAAAAGTTTTTTCCTGTACTTTCTTTCTTCTCAGGTTCTTGTTTTTAAGCATCTGTATTTTATGTAGCCTTTCTACCCTTTCTTCTTTTTTTGTAACTTGAAGTAACAAGCACCCATTTTGTCATAGTTTTGGTGCATGAAGATTTTGGGAATGATTTAGCCAAATGGTTCTGTCTTAGTATCTTGTGGTTTTGGACAGCTTGTCACCTTGGATTATATTATTCTGAAGATTTGATATTTGGGTTTGGGGACTCCTTTCCATGTGGCTCTCTCAGATGTCTGTTGCCTGGAGGCCTCAGTTTCTTACCACATGGTCCTTTGCATCTGTGTACAGTATCAGTGTATCTGATACACAGCATACACAGCATCTGTGTATCAGTAATCAGATGTGTGATTAAGAGTTTTTAGGACCTGGTATGTAACTTTTAACAAAAAGATTGCCCTAAGAGAGGAGGAGGAAGAAGTCATGATGACTTCTGTGATGTAGTCTCAGAAATCTGTCTCTTTTCTGTCTCTTTTTATAAAGATTTGTAATTAAGAAGGCTCAGTGTGATTATACTGTTTGGCAGCAACTATTACAGAACTTGTGTTCTGTAACTCATCAAGTTATTTCATGTAGTATTATATAGCCATTAATTCACTCATTATAAGATTCTTAATTACGTGGAAAAATTCTCATAGATTGACAGGAAAAGAGAAGCCATGTGATCTCCATTTTATCAAGTATTTACAGATATATGTTGACAATTAAAAATATGTATTTTTCATCTAACTTGTGTTGGCATCTGAACTGCTATATATAGTACACATACTATAAAAATTTAAATCTGTAATATTTCATTTTAAGACCTCATCACCTGATTCTTCCAATGAGAATTCCCCAGCAACTCCTCCAGATGAACAAGGTCAAGGTGATGCTCCACCACAACATGAAGATGAAGAACCTGCATTTCCTCATGTTGACCTGGCAAAGTTGGATGACATGATCAACCGGTAAGGTCATTGTTTTTTTGGGGTGGAGGTGGTGGTGCTTTTTGTTTTTTTGAGGCTTTTTTTGTTTATTTAGGTTTTTTTAAATTTATTATATTGAGGCATGATTGATTTACATTGTAGTGTTAATTTCTTCTTTACCACAAAGCAAGTCCATTGTGCATCTATATTTTTCATCGTCTTTTCCATTATAGTTTGTCACAGGATATTGGATACAGTGTACTTGAAAGTAGGATCTTGTTGAGATGATTCAAGAATGTTGCATTTATTGGGCATTTCTATTATTACACTGTAATATATAATGAAATAGTTATATAGCTCACCATAATGCAGTATCAGTGGGAACCCTGAACTTGTTTTCCTGCAGTTAGACAGTCCCATCTGGGGATGATGGGAGACAGTGACTCCTGAAGTGTCTTGCTTACATCCAGTTTACTCCATACTCTGTTTTGGTTGCTCTCACTGTAGAAGAAGAAAGGATGCTGGAAATGGAGGCATACTTTTGGGTACTTTTGTGACAATCTCAGGATATTCCACCTTGACTTTAATCCAGAATGTATGGAGATTTGAAGTTGTCTCAAACATACTTTTAAGGCCACTGTCATTTGTGACCTCAAGCAGTTGATCCTCTTCTAGCATGGACAAAGTTGATTCACCTGGCTTATTCACAAATAGGTCATGGATCCATTCCTTCCCATCTTGTGGGTCTTTTGTGTTGGAAAGTAATATTCAGACTCCTTTGAAAGCTGAGATAGGAGATCAGGTATTAGCTAGGATAAAGAAGTCCCTGTCTCATTCTCTTTCAAAATCTCTGCTAATGTTAGAAATGTGTCAGAATTCCTAGTGTTCACTCACTGTTGCCATGGTTTTAGTCTGTTTTTAATACAACTACTTTATCTACTGACCTGAGCACAGTTGAAGTGACAGAATGAGTTCATTGATCAGATTGAACATGTCACACAAGTGAACAGTTTTGTGACCCATTCTGTGTCACAAAAATGGCTGCCATTGGTGACAGTTTTCTAAAAGAAATAACTGGAGTGGCGCTTATAACTGAAAAACTCTGGCTTATTGACCTGCCTTTAGAAAGCAATGTCACGTCTTTGTATAAGAGAAGAGATACGTGCTTTGCATTGATCTCCTCACAGAGCTGTGTCAACAGGCTTGAGTTAAGGGTATGTTGTTTAGTGCAGTTGATCATTTTAATCACATCCTGTGTAACTTTATGTTTAAATGACATTTTTCAGGTACCCAGCATTTCTCTAAGGATAATACTATGTAGACACACTCAGAAGGAACCTCTTTGACAAAGTAGTGAAACCAGAAAGCAGACCAGTCATGGCAGCTTCTCCATCTGTGCATATGCCAATACAAAATGACCCATTCTGTTTTCCTGATATGTAGTTAAAAACTTGAATAGTTCTGCATCTGTACTGTTGGCTGGCAGCAGAAGTGCACACAACATATCCTCTTGCCTTGTTAACAAAGGAAGACTTGTCAACCTGGATTGTGTACCACAGTGACTCATTAATCCTCTCTAACAATTGTGCCTCAATATCCTCTGCTGTTTCATCAATTTGTCTAGTTATGGTGCTAGCCGAAAGAGGAACATGTGCCACCTTTTGAACTGCAGCTTCTAAAAGTTCAAGGCCAGTGTCTTTAGCAGCAGGCAGGATCAACTTTTCATCAATAGTAAAGGGCTTCTTAGCTTTAGCAATGCAGTTAGCCAATAAGAATGATGATCTTCGTGCAGACATATTCAGTGAAGTGGTGTCCTTCAGTAGAAGGACACTTTTGTTCTTTGTTCACCTTATTTTCTTTTGAAAAATTCTAGCAGCTTGTCTTCTAATGCAGGGTGCTTGGTCTCCATGTAGTGATGCAGTTTTGAAGATCTCATTACTTTGATGTATAGCTGGTTGCCACATATTATACATAGTGGGCTTGGAGAATGTGAATCACCTGTTGCAATGAACCCATAATTTAAGTAGGACTCTTGGTATTTCCCCTGTATTGGCAGCCTTAGAGTCTTCTGCTGTCTCATCACTGGGTCTTCACCCCTTTCAAAGAAGCTCTCCAGAGACATTTATTTTTTACTCACTGTGGCTAGGTTAGCTTGTGGTCTTACGAAAAGTACAGTTGAGACAGGTGCATGGTGCACCTGTGCACAGGTGCCTCCTGAGAAAGAGGCAGGGCTGAAAGTGTTAGCTAAAATACTGGGAGGCCACATGTGGACTAAAACAAGTGTGGGATTCTAACTTAAAGCCTGCCACCCTGTGCGGCTTAATTGTCACTTGCCACTCGCTGATGGGCTTTTGATATGACTCTGCAAGTAGTTGATGTGTCATGGTCTCTGTTTAGTCAACTTCATAATTGCTTTGATGCTGAAGTGTACTTACAGCATAAAGTCTTGGAGAACATATAACTCACATAATCTTCAGGAAGGGTTGATAAATTGTCTGTTGAGGTGAATTGAGAAACCAGCCGTATTTCTTTCTCCTCATTTCTTTTGTTGTGAAGAAGACAAAAGAAAAATGCTGTCAGACTGTTTCTTCTTACTAGTAAACCTGAACCACAAAGCAGCACTTTTTCTTACTTATTATAAGTGATTATATAATTAATTAAGTATTATTAGTTGTCACCTGTGAAAGTTATTAAATGAATTCTTCCTTAATGTTATGTCTGAATTTTGATAGTGCTTTACAAAATTGTGTTTGTAATGTAGTAGCACTAGGCATGTAATTTGCCAAACTCTTTTAATTTGTATGATGAATATATAATACAGTCAGAGTTTTTAAACTTTTTCTTAGTAAAGTAATCACAACAGGTAAATTAAAGTTATTTATGATATTTTATTTGTGCTCAACAACTGCAGCATTTTTAAGTTCTGTAATAATTTTTAGGCCTCGTTGGGTGGTTCCAGTTTTGCCAAAAGGGGAATTAGAAGTGCTTTTAGAAGCTGCTATTGATCTTAGTAAAAAAGGTGAGTTTGTATTTTTATGGTATTTTTCATTATGCATGCTATTATACATATTTCCACACTGTTCTTGATGATTTTGCTTTTCTTGGTTACAAAATTTTACATTACTCTATATATGACTAAACTTCCCAGTAGAACTTATAGATATTAAACTTAGAACAATCATTCATGGAAACGTTTGGATAAGCTTTAAGGACCTTAAGACCTTATTTATTTATTTATTTTAAGACATTTAAAATTGAATGCAGAATTTTGTGATCATTCATATTTCTAAGGACAAGATCTTTTTTCCCCTCATATTTGTAAAGAGGTTGTCACTCAAAAGTTAGAAACATTTTCTAGCACATGTGTGTGCTTAGTTGCTCAGTCATGTCCGATTGTTTGCAACTCTATGGACTGTAGCCCTCCAGGCTCCTTTGTCCATGGGGATCCTCCAGGAAAGAATACTGGAATGGATTCAATTGCCATGCTGTCTTCCAGGGAATCTAACCAACCCAGGGATTGGACCCAGGTCTCCAACATTGCAGGTGGATTTTTTATCATCTGAGCCATCAGGGAATCCCAAGAATAGGACTGGCTAGTCTATCCCTCCTCCAGGGGATTCTTTCTGACCCAGGAATCAAACCAGGGTCTTCTGCACTGCAGGCGAATTTTTTACCAGCTGAACAACCAAGGTAGCCTGTGAAAGAGCAAACGTTCTAGTATATTTTATAATTTAGAAGTACTGTAAGGCCATGTGACTTCACTTATTTTTGTGGACTTTGTTTTGTACCTCAACCATTAATATTTGAGAAATACGTTAAATTTGCAGATAAATTCAGTAATATGTATTTTACGTTCCTTTTTGAGTCATTTAGTAAAAAAGCCTGTGAAAGCAAAGCAGATGCTAATGGACATCCCATCTGTTATTGTCTTTGTAATAAACTTTCAAGATAGTATATTTGACTTTTTTTTTAAAGACTAAAGTTTTTTCTGAGAAAGAAAAACGGTCTTGAGAAATAAAGATTGCCTGCGTATGTTTGTGTTTGTTTTAAAGCAATTAACAAAATCTCTTAACCCAGATATAAAAATTTTCTGCTGCAATTCATCATTTTTCAGTTACTTTGCTCAAAAACAATAGCTGAGTTCTTGTAGCAGTTGACTGATTTTTGTTGTATATTCTACTTACTTACAGCCTTTAAGGCTAAAACAAAGTAGAATAGCATTATGTTTTCTGAGTCATCCAATGAAGATTTGAAGTCAACTCTTCAGAGATATAATAATGTTAATGTTTTAGGTAAAATATTTTAAGTATAATGTTTTAGGCCCATTTTTAACATCTGTGGTACCTTGAGAAATCTTTCTGACTCTATAGCAAAAGTAGTAATTTTATCTTCACAGCAGCTATCTTAAACATTTAATATTTTTTTTCTCAGATTGTACAAACATACTCTAATGTCTATGAAAATATCTTTTACCATATTAAAAGTTTCTCCTTTTTTATCAACACGGTGGTTAGTTTGCATTTTACTTATTTATTGAAGGGCTTATTTGTTCTAGGTCCTAGCAATATTAGATCAATAAAAACTGGAAATGCTATTTTGTTTAGTAGCATTCAGTGAGTGTGTATCATTTTTTTCTTCTCTTGTTTCTGGGGTCATGGTTACTGTGACACGAAGTCTACATTTTTGTGGGAAATCTGGGTTTAGCTGACATTAGTTTATCAATAAGTAATCAAAAGAACAATATACTTTATTGTGTTAATTCAGTATTTCTGAGTTGTCAAGAATTACAAGTCTTATTTTGGTGATGGACGCATATGAGTTTGTTCTATTAAATAGCATGAAGTTAAAAAAGAAGATGCTTTAGATTGCAGAACACGAAAGAACTAGATTAGAAGTACAAGACAGGATTCATCTTTATAGACAGTTTCTAGCCAAATGAAAATTTTAAATGATTAATATTTAAAAGTTCTGAGCTACATTTTCAGTAAGTGAATGGAGTGGTGTTCTTTGTTTTAACAAAGTATAGTATTGTATTTCAGAGCTCTTTGATTAATTTGATATAGTTTTACATTCACTAATTTGATGTGGTTTAATACAGCTCAGTGTTTCTGAAGTTTACTGAGTTTATTAATACTTAATTTTCCCGGTGCACTGGGATGACCCAGAGGGATGGGATGGGGAGGGAGGTGGGAGGGGAGTTCAGGATGGGGAACACATGTAAATCCATGGCTGATTCATGTCAATGTATGGCAAAAACCACTACAATATTATAAAGTAATTAGCCTCCAACTAATAAAAATAATTGGGAAAAAAAATAAAATCCTTATTTTTATGCATGCAGAAAAACCCACTTTTTCAGAGTTGCATGTTTTTAGTGTAAATAAGTTATCTTTTAACCTCTTTCAGTAATTCAGTGTCTTGTTTCAAAAGCTACAATACTGTTTTTCAGTTGGAACTAAACTAGTTTATAACAGTTTATTTTTAATGATGTATTGAAATTTTTACTTTGTGTCATGCTTAATTTTTCACCTTTTCTTAGGCCTTGATGTTAAAAGTGAGGCATGTCAGAGGTTTTTCCGAGATGGGCTAACAATGTCTTTCACTAAAATCCTTATGGATGAAGCAGTGAGTGGCTGGAAGTTTGAAATTCATGTGAGTCTTATCCTTTACATTGGAGACTGAAGTCTTGTTTATGTGGTGGTCCCTGTGGGTTTTCCTTTGGAAAACATTACTGTGAATAATGTATCGGGTCTACTGATACATTTAATAGCCTTAAAAGTCTTTAAGAATGAGCTTGGCATTTTGAGTTGTGAAAACTTCGTTTTATCTATTCCCTGGAACCCCTGTGCTTGTGACTTTATGCAGGGTACTGTATTTCATAAAATGTTTGTTGGTTGATTAGAAGAGTCCTTCTAATTTATGTACTAGTAAGAAAGAAAAATACTCCAGATGGGGAATATAATAGGAGACCCCTAGTATAGCTGGATAGCAAAAGGTGTGTGAGATTTCATTGCATATGTAGCTGATAAACTATAGCAGAAGTGACAGTCATGGTGTCTTGCAGAGTTTGACCTTTGCAGTTAGTAGAGAGAAAGAAAGTCTTCACTGAAAATTTGAATAACTAGTATTCCTGCAAGTTTGTGATTTGACTTCACATTCATTTCTAATAAAAAAATTCAAAAGGAATTTGAAGTATTTTCAGATTGGTCATGTATTGAAGTGACTGGCATTAGGAAACACAAATACTCTAAGGCAGTATCTTCAGTCTAGGACAAAAGTAATTCTTGTTACTGTTAATTTTAAGATACCTTTGTATTCCAGAGAATTTGAAAGTGTTAAAGGTTTGCATCTTAGTAGAAGCATTGAAGCACTGTAATTAGTCCATACCTCTCTTCATTTTTGAAATTGAATTAATCAAAAGTTGTGAGGTAAACATAATTTTTCTGAGCTTCAACCTAGAAAGCAGAACTAGCACATTTTGCAGAAATAATTCTGGCATAATTATAAATGCTTACATTTTCTGATTTCACATGTGAATTTTTATTTATAGAAGTGTACATTTTGGAGATGATCTCTGACTTTTTAATTGAGGCTTAGATTACATGTCTCTATAGCTGTTAATTTACATGACTTAAAATATTTGAATTTTTGAATTACTGACTGTAGAGTATGAACTCCAAAAAAAGAAAAGTATAAATTGTTTCCTGTGCACATGGAACAGAAATAGACAACCTCTGGGGCATTTGTAACCCTTCTGAAAACAGCTTTGAAATGGGTAAAATACAATTATGAAGTAAATAACTATGAATTTGTTTTACTAATATGTCAGTTTGATCTCAGTGTTTGTAAAATTGACTGAAATTCATATCATCAGTATATAAAATGTTGTCAGATCATTAACAAGATTTTAATCTTTCTGTGTTTGAAATTTCTGTTTTCTCTTTCTAAATCAATCCCTCCACCCCCAATATAAACAGAGGTGCATTATTAACAACACTCATCGCCTAGTGGAACTTTGTGTGGCCAAGTTGTCCCAGGATTGGTTTCCACTTCTAGAACTTCTCTCCATGGCCTTAAATCCTCATTGCAAATTCCATATTTACAACGGTACACGTCCTTGTGAATCAGTTTCCACAAGTGCTCAGTCACCTGAAGATGAATTATTTGCTCGTTCCTCAGATCCTCGATCACCAAAAGTGTGTTGGTTTGTTAATTTCAGAATTAAATATTAAAATTGTTCTGTTTTATCTTAGAACTCCAATGGCATTAATCTCCTTATTTTAGTTTTGTTAAATGTAGGTCTCTGATTAAAGACAAATTATTTAATGTGAATTATTGAGTTATTACTGTTGAACTCATAGCCAACTGTACTAAATGTAATTTTATGCTTGAACAAAGCTTAATTTTTATTTATTTGTTGATGAAGATGCTCATAGGAATCTTATCTATGTTTCCCTGCATAGCAGTGATTCAGTACTTTCTACTTTAGAGGACATAAATAACTGCTATAAATGATGAACATTAACCATACCTTGTTTGTACTTACATATATATATTTTGTACTTAATATATATTGAACAATTAAAAACATTTAAGTAAAGAATATGTTAACACTTGACTTTCTGAGTTCTATTATTTTGCTTTCATACTTTTTTTTTTAAACAATGCATTCAGTTTCTTAGAAAATGTTAGCATTGATGAGCATCTGACTTTTGAGTCGAGTAAATAATCTTTTAATTTGTCCTTATTTTATAAGGATTATATAATTTCCTTTATATTAACCCAAATTATAGCCAGTTTCAAGGAGACAGGGTGGGAAAAAACAGGAGTTAATTATATCAGTAGAGATAAGAAAAACAGGCAAAAGCACAGAACCAGTAGACCTGGTTAGGGAAGTAGGCTCTTAGGGACTTACATATATGTCTATTCTCATGTCTGAGTGACTGAACTGAACTGAACTGATTTTCATGTGTTAGTGACTTAAGCATTACCTTAATGGCCTTTTAATGTCTCAAAAGGCTATTGACTATTATAAATAAATTTGAATATTTATTTTAATTAATGTTTAAATATATGGAAGACATTAGTATTAGAAACCACAGGACATATCTTTGGTGTGCATATGTATGCGGTCATGCTCATTAAAATAGAGTATAAAATTAATGCAAAACAATATAGAATCCCTATAAAAGGACATGCAGTCTCTAGGTAGAGTTAACTTCCCTGTTCTTTTAGCAATTTTGAATGTCTTGCATTTCTTTTTCTTGCTTAACGTCTATGGCTAGGACTTCAGTGATATGTTGAACAAATTTAATGAAAACAAACATCGCTGTTTGTTCCTGAACTTGGAGGAAAAGCTTTCAGTATTTCACCATTGAGTTTCATCTTTTCTCTGGGTTTTTCAGTTCAGTCGCTCAGTCATGTCCGACTCTTTACAGCCCCATGAATCGAAGCACGCCTCCCTGTCCATCACTAACTCCTGGAGTTTACTCAAACTCCTGTCCATCGAGTTGGTGATGCCGTCCAGCCGTCTCATCCTCTGTCATCCTCTTCTCCTCCTGCCCCCAATCCCTCCCAGCATCAGGGTCTTTTCCACTGAGTCAACTCTTCGCATGAGGTGGCCAATGTATTGGAGTTTCAGCTTCAGAATTAGTCCTTCCAGTGAACACCTTCAGAGTCAGTCCTTCCAGTGAACACCCAGGACTGATTTCCTTTAGGATGTACTGGTTGGACCTCCTTGCAATCCAAGGGACTCTCAAGAGTCTTCTCCAACACCACAGTTCAAAAGCATCAATTTTTCGGTGCCCAGCTTTCTTCACAGCCCACCTCTCACATCCGTACGTGACCACTGGAAAAACCATAGCCTTGACTAGACGGACCTTTGTTGACAAAATAATGTCTCTGCTTTTTAATATGCTGTCTAGGTTGGTCATAACTTTCCTTCCAAGGAGTAAGCATCTTTTAATTTCATGACTGCAGTCACCATCTGCAGTGATTTTGGAGCCCCAAAAATGAAGTCTGATACTGTTTCCACTCTTTCCCCATCTATTTTCTCAGTGATGGGACCAGATGCCATGATCTTAGTTTTCTGAATGTTGAGCTTTAAGCCAACTTTTTCACTCTTCTCTTTCACTTTCATCAAGAGGCTTTTTAGTTCCTCTTCACTTTCTGCCATAAGGGTGGTGTCATCTGCGTATCTGAGGTTATTGATATTTCTCCCAGCAATCTTGATTCCAGCTTGTGCTTCTTCCAGCCCAGCGTTTCTCATAATGTACTCTGCATATAAGTTAAATAAGCAGGGTGACAATATACAGCCTTGACGTACTCCTTTTCCTATTTGGAACCAGTCTGTTGTTCCATGTCCAGTCCTAGCTGGGTTTTTATGTGGCCCTTATTATGCTGAGGCAGTTTCCTTGTGTTTTTACTTTGTTGAGTGTTTTTGTCAAGATAAGGTGTTGAATTTTGTCTAATTAACTTTCTGCATGATTGCGGATTTTTTGTTTGCTTTTTTCTTCATCTGTAATGTGGGATATTAGATTGATTTTTCTATATTGAAAGATTCTTGTATTCTGGGAGAAAACACTGCCTTGGAATGTCATATATTTAATATGTTGGTAAATTTGAATGCTAGTGTATCATTGAGGGCAGTTTCCTTACAGTCTTTGCTTAGCTTTGGTGTCACACTAATGTTGGCCTCTTATATTTAATATCATTATTAATTGTAGATTTCATTCTGTTGAGCAAGTGTTGTGTTGAGTTACTGTTTCCTCTTTTCTGTCTCCTTGTCCTTGGCTTCAGACAATTTCATTAGTGTGTTTTGGCAGTCTTACTTTCTTTTCACCAGACCTATGGGATGTGAACAAATACCATTTTGTAAACCCATGCTGCTTTTGGCTCAAGCTATACAGAGAACAGATCTCTGAAATATATCTGTGACCGTTTCACAGGGACAGTTTCTGTTCTTTTAAAATATAACTATGTATTTATTATATTGAAATTTCCTACTTATGACTTAATTCAAACAAAGCTATTTCTAATAGTAACTTTTAACAATTTTCTTAAACAACTCATTTGTATTGCAGGGTTGGCTAGTGGATCTCATCAATAAATTTGGCACGTTAAACGGGTTCCAGATTTTGCTTGATCGTTTTATCAGTGGATCAGCATTAAATGTTCAAATAATTGCAGCTCTTATTAAGTAAGTTATTTTGAAAAATTAATATTCATTGTCTATAGAAATGTAGTTTAATACCTTGGAAATAATTGTTTCCATTTTCTACTCTGCTTTTTTCTTGTTTTAAACTGTTAAAAAATTTAAGTGTTGAAATTAGTTCAGGATTTAAGTTTTTGTAAAAGCTTGGGATATTTCAGAAATAATGTTTTTTTCTTATTTTAGACCATTTGGACAATGCTATGAGTTTCTCAGTCAACATACAGTGAAAAAGTACTTTATTCCAATTATAGAAATAGTTCCACAATTTTTAGATAATTTAACTGATGAAGAGCTGAAAAAAGAAGCAAAGAATGAAACCAAAAATGACGCCCTTTCAATGATTATTAAGTCTCTGAAGAATTTAGCTTCAAGGATTCCAGGCCAAGAAGAAACTGTAAAAAATTTGGAAATTTTTAGGTTGAAAATGATACTCAGGTAAGATACCTCCCTCTGTAAATAATTACTTGCCTAGTTTCTTACAATGATACTCAATCCCAATGTTTCTTGTAGATTGTTGCAAATATCTTCTTTTAATGGGAAGATGAATGCCCTGAATGAAATTAACAAGGTGATTTCTAGTATATCATATTATACTCATCGGCATGGTAATCCTGAGGAGCAGGAATGGCTGACAGCTGAGAGAATGGCAGTAAGTCCCTTTGCTTCTTTTGTGAATAAAAATCTGCTTATTAGTTAGTACCTGTTAATGTTAGAAATAACAACAAAATTAATTCATATATTAAGAATTTGACTTAATTATGGACTAATTTAAATATGAAAACTTGTTTATAGCAGTAATAGCAAATGATTCATTGTTAGGAGTGGTAGGCTCTTATGATGCAAGTATAGTTTGATGTGTTGGTTGAAGTGAATAAGGTTACCTTTAGAAGGGATTGGTAGATCTGGAATTTAGTAATGAATTGGTGGGGTGATAATTTGCCAATTCAGTTTTAGAAGTTTTAAAAAGCAGGTGATAATTAAAAGAATAAAATTTTGAAAAGTAACATGATTTTTATGATCTTTGTTTTTAGAATACCTGTTTCAGCATCATCTTGACATTGATACACCACAGATACTTTTTAAAATTTTTTTTTTACCATAGATACTTTTATACATTTTTAGGGTTAAGTGAGTAGCATCTAGTAAGTTGTAATGATAAATTACTCAGTAATATTTTTTGAATGTGTGTTCTTTGCCAGCATTGGATGTGTGTATCTGTAAAGAATAACCTTTACCTTAAAGGGATCTTCATTTTTTTGTGGGAATAATCAAAATGTGAAAAAAGTAATATGAAGGCATTTGGTTGATATTGAGAAGCGTATATAACCTAGAGCCAGGTTCTAAATCAGTGTTGGGGGTCAACATTCGTATATGCAGTTTGCTTGCCTTGGGATGTTGAGCATTGACTACTCAAAACTGTTGTCTGGTAGGCTTCTTACCAGTTTTTGAGAGATGAAGAAACTTAAGTTTTCAAAAAATTTTGAAGCAATTTGTCATTGCTGTGTAGTTTTTTTTATTATTTTTGTAAAAGAATCTAAGGCAGATTGTAAATACAACATTTACTGTTCTCCAAAGATAGTTAAGAGATGTTTTCTCTCTTGTATTTTTAGGAACATTTTCTGTATGTGAAAAAAGTAGATTTTCTGCTTTTATGTAGTACAGTTTTTAATGAATTTATATTAAAATAACAATAAACACATTACATTAGTGAGATATAATTGTATGTTTAGCACATCTGTGGGAATGCTTATGTTTAAAATTGGATCCTATAGAGTTATTGTAATATTAAATTATTGCTGTCATTCAGTCACTAAGTTGTGTCCAACTCTTTCGACTGAATGGACTGCAGCACCCCAGGCTCCCCTGTCCTTCACTGTTTTCCTGAGTTTGCTCAAATTCATGTCCATTGAACTGGTGATGCCATCCATCCATGTTATCCTCTGTTGTCCCCTTCTCCTCCTGCCTCTTCTAGCATCAGTGTCTTTTCTAGTGTGTCACCTGTTTGCATTAGGTGGCCAGGGTATTGGAGCTTCAGCATCAGTCCTTCCAGTGAGTATTCAGGGTTGATTTACTTCAGGATTGACTGCTTTAATCTCTTTGCTGTTCCTAGGGACTCTCAAACTCTACATCACCACAGTTTGAAATTGTCAATTCTTTAGCACTCAGGCTTCTCTGTTGTTCAAATCTCACATCTGTTCATGACCTGCTGGAAAAACCATTGCTTTGTATGGACTTTTGTTGGCAAAGTGGTGTTTCTGCTTTTTCATATATTGTGTAGGTTTGTCATATCTTTTGTCATAGTTTTTCTTCCAAGGAGCAAGTATCTTTTAATTTTGTGGCTGTGGTCTCCATCTGCATTGATTTTGGAGCCCAAGAAAATAAAATCTGTCGCTGTTTCCATTTTTCCTCCATTTATTTGCTATGAAGTGGGACTGGATACTATGATTGTAGGTTTTTAATGTTGTTCTAAGACAGCTTTTCCCCTTTCTCCTTCACCTTCATCAAAATGCTCTTGAGTTTCTCTTCACTTTTTGCCTTAGGGTGTTGTCATCTGCATATCTAAGGTTGTTGATATTTCTCGCAGAAATCTTGATTTGAACTTGTGTTTCATCCAGCCTGGCATTTCTTATGCTGTATTCTACGTATAAGTTAAATAAGCAGGGTGACAGTATACAGCCTTGACTACTCCTTTCCCAGCTTTGAATCAATCTGTTCTTTCATGTCTGGTTGTAACTGTTACTTCTTCCCTGCATATAGGTTTCTCAGGAGCTGTGTAAGCTGTTCTGATATTCCCATCTCTAAAAATTTTCCACTTCGTAGTGTTCCACACAATCAAAAGATTTAGCAAAGTCAGTGAAGCAAAAGTAGATATTTTCTTGGAATTCCCTTGTCTTTTCTGGGATTCAATGGATGTTAGCAGTTTGATACGTGATTCTTCTTCCTTTTTGAAATCCAGCTTGTACACCTTGAAGTTCTCAGTGAAGCATAGCTTGAAGTGTTTTGCATATTACCTTGGTAGTGTTGAATTGAGTGCGGTTGTGTGGTAGTGTGCACATTCTTTGGCATTGCCCTTCTTTGGGATTGGAAATCGACCTTTTCTAGTCCTGTGATCACTGCTGAGTTTTCCAAATTTGCCGGCATATTGCATGCAGCACTTTAATGGCATTTTCTTACAGGATTTGCAATAGCTTAGCTGATATTCCAGCACATCCACTGACTTTGTTCATAGTAATGTTTCCTGAGGCCCACTTGACTTCACTGTCTAGGAAGTCTGGCTCTAGGTGAATGACCACATTATTGTGGTTATCTGGGTTGTGATGATCTGTTTTGAATAGTTCTTCTGTGTATTCTTGCCACCTCTTCTTTTTTTTTTGAAAAAGGTAACTTTATTTATCTACTCCAGTATCAAGTTACTTAATAGACACAGGATGGTGGGAGGCTGGCATACACAGTCCCATTTACGCTGGGGCCTTCAGGGTGCAGAGCATCACTCCTGCAAGGGTTACCATACCTCTTAATCTCTTCTGTTTCTGTTAGGTCCTTGCTGTTTCTGTCGTTTAATAATGAGCACATCCTCTGACACATGATACTATATGTTTACTGTATACAGTATAATGACTTTCTTAACATTATCAAGTGGTTATAACAAATTTACTTGGCACCCACTGTTGCTTAAAGAAAATTTTTTTGTCCTTATGATGTGACACATGATCTGATTTCTTAACTTTCAAGTAAACTCTTCAGTGGTGTTAACTCTAGTCATCATCACTGTTGTCCCTTATATCCCCAATAGTTATTTATCTAACAACTGGAAGTTTATACCTTTTGATCACCTTTTTCCAATTCCCTCTCCCTATTTCACTTCTTAAAAAATGTTTCTTCCTGCTTTGAAATAAAATTTTGTATTATATTTAGGAATGGATACAGCAGAATAATATCTTATCCATAGTCTTGCGAGATAGTCTTCATCAGCCTCAGTATGTAGAAAAGCTAGAGAAGATTCTTCGTTTTGTGATTAAAGAAAAAGCTCTTACATTACAAGATCTTGATAATATCTGGGCAGCACAGGTAAGGAATTTAAGATACTGTTTTATTTTTTATAAGCAGGACACTAAAAATTAAGTATTTTGTGGTACTCATTATGTAATGGTATATGAGTTTCTTGATATAAACAGAAAGCTTGCCAAGAATATTTTTATTGAAAATTAAAAATTTTTTTTAGCAAGAATATTTTAAAAATAAATTTCTCCCATTATGACACCCTCTCATAAAGGGTGTAATTGTATATTATATAACAATTATATATAATGCCTAGATTTACAACAATTATGTCTTCAATGTTTGAGGTTTATAAGTTACAGATTTCACATTTTCTCTGAATTATGTAAAGAAACAAATGTTACAAGAATGGTATTACTGTGTTACTTATAAAGCTTATGATTATAGTGGAACATTAAAACTTTTTTTTTTTTTGGCTGCACTGGGTCGTCTTTGCTGTGCAGACTTCCTCTAGTTTCTGAGAGTGGCGGCTATTCTCTCATTGTGTGTGGGTTTCTCATTGCAGTGTCTCTTGTTGTGGAGCACAGGCTCTAGGCACATGGGCTTCAGTAGTTGCAGCAAGTGGTGCCAGTAATTGTGGCCCCACCGGCTTAATTGCCCCATGGCATTGGGATCTTCCTCAATCAGGAATTGAATGTAAATTAACTGGTGGATTCTTAACCACTGGACCACCAGGAAAATCCTAGACCATTTAAACTTTCCATGAGGACAAATAAATTTTTGGTTTCTGAATTATTTCCATGAGGATAGATACATTTTTGTATTATTTCTGAATTATTAATGTATAATTTAGTTACCTGATGGCAAGTGTTCTGGGTTGGTCATGTGGTAAGTACAAGTACGCTCTGGATTACAAAGCTTATTTTAAAGAGAAACCAATGAAATGTTCATTTGCCATTGTTGAGCACTTAAGTTTCAATTTTGAAAGACTCCATTATTTTGCCTTATTTTTTCTTAATTTTATTAAAAAAAATTCTGTCATAAACTTTCCTATGAATTCCTGGAGCTTATTACTAACTATATCATGAAATTGAGTTTAAAATTTATTTATACAAATGGCAGCTTTAAAGCATTTATAGTATTTGTAATTAAATTTATATCTAGATTAAGCAGGTAGAAATATTTTACTGACTAATAGAGTTTGACACAGTAGAGGTTATTTCCTGTTTCTGTTCAGATTTGTGTGATATGACTTTGATTTTATTTATGTCATAAATAAATACTACTGTTTTGTTTTTTCATCAGGCAGGGAAACATGAAGCCATTGTAAAGAATGTACACGATCTACTGGCAAAGTTGGCATGGGATTTTTCTCCTGAGCAACTTGATCATCTTTTTGATTGCTTTAAGGTAGAAATTCAAATAGTAAAGTTGTACCATTTCATTTTCAGTAGGTTTAATTAGTTAGATGTGTTTTATGTTGACCTGTATACTAACAAACAAATTTCATTAAGGAATCTCTGAGAAGGAATTAGTTTGTTATGTGTTCCAGTCAGAATGTAACAGTTTTTATTACAGTAATTTTCTTCACAAATACAGAAATAGCTATTTTTCTTTTAGATTTAGTTTCACCTGCCAATTATTGATTTTGCCCTTTTTCTTTAAAAATTTTTAAATCTTTATCCAGTGTGGGTTTATTTGTTTGTTGGCTGCACTGGGTGTTTGTTGCTTTGCATGGGCTCTTCATTGATGACTTCTCTTGTGGAGCATGGGCTCCAGGTCCACAGCCTTCAGGCTTGTGGTTTCTAGAATGTGTATTTGGGTAGTTGTGGCTTGCGGGTGTGGGGAATCTTCCCAGACCAAGGACTGAACCCATGTTCCCTGTGTTGGCAGGTGGATTACCATTCCCTGAGCCTCCGGGAAAGTCCTTATTTTACTCTAGGTTAATATAAATTACAGAAATGTAGGGAAATATGTTATAGTGCAAAGTGAGACATGAACCAAGTGTGGAGACAAATGAGACACTAAAAACAGTTTTGCTCTGGGCTGATGTATATAGGGAAATAGGAATTAGATTTAGAAAGAAGTTCAAGAGACTCACATATCTGCATTGGGATATTTGGGGACTTGAAAACAATGTTTCTTTATAGTTTTTAAAATTGAGGATTATGGCTCAAGAACTTAAAATCATATTTTATTGTTCCTGAATGAATATTCTAGTAACCATGTTCCTTGGAACTACAGGATTTTTTGCTGAAAATAGCTGTTGCATTTAGGTGACACCTTAGGTTGGTTCAATGTCTTGAGAAAACAGTTTGGCATTATTTGTTAAAGTGTAGGTTTTTGTGTCCTACAACACAGCTTTTATATTCCTGAATGTATTCTCTGGAGAAACTAATCATACGTATACCAGAATACATGTTTGATAATGTCTTTATTAGAATTATTTCTGTTTATTCCAAGTGGGAAGATTCACATGTTATAAATGGTAAAAGGATAAATAAAAATGTGGTCTAACCTAATAGTGGAATGCTCCATGTCAGTGAAATTAATACTTTTAGAATTGTGAACAAATGGATGAATTCACTAATGTGAAGGAATCTTTCATACATTTTTTAAAAAATTCTACTGAAGAGATTAACCACTGAACAAGAAAATAAACATTGGGAAGTTGTAAATACTCTAAAACTTAATTTCAGAGAAAACTTTTGAAATATTTATGTCAGAAATACTAGCCATGATGACATAAGAATGGAATGGCATCAGGTCTCCTTTGAATTCAAAGATTTTCAAGATGGTCTGACTATAACTGTAGTAATTCCTTTATGTAGTATTCCATTATTCCATTAGTGCACAATTCCAAAGTGCATTGCTACTTTGGCTTTCCAGGTGTTCACTGAACATCTTTTATTCATTAAGAAGCATCAGTTTTTGAGGTGTTAATAAACAAACTGATAATTCATATAGTGTTTCATTGTGTCTTAAAGATAAGACTAAGAATGTCTTAAAGAAAGCATAGAGTATGGGTCTGTTAGCAGTTCTCTATAGTTTGTAACTAAATGATCCTGACATATCCTCAGTTAAAATAGTTACTCCTTACAGGAATTTTTATTTTTTGTCTTCTCTGTGTTTGTACTGATTTACAGTCCTGTGGTAACAGAATTGGTAGTTTTTCACAGTGTGGTAAGTTTGAAATTCTTCCTCATGGAAGCACTAGTCTTCATAGTCTTAGTCGATAATAAGACTTAAGATATTTTTACATGACCTATTTGCTTTTACTGTTTGTTTCCTTTTTTTCTGGACTCCAAAGAGTTTCTTTGTATATATGATGCTCAATTCTTGTCAGTGTTTTAAAAGTATTTCTCAGCTTTATTAGCATTTTATTTCTGACTCAGTAACCAAACATGAACTAACTGTATGGTTAGCTCATATATCTTTATTATCTTTATCATACTAGTGGAGGTAAAGTAATATCCCAGTGGTTCTGATTTGCATGTTTCTTGACGCATGTTTCTTGATGTCTGATGTGAGGCATCTTCTTACGTATTTAGTGATCATTTGTTTATCATCCTTAAGAAATTCCCTTTTAAATCATATATCCGACTCTTTGATTTCTAAGAGTTCCTTGTACATTGTATACAGAGCCCCTTATTAAATTATGATTTGCAAATATTTTCTTTTTGATAGTTTACTTTCTTGATGTCCTTTTTGTGACAAAGTTAATTTTTTTTTGTCCAGGTGAATTTTGTGTTAATGAAATGTTTTAAATACCCATTTTAAAGTATATGATTCAGTGAGATTTCATACATTCCTGGTGTTGTGCAGTCACTGCCTTTGTCAGAATCCAAAACATACTCACAGTCCTGTTATTCTCTTTCTGCCCTTCTTCCTTTACCCTGGAAACCAAGAGTCTACTTTCTTTCTCTAAAGATTTACCTATTTCTGATAAGTGTTTTTAAATTTTTATAAAGTTCAGTTTATTTATTGGAGGGAGAATTCAAAAAGTGCAAGGAGTCTTATAGTTTTGGTTTCATATTTAAGAAGTTGTTGCTTTATCTGCAGTCTCAAGAATTTTTGAAAATGATTTTAGCTTTTATCTTAAGCTTGTAATGAGTTTTGAGTGATATTTTGTGTGTGGTTCAAACTTCAAAAAATTACAAGGTCATTTTGGCTATTGACAGGTCTTTTGAAATGACTTAAAAATTTAGCATTAGTTTGACAGTTTCATAAAAGAAATTAGCTAGCATTATGATAGGATTATGATAGGCAGTTGTAGCTTAGTGTGCATTATATTGCCATCTTAACAATATTAATCTTCTAATGCATGAATATGGAATGTTTCTGTTTATTTAGAGATGACTTTTCATTTACTTAGGTCTTCTTTAGTTTATCAGTTATTGAAAAAGTGCTTATTGAATTTTGTAACCAAAATGTGATTTCTTTTTCCTTGTTACTATAACTGGAAGTTTTTTCCTTTTTGGGGGGTTTGTTCCTATCTAAAAACATAACTAGAATATGGAAATAAAATTAATACTTTAAAATTTTTCTTGGATCATTAGCCTTATTAAATTCACTGCTTTGATGCTTTTTGGTGAATTTCATATCATTTCCCAATAAAAGGTAGTTGTTTTTCTTCTTCCTTTTCAATATGAATATCTTTTCTGCCTCTCTACAGTAGTTTCCCTATTCAGTTTAAACCATGATGTTAAAAAGAACTGGTGAAAGTGAGCATTCCTGATCTTAAGTGGAAGCTGTTAGTTTTTCACTTATATATCACAATGTTATATATCACATTTATATACATTGTATATCATTGTAATGATATCACACTGTTTTATACAAGTTAGCTATGGCATTTTGTAGATGCCCTTTGTCAGGTTTAGAAATTTACCTCTTATTTCTAGTTTATTGAATATTTGAATCTAGAAAGGGCATTGGATGTTATTGGTTACTTTTTCTTTGTAAATAGATGTTCTTGATTTCTGGTCATTTTTACCCTATATTACATTAATTGATATTTGTATGCTCAAATAATCCTGTACTTTTGGAATAAATTCCACTTGTCATGATGTATAATGCTTGTGCATGTTTCTGAATTTAATTTGTGACTTGATATTTTTAGGCTTCTTGCTGTCAAACTTTTTCTAGGGTGATTGTACTATCTTATATTCTTAGCCACAATTATGAGTAATCCATTTTCTCTAGATCACTGTCAGATTTTAATATATTTACTTTTTTTTTCTGTGATAGATGTGCAGCAGAATCTAATGGTTCTGATTTGTATTAATGGCAAATATGTTGAACATCTTTGATGCACTTACTTAATATATGTGTTGAAGTATTCATGCCTTTTGCCTGTTTTATTGTTGGGTTGTTTGTTTTCTTTAGTTTACAGAGTGTACTTCATGTGTTCCCCATGGTAATTACTTTTTAGATATGTCCAAGCATTTGCTCCCAGTCTTAAGTTGTTTTATCCTTTTACTAGGATATTTTGATAGCAGAATTTGTTCAAGTGAAGTTCTATTGATTACCTTTTAATGGGTCACACTTTCAGTGTCAGCCAGGGAGTTGTTTACTAAAAAATAAATCCCAAAGAATTTTTACTGCATTATGTTTTCTGAAAATTTTATAATTTATAGTTAAGTCATTCATTTGATCTAAATTCTGTGAGAGTTAAGATTTCAGGGATTTTGATTGTTGTGACAGTTTTTTGGTGTGTTTGTTTTGGTTTTGGTTCCCTCTGTATGTTCAGCTCTTCTACCATTAGGGAAAAACCATCTTTCTTCTTGCCTGCATTAAGATTACTTCTGCATCTTTGTCAAATATCAGTTGGGTTTATTAGTAAGGTACTATTTCTAGGTTCTCTGTTTTGTGTCATTTTCTGTGCCTCTCAGTATTAGTTTTGATTAGTGTTTGCATATCAATTTTGTGGTCAGGCTCAGAGATTCCTCTCATTATATAATATCTGTCTTTATTCAAAATTATGTATTTTAGTTCCCTTGTCTTTACATGTACAATTTTAGCACAGTCTTGTCTAATACGGAGAAAATATTGCTGGGATTTGTCAAATATATTAAACCTGTGTATCAATTTAGGGAGACTTAACATTTCTGCTATCTTCAGTCTTCTGTGAAAACCATATTGCTTTTTGTTAGAATGTTGAGTTCCTTCTTCTGCTTCTGAACCCTGTAACAACATTTATTTTATAGTTAGGAGTATAAATATATTTTCTGAAGCAATTATAGATGTTCCTATTATTTCTGATATTCATAAGTTGATCACTACTATATAGAAATAATCTGTTGTGTATACTTAACATCCTGTGGTCTTAAATACGGTAGTCTTTACATTTTTTCCTCTGAACTCCTTGAGATTTTTCACATATAAAATCATATGATCTTCATGTTTTTTCTTCTTCCTACATGGTTGTCTTTTTTAGTCTTCCCTTATATCTAGAATTTCTTATACAGCATTTTCTTAGTCAGATATTAAAGAGAAAAAGCATTCATGTTTCACTAATAATAATGATAACTGTATTTTTCATAGATGTCTTTCATTAGAGTTGAGGAAGTTCTACTCCATTTCTATTTTGAGTGTTTCTGTCATAAATAGATGTTAAATTTTGTCAGATTTTTTTCTACATTGATTAATATGATTGTTTTTCTTTTTTACTGTTAATGTAGTGGGTTACAGTAATTATTTTTCCTGTATTGAATCAGCAAGCCATCCCTCCCTTGCTGATGGTCATGTCCTATTACTCTGTTGTTGCTAAATTCCAGTTTCTAGTATTATATTGAGGAAGTACAAATCTGTATTCATGAGGGGTTGGTCTGTAGTGTGGTGTGTGTGTACATCAAAGTAATCTTTTGTAAAATAAATGGGAAATTGTGTTCTCCTATTATATGGAAGAAATTACATACAATAGGTGATAAAAGTGCTACGTAGAAATCTTTCATGAAACTATTTTGGTCTGTTGATTTTATTTCTGGAAATTAGTAAATTATGAATTTAATTTTTCATAAGTTCTTCTACAATTATGTTGTATGAGTTGTAGTAATTTGTATTTTTTCAGTGGTGTAGTTCATATCATATAAATTGTCAAGTTTATGTTTGTTGAGTTGTTTCTGTTATTCCCTATTATCCTTTGACATCTGCAGCCTGGATAGTGATATATTTGTTTCATTTTTTATTTTAGTAATCTGTATATTTTTCTTTTCACCTTGTTCAAATATTGGAAGTTTGTTAGATTCTTCCAGACCACCAAGTATTTCTTTCATTGTCTTCTCTGTTGTTTTTCTGATATACTGTACCCAGACTAAATAAGAACCACCCATTCTCACTCATGCCAGAGCTGGAAACTACCCTGCTAATTTCATCTGTATGATTTTTACTGCTCTAGGTACCTCATTCAAGTGGAATCACATAATACTTGACTTTTGGTATCTGGTGTATTTCGCCAACTGTCATGTCCTCAAGATTCATGCATATTGTAATATATATCAGTTTTTTTACATTTTAAGTGAATAATATTTCACAGTATGGATATGCCACATTTACTTATGGGTTCTTCCATAGATGGACACTTGGATTGTTTCCATATTTAGCTGTTGTGAATTGAAAATGTCGCTGTGACTGTGGGTATAGAAATGTTGGTTTGAGGCCTTGCTTTCAGTTCTTTTGCATACATGCCCAGAAGTGGAAGTGCTGGATCATGTGGTAATTTTATTTTTAATTTTTTGAGAAACTGGTGTACTGTTTTCTGAAGCAGCTGTACCATTTTACATTTACACCAGCAGTACACAAATGTTCCACATTCTTATTGATAGTTGTTATTTTTTTGTTTTTCTGAAAACAGCCATGGTTATGCAATATGAGGTAGTTCCTCATTGTAACTTTGATTTGCATTTCTCTGATCAGTGATGTTGAGCATCTTTTGTGTGCTTGTGGTGCATTTGTGTCTTCTTTGGAGAAAAAGCTCTTAAGTTCTTTGCCAATTTTTGAACTAGGATGTTTTGTTGTCGAGTTTTAGAATCTCAATGTATTTTGTATTAGGTATCTTTTCCCATCTTTTTATTATAAAGTCTGCAGTGTTAGAAGTAAAGTAAATACAAATTTTGCTTCTTCTGCTTTTTAGTCTTATTTTGAACACTGTTCCCTCAAATGGGAAGTAAATTGTGCCCTTGAGGTGTATATGTGGGTGTAGTGAATTGACTATAATTTATCAGTCATGTAATTAAAGCAGTGGTGACCTAATAATACATGTCTAAACTGACATTGATGTGATTTTTTTTTTTTCTAGGCAAGTTGGACAAATGCAAGTAAAAAGCAGCGTGAAAAGCTACTAGAGCTGATACGACGTCTTGCAGAAGATGATAAAGATGGTGTGATGGCACACAAAGTGTTGAACCTTCTTTGGAATCTGGCTCATAGTGATGATGTGCCTGTAGACATCATGGACCTAGCTCTCAGTGCGCACATAAAAATACTTGATTATAGTTGTTCCCAGGTATGTTAGTGCTTCTTTGCTTTTTTTTCTGACTTCCCCACACAAATAGGATGACTTTGTCACAGAATAATTCCATTATTTAATCATTCCAAGAGTAATATTTAAGGATTGTCTTAACTTATATTGTCATATAAGTCTAGTTTCCTCCTTTAACTTTTTCTAACAAGTTCTTGTGTCATTCACTGAACATTTTTAGTACATTGTGAGAGGGTTTGTGCAGATGAAACAGCTCATTATAATAATATTGGTGATGGTCAAATGAAATTGTGATTCACTAAAACCAATTATTACTTTGGAAGTAAGGATAATTAGATTTTTTTGCTCAAAACAAGTTTTGCTTGTTTTTGCAAGTTTGCTCTAAAACAGAGGTTTTTCTTATTAGCAAGTTGTAACAGCTTCCCTGCATTTATCTTATGAATGAAAGTTTACTATAATCATAGACAAAAGGACTAAACACTAAATTATACCAGATTTTTAGAAAAAAAACTTAGCATACTACATTGTCCAACATTTAAAATTATCCTTTTCTGTGAAAACATGTGCCTGTTTTCTCTTCCATTCTGTTTGTGTGTTGATTTCTTTTTATTCTTATGATAAAGTGGTATTTGTTGATCTTTTTAGAAAAAAATACACCAACATCACACGCACATATAATAATACTTGGGATTGTATGTTTTGCCTTTTATATAATTAAGAACCTTATAAAACAGTTAAAATTCAATGCTCACCTATAAGTGTGTCTTAAAAATCAGATTTTCTGTTAATATTCATGAGCTTGGAATTTATACCATATTTCAGATATATCTGAATCCGTGGAACACTGACTCTGTAGTAGTTTCTTACAGTTTAGAGTTCATGTGATAATTTCAAATGAAAAACATATTGAAAGTGTTTTATTTCATTAAATTATTATAATTACATCATCATTTTTATGAGGCTTAGCTTAAAAGTTTTTCTACTTTGTATTCTCTAAGTAATTTGGAGGTAGAGTTATATTGAACATTGGTCCTTAAACCATAATTTTATGTGTGTGTGTGTGTGTGTGTGTAAGGATCGAGACACACAAAAGATCCAGTGGATAGATCGATTTATTGAAGAACTTCGCACAAATGAAAAGTGGGTAATTCCTGCGCTGAAACAAATAAGAGAAATTTGTAGTTTGTTTGGGGAAGCACCTCAGAATTTAAGGTAAGGATTTTACTTCAGAAAATTATTTTTATTTATCTTATGTTGAAAACAGTGTATCAGTAATAGATTTTAACAAAAATAAGAGTGGGAAAACAGGAAGCTTAATGAACTTAAGATTTATTGATTGTATTTTCCTTTATATTTAGTGTCAATTAATTTATCCAGTTTTATGTAGCAATTAAATATGAATTAAGATATTGCCTTCCACACTTAGTTCAGAATTATCCCAATTCCAGTAGATATTCCAGATATTATCACAGACTAGATGTTCTTTATCTCATTTCTTATTTCATCTTAACCTTTTCTCCCAGTTCTCCCTTCCTTGGCTTTATACACATTCTTAGTCCCATATGATAGTATTTCATGCAGTCTTTATTATATTCATAACTGGTTAACTCTGATATATTCTCAGTATTTTTTAAAAATTAATTTAAAATTTCATACTAGTGAATAGTATTTTTCAAATTAGGGTGGCAGGGTTTTACATTTTCTTGAATTTTTAATAGTTAATCCTCAGAGATAAAACTAAATGTGATATAAACTATAGAAGATGATCAATCTTTATTAAAAGATTTTTTTTACTCTATTTTGGCTGATTTTCTTAAATAGCTAATTTTTTGCATTTGAACTTGATGCTAAATTATTAGTAGTTATTATAATTATCCTTTTATATTCTTGTAATAAATGTTGAGTTAATGACAGGAGAGAAGAAGGAGCTCGTAAAAAGTTCAGTGCAGTGGCAGGAATACTCACAGTACAATCAGGACTTGTGATGGTGAACTCCAGTGTTGACTGAGTTGTGTGGTTCTCTAGCTGTGTAATCTAAGAATGCTTCTCCAGCATTTAAAAATATTTTTCCTCTATATAAGACAGTTATGTGATTGCCAAGATCCTTTATAACTTAAGACTTGTTATTATGTATATAAACAGGATTCCTGTTTAAAAGACTTATTTAATGCTGCTTTTATATTTTTCAAGTTGTATTTTTAATCTTTTTTGTCCCCCTAATGATGAAACAATTACATGAAATTAGGAAATTCTATGGAGATAAATAACTGCAGGAAATACTGAAATAGTATAATAATACTTATTTGTGAGGCTATATCTTTATTATGTTTGATCTCACATTCATGCTTACCTTTTGTCTTTTTTCAGTTGTATCCTTTTTTGTATTGCTTAAACATGCAGCACTATATTATGACGACTTGTCATTTGATCAGTAGATTTATAATGATGTGACAGTTGATTGATTTTGTTGAAAATGCAAAACAGGAAGGAAACTAGGTGTCTTTCTGGTGGTTTCCAAAGGCAAATCTGGCTACAAATTTGGTGTACTAGAGTGAGCCTCCGTGGCTAATATCCTTGATAATGTAAATTTGCACCTAACTGCACAGTAGTTGTGCTTTGACATCAGTATCATGTACATTTAGTATCTTGGGTGAAATTGGAAAATACTGATATAGTTTTCAAGTAAAAGCTTTAGAATGAATATTTATGTTTTGAGGCCATAGTTACTGTCAGATTCCTTAATGTTTTGTGCTTATAAAGGAGACTATTGACCAAGTTTATAACAAATATAAAATATTTTAACCTATTTAAAGTTGCAGTTAGAATTTAATATCTATAAACTTAGTTATAGCAGTGTTCTTTTGCCTAATTATACTGCTAAGTTCTTCTCATTTTAGTCAGTCTCAACGAAGTCCCCATGTATTTTATCGTCATGACTTAATCAATCAGCTTCAGCACAGTCACGCCTTAGTTACTTTGGTAGCAGAAAACCTTGCGACTTACATGAATAGCATGCGACTATATGCTGGAGGTATGTATTATGGACTGATATTAAATTTTGGGTCAACCTGGCCTTCTTTCTCTATATTTTGTTTGTCCTGATGTTAATTAGACATGACAAATTTTTAAAAGGACGAAGAAATGGAAGTGAATAGGTCTACAAGCTTTGCAGGGTTCTTTAACAGGTGCTTGTCTGTCTTCCTGCTCATCTTTGTTAAATTGATTTCTTTCCTTTTGTACTTTGGAACTTTATCTTGTACTTATAAACTAAGTTGTCGATTTTATAAGTTGTTACCTCTAAGTTGTTGTGGTTGTTACATTCTGGGGTGTACTCCTTTTAAATGTTTTCTTTGTAATTGCTGTCACTTGTAATTGCTTTACAAGAAAAACTGATTTTCCTATTGTTCATTTTGTCCAAGCCTATTGTTTACATGTATTAGAGTTGTTTTTAGTAAGTTAAATTGATGTTTTCAGTTCTTTAAAGAACTTGATTAAAAGAAACACTCTGCTAGAGCACAGAATACTCTGTTAACTTCTACCTCTATAGTATAATACGTAATTTTTAGGATAAATAAAACCTCAGCCACCTTGTAGGTGCAGTTTTTTATATTTGAGTATGAATAACTTTCCCTTATTCATTGTTGAAGATAGGATTAAGCTCAGTGTTGAAGTGAAAGTGCCGCTCAGTTAACAACACGCATTCAGATGTGTTAAATTCAGTCACACATTCAGGTTTTGACACAGAAGTGTGGATGTTTGTAATAACTCGTCATTGGAATAGAACGGTAGACTGTGTATGTCTCTACCTTTAATGCTTGTGGAGTGGAGTGTAGTTGAGTAAAACAGTGTTTGTAGACATACCTTAGTGTTTGCTAGTAAATACTTCACTGTATAAGTTACATAAACCTGTTGGAAAAATTTAGCCTCTCTTGAAGTAACCTGATAATCACACTGCATTATCTCATATTTTACTCATTTTGTCCATTCTAGCTATAGTGCTAGAAAAGCAATCAAAGAATCAGGTACTAAAATGATCCCACTCAATGTATTTATTAGATACCAAACTTTATTCTTAGCAGAATGTTAGGATGGGAAAGAAACTGTAGGCATAAAACTATGTAGTTCATTTTGTCTAGCAAAAGTTGCCCAAATCAGCAACATAGATGAGAAATTTGCATGTAGTTCTCTTCAGCTTTTCTTGAGTTAAGAGTCCTCCTACATGCTAGTTAGGACTTCCTCTAAAAGTCCAGTCAGCTACATATTTAACTGGAATTTTTATTAATTTTTGTGTGAATTACTATGTTATTTTACTGTCCGTGACATGAATTGAAGCCAGAATTGCTACAGTGGGGTGGAGCAGGTGTGCATTTCAGCCTTACTATGATTATATATTCTGTTTAGTCACATTACAGTTGTGCTCTTGAGTTAACTCACTTGCGTGATCTTAGGAATGTCAACATTCTTCCTTAAATCATATTTATGATGCTTCTTTTCAAGTTTTACCAACTGTGTAGATTTAAAAACTAACATCACTTCATAGCTGTATAAATTGTAAGTTAAATGGTGAGGATTTATCATATCTGTAAAATGAGGACAACAGTAGTTATAACTTAATGGCTATTTTAGAAGTAAGAGTTAATGCTTGTTACTGGACTGGTGCAAATGTAGTTGCAGTTTCAGAACATGATTTTTATTTTTATTTATTTTTTTAGAACATGAATTTTTAGTCATTATAACTAGGCTCAAACACATCTTTATTAATCAGAATAGGAACCATTATAATCAACACATTTTGCCAGCACGAAGTAAGTTTATTCCTATAGCTTAAAAATCTGTGCCCCAGGATTTGATACACACTTGAAAAGCATTTTCTGCCTCCTGCTGGTTGTGGAAGCATTTTCCCTTCAAAAAGTTGTTGAGATGCTTGAAGAAGTGGTAGTTGGTTGGCAGAGGTCAGGTGAATATGGCAGATGAAGCAAAACTTTGTAGCCCACTTCTTCTGAAGCACTGGTTGTGTGATGTGCTGTTGGACGCTGTGGAGAAGAATAAGGTGCTCTCTTGACCATTGCCGGCTGTAGGCTTTGCAGCTATTCGTGCATCTCATCAATTTATTGCACATACTTCTCAGATATGGTTTTGCCAAGAATCAGAAAGCTGTAGCAGATCAGACTGACAGTAGACTGCCAAACATTGGAGCTTCTTGGTCCAGCTACTGAGCTGGTTGTCATACAAATCCACTTTTCATTTCATGTCACAATCCAGTTGAGATACGGTTCTTTGTTGTTGCCTGGAAGAAAGATGACACTTCAAAACTAATGTTTTTGAATTGTGGTCACCTCAGAGATATGCTTATTGAGCTTTTTCACCTTTCCAGTTTGCTTCAGATGCTGAATGACCATAAAGTGGTTGATGTTGAGTTCTTTGGCACTTTCCTCTGTAGTTGTAACAGGATCAGCTTCAATGATGACTGTTGGTTTGTCATTGTTAACTTCTAGTACCTAGACCCTGCGTTTCACTTCTTCAAAACTCTAGGCTCTTTTGCAAAACTTTTTGAATCATTGCTGCACTGTATGTTTATTAGCAGTTGCTGGGCCAGATGTGTTGTTGATTCTACAAGTTTTCTCCATGGCTCTATGACCTGTTTTGAACTGCAGTAAGAAAATCATTCATTTGCTTTTTTTGTCTAACATCATTTCCCTAGTCTAAATAAATATAAAATAAACAGCAAGTAATGTCATTAGCAAAAAAACATAAAGTGAGAAGTATGCATTTAAAGGATGTATAACATAATTCACATTTACTTGGCAGTGGATTCCAGTATCAAATGACAAAGTTCATCAGTGCAAAACTGTAATTCCTTTTGCACCAATCTACTAGGATTTTGGCTGGCACATAGCAAGCTCTTGAAACTTTTTTGTATTAATGAGTTTCTCTGAGTTAATTGATTATGTGTCATTTGCTTCTAACCTTTTCCATCTTAATATACTATTTGTATTTCTTACTAGTACTCTTTAGCAGTTGATCTTTAACTGTAGGGACAAAATTATTTATTAAATTCTATGATTATGATGCACAACTAAAAAACATGACAAACCTTTGTGGTAGCTTCTGTCTAAGAAGCCTATTGCATGGATCTAAAGCATATGACAAAATATGCAACAGGATATTGTGAGATTCTTTGCAGTTCATGGATGTTTTCTGAGTTTCATTCCAAGAGTGTTTTGCATTTGCCATGACTACTGCATTTGGGATTTTTGGTTTTGGAAAAATCATTTCTGTGATGGCATGATCTTATGACTTTTACATGTGAAAGGTGAAAATGAGCTCTTTTTTACATGAAGTTATGGCCCAATACTCCAGGAATTACAGTTGAAGAAAAATTGTTAATGTTCATCAGCAAAATATCATATCTCATGTAGTTCATTAGAAGAAATATCCTGTGTTGATTTGAACTTAATGAGAATTTTATGTGTCATTTTTCCCATTTCTGAGCAAAGTTTATAGGATTTACACTTAATCATACAACCATTGGAATTCAGTTAAGCTTTTGTTTCCTAAGGATTGCCACTTTGCATTAATTCTCTTTGTTTTTATTATGACTGGCTATTTTCAAGATCAATTACCAAAAAAAAAAAAAGCAGCCTCTTTACAAGTCATTTCATAACCACACTGTGATAAAATGTGTATTCTATGGTTTTTGCTTATTAATGATTTTTACTCATTTCTACCCGTTGGCCATTAAGTACTGTTAAATATTTGTGTGTTCTTACGAAGCTGTTTCTTTGGAGAAATAACTGTTTCTAGGACTACCACAAGAAAGAATGGATAAGTCTTCAACAGGATAAGTGTTTTTAGAGAATCATATTGCAGTGTCAAAAAGGAGTCACTTCTCAAAATAATGATACTGTGGATGATAGCCTGAATTTTCAATATATGATTCCATTGGTTCACAGTGATATGAATAAATGTCAGCTTATAAATGTAGGAAAACATAGTCAATAATAAAATGAGTGAAAGTTTATTGAGGATTGGAATACTGACATAGTATCAGAGTATTCTTTGACAAATTATTCATTAGAGAGAAAAAAGTTGTAACTGTGTATTGGATCAACTTGGTAGAAACACCTTAACTAAGCAATTTAAGTTAAATTAACATTATTAATGGTAAATTGATATCTTAACTTATGTTTAAGGAGATACAGGAAAAGATACAATGTTGTTCCTGTTTTATTTCTTGGCAAATATAAATAACCTATATCTAGCTAGAGGAAGCATGAAGCAAACACAAATTGAATAACTTTAGACAAATGGCTTTATTCTTGAAAATGGCCTAGGTGGAAAAAAATAACAGACCTTAAAGGAACAAAGGAAACTAAGAAAACAGCCACATTAGATATGTGAGCCTAGCTTTGATTTTGGACTGGGGAAAGGAAAATAATAAAGAATGTTACTGAGATAGTTAATGAAATTTGAATATATGCAATAGTTACATAAGAGTCTTTAATTAATCTTAAAATCAGTTAAGTACTATGGCTATGTGCGTGTTTTCAGGAAATAAACCTAATTTCAGAGAGACCCTTTAGATGGTTCAAAAAATGATTTAAAAGCATTTTAAAAAGGAGGACCTGATAAAACGAGTAGATTATGAACAAGTGAATTATGTGGGCAGAAAATAATTGTATGATTTGACACTTGGAATTATATTTTTTAAAAAACAAAAGTTACACCATGCTTTCTACTCCTGTGTGTGTTTGTGTGACCCCCTCTGCCCTCTGCTGCCCCTGGTCCTGCCAAGTAAGCACACACAGAGAAGTTTTCAAACAGAAGTCTCTAAAGGATGAAAAGCAGCTGAAATGGTGGTGTAGAGTTTAGTTACTTCAGGATCAGTGCTCTTTAAATACCAAAAAACAAAACCATGTATGTAATAGAGAATAATTTTCTGCAGTTTGAAGGCTGGACCCTTGATGTCCCAGCAATTGATGAGTTGATGGGGCTACTAAGATTTTATAACTGATGGTAGATGTTCAGGTATCTAGAAGTGCAAAGCAGTTGTTATATATGGCCTTCTTTCTCAAATCTGGGCTTCCCTGATAGCTCAGTTGGTAAAGAATCCACCTGCAATGCAGGAGACTCTGGTTCAGTTCCTGGGTAGGGAAGATCTGCTGGAGAAGGGATAGGCTACCCACTCCAGTATTCTTGGCTTCCCTGGTGGCTCAGCTGGTAAAGAATTCACATGCAAAGTGGGAGACCTGGGTTCGATCCCTGGGTTGTAAAGATTTCCTGGAGGAGAAAGGAAAGACTCCAGTGTTCTGGCCTGCAGAATTCCATGGAATGTGTAGTCCATGGGGTTGCAAAGAGTCAGACAGAACTGAGTGACTTTAATTTCAGTTCCCAAATCTAGCCCTAAAGACACCTTTAAACATTCCCTTTGTTCTTCTGTAACAAGTCACCATTTTACTTCTGAATCAGGTTTTTCTGATATGTAAAATGTTGACGTTTTGGTGATCTTGGTTGCCTTTTCCAGCTCCAAAGTTAGCTCAATTAGAATTCTTTGGCTTTATTACTGACCATCAGACTGACCATCCTGGTCCAGTGGTTGAGCACAAGCCTGTCAGTGAGGAGACGCCAGTTTGATCTCTGGTGTGGGAAGATCGCACACTTTATGGAGCAACGAAGCTGGAATGCCACAACTACTGAAGCCTAGGCACCCTTGAGTCTGACGTCTGCAACAGAAGACACCGCAGTGAGAAACCCACTCACTGCAACTAGAGAGTAACCCCCAATTAACCACAAGCTTGCACACAGCAATGAAGACCCAGTGTAGCCAAAAATAAAAATTTTTGAAGTAATAATAAGTTCCAAGAGATGCATAATTGAGAAGTACCTGTACTTCAAAATTTTAAAATAAGTACCATTGATTCCTGAGTGGTTGACAGCACTGTCTGAGGCATTTACTATTTCTACTGTCCTCTGTTCCTTTCAGATCAGTTAGGTCATTTTCAGGCAGAGGGTTTATCCAGTCTTATTTCATTTATGATTTTTGTTTTGCTTAATACTGGCGTAAACAACCTGATGAGTAGTTCTTAAGACAGGCTTATAAAACTCATGGTTTAGTTGAGTTCTACCCTTTTTTGAGGAAGCATCTTATACACAAAAACACTATAGTATTTTTAGAAAAGTGTGTGTTTTTGTTTTTTTCCTTTGATTTCTTATGGACAGATACTGAGAATTTTCCCCACAGTATATAGTATTGATGGTACAAGTACTTACCAGGTCTGTATTTAAGAAGCCAAGAATTTTCAACCTACTATTAAGCCTTCTTACCAGTATACATATTCTTGGTCAGAATGAGAGACTAGGTTTGTTTTGATTTGTTTTATTTTATCTAATGTTTTAGGCATTCATAGTCTGATGATTAAAGTAATTATTAACTTTATCAGATGCTGTTAACAACTGTTTCTTTGTTTGGCTAATGCTCTTATTGATGTTCTGTATGCTGAAAAATGGAGAAGGAAATGGCAACCCACTCTAGTACTCTTGCTTGGAAAATTCCATCGATGTGGGAGCCTGGTAGGCTACAGTCTATGGGATTGCAAAGAGACTGGACACAACTGAGTGACTTCACTTTCTTTCTTTCTATAGTTCCTTTTGGAGAAGGAGATGGCAACCCACTCCAGTGTTCTTGCCTGGAGAATCCCATGAATGGGGGGGCCTGGTGGGCTGCGATCTATGGGGTTGCAAAGAGTTGGATGTGAACAACTAACACACACACACACTCACACTAAAATATGACAATTACAGGTGTTATATAACAGAAGGGAAAGTTAAGGGGATAAAGTCATAGAATTTTCTCACAGAATTGCTTTAATATATATGAAAAGTAGAGGACTACTGTGCTGGAAAATTAGTTTTGATATCACATTCCACAGATCACATTTTCCTTTTGACTATAGGAAAAGCAGCAGTTTATTTTTCTGGGGAAAACAGATATATTTAAATATATCTGAAACCTATTGCATATTAATAAGTGATTACTGGATTCTTAACTCTTTTGATTAAAGACAGCCATGATATGGATATGCATGTATAATACAAGTTTTTGTTAATTTGCAGACCATGAAGACTATGACCCACAAACTGTGAGGCTTGGAAGTAGATACAGTCATGTTCAAGAAGTTCAAGAACGGCTTAACTTCCTTAGGTTAGTTTTATATCATTAGTGATGGTTTCTTATAAGGCACATATAAACAATGCAATGATAATATTCTTCACAGCTGAGTCTTTTTTTTTAGGTAGCCATTTCACTCTGAGTATTTTCCCACATAAGAACCATGGCCAATGATAGGTAATGTAACATTTCTTATGTGTTCATTACTAAATACCTGTTAATTATTGGCTTAGCTTTAACTTTATCCTTTTATTGGAATTTGAAGAAAATACATTTTAAATTTCAGAGTGGTGCTTATTTATGTATTAATTATATTTTATTCTTCATACATTTTCATACTTTGAACTATTGGACAGGAAAATAATCAGCCAGGGAATATTTTCATTAATGCTGTCATGGGCAATAAGGAACAGGGTGGTTGGTATATGTGTGCTTTGTTTATACTAATAGTAACTGATAAAGGTAAAGTAAATCCGTATATAATAACGTTACTTAAGATGGGAGTAAAGAAAAAGAGCCTATTTTTAAAGACAGAGCTAATATTAAATTTGCTCAGTAATGTTTGGCTTTTAATGATATGTATACACAGGTTCTCAGTTCTTCATAAAAACTTGTGTTTTTTAATATATATTTACTCTTGGTAGTTTTCTCTTTAGATTTATAATGTTATATGCTATATTTCTTTTGCCAAACCATGTAGTTATTTATGGGAGAATATTTATATTTGCATACCTACTTTCTAGGTCAGACTGTAGCTACTGCTGACTAAAAATTAAGTTGCCTGTGAAAACTGCTCTGAGGAAGCCTGAGATGGGGTCAGGCTGTATATGTTTGTAGTAAAGCATGTGGGCAGTCTGAACATCAGTGATTATTGCTGAGTTGTAAGGAAAACCATGCAACCTATGCAAGCCTTCATCCTATGCAAGCCTCTGAACTCATTTAATTCATTCCTTTCATATACTCCTCAGCTATCTGGGGCAAAATCCTATTTCTTGTCACATTGAGGGGTGGCAGGTATGGCACATGGCTGCTTCTGCTATATTGTAGACATTGTGTTTCCTTTTGGTAACCCTCATTCAAATTTGTTGTTCATTCACTCAGTCATGTCCAAATCTTTGCAACTCCATGAACTGCAGCACACTGGGCCTTCCTGTCCTTCACCATCTGCCAGAGGTTGCTCAAATTCACGTCCACTGGAGTTAGTGATGCCATCCAACCATCTCATCTTCTGTTGTCCCTTTCACATCCTGCCTTCACTGTTCCCCAGCATCAACGTCTTTTTTTAGGAAGTCAGCTCTTGGCATCAGGTAGCCAAAATATTGGTTTTAACCTGAGTTGTCCGTTCTTCCAAGGAACACTAAGAGTTGATTCTCTTAGGATGGACTGGTTGGATCTCGTCGCAGTCCTGGGAACTCTCAAGAGTCTTCAGCACCACGGTTCAAAAGCATCAATTCTGTGGCGTCTTTTAGGGTTCAGCACTCACATCCATATATGACTGCTGGAAAAGTCATAACTTTGACTATATGGACTTCTGTTGGCACAGTGATGTCTCTGTTTTTTAATATGTTCAGTCTCTAGGTTTGTCATGGCTTTTCTTCCAAGGAGCAAGTGTCTTTTAATTTCATGGCTTCAGTCACCATCCGCAGTGATTTTGGAGCCCAAGAAGATGAAGTCTGTCATTTTTTCCAGTTTTTTTTTTTTTTTAATTAATTAATTTATTTATTTTTTCCATTTATTTTTATTAGTTGGAGGCTAATTACTTTACATCATTACAGTAGTTTTTGTCATACATTGAAATGAATTAGCCATGGATTTACATGTATTCCCCATCCCGGTCCCCCCTCCCACCTCCCTCTCCACCCAGTCCCTCTGGGTCTTCCCAGTGCACCAGGCCCGAGCACTTGTCTCATGCACCCAACCTGGGCTGGTGATCTGTTTCACCCTAGATAATATACATGTTTCAATGCTGTTCTCTTGAAACATCCCACCCTCGCCTTCTCCCAGAGTCCACAAGTCTGTTGAATTTTAAGCCAGCCTTTTCACGCTCCTCCTTCACATTCATCAAGAGACTCTCTAGTTCCCCTTTGCTTTCTGCCGTTAGTATGGTGTCATCTGCATATATGAGGTTGTTGATGTTTCTGTCAGCAATCTTGATTCCAACTTTGGCTTCATCCAGCCTGGCATTTCATATGATATACTCTGTATATAAGTTAAATAAACAGGGTGACAATATACAGTCTTGTCATACTCCTTTCCCAATTTTGAACCAATCAGTTGTTTCATATGTCTGGTTCTAACTGTTGCTTCTTAACCTGCATACAGGTTTCTCAGGATGCAGTTAAGGTGATCTGGTATTCCCATCTCTTTAAGAATTCTTCACAGCTCCTTGTGATCCACAGAGTTAAAGCCTTTAACTTTAGTTAAAAGTAGTTTAAAAGTAGTTAAAAGTAGTCACTGAAGCAGAAGTAGATGGTTTTTCTGGAGTTCCTTTGCTTTCCTGTCATCCAGCAGATGTTGGTAATTTGATCTCTAGTTACTCTGTCTTTTCTAAATCTTGTGCATTCGGAATTTCTTTGTTCATGTACTGTTGGAAGCCTAGCTTGAAGAATTTTGAGATATCCTTCAAGTTTTTTACCTCTTCTTACTGTTCTCTGAACTCAGTTGGGTATATCTTTCCCCTTTTCCTTTGCCTTTCACTTGACTTCTTTTCTCAGCTATTTCTGAGGCCTCCTCAACCAACTACTTTGTCTTGTTGCATTTCTCCTCTTGGGGGATGGTATGCTCACCAACTCCTATGTGATGTTACCAACTGGTGTCAGCAGTTCTTCAGGCACTCTGTCTACCAGATCTAACCCCTTGAATCTATTTTGTCACCCGTACTATGTAATCATAAGAGATTTGATTTAGGTCATACCTGAATGGCCTAGTGGTTTTCCCTACTTTCTTCAATTTGAACCTGAATTTTGCAGTAAGGAGCTGATCTGAGCCATAGTCAGCTCCAGCTTTTGTTTGTGCTGATTGTATAGAACTTCCCCATCTTTGGCTTCGAAGAATATAATCAGTCTGATTTTGAAATTGACCATCTTGTTGTGTCTGGTGTTTACTATGAGCAGTGCATTCTCTTGACAAAACTGTTAGTCTTTGCCCAGCTTCATTTTGTACTCCAAGGCCAAACTTGCTTGTTAACTCCAGGTGTTTCTTGACTTCCTGCATTTGCATTCCAATCCCATATGATGAAAAGGGCATCTTTTTTTCCATGTTACTTCTAGGAGGTCATGTAGGTCTTAACAGAGCTGGTCAGCTTCAACTTTGTCAGCATTGGTAGCTGGGGATAGACTTGGATTACTGTGATGTTCAGCGGTTTGCCTTGGAAACAAAGCAAGATCATTTTGTCAGTTTTGAGATTGCACCCAAGTACTACCTTTCAGACTCTTGATGACTGTGAGGACTACTCCATTCCTTCTAAGGGATTCTTGCCCACAGTAGTAAACATTTGGTTATCTGAATTAAATTCACCCATTCCCATTCATTTTAATTCACTGATTCCTAAAATGTCAGTCTTCACTGTTGCCATCTCCTTTTTTCACCGCATCAAGTTCACCTTGATTCATGGGCCTAACATTCCAGGTTCCTATGCAGTATTGTTCTTTACAGCACTGGACTTTACTTTCACCACCAGATGCACCCACAAGTGGGTGTCATTTTTCCTTTGGCCCAGCCTCTTCATTCTTTCTGGAGCTGTTTCTCAACTTTTGTCCAGTAGGATATTGGAGACCTTCATTCTTTCTGGAACTGTTTCTCCATTCTTGTCCAATACCATATTGAAGACCTACCAACTTGGGGAGTGCTCATCTTCCCGTTTCATCTTTTTTCCTTTTCATACTGTTCTTGGGTTCTCAGGGAAGTAATACTGAAATGGTTTGCCCTTGTCTTCTCCAGTGGACCACAGATTTTCAGAACTCTCATTATGATCCATCTGTCTTTAGTGGTCCTGAATTTTATGAGTCATAGTTAACACTGAGTTATACAGGACTTTTCCTGGTGGCCCAGTGGTAGATCACTCACCTAGAGCCAGACATCCTACCTAGAATGCAAAGTCAAGTGGGCCTTAGGAAGCATCACTATTTACAAAGCTAATGGAGATGATGAAATTCCAGTTGAGCTATTTCAAATTCTGAAAGATGATGCTGTGAAAGTGCTGCACTCAGTATGCCAGCAAATTTGGAAAGCTCAGCAGTGGCCACAGAACTGGAAAAGATCAGTTTTCATTCCAATCCCAAAGAAAGGCAATACCAAATCAAGTTACCACACAATTGCACCCATTTCACATGCTAGTAAAGTAATGCTCAAAATTCTCCAAGCCAGGCTTCAGCAATACGTGAACCGTGAACTTCTAGATGTTCAAGCTGGTTTCAGAAAAGGCAGAGGAACCAGAGATCAAATTGCCAACATCCAGTGGATCATCGAAAAGCAAGAGAGTTCCAGAAAAACATGTATTTCTGCTTTATTGACTATGCCAAAGCCTTTGACTGTGTGGATCATGATAAACTCTAGAAAATTTTGAAAGAAGTGGGAATACCAGACCACCTCACCTGCCTCTTCAGAAATCTGTATGCAGGTCAGGAAGCATACAGTTAGAACTGGACATGGATCAGTAGACTGGTTCCAAATAGGAAAAGGAATATGTCAAGGCTGTATACTGTCACCCTGCTTACTTAACTTATATGCAGAGTACATCATGAGACACGCTGGGCTGGAGGAAGCGCAAGCTGGAATCAGGATTGCCAGGAGAAATATCAGTAAGCTCAGATATGCAGATGAAACCACCCTTATGGCAGAAAGTGAAGACCTAAAGAGCCTCTTGATGAAAGTGAAAGAGGAGAGTGAAAAAGTTGGCTTAAAGCTCAACATTCAGAAAACAAAGATCAGGGCATCTGGTCCCATCACTTAGTGCAAATACATGGAGAAACAGTGAGAGGCTTTATTTTTGGGGGCTCCAAAGTCACTGCAGACGGTGACCGCACTCTTGAAATTAAAAGAAATTAAATTTCTTGAAAGTTAATTAAATTAATTGAAATTAAATTAATCTTTGGAAGGAAAGTTATGACCAGCCTGGACAGCATTTTAAAAAGCAGAGACATTACTTTGTGAACAAAGGTCCATCTCATTGAAGTAGTCATGTACAGATGTGAGAGTTGGACTATAAAGAAAGCTGAGCACCAAAGAATTGATGCTTTTGAACTGTGGTGTTGGAAAAGACTCTTGAGAGTCCCTTGGACTGCAAGGAGATCCAACCAGTCCATCCTAAAGGAGGTCAGTCCTGAGTGTTCATTGGAAGGACTGATGTTGAAGCTGAAACTGTTAATACTTTGACCACCTGATGCAAGAGCTGACTCATTTGAAAAGACCCTGATGCTGGGAGGGATTGGGGGCAGGAGGAGAAGGGGATGACAGAGGATGGCATTGTTGGATGGCATCACCAACTCTGAACATGAGTTTGAGTAAGCTCTGGGAGTTGGTGATACACAGGGGGGCCTGGCCTGCTGCAGTCCATGGGGTCGCAGAAAGTCAGACACAACAGTGACTGAACTGACCTGAGCTGAACTGAACAGCTTGCAATATAGGAGACAGCTTGCAATATAGGAGGGCTTCCTAATTGCAGGAGGGCTGGTAAAAAAAAAAACTGCCTACAATGTGGGAGACTGGGATTCGATTCTTGGGTTGGGAAGATCCCCTGGAGCAGGGAAAGGCTACCCATTCCAGTATTGTGGCCTGGAGAATTCTTATAGTCCATGGAGTTGTAGAGTCAGTCATGACTGAGTGACTTTCAGTTTCTTTCACACAGGACTTTGATCCGTGTGATCCTTTTGGTTAGCTTTCTGTGATTACAGTTTTCGTTCTGGAAATGGGGATTTTGATTCTTGCTGCTTTTGTCTGCCTTCTGATATATGAAGATAAAAGGCTTGTGTAAGCTTCCTGATGAGAGGGACTGGTTGTGGGGAAAACTAAGTCTTGCTCTGGTGGCCAGGGCCCTACACAGTAAAGTGTAATCCAGTTTTCTGCTGATGGGTGGGGCAGTGCTGTAGTTTGGCCTGAGACAGTCCAGACTGGAATATCTGTATTAGGCTGTAGGCTCTGTGGTAGTTGTAAAGGAGACCTCCTCCCCAAGAACTTAGGCCCACATGCTGCATCTCTGAGGACTGTTGCCTGCTAGTGCCCTGACCCTGCAGCAGTCCACTGATGAGCTGCGCCTCTGCAGGAGACTTCCTAATGCCATGGGCAAGTCTGACTCAAGTCTCTTGTGAGGTCACTGCTCCTTTACCCCAGAGCACAAAGTTTTGTTTGTGCCTTCCAAGAGTTTCTTTCCCCCCAATCCTATGGAAGTTCTACTGACCTTCGTATTTGGAGAGCAAAAATCACTGATGACTCTGATATTTCTTGCCTGCCAACATGACTGGAAATACATAATTTCACACTACCTTTAAGAATATTATAATCTCTCGGATTGAGCTCATCTCCCCAGATGCGACTGATTACATATTCCGTCTTAGGAAAAATTGTAGTCATCAGATCTCATAACATTTATTTAAAGTGATTCTCAACTCACTGCCACACCCACCCCTGGAAACATCCAAGGAAAAATACGCACTTCATCGAGATTGTCTCCTGTATTTGGGCTAAAATTATTGATGTTTGTATACTGTATCCCTTAGGTTTACTGGAATAGAAAGGTGTTTTAGAACTTATCTGTCCTGGATAAATTAGAACAGGCCTTTTATAGTTCCTGTTGTTTATACCTGTAATACAGTTCACTAAAGGAAAGCTATGTTTTATTACTGGACTTCATGTTGCTCCTTTGTTAATAAGAGGGATTACGTAGCATTAGAAATTTAAGGATACCTTTATAATCAGACCTAGAATTACTGATATATTGAAGACCTGATTAAGACACAAAAGAAGAAAACCACCAGCATTAAAATGAATGTACCATATTGTGTTGAATATGAAGCCATCATAGCCATTAGCTAAGAATGAAATGTAAATTATTCAGATTAAATTCAGATTCTGTTTTCTTTCACTGTCATTTAGAGAAATAAGACATAGTGAGTAGAGAAGTACTAAAAGAAACTAAGAGTCTCAAATGACAAAGGACACTACCTGAGAATTATCAGCTTCATTATGTTTTAATGGAAACTAACAGTCACACAACTGAAAAGCATCAGAGGACATCTTGAATTGTCACAAACACAATGATTACTGACCTAGAAGTAAGGTTGAATTATGTAGGTAGTTTTGTTTACTGTGTGCAGGTAATATTGTGAGTGTAATATTTTAAGAAATTAAAAAGCTTTGAGTTTTCTTTTTAATAACGTTTAGGGGTTGCTAAGAGTCGGACATGACTGAGCGACTTCACTTTCACTTTTCACTTTCATGCACTGGAGAAGGAAATGGTAGCCTACTCCAGTGTTCTTGCCTGGAGAATTCCAGGGACAGGGGAGCCTGGTGGCTGCAATCTATGGGGTCGCACAGAGTCGGACATGACTGAAGTGATTTACCAGCAGCAGTTAGCTGAAAGTCATTGTATGTAATATCTCCTTTTGCATGGAAATCATATAAGCTAAATTAGGATGTGCCTTCAGAGTCTGAACTTTTGAAAACAAGGAATAAGCTTCTATATTTAGATGAAGTCATATAGCATAGTTCCTGGAGCTTTGTAGTTGGCCAATAAATAGATATTTGTTAAATAATTAATAACTGCCAGAGATGTGGTTAAAAAAGTATTTCTGAAAAGATGCCTTTTTAAGCTGTAATTAAAATGTGATTATGCTAAGTGAATTATTTCAAATACTTGCAATAAACTGTATTTGAGGGCAAAATTTTATAAACCTAATTACTGATTTCTTATATTTTTTCCAAGGTTTTTATTAAAGGATGGCCAGCTGTGGCTATGCGCTCCTCAGGCAAAACAAATATGGAAATGCTTAGCAGAGAATGCAGTTTACCTTTGTGATCGCGAAGCCTGTTTTAAGTGGTATTCCAAGTTAATGGGGGATGAACCAGACTTAGATCCTGATATTAATAAGGAATTCTTTGAAAATAATGTGCTTCAACTTGATCCTTTCCTGTTAACTGAAAATGGAATGAAATGTTTTGAACGATTCTTCAAAGCTGTTAATTGTCGAGAAGGGAAACTGGTAACAAAAAGAAGAGCCTATATGATGGATGATTTGGAACTAATAGGATTAGACTACCTTTGGAGAGTAAGTAAAGAATTAGGAACCCCTGTGAACCCCTGTGTACAAACATTGTACTTGAGGTGGCTCCTATAAAATGTAATTGAGGAGTCATGATTTTGCTTTTAATTTATGTGTATTTCTCCTCTTTGGTGTTTGTGCTAGGAATTGAGGGGTAGCAGGGAGGGATGGGTGGGAGCTGTTCACCCCTAAGTTCTTGTTATGTCATTTTTATTTGCTACTATTTTTGAGTTCATATTCCCTCCCCCTTACCTCTCACCCTACCGCCCCCGCTGTCACCACCAGTGCATCTTTGTGCTTAGAATTATTTGAGATGTGTGCAAGTAGAGTAACCATTGCCTACCTTCACATCTTTCACATTCCCTTTGAAAAGGTCATTGGCTACATTTCTTAATAGTTTTATCTTTGGGCTTATTGTACATTTAATCCCAAAAGAAATGAAGGACAGAAAAGAGGACTGTTAGTTGGACGAAGTCATTAGTACCTTTATGATATTGTTTGATTTGTGATACATTTAAATACCTAGGAGTAAAATGCTGTATTGTATTTAGGGCTTTTCCATCTTGGTAATTAAATCTTAATTACCATCTCAAAATCTAAGCTATTAAACTTCAGCTTATATTGTGTTTTGTATGTGGGGTTTTTTGTTTCATTTCTCATTCCTGGACAAACAAAGGTGTTTGGTCTGTCTTTGATATTAGTGGTTTTTTGACTCAGTCTCCCCCTATTCCTTTCCTTTTGCCTCCCTGGGCCCTCGAAGGATCAGCCCTGAAACACCCAAATAACCATAGAATTCTCAACATGTGAACATCTCTGATGCAGTTAGATAAGTGATAAAGATGTTCAAAAGTTTTTGGAGTTGACTGAATTGTTTTCTGTGATAAATGATTTTTCATGGAAAATTTTCAGCTTCTTCGAATTACTCCTTGAAAATCTCATAGCCTGGCTGCCAAATTGCAGAATTATGTAGTATTGATTAAAGTATATGGTTTTCATTTTAAAGCAAATTACTCAAGAAAATTTGTATATAGTAATTATTAATATTCTACTTAATTCTGTCACTTAATTTTATTTGGCTTGCATATTAAAAGCAATTTAGTCTTAGATTGTTCACTTTAAAAAATTATAGCATTTGCATTTAAGTACCAAATGAAAACATATCTTAAATGTTACTAATTACTTTAATTTTTGGACCTAGGTTGTAATTCAGAGTAATGATGATATTGCCAGCAGAGCTATAGATCTCCTTAAAGAAATATATACAAATCTTGGCCCCCGATTACAGGTCAATCAGGTGAGGATTGAGATGCATAAACACTTTCATTACAGTTAAATTGAGAAGTTATTTTGTGTTAAGTAGAGTCTTTTAAATGTAAATACTTAATGCACATTTGTCCCTTACAAAATGCCAACTCTTTATAATTATCTTTAGGTGGCTAGGATAATCTTGACTATAATGATTTATTATTGTTTGCTGAGGCAATCAAAATACTTGGATTGACATCAATCCAAATTTTTTTTTTCATAGTTGGTTCATACTTGTTTATTATTGACTTCCTTTTGTGTTTTATTACTGATTAATATATGATGTGATTAGGAATTACCTAAAGGTTGTCTTTAATTGCATTGCTGTCATTTGGTTTTAAATTTTGAAGCAGTTTACTGTCTTTATTTGGCTTATTATTTGTAGGTGGTTATCCATGAAGACTTTATTCAGTCTTGCTTTGATCGTTTGAAAGCTTCATATGACACATTATGTGTTTTGGATGGTGACAAAGACAGTATTAATTGTGCAAGACAGGAAGCTGTTCGAATGGTTCGAGTATTAACTGTTTTACGTGAATACATAAATGAATGTGATAGTGATTATCATGAGGAAAGAACAATTCTACCTATGTCAAGGTTTGTAAGAAACTGATCTTTTGGTATTAATTTGAAGTTATTTATATTTTATTAGCCAGCTAATTGGGAAAGTTACGACATACAGATTAAAAAGACCATAAGCAAAGAATGTATTTCTGGTGGTCAGTGTCCTGCATTTTAAAAACATTATTTGGATCTTACAGACACTGTTAAGTAGAAAATTTTAAGTTATGTTTTGGAGAGGTGCTGTTTTCCAGGCTATTATCTGTTAAGTGTGGCCTTGGTTTTGGCAGTTGATATGTTTTTATTTTGATATTATTTGTTTATGGTGTTGTTAATAAAGTTTTTTAGAGACATCACTGGCAGTTCTGTGGTTAAGCCTCTACTTTCAGTGCACAGGGCTCTGTTTTCACTCCCTTGTTGGGAAACTAAGAACCTATATTCTGCACAGCCAGACCATAAAGAAAAATCTTTAAAGTTGCTTATGTAAATGTAACAAAGAATATATTTTTAAATCATCTTTACCAAACTTTCCTAAATTTAGAAACTCATAAAATAATTCATTAAATCATTTTGGTATAATTATGAATTAATATATTACAAATTATAGGATATAAATGATATGTCATAAATAAACATACTAAATTATTTAATAATGCTTTAAATGGAAGTTCTAGTTTTGGGAAAGTTTGTAGGATAAGTATCATTAGATTTTTTAAAACTGAGGACATTTTTCAAATGAAAAATGTAAAATAGTTACTTTAATGTGATTTTTACTTTGTATCTTACCTGTGGGAAGAGAATATACTAATAAATATTTTGGGGTGAATTTTTAACAAAATTTTTTTAGTGGAAAAATCCATTTTTTAATGTTTTTGTTTACACTCAAGCTGAAGCATATGTCTCTTTCACATTTAAAAATATTCCTGGTGAAGTGAGCTTTTATAGCTTAAGATTAACTGATGTGTTATTTGTGTCTGTATTATAGTTTAATGTAAGAAACCTTTTTCTGCAGGGTAGAGAGAAAGGTTAATAGCAATGGAGTATAGTCACATTGTGCTTTCAAGATTAGTTACATTGTTAATAATTAAACATAAAATTGTTATTTTCTATAATCTAAATGCAAAATCAGTCTACCTTCCTCTTAGGAAGGAAATGTTAAATTCTCAAATTTTTGTCTTGACCATCTCTTGAATATTACTGTTTTTTCTCTCACAGAGCATTCCGTGGTAAACATCTCTCTCTCATAGTTCGGTTTCCAAACCACGGCAGACAGGTTGATGATTTGGATATATGGTCTCATACGAATGATACTGTTGGTTCAGTACGACGATGTATTCTCAATCGTATTAAGGCAAATGTAGCCCATACAAAAATTGAACTCTTTGTAGGTGGTGAATTAATAGATTCTGAAGATGACAGAAAGCTAATTGGACAGCTGAACTTAAAAGACAAATCAGTAAGTACACATAATTTTCAAATATTCTCCCAAAATTAAACATGGAGGCTGTTTTTCACTTGTTTGTAAATATTTATTTAGCATCTAATTGTGTGCAGTCTTGTCTGTTAGGTGTTTTGGTTATAACCTTAAGTAGGAGATGTCTTGACAGTAGTGTTGTGGAGGAGATAACTACGTTTATTTTAACTTTTTAATCGGTTGTCTAAAGTTGAAGCAGGAAATATTTTTTAGCTTTATGATATAGTTTATATTTTGTGCAGGTATTTTCCATTATCTTTTGTACTTATATATGCTGTCATTTTTCAGATAATTACGGCCAAACTTACACAAGTAAGTTGCAATATGCCTTCCAGCCCTGATAGTTCTTCTGATTCCTCAACTGGATCTCCTGGGACTCATTGTAATCGTTACAGTGATGGCCCTAAACCAGAAGTGGAAAGTTGTTTGCCTGGGGTGGTGAGTAGATATTGTATGCAAAGCATTACATTGTTCTTTGATAATACAGAGAAATGTGTAGAATGGCTGTTTTCTTAACAAGTTTACATGTTTTTTAGATTGGGCAAATATCTAATAAATATACAGTTAAATATTAACTTCTTGTTGAATTTTTTGGTGTTGGATTTTAAAATAAAATTTCCCCATGGATATAGGATTATATTTGGAAAGAATTAATTGATTACATTTGGATAATACAAAACATATATTCTAGAAAATTAGCCTTTCCTTTGAATCATTTTTACAGAAACATACAATCTGCTGTTTTTTTTTCATTTTCTTAGTAATTTTACATCTGAAGGAACAGCCCTTTCTCACTTTTTGTCTACCCCTCTTTCATAAGACTTATTCTGGGATAGTACCACTTCTGTGTAAGAGGAATTTTGACTCCTTGCAACAGTTAGATTAGGAATTTAGTCTGTAGTAGTTACCCCTGAAGGATGAAGTGTCTTCTATAAATAGCTTTGAGAACTGTATAGAATTCAGAGAAGCATTGAAGGCTTATTTAATAAATGATTGTATTTTCATTATGAAGAATCAGTGGATTTGTAAAAGTGACAAGATAAGGAAGGCCAACAGTTTCAGATAGTAAAGATGGCATAGGCAAAAGATGATATTTATAAGTAGAAAATTTATTTAGGGAAACTGTATAGGTTAATTTTGAATAACAAAATTTTTTGACCTAATTTATAGGTGTATACTTTTCGTATTCTGTATTTCAGATAATGTCACAACATCCCAGGTACATCTCTTTCCTTTGGCAAGTCGCTGACTTAGGTAGCAATCTGAATATACCACCTCTTAGAGATGGAGCCAGAATACTTATGAAACTTATGCCAATGGGTAAGAAAAATACCTCCCCATTTCCCTCCGCACTCTGCTGCTAATTCTGACACATAATTAATAAATAAATACTGTTTTTTTAATACATATCTTGTGGTATAGTCTGTAGTGTTGATCATATATCATTCATACCATTGCTGATGAGAAATTTTCTGGGAACCATTTAAACATATTTAAGGGCATATAGTTAAAAAACTTAAAAAAAAAAATCACTGCCTATTATTTGCTTGATTTTCTCTGCTGTTTATTATTAAATTTTCCACATTCCCTGCAGTAATTTTTTAAAACAATTTTCAACATGGTTAGATGTATTGTTTCTTAGTTTTTCTTTTGCTCCAGTCTATTTCTCCTGGATATCATTATTCTCAGACTTCTTTATACAACTTTTGTATGATAGACCCTCTGGCACACCTCTGTCTTCACACTTAGTCCTCAGTTTGCTGAAGCATAACCTTCTGAAACAAACAGAAAGCTATATGGGAAGCAAATTTTTTAACATAAAAAATTATTTTTCTCAACGCAACTGAACTCTAATCTATTATAGTGTTTTTGTTCATTTCACTTATAATAGTTTGAGCGTAGAATTAAAGGCTGAAACTTTCCATAGTAATTTCGTGCAGTATTGACCATCTGGAAGACTAAAGCCAGTTTTATCAATCTTTTTTCTGTGGAGAAGCTTTTTTCTCTTTTTTCTTTCTCAACCTTTAGTTGAGATCTGATGACTTGTCTTTATATGAATTTTTTTAGGAGAGGAAGAATTGTTTTATTTTTATTGGTGGTGACTGCTTAGTGCACTTGGTCAGTCAAGTGATTTAACTTCTTACTTCACACACGAGAGATTTGGAAATTTTTAATATTTTTGGCATTGTTTTATTTATGCTTTTGAAAATACATTATGCATCACAAGGTCCTGTTGGATTTACTAAATTCATTTTCATGTTTTGGCTAATTACAGTTTTCTTTTGAAGGTTATGTTGATGTAATTCTCAATTGACTTTTTTAGCTTATTGTAACATTTTCACTATCTTTTTTTTTTTTCCTTACAGTTTTGTTGTATTTTATGAACACTTTGATGTGTTTGTACCGTAATAGAATATTTGTTCATCTAAGCCTTATGTTTTGTAAAACCAACCATGTCTTATTACTGGGAGGAATTCACAAAGTTACAGAAAATTAGGAAATATATTACAAAAACTTTTTATTTCTTAACTATATGAGAGTAATTGATCTGATATTTTGTTATTCTCCAGAATGATACTGTGATTTCCTTCAAATAAAGACAGTCTACTGTCTAATACAGAATTAAAAATGTAAAGCAGAAAATTAGCAGCCAGATTTTCATCATGTAATTGATTGTATCCATTCAAGATGCACCAGTTATTCCAGTAACATTTTTAGCAAAGATTAGAAAACTTTCCCTGTTAAAGACTGGTAGCAAATATGTTAGGTTTTGTGGACCAGTAGATGAAAATCAAGGATACCATGTAGGTACTTAAATAAAGGAAAACAAATTATCACAGAGGTTTTTATTAGCACAATTCAAGCTAAAAATCATATAGTGCAGTTTTTATGATATGGGTCCACTAATGGAAGTCGTGGAACTCTTTCAGGCATTATAACACTTTTTGAAGTTCAAAGTCTGTGTTCCATTTTATCAAATCAGTTGCAAATGTTCATTTGTTATTGCTTGTCTCTAAAATACAGATTATTTTGTCTTTGGCATGGTTTTCACGCAAACAGGTAATGCTCCATGAGCATATATAAAAGGCATTTATATTTCTTTAATTTTTCTCTTAATATTTGATTGTTGTTATGTCATTGCATTGCAGCTTAATCACTTTGAATTTTAGGCTAGATTGGAAGCTTTTCAATTACGTTGTTCATTGGACTTTGAAATAATGGAGTTTCCTTTGCACTTAATTCAAGGTTTGAAATGCCACAGGAACTGTAATCTCAGTTTGGAAAATATATCTGTTGAATTTAAATCATCTCTACCTTACTTATAATACCTAACAAGCTGCAAATGGTTGTTGTCTTGTTTTGTTTAGTGAATAATGACAAGAAAAGTTTGTGATTGTTTGGTACAGATGCTAGGTCTAACTGCATAGTAAACAGAGGCAGTGGCATAACTAACTCTGAGGCGAGCGCAGAGAAAAAGAGAGTGAGAGAAAGTGACTGGCTTTAGTGAGAAACCAGTGCTTACCCTACAGCCAGCTCTTCTTATAGAGTGTGTGTGCTTATAGAGTGTGTGTGTGTGTGTGTGTGTGTGTGTGTCACTGTGTGTGTGTGTGTGTCACTGTGTGTGTGTGAGTGTGTCTCTCACTGTTTACAGCCAACCCTTCTTATACTCTGTGGTGTGTCACCATTTACAGCTAGCTCTTATATTCTGTGTGTGTGTTTCCTATCACTTCAGTTGTGTCTGACTGTTTGTGACCCTGTGGACTGTAGCCTGCCAGGCTCCTCTGTCCATGGGATTTTCCCAGGCAAGAATACTGGAGTGGGTTGCCATTTCCCTCTCCATCTTATACCCTGTCAATGGGAAATTGTGCCCTGAAGGCCTTAGTTTATCCTTCGCCTCTTGGAGGTATCTCACTGTTGGGTTGTCATGTAGTCTTGATAAACTGGCACCAGCAGACAAAAACAGGCTATTGCTTTAAGGAAAAAACAGGATGCCCACCAGGGCACTGTGGCCACTGTGACTTCATCCCTTGTTTGTCAGGTTACCACAGTGGGCCATTTTTTAATAATACTCTGTGAGCCCCTTTTGGACCCTAAGCATAATGTTTCTTACACTTATAAATTGCTTTCTAATAATGAGCTGAAAGAAAACTGACTGAATAAAACAGTATTTAAAGCAAAAGTATATATAGAAAATTTAAGTATAAGAAAATAACAAACTTTCACCATCTACCACCATTATGCTACAAACATATGCTATGTTAACATTATCCAATATTTTTTCTTTTTTAAATCTCTCGTAATGATAATGATGACAGTGTTCATGACAGTACATGCCTACAGACCTGATGTTGTGAAGAGTAAGATGTGTGACACTGTCGTTAAGGTGTTCAACACCAGGGTAACTCCAATCATTGATATATATTAAAGGATCATATATTGGAAGGACTGGGTTCAGATTCTAAACTCTGAGATTTTGAAGAAGTTCAGATACATTGTTGTCAGGATCAGCAACAGTTAAAGACTAAGAATCTTTAAGAGTACAAGGTTGAGACTTCATAACTATAGGTGCTTTAGTTAACAAACATTGACATAAGAATTTGTTTCTTTTCTTCTTTATTTGGATCATCAAACAAATTAACAGTAGTTGTAAGTCATATTGTTATACTTTGGGTGACATAGAGGCTTCCTTAACCTCTAGGGAAAGATTGTATATGAGGACTGTATTTTTTTATACAGTCGGTGCCTGGAATTTCCCTTGTGGTCCAGTGCTTAAGACTTTGAGCTGTGCAGCAAGTAAAATAAAGCAAGGTAGGGTAAACTGTTGCCTGCTGAAAACGTGCTGCATTTTTCAGGTGTCCAGATTGATGGTTCTGTTTCTGCTTAATCTCCTGCCTCATTATCATTATCATCTGTAGAAGATGTTAGCAGATTTCTGAGTTCCTTTTTGGTAGAAATTAGAGATCTCCAACTAGAAAATTAGAGATACCAAGGGACCATTTCATGCAGAGATGAGCACAATAAAGGACACCAATGATACGGACTTAATAGAAGCAGAAGATATTAAGAAGTGGCAGGAATACACAGAACTATAGAAAAAAGATCTTCATGACCAAGATAGCCACGAGGGTGTCATCATTCAACTAGAACCAGATCCTGAAATGTGAAGTCAAGTGGGCCTTAGGAAGCATGACCATGAACAAAGCTAGTGAGATGGTGGAATTCCATTTGTGCCCTTTGAAATACTAAGTGACACTGTTAAGGTGCTGCATGGAATATGCCAGCAAATTTGGAAAACTCAGCAGTGGCCACAGGACTGGAAAAGGTCAGTTTTCATTCCAGTTCCAAAGAAAGGCAATGCCAAAGAATGTTCAGACTACTGCACAATTGCACTCATCTCACACACTAGCAAAGTAATGCTCAAAATTCTCCAAGCCAGGCTTCAATGTACGTGAACCAAGAACTTCCAGATGTTCAGGCTGCATTCAGATGACACTGAGGAACCAGAGATACATTGCCAACATCCTCTGGATCCTCAAAAAAGAGAGTTCCAGAAAAACATCTACTTCTTTATTGATTATGCCAAAACCTTTGACTGTGTGATCACAACAAACTGTAGAAATGGAAATATCAGACCACCTTACCTGCCTTCTGAGAAATCTGTATGCAGGTCAAGAAGCAACAGCCAGAACCAGACATGGAGCAAAAGACTGGTTCCAAATTGGTAAAGGAGTACGTTAAGGCTGTGTATTGTCACACTGATTAACTTATATGCAGATTACATCATGAGAAATGCTGGACTGGATGAAGCATGAGCGGGAATCAAGATTGGTGGAAGAAATATCAATAACCTCAGATACATCCTTATGGCAGAGGCTCTTGAGGAAAGTGAAAGAGGAGAGTGAAAAAGTTGACTTAAAACTCAACATTTTGAAGATCCTGTCATCTGGTCCAGTCCCTGTGTGGTAAGTAGTTGGAGAAACAATGAAAACAGTGACAGACTTTTATTTTTTTTGGGCTTCAAAATCACTGCAGATGGTGGCTGCAGCCATGAAATTAAAAGATGCTTGCTCCTTGGAAGAAAAGTTATGACCAACCTAGATAGCATATTAAAAAGCAGAGATATTACTTTGCCAACAAAGTTCATCTAGTCAAAGCTATGGTTTTTCCAGTAGTCATATATATATATGAGAGTTGGACTTTAAAGAGAGCTGAGTGCTGAAGAATTTGATACTTTTGAACTCTGGTGTTGGAGAAGACTGTTGAGAGTTCTTTGGACTGCAAGATCAATCCAGTCAATCTTAAAGGAAATCAGTCCTTAATATTCATTGGAAAGACTGAAGCTGAAACTAATACTTTGGACACCTGATGGGAAGAACCTGGTTGGAAAAGCCCCTGATGCTGGCAGAGATTGAAGGTGGGATGAAATATTTAATGACCATCACCAACTTGATGCACATGAGTTTGAGTAAGCTCCAAGAGTTGGTGATGGACAGAGAACGCTGCCCAGCATGCTGTAGTCCGTGGGGTCACAAGGAGTTGTACAGGACTGAGCAATTGAACTTACTTATTGGTAGAAATTTGTCTGTGCTCTTTAATCTGTTCCTCAGTTATCCTGTGTCATCCTAGGAAGAAACTTCCAACTTATTGATGCATTGGAACATTCAGGGTATTCTTTTTTATTATTATTACTCTTTTCCATTATTGTTTATCACAGAATATTGAATAAAGTTATGACCTAGATGGCATATTAAAAAGCAGAGACATTACTTTGTCAACAAACATCCATCTATATTTTGTCAACAAACATCCATCTAGTTAGTCAAGGCTGTGGTTTTCTAGTTGTCATGTATGGATGTGAGAGTTGGACTATGAAGAAAGCTGAGCACCGAAGAATTGATGCTTTTGAACTGTGGTGTTGGAGAAGACTCTTGAGAGTCCCTTGGACTGCAAGGAGATCCAACCAGTCCATCCTAAAGGAGATCAGTCCTGGGTGTTCATTTGAAGGACTGATGCTGAAGCTGAAACTCCAATACTTTGGCCACCTCATGTGAAGAGTTGACTTATTGGAAAAGACCCTGATACTGGGAGGGATTAGGGGAAGAAGGAGAAGGGGATGACAGAGGATGAGATGGCTGGATGGCATCACCGACTTGATGGACATGAGTTTGAATCTCTGGGAGTTGGTGATGGACAGGGAGGCCTGGCATGCTGTGATTCATGGGGTCTCAGAGTCAGACATGACTGAGTGACTGAACTGAATTGATTGAAAAAAGGCCCCTGTGCTATATATAGTAGGACTTTGTTGTTGCAAGAGGTTCTTGACTCCTTCATTAATTGTGAGGAAGCCCTTGAAATAAATGACTTTCTTTACCCCATAATGATTTCGGAGGTCCACTGATTGTCTTGGGCTGTAAAGTGTCATTAGTCTGCAACTTAGTAAGCACAGTTGTTTCTCCAGTTGAAGCTTTTTAGATTCATGGTGTTGCAGGGAAATTTACCTGGAAGAATGGCATGAATCTCCTGAAGATGAAGTATAAATCATCTTGATACATTTGATGAATTGTTTAATCTCTTGGTTTCAGCAGTGACATAGAGTTAGGAGTCAGGAACACCATTTCCACGTGATGCAGAGATTAGGGGTGGTTGTAACCATTGTCTGTTAGGAGGACCATGAAGGAAGTCTCCTTCTCACGATGTATTTATTCACCTCGGTAATGAAGCACTTGTGAAGTCATTTTGAGGACAAGATAGCTAAGCCCCAGGCACACTTTTTTTTTTTAATTAAAAAAAAAACCCTTTAATTGGAGGCTAATTACTTTACAATATTGTGATGGTTTTTGCCATGCATTGACATGAATCAGTCATTGGTGTACATGTGTCCCGCATCCTGAAACCTCCTCCCCTTTCCCTCCCCATCCCATCCCCCTGGGTTGTCCCAGTGCACTGGCTTTGAGTACCCTCTTTCATGCATCAAACTTGGACATATGGTAATATACATGTTTCAGTGCTACTCTCTCAAATCATCTCACCCTCACCTTCTCCCACAGAGTGCAAAAGTTTTTTCTCTAGGTCTGTGTCTCTTTTGCTGTCTTGCATATATGGCTATTGTTAACCATCTTTCCAGAGTCCATATATAGGCGTTAATATACTGTATTGGTGTTTTTCTTTCTGACTTACTTTATTCTCTATAATAGGCTCCTGTTTCCTCCGCCTCATTAGAACTGATTCAGATGCGTTCTTTTTTAAGTGCGTTCTTTTTAATGACTGAATAATATTCCATTGTGTATATATACAACAGCTTTCTTATCCCTTCTTTTGCCGATGGACATCTAGGTTGCTTCCATGTCCTAGCTATTGTAAACAGTGCTGCAATGAACATTGGGGTACATGTGTCTCTTTCAATTCTGGTTTCCTCAGTGTGTATGCCCAGCAGTGGGATTGCTAGCCCCAGACATTATTGAATTTGTTTTTGACGGCTGGATATTGTTTCCTCAACAAAGGAAGCTTGGCTTGGTCATGAGACCCACTGCATTGCCACACACAAACTAGTAATGTGATCTTTCCAGGCCTTGAACTTTAGCTTGGTATTCTGATAAATAGAAGTTGAGTTGAGCATGTTTTTCTGGAACAAAGTTGTTTCATCACAATGGAAAACTTGCTCTGAATGTAGCCATTTTCTTCCATGAATTCCTTAACCCCTTCTGCAAATGATGATACTCTGTCAGCATCAGCCATGCCTGTTATCACGTGATATTTAAATTCTTGAGGCCATAGTGCTTTGCATAGATTACCTGTGTCCCTTACTAGCCTTGAACTCTTTGCTTTTGTTCCTCTGAACCCCCTCAGTTCTTATGGAGTGCCAAATGCTTTTTTCCTGTAGTTTTCTTTTGGTCAGAATATGCTCTCTGAACATATCATCTAACCACATGCTTAATGTTTTGCCAGTGGTTGCAAGAAGATAACAATGAAATAGACTAGATTAGCCACTGCAGGGACAGTGATAACAGAGATTTCAGCTTCTTTCTGCTTTACTGTGTGAATGCTCAGTTTATTTGTAACAATTTTATGGCCCTTAAAGAACTAAAAAACTGAAGGCCCCAAAGAACTAAATTTTTGATTTTCTTGTTGACAGCACTTTGTGCTGCTTAGCCTCTGACAGTTCAATTAATTATTTGGGAGCCATTTTTTCACAGAAACAAACTATGCCCAACACGAACAGCAAAGATAAGAGGTGAGATTTGAGGCAGTGTTCAAAACAATAGAGACTGAGATTCTTTGAAGTAGTGGTAGACTATGGAAGAGTATGCTTACACAGCACTTAATTAGCTTGGTTTTAGTGTAGTACTCACTGCATGGTCAGTTCACATTTTGCTTTTTGGAACCATGTAGGGGTTTTTACTTTGCTTGCATTTTTAGCCATGCATTGTCTGTGTGGAGTCTTAGCTCCTTGACTAGGTATCAACTGTAGAAGCTTAGAATCTTAACAACGAAATCCTTGGTTATTTTTCATTTTGTTTTCTGTTTTTTTATTGTTGACTCACTTTTCTTGAAACATTTGAATGCTAAAACCTATAGGTGTGGACGGCGAACTGCTTTTTCTAGTTGGTATCTTAATGATTTTACTGCAATATTTTTAGCACTGTTTTGTAATTGTAGGTTAAATTCACTAAGAAATATCAGACCTGCAGCATAAACTAAATTTCTAAACCAGTCTGTGGTTTTGTTTACAGTGTTTGAGAATATTTCTCTTTGTTCAGAAAATTTTTTATTATTTACCCTAAGCTTTAACAAAAATCACTTTGCTAGTAAAGCAGTTAAAACATTACTATTTTGCTAAAACACTGCACTGCTATATGGTAGGGCAAATTAGAATACCCATATTATATTTCCAGTAAAAGTTAATAAAGATTGTTAAGTCCATGAAACTAAATGAAGTTCACTATTGACACTGCTGCTTAATAGTACATTGATAGATTGACATATTTTCCACAAACTACTTGCTGATGAGCAATGCGGTGAATGAATGACCTAGGTTTTAAATATCTTACATTTCAATAAGCTGTTTTCTTTTTCCACAAGCTTTTTAAGATTTTTCCTCCTAAATCTTTTTCTGTGATTATTTTATCAGACTTTGCTCTGGTTGTATTAGTTTTCTCAGTTTATTTGAACATATTTTTATTTATAATGCAAACAACAAATTAGCAGTTTTCTTAATCACTGCAAACTTAACATTGCTTTTCCCTGAACTACTGAGCAGCATAGTTAATAAATACCAACTCATTACATGCCCCCCCCCCCCCAACCCCCAAAATCACTTACTCAAAATCATTTGCTTAGTTTTGTTTTGGTTTTCTTGTTGTGGTAAAATATGTGGTACATTTCCTATTCCCAGGATAAGGTATGAGGGTTCCAGTTTCTCCACATTTTGACCAACATGTGAAGGTGGTGTCTTTATGTGATTGTGATTTGCATTTCCTTGATGCCTAATAATTTAGTTACTAACAGTTGGCATATCTTTGGGGAAATGTCTGTTCACAGTCTTTGCTTATTTTTATTTGGATTATTTGTCTTTTTATTACTGTTTCATAAGTGGTTTTGGTAAATCCTGATAAAATCCTTTATTAAATCATATAAATTAAAGTCTTTATATTCTTTTCAACTGTCTAAATAGTGTCCTTTCATGTAGTTCAGTTTCTCTGTTTTTTACCTCTTGTCACTTGTCCTAATCTAAGGTCATGCAGACTTGCTGCTAAGCTTTTTTTCAAAGAGGGCACTGTCTTTTTAGTGTTTCTTTATTGTGTATATTGTTTTTAAGCTTCATATCTTTATATATGACAAAAGAAAATAAATTGCCTTTCTTACTTCAGCTTACATAAGAAAATAATTGTTTCTTTTGTCATTTTCTTTTCAACATACACCTCCCCTTGAAGCTAAAAGTTTTTGTGTAATGTACTGTGAGACAAGTAATTTAAACCTTGTTGGGAGGAGCTTGCATTGTTTATATTTCAAGCAGAACTAATTCCTATTCAGTGTTGTGTTTTTTTGGTTTTTTTTTTTCTGTCTCCAGTGGATGAAGGAGGAGATATTCATTTGAGGTCTCTCAATAGCAGCTGTGCACATCACATATTGAGTTGACAAAGAGGCCTGGTTGATCATTAAGCAGTCCAGATCTGGTTATTTCGCGTAACATTTGAACTTATAGTTCAACTTTGTTGAATTTATAGATGTTTCAGTTTAATACTCTAGTATATTGAATATGAAATATTAACAGCACAATTCTTTTTTACTTTATGTCTATTTTGTTTACAGATAGCACAATAGTAGAAAAACTAAGAGCTGTTTGTTTGGACCAGGCAAAACTTGGAGAAAATAACCTTGGACCATCTCTTGATTCACTTTTCTTTGGTACTTCTGCTTCCCGAGTTTTATATCTAACAGAGGTTGGTTCTTTCCTTTTCAAAATTAGAATTTTTCATCATGTGGTGACATCATGATTTGTAATTTTTTGGAATGGTTAGGAATTTCTTAGCAATAATAAGGGAAATAGAAGTTACAGATTATTTTAAGTATACTTAATACAGTCTCTGTCCCTCCCCACCCCCTCCTTTTTTTCAGGTCGTTTATGCCTTGTTAATGCCTGCTGATATGCCTCTGGCAGATGATTCTTGTGACTTTCAGTTTCACTTCTTGAAAAGTGGTGGCTTATCCCTTGTACTGAGTATGCTAACAAAAAACAACTTCCTGCCAAATACAGATATGGAAACACGAAGGGGTGCATACTTCAGTGGTCTTAAAATAGCCAAACTCTTGTTAACTGCAGTAGGTTATGGCTATATTAGAGCTGTAGCAGAAGCTTGTCAGCCAGTTGTAGACGGTGCAGATCCCGTAACACCGGTAATAATTTTTTGAAATGCTTTGTGTTTAGGATATAATTTTTAAAATTAGACCCTTCAGTGGCTTAAGTACAGAATGCAAGTTCAGTTCAGTTCAATGTATTGTTTTATTTATACTGAAATGTAAATTTTATTTTGGCTGTGAGGTACAACATTTGGGATCTTAGTTCCCAGACTGGGGATCAAACCTGTGTCTCCTGCATTGGAGTCATAGTACCCTGACCACTGGACTGCCAGGGAAGTCCCAAAATGTGAATGATATGTACTGATTACACTCACCTCAGAGAATATTTCATTACCTTTAAGTATTTTATTGTTTTGACTTTTCCTTTAAGTCTCAAAAACTTCACACTAATATTTTGTTACCTGGTACCTGAAAGGCATATACTGATAAGTGGTTATATAAAAAAGATTTATTTTGCAAATTGCCCACCTCTCTTCCCACCAACCAGCTTAACCACTATGACTGCCAAAGACTGTTTATGTTGGTAGCATCCTTAAAGCAAATCAAGACATGAGATTTGGTGCAGAGGTTGAAAGTGTCATCCTTTCTCATTGAGTTTATTCACATTAAAAGCGATGACTTGATTAAATGGTCAAGAAAAACTGGCTTAGAGGTACAGATTTTTTTCTTTAGAAATGAGTTCTTAACCAGGGAAATTTAAATAATCCCTAGATTTTTGATGTTAAAATTGTTTTTTATTATTTAGGTGGGATGTTAGTATTTCGGGTTTTTTTTAAAAGAAGAGTTGTTAGGAATTACCTGGTTGTCCAGTGGTAAGGACTCAGCACTTTCATTTCCAGGGCTCAGGTTCAGCCCCTCATTAGGGAACTAAGATTTTTTGAGCAGCATAGGGCAGCTAGAAAAAATAATAATAAGTAATTAAAATAAGCACGAGGTTTTTAAAAAATAGGAGGGAGTCATATGCTCAGTCATTTCTTTTGAAATGTCTTTTAGAATGTCTAGAATTTTCTCAGATAATTCTGGGGTGATGTGGGCAGCAAGATTAGCTTTTTGTTTGTAATTATTGATGCTGGATAGTTAGTACTTAAAGATTATTTATATTCTTTGTTTTTGCATGGTTTTCAAAGTTTCATTTAAAAAGTTAAAATTTATATAAGTAAATTTTTAAAAAGTTAAGAGTGCTGTGTTTTCACTGTAAGTTGGACTGCTTTATACTGTTCCTTTTGTGTATATTTACATAAAAACTGATAGGTTTTGGTCATGATCCTTTCTGTGGGGGCTTATTGAAGTAGATACAAGACAATTTTATGTCTTCTTGGCTTTTTCCCTAAGACTTACTATTTAGAAAATGTTATAAGGATCCAAAGGTACATGTGTGCTGGTGAGTCACTTAAGTCACGTCCAGTGCTTTGTGGACTCATGGATTGTAGCCCACCAGGCTCCTCTGTCCATGGGATTCTCCAGGCAGAATACTGGAGTGGGTTGCCATGCCCTTCTCCAGTGGATCTTCCTGACCCAGGGGATCGAACCCATGTCTCTTACGTCTCCTGCTTTGTAGGCAGGTTCTTTACCACTAGTGCCACTTGGGAAGGCACATTTCAAGTTTACCACGTTCAATTTTTTCTAAGTGAAAAATTAGTGTTTAAAAAAATGTTTATTATAGGACCACATATAATATTGAAGTGGGTTACAGTTTGATGAATACTGTAACTGATAAAACTAATTCCATGTTTTTTTTCCTCATGGATTTAAGAATTTATAATCTTAAGTAAAACTTCATAGTGTTTTTTTCACATTTATACTTAAAAAAATTTTTTTTTACCTTAATTGCTTTTCAGTGAACAGTTTGAGACCTTGTTTTTTTAAAGGGAATATTTAGTTCTGTCAGTTTGATAAGTGAAAGGAAATAGTTATTTTTATCTTGCAAAACTTGCTTAATCCACATCTCAGTTTAATGAACTAGAAATCAGCATATCAGTGGTGACCTTAATTAACAACAATTTCAGTATAAAAGTGCCATAAGACTTTGACTGAAAAATAAACCCTAATAATTAGATTGAATTAACAGTTTGAAAATGGTTTTATTCATTGCATAAACAAGGCATAAACAATGTTACATGCCTTACATTGCTTAAGGCACCGTATGACGAAAGCTAACAGAAGCTTACATGATTCATGTATGTGTTCAGGCTAGTTTATTCGAAATTTGTAATCATCTAAATACATTGAGTCTTTTAATGTTAATCATTATACTTCATCTCATTTAATCAATATATTTGCTCAGTCTGTTTTATTTCTCTCTTTTTTTAAGTGAAACAGTCTAAGCAGATAAAGTAACTTGGCTCTAATATTAAAAATGACCGAAGAGTTTAACTGATTGAAGATGCAGTGGATTCTGAAATTGTACTAAAACTCTGCTTCATGCAATTTTTGTTTGAAATCTCATTTAGTAGCACCTAGCAAGTAGATCTTGGAGAAGGACATGGCAACCCACTCCAGTATTCTTGCCTGGAGAATCCCAGGGACGGGGGAGCCTGGTGGGCTGCCGTCTATGGGGTCACACAGAGTTGGACACTACTGAAGTGACTTAGCAGCAGCAGCAAGTTGATCTTTAAATAAAATGTGCTTGATAATTATAATAACAATATAAATAATAAGTTAAACAGAAGGTTAAACTTCTTTGATTTGCACTTAAAAGAGAACAACTGGAAGCCTTAAAGAGCTGTAAATTTTCCTCGTCTACCTAGAGACTGTGGCAGCACCTCCACAAACTCTTGAACTTCTTAAAATATCTGTTTTTGGAAAGATTTGCTTACTAGAACTTAACTGTAGAAGGTTGATACAGAAAACAGGGAAGATTAAGTTGTGGGGACTTACTCATGATTTTTTGGTGATGAAGTTTAAAACATGGGTAGAGAAAATACTTTTGAACAGGACATAAAAAACAGTTTAAAGACTGAAAGGAAAGGAAGTGAGAAATATGAATTTAGAGTTTAGGTGGGTAAGAAATCAAAAGTCTCTTTATCTGGTACCCCCACTTTTCTTAGTCATATGATGACAACTATGGTCATTTGCTGAGTAGGAGGGCTAGCAAAGGATTTAACTGGAGACATGTAGGTTTGTTCAGAACCCTGTCAGTATCTTACGCAAGTGAAACTGAACACAGTTGTAGAAACATTGAATTCATATGATATTGGAATTTGCAGAGGAAAATTGTGACTTTAAAAGGCAGCCAATGATAGAAGTCCACTGGATGATAATCTGAAATGCTTTTTATGCTGAAGACCATACATTCTACTGTAGATAAGTGAAAGGATGATAGAGATGATGGAGAAGGAGCGTATGGATAAATTTTTTTGCATACAAATTTTTGAAGTTTAGTTATAGACAAGTTTATACTCCAAGTAAAAAGTTGTTTTTTTTTTTTTTCAAGATTAATCAGGTTACTCATGATCAAGCAGTGGTGCTACAAAATGCTCTTCAGAGCATTCCTAACCCGTCATCTGAGTGTATTCTTAGAAATGTATCAATACGTCTTGCTCAACAAATATCTGATGAGGTTAGTATCAAATGTTGAAAGTTCTTAGATCTTGGATGGCTAACTTTTTGACTGTTCTTGACACGGTTTCTACCACAATTTGAGGTTGAATACTCTGAGGTTTTTCACGTTAGATTCTCTTACATTAGCTAAAATTTAATAAAATTTAATGTTAAGTATCAATATTAATACTTTAGAAAGTACTTTTAAAAAACCTTTGAATAGGCTTTCTTGAGCTATAATTTGTATTGAATATACTAGATCAAAATACAACATATACTGAGTTTTGACATAATGTTTAAAGTAATGATGCAGTCAAGAAACAGAATATTTCCATTAGTCCCAAAAGTTCTTTCTTACTGAGCCTAGACATTTATTGTTGCTTTTGTCACTGTAAAATTGTCATATTTTAAAAGTTTCCATGAATCATATTATATACTCTTGTGTTTGGATTATTTTAATCAACGTGATTGTAAAATTATGTGTCAGTAGTGAATTCATTTTGAGTAGAACCACGTTTTATTGTCATTCTGTTTGTTCTGCTAATGAACATTTGTGTTATTCCTAGTTTTCTTTACTATTGAAATGATGAATTTTAAAAATTCATCAGTATGTCACAATTGCTTCTTGGGCATATATTTTCTTATTTCTGGGTGAACTTACAGGATTGGAATGGCTGGGTAATTTGGTTTCTGTATTTGTACAAGTCTTGTGAAGAATGTTTCAGCTAGATTAGATCTTAACCTGAAGCCTATATTGTTGCTAAAGCTGAGAAGCATAGTTTTGCTTCATCACCATACATACTCAGACTTCATTTGAAGATTTAGAAAAATGAGACTAAAACTTAGTTTTTATTTTATTCATTTTTAAAATTTTCTTAAACATTATTGAAGTATAGTTGATCTACAATGTTGTGTTAATTTTTGCCATACACTAACAAAACACATGAAAAGATGCTCAACATCACTCATTATCAGAGAAATGCAAATCAAAACCACAATGAAGTACCATTACACGCCAGTCAGAAATGGTGCTATCCAAAAGTCTACAAGCAATAAATGCTGGAGAGGGTGTGGAGAAAAGGGAACCCTCTTAACACTGTTGGTGGGAATGCAAACTAGTACAGCCACTATGGAGAACAGTGTGGAGATTCCCTTAAAAAACTGGAAATAGAACTGCCATATGACCCAGCAATCCCACCCCTGAGCATACATACAGAGGAAACCAAATCTGAAAGAGACACATGCACCCCAGTGTTCATCACAGCACTGTTTATAATAGCCAGGACACGGAAGCAACCTACATGCCCATCAGCAGACGAATGGATAAGAAGCTGTGGTACATATACACAACAGAATATTACTCAGCCATTAAAAAGAATTCATTTGAATCAGTTCTAATGAGATGGATGGAACTGGAGCCCATTATACAGAGTGAAGTAAGCCAAAAATACAAACACCAATACAGTATACTAATGGATATATATGGAATTTAGAAAGATGGTAACGATAACCCTATATGCAAGACAGAAAAAGAGACACAGATGTACAGAACAGACTTTGGGATTCTGTGGGAGAAGGTGAGGGTGGGATGTTCTGAGAGAACAGCATTGAAACAAGTATACTGTCAAGGATGAAACAGATCACCAGCCCAGGTTGGATGCATGAAACAAGTGCTCAGGGCTGGTGCACTGGGAAGACCCAGAGGGATGGGATGGGGAGGGAGGTGGGAAGGGGGATTGGGATGGGGAACACATGTAAATCCATGGCTGATTCATGTCAGTGTATGCAAAACCCACTACAATATTGTAAAGTACTTAGCCTCAAGTAATAAAAATAAATGGAAAAAAAAATTTTTTGCCATACAGCAAAGTGATTCAGTTATGCATATGTGTGTTTGTGTATTCTTTTTCACATTTTTTTCCCTATTATGGTTAATCATAGGATATTAAACATAATCCTTGTGAATGTTTATTCATCTTATATGTAATAACTTGCATCTGCCAGACTTTACCTACTTTGGACCTTAAAGAAAATATAGACTGTCAGAAGAAGGAGGCATAGTTACTTTATGTATAGCTTTTTATCCTACTACTTTCACAATAAAGAAATTTTTGTTTTCTGATTATTTCTCTCTACTGTCTAGTAGAGTCAGCATTAGTGTCAGCACTACTAATTATTCGTTTTCTTTCAGGCTTCAAGATACATGCCTGATATTTGTGTAATTAGAGCTATACAGAAAATCACCTGGGCATCAGGATGTGGGACACTGGAGCTAGTATTTAGCCCAAATGAAGAAATCACTAAAATTTACGAGATGGTAAGAGTCATTACAGAAATGTATTACTTTATGTAATATGTAAATGTTAATTTTGCATATGATTAAATTTTTGTCTTGTCTGCCCTCTTTGAAAACTAAGTCACTTGTGTATCTAGTGGTTTAAAATAAAATTCTGTAATTAACATGAGAATATGAAAATTTTTACTTTGAAAAAAAGCTACTTATGGATCTCACTGTAAGGAAGCTTTTTCAAAAAATTTTTTTTCCCTAACATCTTATTGAGTTGAATATAGTTAAGTTGTAAAGAATTTGCTTTTCCAAGTTTCCTTTAATTGTTGTGCTTCCTATGAGTTTGTGGAATCATAACATTCAGATATTTTACTTGCTTGTTTATAGCCTTCAGGTATAGCAACAATTTTTACTCTTTTTGGTATTATCCCTCTTCCTTATTTGATAAAGTAAATTATTTGCAGAAATGAGACTACTTTGCTCCTGGATTTTCTATTTACTTGTCTGGAGTAGTCACTTCTGTATAGTTGAGAGGAGAGAGTGGATATTGGAATTGTAAAGCTCCTCTTTTTGGATATTTAAATGACTGGTCCATTCTAGGCATATATTATATTGAAATTGATTTTATTTTTTGATAAATGGAAATGTATAAAATTATTAACTAGAGGCAAATATATTTTACATTGGGAAAATCTTCTATAACCTTCCTCAACATTTGTGTAAGCTAATTGCTTTCTTTAAATGGCATTGTAGATAAAGCTATAAAATAAAACTAATCAACATTCCAAGTACAGTGCCAGAGTTATGCTTTGGAAAGGCATCATGATAAGTACAGAAATATACTACTCATACCCAGAAGGACAAGGAAGCAATACTTAGCTTTTATTGAACATGTTCCTTTAATCCATTTTGGGATATATTCTAAAGAGTCTCAAAATGTACAGGTAAAGAGACTGAAGACCAAATAGTCTTTAGTGGGTATAGGTAAGTTTTAAAAACTAACTAGAAGATTTTGAATGTTTTCTTCAGTGTATCACCAGTACTTTATACCTCATCATTTTACAGACCAGCAATCAAAGCCATGAGCCGGATGTAGAAGATGAACAGGTTTGCTGTGAAGCATTGGAAGTGATGACTCTATGTTTTGCTCTAGTTCCAACAGCCCTGGATGCACTTAATAAAGAAAAAGCTTGGCAGACATTTATCATTGACATATTATTGCATTGTCCCAGCAAGTAAGTGATTGTCTTTGTTGATTTGCAAGAAAACTGACATTCTTTAGGCAGACATGAGTTAATTTTGATCAAAATCTCAGAAGTCAAATAAGAAAGCATTTTTCTTGTTTTCGTAGCATTTTGATATTTTGAAAACATTTTTTTATGTTTTTCATGTAAGCTGAATATGTTTTCTTGATTTTTTTCTTGATTTTTTTTCTTTCGTCGTTTTCCAGTTGCGGTAAAGTATTAACATATAGTTACATCTCTGGTAGTTCAGTGGAGAAGATTCTGCAGGCAGTGTAGGAGATAAAGGAGATACCAGTTTGATCCCTGGGTTGGGAAGATCCTTTGGAGGAGGAAATGAAAGCCTATTCCAGTGTTCTTGCCTGGAGAATATCATGGACAGAAGAGTCTGGCAGGCTATAACCCATGGGCTTGCAAAGAATTGGACACTACTGAGCTACTGAATAGAAAGATACAGTTATTTATAACTAAAAATTAGAGATTTTAACAACTTTTATGTGAATAACATTGAGTAGTTACAGTGTTGGGCAATTATTCCTAAATTTTTCATTATCCCAAACATATTTTTTAAGCCAAACTCAACTCCCATTTTCAATCTCTCTACACCTGTTTATCTCTCATTTGCATTCTGTGTCTTTGTATTCACCTATTGTCAGTACCTCATATAAATGGAATTACATATTATTGGTCCTTTTGGGTTATCACTTGTTTTTGATTTAGCATAATCTCAATGTTCAAACATGTAGCATGTTAAGGAACTGTCTTTATTTTTAATGTTGAATAATATTTCATTCTGTATATGTATTTATTGTTTTTGCATTCACCTTTTGGTGAACACTTCAGTTTCTATTTTTGGCTGTTGTGAATAGTGCTGCTGTGACTATTGTGAAGTAGAAACTGGTTGAGTTCCCATTTTCAGTTCTTTTGAGTTTGTAATTTGGAGTGGATCTCTTAGGTCATGTAGTAATCCTTTAGCTTCCTCAGGCTCCACAAGAGTTACAGTGTAGGCTTACCAGCAATGTAAAGAGTTTTCCATTTTTCCATGTCCTCTTCCCGTATCTGTTTTTTTATACTGATCTTGAGCAATGCATTGTGAAACACCTTTGAAAATTTGTTTAAAGTATTTAGTCACCTGTGCAGAGAATTGTGAAGAAATCTATACATGTGCAACATTTTAAGTACTATTTGGAGGTTTTTTAACTCTTGTTTCTGTTTTTTGTAAATCAGAGGGACTTTTAAAAGTTCAGAAATTGCCTCAGTTTATATTGGGGCAAGTTTATGTGGATTGAAGTCAGGCCAGTAACCTGACTTCAGATATACTTTATTTGAACCATTTATTCTTCTTCTTCATCTTCCTCCTCCATTACTTGTTTATACTCCTGTGAGAGTGTCAGTGAAAGAAAAATCATACAACTTTCTAGAGTAATGAAGAGAGGAACAGGAGAACTGGACTTCTGGCATTGCTTCTTCTAACACAACAGTTCTCCAGACACAATCCAGACAGTGGTTTCTTCAGGATTATGGTTGGTGTTCTCAGAAGTTTTGCACTTAAATTGTTAGGTAGGATTAGTAGGCAGTCCTATTACCTGGTGGCTCAGTGGTAAAGCACCTGCCCACCTGTAGTACAAAACAAACAAATTTATTTCAGAGCTTTAGCAGCTAGCAGTTAGAAATACGATATTTATCCACATTATAATGTTCACACACGATTTAACATCCAACATGTATTTGGCTCTATTCTGATGTCAGGACTCTCATCAACAAAGCTTGAAAGAATCAAAATTTAGAAAATTTAGAGAGATTACTATTCTGAAATAAAAAAACATAATTGAGTTTATTATTTACGCTAGTAAAGGAAGGCCTTGCCATTGAAACACATTGTCCAAGCAAAACAGACTGTAGTTTTAAGCATTACCAGTTTTACACGACTGTCTGTGAATTGACATTATTTGTAGATCTGGATTATTCAGGTAAGTTTGAGTTGTTAGATTAATAATTGATGTTATTCAATATAATGTTTTAATGGTCCTCAAACTTCTATCAGAATCTTTGGAATTGGTATTTAAAGTGTAAATTACTGGGCCTCTCTCCCTGAGTTTGTCATTTAGTAAAGCATGGACTGAAGGAGAAATTCACTCAGTTGTGTCCGACTCTTTGCTACCTCATGGTAGCCTAGCCTGCCAAGCTCTTCTGTCCATATGATTCTGCAGGCAAAAATACTGGAGTGGTTAGCTGTTGCCTTCTCTAGGGCATCTTCCCAGCCCAGGAGCTGAACCCCGGCCTCCTGCATTGAAGGTTGAAAAGCATGGGGTAGGCCCCTATGTTTGTGTTTCTCCACAGTTTGAGAATGCTTGTAGTCTTAAATTACCATGTTGTTTGCCTGAAAGCATGGTTCATTTAAAAGATGTCTATGGCGTCACACAGAGTCAGACATGACTTAAGTCACTAAGCAACAACAATATAGCTTACTACATGGCATCTTATATCCTTTAGGGTATATGTGTTGTTCCAAGAGAAGTTTGAAAGATATCCTACAAATATAGACATACATTGTTTCATCTGTTTGTTGTTCACAAAGATTCTGAAAGTCACATATTAAGAGATATTAGTTATCTGTTGTGCAGTAAAGCAGAAACTGACAACATTGAAATCAACTGTAGTCTGATAAAAAATTTCAAAATGGAAAACATGAGTAATAAAAAATAAAAGTGAAAAAAGACATTTTAACTCAATAATTTCCAGCCTGTGTGGGTGTAATGTGAGGTTTTATTTCATGAAAAATAACTTTGATTTTTTTTTTTTTAGTGCTAATGGTGAGTTATCTTGTAATTTTACTGTTAATTTATTTTCCTTGTTAAAGATAAACCAGTGTTTGAAATAATTAGTGTCAATTTTATTCATGAGAGCAACACATTAAATAAACTTTTTATTTCAGAATTGTTCGTCAGTTGGCACAGGAGCAGTTTTTTTTAATGTGCACCAGATGTTGCATGGGACAGAGACCTCTGCTTTTCCTCATTACTTTGCTCTTTACCATTTTGGGGGTAAGACATTTTTTAATTGACTTATCAGTATGATTTATTCTTTAAGGAACATTAAGGAAATTGTGGTTTTAGATTGTTTTTTAGTTATGTTTAATAAATAATGAATATTCCTTGTTATTTCCTTTACTGGTTATACATTGGCTTTTATTTTCTTTTTATAAATACTTAAGGGGAAAATACTCGATTTTACCTGAAAAATAGAAATAGAGATCTTTTTTATGCAATTAATACTAGAATTTTTCTCCTTAACTTACCCGTTCTCTGGGGTTTTTTAAAAAGTTAAAATTAATTTTGAGCATGGACTTGTTAATTCACATTTCAATTATTGTATTTCAGAGCACAGCAAGAGAGAGAGGTGAACATTCAGGTGACTATTTTACTCTTCTTCGGCACCTTCTTAATTATGCTTTCAACAATAATATTAATGTGCCCAATGCTGAAGTTCTTCTCAACAATGAAATTGACTGGCTCAAAAGAATTAGGGTAAGTTGTTCCATTTACTGTTGTTGTTGAATTGCTAAGTTGTGTCTTAACTCTTGGGACCCCATGGACTGTGTAGCCCGCCAGGCTCCTCTGTCCTTGGGATTTCTCACCCAGAATACTGGAGTGGGTTGCCGTTTCTTCCTCCAGGGGATCTTCCCAACCCAGAGACTGAGTGCACGGCTCATGCATTGCGGGCGGATTCTTTACCACTGAACCACCTGAGAAGCCTGTTCAGTTTATTACTTCACTGTTAAATCTTTTTTCTTTAAAAAAAAAAGGGCGGGGGGGTTTATAAGTTTTGAGTCATGTTAAGCCAAAAAAAGAAAAAAGAAAAACACTGCAAGGTACTAAAGCAAAATATATACTTTTCATTGATGAACTAATAACTCGTGACTGATAGAAGCAACATACAGATATATTTGTATAAATGTTTTACTTCATAGTTGGGACTTAGAGTGCTGATGTTTACTTTCCTCCAATTTATTTTTGAATTTTTTTTCCCTCCAAATTATCATAATAAGTTCTTAAAAGTTTTTTAAATAAAAAATGTGTGATTAATACTTATATTTCATCATTTGCTACTTTTTATATGTACAGAGTTCTATGAGAATATATTTCTGAGATTTGTTAAGCAGTTTTCCTCTTGATTAGTGTTCTCTGAAAACTGTTCTTCTTCACTTTGGTACCGTTAAAATTTTGGATGAAGCATTCTTGTTTTGAGAAGCTGTATTATGTATTGTAATACAATGAGCAGTATTCCTGGCTTCAAATCAGTAGATAACGCCTTAGTTAATTCCCCTTTCATCCCAGAAAACTGGAAGTAGCTTAAGATCGTGTCTGTCCTATTGGGGCAAAATTCACTGTTTAAGATACAGTTGTATCAAAGAAATACAAAATTACTTGAATGAACAGGTTTAGCAGCATTATTATCTGAGATATCACTCTCCTCTAGTTCTCTTTTATTCTTATCTTTTTGGTCCTTCTTTTTCTTAAATCAGATCTATTATATTTTTCCTTTGACAGGATAATGTTAAAAGTAGAGGTGAAACAGGTGTTGAAGAGCCTATCTTGGAAGGCCACCTTGGGGTAACAAAAGAGTTACTGGCCTTTCAAACACCTGAGAAAAAGTATCATATTGGTTGTGAAAAAGGAGGTGCTAATCTTGTTAAAGTAAGTTCTACATTTTAGTAGTAAGTAGTTATCTTGAATTTTTGAATGCTTGTTAGCAGATCTGTGTGGTTTCTATACTATTCCATCTCTAAGGTATCTTGACCTTTTTTGTTAATTATTTACATTAGAAAAACTTTTATCTCTGTGAAGTTTACAGTAATTTTGAAGTGTTGAGTCAGCCAAAATATTCTTTTTTAAAAGTGAAAATAAGATACATTTTTCATGAAGAACTTTTATCAAACAGTGTATGCGTCTTTCTGTTCTACTAACTTCTGCCATTTTTCAGGCAGCTCCATAAATCCATCTTCCCCAAACTGTTTTATCTTTTTGAGCAAAGAACTCTTCCAGGTGTCTTTTATAGTCTTCCAGGGAATTGAAATTTTTTCCATTAAGAGATTTGTAAAGATCAAAATAAATAGAAATCCAAAGATGCCATATCTGCTGATTACAGTGGATGAATCAGAACTTCCTAGTCAAGCTGTAAAAGTTTTTGCCTGATGATCAAAGAAACATGCAGTCTTACATTATCCTGATGGAGGATCATACATTTTCTGTTCACTAATTTGAGACACTTTTCATTGAGTGCTGCTTCCAGTTGGTCTGATTGGGAGCCGTACTTGTTGGAATTAATCATTTGATTTTTTCTGAAAGGAGCTTATAATAGAGGACTTCTTTCAAATCTTGTCATATACACAACATCGCTTTTGGTTGAAGACCAGTCTTTGGTGTGGTCAATGGTAATTCATTTCACTTGCCCTGCAGTCTCTTTGGTTCCATGTTATTGTACTGTGTATCCCCTTTTCATCACTATCACAATTTATTTTAAAAACAAAATGTTTTCCTTAAAGAAACAAATGGAAATCGATCAAGAAGGAATTTTTTTTCCTTAACTTGTGTGAAATGAAAACATCAAAGCAATTAACATAACCAAGTTGGTACAAATGATTTTCAGCACTTGATTTGGATATTTTAAGTATGTCAGCTATCTATTGGGTGGTAGGATGTTGTTCCCAGTGTCTTGATTTTATCACTGTCAACTTCACCTGGTCTACCCGATGGTGGAGCATCATCCAGTGAGAAATCTCCACAAAACTTAATCACTTTTTAACTTGTTTGATCAGTCACAGCATCTTCTCCCTACACTGCATGAATCAGTTTTTGCATTTCAGTTGTGTTTTTAATTTCTTGAAAGAATAAAGTATAATACGATGAACATGTTTTCCTCCACCTTCAGCATTGATATGACTACATTAAAAATGGCCACTTATGATTTTTTTTTTCAATACACGCTCTTATGATAGCTGTCACAATATAGTCTAATAGTTGCTTCAAATGAAGTTAAGGACAGCTGAGAGCTAATAGAGCCAACTTACGGGAAGCAGTGAACAAACTATTTGGTCAACCCAGTAATCTTGGGTTCAGATAAAGTGTTTTAGAAAGTTAACAAGCAGTATTAATTGACTTTGCTATTTAGTAAATCTGAATTTTTATTCGATAACTTTGAAAGTGAAAACTTTTATCTTAACAAGACTTTATTTTTTACATCATATTTATTCCATGAGTTTCTTCACTTAGCCCTTACAGTTTAAGGAAAGAGTGCCATTTGATGTATTTCATTTTTATTCAAAGTGCATTAGTTTCAGTTCATATTTAATTAAAGCAGATTTATTTAGAATATATTTTTCTTAATAGTCAAGGTTTTTTTAAAAAAAGCTTAATATCAAAAAAAGTGAGTTTATTAATTATACTCAGTATGTTTTTAAAATGGAATTTTATATTACTTGAAACTCCAGAATTGTATTTGAGATGAGACATTTGATTGTATCAAATAATTAGAAGACTTTTCCTTCTAAGGAATACTTTTTTGTAAAGTAAATATTACAAACAATGTATGATCTGTTTTCTTTCAACTCTTTAGGAATTAATAGATGATTTCATCTTTCCTGCCTCCAAAGTTTACCTGCAGTGTATAAGAAATGGAGACCTACCTGCTGAACAGGCTATCCCAGTCTGTAGTTCACCAGTTACCATCAATGCTGGGTTTGAACTACTTATAGCATTAGCTGTTGGCTGTGTAAAGAATCTCAAACAGATAGTAGATTGTTTGACTGAAATGTATTACATAGGAACAGCGATAACTAGTAAGTATTTTAACTTCAAAAACTTCTTTTGGTTAGTAATATTTCTATGTTTAAAATACTGTTTTTTTTCTTTTAGAAAACATTTATGTTTTTTTAGCAACTTTTTGTTTGTTTTTAGCTATCATTTTAGTATAATGATTTCAATAATCATACATAAAGGCCATTATGAGGACAGAGCCTTTATACAGAAAAATTTCCAAGTGTACTTTAGATGTCTCTAGATGAAAGAAAGAATGCTTTCTTTCAACATGTATGAAATTAAATCCAAAGCCCAGACTAATAAACCAAATTTGATGTCCTAGACTTGGACTTAAAACCTAAAATATGTTCATGGGAAAGATCTTTTTTTCAAGCTTTTTTTCTAGCTTTAGTTATTTTGATCTGAGTTTTAAGAAAGTTATCAGATGTAAGGTTTTATTTTAGTGTTATATTTTGTTCTCAGTTAATGTGGACATCTGTCTCATAAAGGAGAACATTTTCTTTAGACCTATTAAGAACTGAAACTCAAAAAGTGGAGAGTAATTTAAAATAATAGGAAATATGGTCATAAAATCTAATGTTAAGAAAATCAGTTCACTTTAGCTGTGTCTGACCCTTTGCGACCCCATGGACTGCAGCGCGCCAGGCCTCCCCGTCCATCACCAACTCCCGGAGCCTGCTCAAACTCATACCCATTGAGTCAGTCGTGCCATCCAACCATATCATCTTCTGTTGTCCTCTTCTCCTCCTGCCTTCAATATTTCATAGCATCAGGGAGTCAGTTTGTTGCATCTGATGGCCAAAGTATTAGAGCTTCAGCTGTAACCTCAGTCCTTCCAGTGAATATTAAGGACTGATTTCCTTTAAGGTTGAGCAGTTTGAGCTCTTTGCAGTCCAAAGTACTCTCAAGAGTCTTCTCCAACACCACAGTTCAAAAGCATCAATTCTTTGGTGCTCAGCTTTCTTTATGGTCCAACTCTCACATCTGTACATGACTACTGAAAAACCATAGCTTTGACTCTATGGACCTTTGTCAGCAAAGTAATGTCTCTGCTTTTTAATATGCTGTCTAGGTTGATCATAGCCTTTCTTCCAAGGGGCAAGCATTTTTAATTTCATGGCTGCAGTCACCATCTGCATTGATTTTGGAGTCCAAGAAAATAAAGTCTCTCACTGTTTCCACTTTTCCCCCGCCTATTTGCCATGAAGCGATGGGACCAGATGCCATGATCTTGGTTTTTTTGAATGTTGAGTTTTCAGCTAGCATTTCCACTTTCCTCTTTTACTTCCATCAAAAGTTTCTTTAGTTCTTGAATTAGAGAAAGCCAAGACATGGCAAAGTAATATATAGCGTCTCTTAACTGCATCTGAAATTATCTTTCTTATACTTTCTTTCAGAATGTAAATAAGTTTTCAGTCACATTTTGGGAGTTTCTTACTGAACTTACTTATACTGTAGAATCTACATAAAGAAGTGATTCTAGAACTCTTAATTAGTTTAAGAATTTAATGACTATATTATTCACTGTATGCACAAACATTAACTTTGCACACTATCCTGGTTCAGACATTGTCTCTGCATATGCAGGTTGTAACTATGGATAGCCTTTTTCTTAATTTGTTTCATTTTGTCATAAAAGACAATACTTTTACTGTACACATATCCTTTGTTTTATTTAAATTTTGCACTTAGTATAATAATATGCCTGTCAGCATAATAAAGGTGTATATAATTCCGTTACTGGCCATATAGTTTGCACTTCAGTGTAAATTATGTATTACTGAGAAAAAAAGTAGATTGAAAGGCAAAGGAGAAAAGGAAAGATAAAGTCATCTGAATGCAAGGTTCCAAAAAATAGCAATAAGGTAAAAAAGCCAATTTAAGTGAACAATGTGAAGAAATAAAGGAAAACAATAGAGTGGAAAAGACTAGAAATCTGTTCAAGAAAATTAGAGATAATTTTCTCTAAATGGCAAAAAACCTAAGGGGAACTAAGGAAACTGTTGATGATGGAAGAGGAGGGTGGAAAAACTGGGTCAAAACTCAATACTCAAAAAACTAACATCGTAGCATGTGGTCTGCCATCACTTTAAGGCAAATAAGGGAAAAATAAAAAGTGACAGGCTTTATTTTCTTGGGGTCTGAAATCACTGCAGATGGTATGAAATTAAAAGACCCATTTGATAAAAGAGCAGACTCATTGGAAGAGACCCTGGTGCTGGGAAAGGTTGAGGTCAGGAGGAGGAAGGTGCAGCAGAGGATGAGATGGTTAGGTAGCATCACCAAGCCAACGGACGTGAGTTTGAGCAAACTTTGGGAGATAGTGGAGGGCAGAGAAGCTTTGTGTGCTACAGTCCATGGAGTTGCAAAACTGGAGACACTGAGCATCTGAACAGCAACAACAATACTTTATGTAATCCATCTCCAGCTTAGTGATTGATGGTTGTTTTTCATTATATGAGAAGTGGCCAGGGTTATAAAGTATTTTACATTTCTCACAGATCTTTCAAGTATACGTTTGTTGAATTCTCAAAATAAAACTTGACTGTAGCTAAAGCAGTTTTTACTTTTCCTTCATTACTGTATAAGGAAGGAAACATTCACTTGAAGTTTAAGTTTTTGTTATGTGGAACTATGACTTGAAACTGACATGATCTTAAGTCACTAACATGTAATTAATTATAATTTAATTATAAAATAGGGGAATTAAAATGGAAAATTTAAATACATGTATATAGTCACATGGTTTTTATTGTTTTGAATGACTTTATTGGGATATAATTTCAGTTGCCTTGATTTTTTTGGGTCTATTTTTAGTGCTTTGCATCCATCACCTAATCTAATTTCAAGACATTTTCCATTATCCCCAGAAGAATTTTTGTGCCCTTTTGTAGTCATTCATCATCTTCAGCTTCTCTGTCCCTCCCACCACAGCGTTTAATTCACCTCATGTGAAGAGTTGACTTTTTGGAAAAGACCACAGCCTTAGGCAGTACTAATTGTTTTCCTTATAAACAAGCTTATTCTGAATATGTTGTAAAATATGTAATCACTTATAACTTGCTTTGTTCACTGAGCACAGTGTTCGTAGTGTTCCTCCATATGTTTTATGTCAGCTCTGTGTTTCTTTTTGTTGCTTTATACATATGGTAAGTTATCCATTTATCAGTTGCCGACATGTAGATACTTTTAATCCAGTGTTTGGCTGTTATGAATAATGCTGTTATTAACATCCATGTGCACATTTAATGTGGATGTGTGTTTTCATTTTTTTAGAGTAGACATCTTGGAGTAAAATTACAGAATCATTTGTAACTCCATAGAGAGCTGCCAAACTTTTTGCATGGTGTCTGTCTCACTTTCATTTTAAAGTCCCACCAGGAGTGTTAAAAATTGTAGTACTTTTTATTGCCTATTGTTCTTTTAATTTTTAAAATTATTATTCTTGGTATGAAATTGTAATGTTTCTCATTTTAAGATCTTGAAAGCAACTCAGCACTGTATAGTGGCACATATTACTAAAATCATGTAGTCTATTAATGTACTTTTGTTATGATGGTAATGGAATTCTTGCTAATTTTAATTTGTAGTGCAAGAAATCTACCAGTGGACAGGATCATTATTTTCATATTATAAGCATCTTTTTTTTCTTTTAGCTTGTGAAGCACTTACTGAGTGGGAATATCTACCACCTGTTGGACCCCGCCCACCAAAAGGATTTGTGGGGCTCAAAAATGCTGGTGCTACTTGTTATATGAATTCTGTGATCCAGCAGTTATACATGATTCCTTCCATCAGGAATAGTATTCTTGCAATTGAAGGCACAGGTAGTGATATAGATGATGATATGTTTGGTGATGAGAAGCAGGACAGTGAAGTAAGTTTTAATTACAGTTTATTTCCTTTGTTGTTAACATCTTCATACTAGGTACTGTTTCTCTCTCCTAGAATGTTGTACATAGAACTAGTTTAAACTGCATTTGATAGAACACGACTATCTGATCTCCTGTCTTCAGCACGTTATAATGCTCATTTATCTGATAGACTTTAAGCTGCAGTTGATAATCTTTATTACACATTTTCTGTTTGTTTTTTGAAAGCAGCAGTTAATGTAATCATGTCTTGTGGGCCTTGGTAAGTACAAATTATAAAGTGATCAATATTTTCATTTAAAATAATGAGATTATATTTTCATTTTTTATCTTTTAAAAGTTCATTATTTCATTTAATTGATTTCACTTCCCGTTTTATAATCTGCTTATTCTTAAGATGGTTTAAATATTTTTGTCGAATAATGGCTTTTTCTCATAAGGAAACAAATTGGTCTGCTACTTTAAATCAAGCTAAGTATTAGGTAACAGAAATAGATAATCAGGCTACATATCGAGAGTATCCAATACAGATTGAAGTAATAGAAAAGTTAGGTTTTAGTAACTGCTCAGAGTAAGTGAGGCTGAGATGAGAACTTAAGTAAAGGAGTTTTGCTGATATTTATGTAAAATCAGTGAGGTTTTTGTTTTTAAGTCTTTCACTTTTTCCTTTAAGTAAGTTTTTAGAAATTGAAAAGACAGAGTATTTCTAAATGTAGTGAATGCTTTTTTCCTCATTCCTGCGTTTCTAGCCTTTTCTTGCCAAGAATATTTTGGCTCTCAAGTAGTGGTCCATCACTTAGAAATATTTTGAAACATGTACCTTACTGTCCTCTTCTCAGATCTGGTTAATCATTGGGATCTGATTAGATTTACCTTTCTTAGAATCATCATATGGGGTGCACAGACCAATACTTGCTTAATAACCACTCTTTGAAAGAAAATTGGAATTTTAAATACCTAATTCTATAGCCCATGTTACTGCTAGGATGCCAGGTTGAACATAAGAGATAGCTAGTCATATACCCAAGAAGAAAATAAGGCAGAAGAAATAGTAGAATCTCAAATGAGATAGCTACCATTGCTACTTGATCCCTGTACTTTATGTGTCTCAGCCTTGCAGAATGGTTTTCTAGCTTTTTATGAGTTTCTTTTCCTAGACTGTGAGCTTTTTAAGGGCAGAAACTGAGTATTTACTTCTTTGTCATAAGCCTCAAACTTGGAACAAAGAGTATAAAAAAATACTCAGCTCTCTATAAAACAACTGAATTCTTTGTAGAGTGATAAAGACCTTTACAACTCTGTCTCTGTTTCGGCCAAAGGTACTCTTAATTACTGTATTCATAATTCAGACCATATCACATAATTTATCTCTTGTAATCTGTGAAGAAAATATTATCTCACAAGAAGAAACTGAATATTAGACTAAGTAACGTATATCCCCAAATGTTTTTATATAAAACACTCATCTATAGCCAGTCCGTTCTACTCAAATCTTTGTCTCGTATACTATCTCTAGTGGATATTATGGTTTTTAATGTTATTATTTTTTTAATGTTAGTCCATCTGTGAGTTTGGGGGACAACCACTGATATTATAAGATGAATTTTATGTGCTTTAGATACTCAATATAAAATACTACAAATCATTACTCATTTATTTGTATTTGTCTCAACTTATTTCACTATACTTTTAAAGTTAAATTAGGTCATCAGTGATATTTTTTGACCTTCAGAGTAATGTTGATCCCCGAGATGATGTATTTGGATACCCTCATCAATTCGAAGACAAACCAGCATTAAATAAAACAGAAGACAGGAAAGAGTACAATATTGGTGTTCTGAGACACCTTCAGGTTATCTTTGGTCATTTAGCTGCTTCCCGGCTACAATACTATGTCCCCAGAGGATTTTGGAAACAGTTCAGGTAAATTATGGGTGAATGATGATTTTAGTTTTATTAAAACCTCAGTATACTAAGAGTAGGGGTGGGGGTTACTTTGTGTTGTTTGTTTTTTTGTTTGCTTGCAGTTAAGAATAATTTAGGGACTTTGCCCAGTGTGAATTTTATTAATTGCATTTTGGTGCTGACTTAGGTGTGTTGTTTTCTTTATTTTTAGGGTTTTTTGTTGTTGTTTTTTTTGCCCCTGTATTTTTTAAGTTTCCAGGTCATATGGTTTGTCACACCTACTCAACTCTGCTGTTACAACAAGAAAGCAACTATAAACAATACATAAATGAATAAGGTGTGGCTCTGTTAAAATAACTCTTTTTTTATGGACACTGCAATCTCAAATTCATATTATTTTCAGTTGTTATGAAATATTATTGGCTTTTTTTCCTCTGGCCATATAGTATATATAAAACCATTCTTAGCCCAGTGATGGATGGTATGTAGGCAGTGGAGTTGACTTCACTCATGAGCTTTTTAACTAGGATTACAAGGCTTCAGCAGATTCAAGTATACTATTCCCTGTTTGTGAATGGACAGTCCTACTTCATACATGATTTTATTTTCCTGGTGAAGATGTATATTTTTATAGATTGTATATCTTTATGTTTATGATATGAGTCACTCAGCATAAAGAAAAGTGTCCATCAGTTCAATAAATTTAAAATAATATCTACATCAGAACTGGGACAGACACGGTTTCATTTTTTCTTATATTTATGTTTATAAAGTAATCCTGTAATTTTTTAGCATCCTACTCAAGTGACCAATAAAATGTATTCTTTTTTATTTTAAAAGCTCAATTACATCTTGATCTGGTTTCTTTTTCACTAATTTTATCAAGACTTTGTATTACGCCCAGCTATGGCTGTTAACTAAATAGCACTAATCTCTGAATAGAGAAAGGCTACTGTCCTTTATAGGTGTTAAGACTTATTTTAGCACAGGACCTCCTAAATTGTTGGAGGTGGATAAGCAGAGGATTCATGTAACTTCTGGGTCACCTTGTGTTTCAGTCAGGACAGTATTTTATATATACTAGGATATAGATTTTTTTTTAAACTCATGAATTTATAGTACCCCCCATTATCTTTCAGTATAACTGTTATGTATTCCCCTCCAAAAGGAAATCCTCATGCCTTATTAAAGAGTCAGACAAGTTAAACTCTCAACTTAGGTCAGAAGAATTATTTGTCTTTATAATGTTTCCTACCAAATATATACATTTCCTCTTTCAGTTCTCTCACCTGGCAAATGCATCTATCTTCTCTTTACATGTTACTGTACAGATTTTTATTAAAATCTTATTCTGTCAGTGACTGAAGATTTTTTTAGTATTCTGGTCAACATTTCTGTTCTTATTCTTCCAGATTACCATATAATGAGTGTTCATCTTAAAATCTTTCATTCAGTTATTTGTATATGTGCAGGTACATGTAATTGTAGTTAGATAGCAAAAGTGTATTACATGCATGTATGTATCTTTGTATTTCTACCTATAGGTGTAGCTAGATACATAGACACATAAAGTTTTTTTATTGTAACACAGAATTAAAATGTTTGTACTTTAATGTTCTAAATTGTAATTTGTACTTAAATATGATGTTTCTGATTTTTGCCTTTACAGTTATTCCCTCCATATAATGGTGGGAAACTTACAATTTAAAAAACACCTTTGTATTATCTACAGTTTAGACACACACTCTGTTCTCAATGTGTTCTTTTCCTTTCTGGCAAAGTTTGGGTAACATAAAATTAACCTTTGTAGCAACCATTTGAAAGTTCAGTGGCACTTAACACAGTGAAAATGTACTGTCATTAGTGTTATTATTGAGCTGTCTTGTTCCACAATATTCTTAACACCCAAAAGGAAATCTTCATGCCTGTTAAAGAGTCATTCCTCATCTCCCCTTCTTAAAACAAAACCCAGCATTCTTTATATGAATTTGCCTGTTTTGAATATGGCATTTGGGGACTAGTTTCTTTCTAAGCATATTTTAAAGTGTGCCACTGTTTTAGCATGTATTGGAACTTCATTTAATAGCTAAATGATAATCCACTTTTTATGAATTACACATTCTTTGTTATTCAGTCATCAGTGGATGGATCTTTGGATGGTTTCTATCTTTTACCTGTTGTGGATAGTACTTCTGTGAACACTCATATCCTATAAGTTTTTGTATTTACATAAGTTTTTATTTCTTTTAGTATATATTTAAGAGGTATATTTGGTGAATCATGTGGTAATTCTCTGTTTAACCTTTCAAGGAACCATCGGACTCTTCCTCATCCTTTGTACCGTTTTATTTTTCCACCAGCAGACTGTGAGGAGTGCAGATTTTCAGCATTCATACTGATTTTTGTAGGGAGTTTGTGTTGTTTTTGTTTTTTTTTTTTTGTTTTTTTTTTGTTTTTAATGATTGCTTTTCTGTGCATGTTAAGTGATATATCCTTTATGTTTCAATTTGTATTTCTCTCTAATAACATTGAGCATCTTTTTATTTTTAACAGTTTATTTTGTTTTAGGGTACTTTGTATTCTGGTACACACTGTCTTTTTGTTGTTCTTTTACAAGAGTTCTTTATATAGTCATCATACTAGGTTTTTAGATAAATTACCTATAAACATATTCCCCCCACATTGTCTTTTTCCTTTTTCAGTGGTGTGTTTTGATGCAGAAAAATTTTTAATGAAATTCTCTTGACTTTTAATTTATTAACTGTTTTATTATGGTAAAATTTGTAAAACACAAATATTTACCATCTTAAATGTCTTCAAGTATATAGTCCAGTGACACCAGTTATGTACATTCACATTTGTATATCACTAGCTTTTTTCACCTTCCTAAAGGTGAAATTCTATATGAATTAATAATAATTCTCTATACTGATTTTTAGGTACTGATTTTAAGCTTTTTAAAAATACTTATTTATGACTATGTTAGATCTTTGTTGTGGCAAAAGGGGTCTTTCATTGTAGTACACAGGCCTCAGTCTGGTTATGGCATGCAGGCTTCTGTAATTGTAGCACATGGACTTTGTTGCCCCATAGCATTTGTTGTCTTAGTTTCCTCATCAGGGTTTGAATTCTCATCCCCTATATTGCAAGGAAGTCCCAGTGTTGATTTTATAATCCTGCAACTTTGCTAAATTAACTAAATTCTAACAGTTTTTTGGTTGAATCTTTTGAATTTTCCAATTTGGATGTTTTATTTCTTGCACTTGCCTAATTGGTCTGAGTAGAACTTCTAGTGCTATGCACCACAACTGCGGATACTTAAGCACCCTAGAGTGTGGGCTTCAATGAGAGAAGCCACCACTCTGCAACTGGAGAGTATCCCCTGCTTATGGCAACTCAAGAAAGCCTGTCTGCAGCAGTGTAGACCCAGTATAGCGAGAAATAAAAGAGTATTTCAAAATAAAGTTAATGCTGTAAATTAAAACTAAAGGAATGGAAAGGAATTCTCTGGCCACCTAATGGTTAGGATTTGATCTCTAACTGTCAAGGACCTAGGTTCAGTCCCTGGTTAAGGGACCAAAATCCCCCAAACTGCATGCCACAGCCAAGAAAAGTAAGAGGATGAAGGCATACCTTGCTAGGATGCAGAAAGTCTGGGTCACTTGTTGCTAGCATGAATGTAAAATAGTCAAATAGATAATTCTGCAGTTATCTCAAAGTAAAATTAATTTTAAAAAAATCTTAAATGGTAGAAAAAGGTAACCTATAATCACTAATACAAAGAAAGTTAAAGAAAAAGAAATTTAGAACAAATTCAGGTAACTTCAAAAAACAGTAATTTCATTGGGTTCCTGTAAAACTTTAAAAATTTGATTTAAAAGGAAAAAGAGTCCAGAAGTCTGACTGCCGACATAGTAGCATTGAGAAATTTAGTGTGAGAATTGGTATGATTTAGTATCTTAGGGGTGGTATTAATAATTGTTACACCATTGCCTGTGTTTGGTAAAGATCATATAGTTTGCTTCTAAAAGATTGAATGTTACTGTATATAAATTCAAAGTTATTTTAAAATTAGCAGCCAGTTTTTTAAATTGCAAAAGCACACCATGCACCTAAAATAAACCTCCTTTGCAGGTTTAAATTTTTGCCTTGTCTTTTGGTAAAAATAAGTATGTTTCTATTCTTTTACATTTGTTTGCATGTGTACTAGCTGGTAAAAATAAGTGTGTTTCTCTTTTATGTGTGTGTGTGCATGCAAGCTAAGTCACTTTAGTTATGTCTAGCTCTAGACTATAGCTGACCAGGCTCCTCTGTCTATGGGATTTTTCCAGGCAAGAATATTGGGGTGGGTTGCCATGCTCTCCTCTAGGTGATCTTCTCAACCAGGTATTGAACCTGCTTCTCTGACGACTCCTGTGTTGGCAGGCAGGCCTTTACCATAAGTGCCATCTGGGAAGCCCTTTCTTTTATGTAGGTTATTCTTTAAATGTTAAATTAGATGTTTTAGGTTTTCCAGTATGACTTGGCTTTTCTAGCAGTAGTTCTCATTTTGTGTACACACAAATTGATAACTTTGATTTCTCAGAAATGGTTTACTTAGGTTTTAAATCCATTCACCTTTCAGAAAATGCATTCACTGTAGAACAGAGCAAATCTTTGTTTTTTCTTTTGAAACAATCACTTTAGGAATAAATGGCCGTGAACTTTGCAGTATAGCACCAACAATTTAAGCAGATTTAAATAACAAAGTAATCATTACAAATTCTGTATAACTTATATTGCACATAAATTCCATGTAACATGACACTTTTAATGTTAATGGTCTCTTTAATTCAGAATGCATGATTATACTGTTTCATAAAGCAGACAGCATTCTAAATGCTTGCTACTGTAGTAACAATTATAGTATGAGATTCTTTTACATTGCCACCCAATGCACAATATGTACTGGTTTATTCCTACTTCCTATATCAAGGGATAAAGCCTCAGCTCACATTTCTTTTTTTTTTTTTTTTTTCTTTTCCATTTATTTTTATTAGTTGGAGGCTAATTACTTTACAGCATTGCAGTGGTTTTTGTCATACATTGAAATGAATTAGCCATGGATTTACATGTATCAGCTCACATTTCTAATGTCATTGTCATTTTTGCTGTTTAGAAAAATATAATAGTTTGGGAATAGAGAATACCTTTTGTTTTATTCTATTTTTCTCTTAGGCTTTGGGGTGAGCCTGTTAATCTTCGTGAACAACATGATGCTTTAGAATTTTTTAATTCTTTGGTGGATAGTTTAGATGAAGCTTTAAAAGCTTTAGGACATCCAGCTATGCTAAGTCAAGTCCTGGGAGGTTCCTTTGCTGATCAGAAGATTTGCCAGGGTTGCCCACATAGGTAAGTACTAGTTAACATTTTTAACATGTACTTTATATTAGTCTTTATTTTTTTAGTATTATCAGTATAAATAAAATTTCCACCAGTGTTTATGTATGGAAGCAGATAGTACCAATTATTAAATGCTTATGGTATACCCAACTGTTGGGTGGGTGTTTTGTTTTCAGTGTTACTCAGTATCATTATCTTTCTCTTATATAAACCTGTAGTTATTGTAAGGATACTTACCTGGTTGTTATAGTGAAAATAATAATTGAAATATAGTAACTTTAGGGAATTCCCTGGTGGCCCAGTGTAGTGAAGACTTTGCTCCCACTACAGGATGAGTCCCTGTCAGGGAGCTAAGATCCTTCAAGCTACATATCACAATCACAATCACAAAAAAATTAAACCAACTGAATTTTTGCAAATGGTACCTGGCATATAGTTAACACCCATTGACTGTTAGTAGTTAATCTCCAGCATGCATCCTTGGGAGTTTGGAGTTTGGTTAGTTACCCAACAAACATTTTTAAATAAGTAAGTAAATAAAAATAGAGTAAATTTAGAAAGTTAGTGGTTAGTCTAGAGTAGTATTTCATGTAGCAATTTTAAATTACCATTGATTCTTACCATTCTTAAGATGTTAGATATATTTGCACATCTTTTTCTGTGTTTTACAGCAGATTAGAAAAGATAACTTATTACAGGTTCCTGAGGAAAATAAGTAACTTTTGTTAATAATTCAGAAGGTTTAATGATGAACGCTCTTTTATGCCTGTTTTGGAAGTTTTATTACACATTCACAGATACAGATATGAAATCCTTTCTCATACAAACAAAATGATAGTTTATCTAAAATTGTTCTGTTTAGTAATTAGTTTGGAGTGAATAAAGCAGATTTTTTTTTTTTTTTTTTAATTTTTATTAGTTGGAGGCTAATTACTTTACATCATTACAGTAGTTTTTGTTATACATTGATATGAATTAGCCCTGGATTTACATGTATTCCCCATCCCAGTCCCCCCTCCCACCTCCCTCTCCACCCGATCCCTCTGGGTCTTCCCAGTGCACCAGGCCTGAGCACTTGTCTCATGTACCCAACCTGAGCTGGTTATCCGTTTCACCCTAGATAATATACATGTTTCAATGCTGTTCTCCTGAAACATCCCACCCTCTCCTTCTCCCAGAGTCCACAAGTCTATTCCATACATCTGAGTCTCTTTTTCTGTTTTGCATATAGGGTTATCGTTACCATCTTTCTAAAGTCCATATATATGTGTTAGTATATTGTAATGGTCTTTATCTTTCTGGCTTACTTCACTCTGTATAATGGGCTCCAGTTTCATCCATCTCATTAGAACTGATTCAAATGAATTCTTTTTAATGGCTGAGTAGTATTCCATGGTGTATATGTACCACAGCTTCCTCATCCATTCGTCTGCTGATGGGCATCTGGGTTGCTTCCATGTCCTGGCTATTATAAACAGTGCTGCGATGAACATTGGGGTGCACGTGTCTCTTTCAGATCTGGTTTCCTTGGTGTGTATGCCCAGAAGTGGGATTGCTCGGTCATATGGCAGTTCTATTTCCAGCTTTTTAAGAAATCTCCACACTGTTTTCCATAGTGGCTGTACTAATTTGCATTCCCACCAACAGTGTAAGAGGGTTCCCTTTTCTCCACACCCTCTCCAGCATTTATTGCTTGTAGACTTTTGGATAGCAGCCATCCTGACTGGCGTGTAATGGTACCTCATTGTGGTTTTGATTTGCATTTCTCTGATAATGAGTGATGTTGAGCATCTTTTCATGTGTCTGTTAGCCATCTGTATGTCTTCCTTGGAGAAATGTCTGTTCAGTTCTTTGCCCCATTTTTTGATTGGGTCATTTATTTTTCTGGAGTTGAGCTGGAGGAGTTGCTTGTATATTTTTGAGATTAATCCTTTGTCTGTTGCTTCATTTGCTATTATTTTCTCCCAATCTGAGGGCTGTCTTTTCACCTTGCTTATAGTTTCCTTTGTTGTGCAAAAGCTTTTAAGTTTCATTAGGTCCCATTTGTTTATTTTTGCTTTTATTTCTGAAATTCTGGGATGTGGGTCATAGAGGATCCTGCTGTGATTTATGTCGGAGAGTGTTTTGCCTATGTTCTCCTCTAGGAGTCTTATAGTTTCTGGTCTTACATTTAGATCTTTAATCCATTTTGAGTTTATTTTTGTGTATGGTGTTAGAAAGTGTCCTAGTTTCATTCTTTTACAGGTGGTTCACCAGTTTTCCCAGCACCACTTGTTAAAGAGATTATCTTTTTTCCATTGTATATCCTTGCCTCCTTTGTCAAAGATGAGGTGACCATAGGTTCGTGGACTTATCTCTGGGCTTTCTATTCTGTTCCATTGATCTATATTTCTGTCTTTGTGCCAGTACCATACTGTCTTGATGACTGTGGCTTTGTAGTAGAGTCTGAAGTCAGGCAGATTGATTCCTCCAGTTCCATTCTTCTTTCTCAGGATTACTTTGGCTATTCGAGGTTTTTTGTATTTCCATACAAATTGTGAAATTATTTGATCTAGTTCTGTGAAAAATACTGTTGGTAGTTTGATAGGGATTGCATTGAATCTATAGATTACTTTGGGTAGTATAGCCATTTTGACAATATTGATTCTTCCAATCCATGAACATGGTATATTTCTCCATCTGCTTGTGTCCTCTTTGATTTCTTTCATCAGTGTTTTATAGTTTTCTATGTATAGGTCTTTTGTTTCTTTAGGTAGATATACTCCTAAGTATTTTATTCTTTTTGTTGCAATGGTGAATGGTATTGTTTCCTTAATTTCTCTTTCTGTTTTCTCATTGTTAGTGTATAGGAATGCAAGAGATTTCTGTGTGTTAATTTTATATCCTGCAACTTGACTGTATTCGTTGATTAGCTCTAGTAATTTTCTGGTAGAGTCTTTAGGGTTTTCTATGTAGAGGATCATGTCATCTGCAAACAGAGTTTCACTTCTTCTTTTCCTATCTGGATTCCTTTTACTTCTTTTTCTGCCCTGATTGCTGTGGCCAAAACTTCCAAAACTATGTTGAATAATAGTGGTGAGAGTGGGCACCCTTGTCTTGTTTTTGATTTCAGGGGAAATGCTTTCAATTTTTCACCATTGAGGGTGATGCTTGCTGTGGGTTTGTCATATATAGCTTTTATTATGTTGAGGTATGTTCCTTCTATTCCTGTAAAGCAGATATTTTTGAAACTAATAAAATAAAGGTAAGGTCACATAAATGAGAAATTCTTTTTACAGTGCCATTCATTTGGAATATGAAGAGAGATTTGTTCACCTAGCATGGGCAGTTTGGATTCTTATGGAAGATATTTTACATTAGAGAACCAATAAAATCTAGCTCTTTGTCACCAATCAGCCCTCAAGTTTTTTTTTTTACAGATTTTTCAGAATACTTGTAAATTCTTTTTTTCTGACACATGTATCGTGCAAATGAAGTAACATTTCCAACAAGACTAGTTTTAGTATTTATTAAGAGTATGTAAGCATTCCGAGTCTTTCTGGTATTACAGAACATTGGTTTTTTTGAGTGTACCAAGCTGTGGATGAAGTTTGTTTACCCCCTAAGACCATTTTTCTCCTCCTTGGACAGGTTTCTGTCACAATATGAATATGTGTAATAAATACTTACGTAGTGTACTTCCATTTTTTGTCTTTCTGTACTATAAGCTTCTAAATATGAATGACTGTCTAAATCATAATATCCTCTGTGCTTTACACAGTGGGCTTTTTTTTTCCTTGCCACTCCTGTGGCTTGCGGAATCTGTTTCCTGACCAGGGATTAAACCCAGGCCCTTGACAGTGAAAGCACAGGGTCTTAACCACTGGACCATTAGGGAGTTCCCAGGCACTCTTGATAGGTGGGTTGGTTGATTTACTGGTTGAGAGTATATGTTCAGAATTTATTAGCATATCATTAGAAGTTTCTGAAAGCTGCTTTTGTAGAAAATCTTCACATTGTGGGTTGCTGACTCTTACCACGTTACTTAACCCACATTGTAAATTTTTTTGCAGTTCTGTAGTTGTAAAAGTACATTAGATAGTTGAACTTGTATCATACCTTAGGCTGGAGCTTGGCCACTAAGTGCCTTAAACATTAGTTGCTATTTTATGCTACATAAATAGAGGAACATTTAAAAATTCAGTTCATAAATACTTATTTTCTAAACCTGATGAACATTTACCTTTTCTCTCCTGTAAATCAGTACTGCTTAACACAGCTAGCAGTATTAAAAAAAATGTAAAGAACTTAAGCAGTGCAGTCAGAAAAACCTGTCTTTAAATCGTATTCTACCTAGTAAACTGAACTATATTCATCTCTTCACCATGACTACCACTCCCTCCCATTTCTGTATCTGTAAAATAGTGACAGATATGTATCTTTAGCAGGTTTTTTCTGAAAATAAGCAATGGAATAAATCCTTTTAATGTTTCTTAAATGATTTTTTCAGATATGAGTGTGAAGAATCTTTTACAACTCTGAATGTAGATATTAGAAATCACCAAAACCTTCTCGATTCTTTGGAACAGTATATCAAAGGCGATTTATTGGAAGGTGCAAATGCTTATCGTTGTGAAAAATGTGATAAAAAGGTATGTTTTGCTTATTTTTATGATTGCATTTAACATAACTGGGAGACATCAAAGCTGTTTCAACCTCAAAGTTTACCTCTGCTGTGCTGAAACAGTAGTCAACATGATAACTGATTAAGAAAGATTGTCAGGGAAATAATACTGAAAGAAACCAATAATAAATTGAGAAAAGTCCTTTAAATTGGGTGAATAATTTTAGAAGTCATGACAAGTTAATGTCACTGTTTCTTATAAATTAGGAAAGTGATTTTTTTTTCTTGCAGTTTACAAAAGTCAGTAACTTTTCATTCTTTCCTGAATCCCATAAGCATTGAATTCCTCAAACCTGAAGAGTTTCTAACAGAAAATATGTTTCCCCTTTCATATTCAGGCTTATTTTTCAACTCTAGTAGAACAACTGTGTTAATTTTATTTGGTTATGTAAGATTTTAGAACAGCTTGCAGTTTTAAAGATCAGGTGTGATTGTAAAATCTCACCAACTAATTTTATTTAGGTGGCCACCTAAATATCCTGTGGGATGAAATTATTACATGTTTTTGAAAATACATACTCTTTTAAAACTAGTTAATATTTTTCTGGACTCACTGTACCCTCTCATCTCCAAGTTACTTGCATTGCTTGAATTTTAACAGCATTGTGGCCTCTAAAGCCATACCTATCCATATCTTTGATACAGTTTTTGCTCGGGCAGTTTCTTCTTCCACAAGCTGCTCTTAATCCATGTATTTTAAAGAAAGGAGTTTGGTAGCAGTGTTCCAAAAGATGGTGTGAATTAAATGCAGCATGGTAGTATGTTATCTGGCACTGCACTCTGTATATATTAGTATGTTATTGCTTATATTATTTCTCCTGTTTGCTCATAGCAGACTCTACTCATTAGCGTAAAAATAAAGTAAAGAAGTATATCATGATCAGTTAGCAGTGACAGTGGGAACCAGGTAGTCATTAGTTTTGTCCGTCACTATTTTTTTTTTTTTTGGTATCACTTTGCAACAGGTGAGTGATTATATTTTTTTTGGTTTGCTGTAAATATTTTTAAAAAGTCAGTGATAGTGAATAATTATGTTTATTATCATTTGTAAATTTAGCTGATCATAAATTTTAAATTATACTATTATAAAGTTTTTTGTTTTATTGTAGAACATTCAATTATATTTAATATTTATTGTAGGTTGATACAGTAAAACGGTTGCTAATTAAAAAATTGCCTCCTGTTCTTGCTATTCAATTGAAACGTTTTGACTATGACTGGGAAAGAGAATGTGCAATTAAATTCAATGATTACTTTGAATTTCCACGAGAGCTGGACATGGAACCTTACACAGTACCAGGGGTTGCAAAGCTGGAAGGAGATAATGTAAACCCAGAGAGTCAGTTGATACAACAGAATGAGCAGTCTGGAAGTGATACAGCTGGAAACACGAAATACAGACTTGTGGGGGTGCTTGTTCACAGTGGTCAAGCAAGTGGTGGACATTATTACTCCTACATCATTCAGAGGAATGGCAAAGATGGTGACAGAAATCGCTGGTATAAATTTGATGATGGAGATGTAACAGAGTGTAAAATGGATGATGATGAAGAAATGAAAAATCAGTGTTTCGGTGGAGAGTACATGGGAGAAGTATTTGATCATATGATGAAACGCATGTCATACAGAAGACAGAAAAGATGGTGGAATGCTTATATACTGTTTTATGAACGAATGGACACAATAGACCAAGAAGATGAAATGATAAGATGCATATCAGAGCTAACTATCACAAAATCCCATCAGATTATGTCACCAGCCATTGAGAGAAGTGTTCGAAAACAAAATGTGCAATTCATGCATAACAGAATGCAGTACAGTTTAGAATATTTTCAGTTTGTGAAAAAATTGCTTACATGTAATGGTATTTACTTAAACCCTGCTCCAGGTAAGTTTTTTTCATTAAGTTATTTAGACTCATTTTAATTTAAATGTGTCAGCATATTCAGGGCCAGTTAATTAAGTTACCCATACTTTTCAATAGTGATAGTCAGTATCTGGAGACAGAAAAACTTGAACTTAGAATTTGGACCAAGCATTAGTTTGAAACGTGGATTGGTTAAGTGCTGAGGTAAGTGCTAAAGATTACTTTTAGCTAAGGTTTTAAAAAAAGCATAGCATTTATTTAAGCACTTGTAGACAAAGAGTGTGTTTGATTGTTAATGTGCTTTTTATTGAAGGACAAGATCACTTATTGCCTGAAGCCGAAGAAATTACTATGATTAGCATTCAACTTGGAGCTAGGTTCCTTTTTACCACTGGATTTCACACCAAGAAAATAGTCCGTGGTCCTGCCAGTGATTGGTACATGGCTTTCATTTTATTTACTTTGTACTTAAGAGTTGGTAAAGTTCCTGATTAGATTGCTTTTTCTCCTGAATGTGGGAATCATTTCAAATTTTAAATATAAAATAAAAGTCTTGATAATAGTGTTGAGAGAAATTGTGTATTTAAAATGCTTGTTAAGTCTTTGCTATGTGGATTCTGGCTTACGTTTAAAAAGTTATAGGAATTCTAAATGATTGTATGTTAAGCTTGGGCTTCCCTGGTGACTCAGTGGTAAAGAATCTGCCTGCCTATCTGCCTGCTGATGCAGAGTCAAACCCATTCAGATGGGGTTCGATCCTTGGGTGGGGAAGATCACTGGAGAAGAAAATGGCAGCCTACTTCAGGATTCTTGTGGGAAAATTCTATGGACATCGGAGCCTGGATGGCTGCATTCCATGTGGTTGTAAGGAGTTGTACACGTTTGAGCAGCTAAATAACAATAATAGCTTGTTTATATTTATAAAGGTATGGAAGACACTATAACACCTTAGTATGATAACTGTTCGTAGCATCTCAGATTAGAAAATGTTAAGGAGATATCACTAGGTCAAAAAGAGATTAATAGATTTGCATTCCCCTGCTTACACAGTTCTCATTAATTTCATTTTGGGACTCTGGGAGTAGAAAAGTCAGAGGGCTGGTATTCATATCAAAACCAACTGTGACTGGGTATTCCCTGACAGTCCAGTGATAAGGACTCTGTGTTTGCATTGCGAAGTGCCAGGGTTCAGTCACTAGTCAGAGAATTAAGATCCCACAAGCTGCTTGGTGTGCCCCCCTCGCTCTCCCCACCCCCCAAAACCCAAGATTATTAATTATAGAGATTATTAATTATAGAGATCTTTCCTCTTTATTTGGTTCATAGCAACCTGTTCACTAGCGTAATCAAAATGGGGCCACATGTTGAAAATTTATTTATTTTTCTTTTTCAGGTATGATGCATTGTGCATTCTGCTCCGTCATAGCAAGAATGTACGTTTTTGGTTTGCTCATAATGTGCTTTTCAGTGTCTCAAATCGTTTCTCTGAATATCTTCTGGAGTGCCCTAGTGCTGAAGTGAGAGGTGCATTTGCAAAACTTATAGTATTTCTTGCACATTTTTCTTTGCAAGATGGGCCTTGTCCTTCATCTTTCACATCTCCAGGACCTTCTAGTCAGGTAATTGAAAGGTTTGCTTTAATTATGAAATGCTTAAAAGTAAATTATATTTTCTTCCAGATGAAATTAATAAACATGCATTGCTTGAGGTATGTACTGTATATGAAGGTACATACATATTATTGGATTCATTAAAATTATTTCACAGTAAGGTATGGTAATTAGGTACTTAAAAATATTAGGAAAATTTCTTTGATTGAGTTATTAGAGGCTCTGTACTACATTTTCAGTTAATGTTAATTTTATAAAGGCTGAGTGTTTTTGGTGACTACATTTTTAGCATAAAGCTCCACATTGTTTTTATTTTATTATTCTCTAACACTTAGAATATAAAACATCTGATATGAAATCTATCCAGCTCTTCCTCTCTCAAAAAGCAAATGTATTTAATAAGTTTCTATGTGATACTTCTGTGGACATACCCTTTTAATGCAAATAGAAGTATACTATTCTGTATCTTGTTGCTGATAAAACAGTAAATTATGTTTCACAGGCATGTGACAATTTAAGTTTGAGTGATCATCTCCTAAGAGCAGTATTAAATCTCCTGAGAAGGGAAGTGTCTGAACATGGTCGTCATTTACAGCAATATTTCAATCTGTTTGTCATGTATGCCAATTTAGGTAAGAATTTCATGATTCTTTTTAATGTGTTTTGTATTTACATAGCAAGTGATGAAATAATTTATTGCAGTGTTGAGAACTAATCTTATCTAAAATACAAGCAGTATTCTATGTTTATCCTTGAAATCCTTTGCAGATTTTTTGTATAATTTTTTTTTCCTTAAGATTTAGTTTTTTATTTTTTCCTGTACTGGGTTTTCTTTGCTGCATGGGCTTTCTCTTTCTAGTTGCTGTGAGCAGAGGCTATTATCTAGTTGTGGCATGCAGCTTCTCATTGTGGTGGCTTCTACTGTTATGGAACAGGGGATCCAGGGTGCCCAGGCTTCAGTAGTTGTAGGTCCTGGGCTCTAAAGCACAGGCTCAATAGTTGTGGTATATGGGCTTGGTTGCTCTGTAGCATGTGGGATTCTTCTAGAGCAGAGATTGAACCTCTCTTCACTGCTGAGCAGTCTAGGAAGCCCATGTATAACTTTTTAATGGCATTTCTCAAGTTGTATTCTAAGGTAATTTATGCACTTACTGTCTCAGTAGTCTTTAAGGTCATAGATTATGTTCATGTTTTATCTTAAATCTGGCTTTAAAAAACTACACTTTCCCAAACCACATCTCATGCTGTCTGAATCAGAATTCCTAGGACTAGGAAAAGAAATCTGTATTTTCTGAAGGAGTGCAAGTAATTGTACCTTTCAGGTTTAAGAGTCACTTTCCAAAGAAGCTGGCCTATTGTGCATATATTTTGGTTAAAATAAATTGAAATCCATGAAAGTGTTATGTAGTTGTTTACTTAAAAGTTCTTCTGTTTAAATCAATACCAGCTAGTAAGTATCATTTTCAATATATCCTTTTTAGAATAGCCTACTTTTTTTCTGAATGGTCTAGTGGTTTTCCCCACTTTCTTCAATTTAAGTCTGAATTTGGTAATAAGGTATTCATGATCTGAGCCACAGTCAGCTCCCCGTCTTATTTTTGATGACAGTATAGAGCTTCTCTGTCTTTGGCTGTAAGCAATATAATCAGTCTAATTTTGGTGTTGACTCTCTGGTGATGTCCATGTGTAGAATCTTCTGTTGTGTTGTTGGAAGAGGGTATTTGCTATATGACCAATGTGTTTTCTTGGCAGAACTCTGTTAGCCTTTGCCCTTCTTTATTCTGTACTCTTAACGCCAAACTTGCCTGTTATTACAGGTGTTTCTTGACTTCCTACTTTTGCATTTCAGTCCCCTGTAATGAAAAGGACATCTTTTTTGGGTATTAATTCTAGAAGGTCTTGTAGGTCTTTACAGAATCATTCAGCTTCAGCTTTTTAAGCATTACTGGTCAGGGCATAGACTTGGATTTCCATGATATTGAATGGTTTGCCTTGGAAACGAACAGAGATCATTCTGTCATTTTTGTGACTTCATCGAAGTACTACATTTCAGACTCTTGTTGACTGTGATGGCTACTCCATTTCTTCTAAGGGATTGTTGCCCACAGTTGTAGATACAATGGTCATCTGAGTTAAATTCACCCATTCTAGTCCATCTTAGTTCGCTGATTCCTTTAATGTCGATGTTCACTCTTGCCATCTCCCGTTTGATCACTTCCAATTTGCCTGCGTTCACGGACCTAACATTCCAGGTTCCTATGCAATATTGCTCTTTACAGCATCGGACCTTGCTTCCATTACCAGTCACATCCACACCTGGGTGTTGTTTTTGCTTTGGCTCCATCTCTTCATTCTTTCTGGAGTTATTTCTCTACTGATCTCCAGTAGTATATTGGGCACCTGCTGACTTTGGGAGTTCAGCTTTCAGTGCCCTGTCTTTTTGCCTTTTCACACTGTTCACGGGATTCTCAAGGCAAGAATACTGAAGTGGTTTGCCACTTGATGCGAAGAGCTGATTCATTTGAAAAGACCTGATGCTTAGGAAAGATTGAAGGCAGGGGCAGAAGGGAACGACAGAGGATGAGTTGGTTGGATGGTATCACCGACTCAATGGGCATGAGTTTGAGTAAACTCTGGGAGTTGGTGATGGACAGGGAGGCCTGGTGTGCTGCAGTCCATGGGGTCCCAAAGAGTCAGACACGACTCTTTGTCGTGAACTGAACACGACTGAGCGACTGAACTTTTTTCCTAACACCAATTTACTTCTTTTCGGTGGTTATGGAATGCTTACTTTAAGAGTGTGGGAGGGAGAGGATATAGTTTAACAGCTGATTCACATTGATGTACAACAGAAATTAACATAATGTTACAATTAACCTATTATATTCCAATAGATTTTCTTGTCTGGCTGTCTAGGAGACTGGAAAACTCTTTTGATGGGGACTTTGCTTGGTAGCAGTGAACCAAGAATACATAAATATTTTTTGTGATATTTTCATTATTAATTTAGGTTCTTGTTTACTAAGAGAGGAAGGAGAACCAATTTTTATTGAAGTATAATTTTGTATAAGTTATAGGCGTAAGGATAGTAATTCACAATTTTTAAAGGTTATACTCCATTTATAGTTATTATAAAATATTGGCTATATTCCCTGTGTTGTACAATAATATATCCTTATACGGTAGGTTATCCCTCTTCCTCCTTTAACTGTATTGCTCCTCTCCTTTCCTTCTCTGCAGTGATAAGCACTAGCTTATTTTTTGTATCTGTGAATCAGATTCTTTTTGTTACATTCACTAGTTTCTTTTGGATTCCAATATGAATGAGATCATACACTATTTGTCTTTTTCTGGCTTATTTCAGTTAGCATAATGCTGTCCAAGTGGATATATATTGTTGTAGAAGGCATTATTTTATTTCTCTCTTTTATAGCTGAGCAGTTTTTTGTTGTAGAGATATACCACATCTTCTTTATCCATCTATCCATGGACATTTTGGTTGTTTCCATGTCCTGGCTACTGTAAATAGTGCTTTAATGAACTTGACATGTCTTTTCCAATTTCAGTTTTCTCTATGTAGATGTCCAGGAGTGGGATTGCTAGATAATATGGTCATTCTGTTTTTCAAAGTTTTTAAGAACCTCCATGCTGTTCTCCATAGTGGCTGTTCTCACATTACATTCCCACTGATAGTGCAGGAGGGTTTATATATTCTATTTTGCTTAGTTTCTTAATTGTGATATCCTAGTTGTGTCAAATGGAGCCTTTCATTGTAGCACACATGGTCTGTAGTTGTAGTGAACAGGCTCAGTAGTTTTGTCTCACAGGCTTAGTTGCTTCACAGCATGTGGGAGTCTTAGTTCCTCAACCAGGGATGGAACCTGCATTCCCTGCATAGTGAGGTAGGTCCTTAACCACTGAATCACCAGGGACGTCCCAGCCCATTTCTTAATTGGGTTGTGTTTTTTCATGTTGAGTCATATGAACTCTATTTTGAACCCCTTACTGGTCATACCATTTGTAAGTTATCTCCCTTTCAGTAGGTTGTCTTTTTTTGTGTGGATGATTTCCTTTGTTGTGTGTTAGTCCCCTCATTTGTTTTTGCTTTTGTTTAATTTCTTTTAGGAGATGAATCCAAAAACATGTTGGTATGATTTATGTCGGTGTTCCACGTTTGTATTCCACTGATTTTGTAGTATTTGGTTTTATATCTAGGCCTTAAATCGTTTTGAATTTATTTTTGTATAATGGTTTTAGAGAATGTTCTGCTATCATTCTTCTGCATGTAACTGTCTAGTTTTCCCAGCACCTCTATTGGAGAGACTGTTTTAAAAAGAGTAAAAAGAGTAAATTTATCGGTCCAGTTAGAAAACTTTAATGGTTTAGACATTGGTGCACCAGCAGCTTAGAGTTGTTAATTTTTTATTACATTTTTGAGATGTAGTCTAGTTAAAAGTTTTGCGGTCCTAATATATATTGCTTGTATATGTTGTTTATGAGGAATTGATTCAAGTAATTAGCAGAGCATTTTGAATAACTTCTTTTTAATCTCAGTTACCTCTGTCCAGAAAATAAGTTTTGTACCCAAGCTTTCCTCTTTAAAGTATTACCTGTTTGGATTTGTTACTCAACTTTTAATTTGTGATCCTTTAATAGGAAGGCTATTCTTTTAAGTCTCCTCTTTCTTACTGTCTTACATAGTTTAATTTGTGGTGTCTTATCAGTAACTAAGATTCTTAGATCTTATAGTTAACAAGGAAGGAAATTACAACAGAAACAAGCGTAAGTAAAATTCCATTTTCTGGTCCTGTTTTTTAAATGCAAAATGCCAGATTTAAGAACTCACTAAAAGTCTATATTGTTTCCATTTTAGATATTATGCCTGTTCAGAAATCAGTCATCATTGGTCCGTATTTTTTTTTTTTTTATGGTAGGCATTTATCAGTATACATTTATAAAATTCCATTGGCCTAGAAGAAGCTAGATTTAGATTTTAAAAGTAATGCTTTTAGCAAGTAAGCATTTTAAGTAATAACTGAAATTAAGGCTGATGAAACTAAACTATTATTTCCTAAAATCTAGAAAAACACTGTGAGGACTCATAAACAGGAATACATTATGGGATAAATGCATGCTCAGTCACTCATTTTCATTGCCACAAATAAGTATGTTGATTGATTGCTTCATCTTGAGTCAAATCATATTTTACCAAAAAGTGTGTCATAATACCCAATTTATGAAAAGGTGCTTTTTTTGTTTAACAGTTTTTTGATTTTCTGATAAAACACTGTAAACCTGTCTTCAGTGTGGTTTAGTCCAGCAATGAATAAAGAATGTTAATGGGATACAAAGTGTTATGATACACAAGGAAAATAAGAATAAAGAATGTTAATGGGATACAAAGTGTTATGATACACAAGGAAAATAAAAGGTGCACATTTGAGCAAGTATCTAACCTACATTTATAGAGTAATAGAGTAAGAAATGAGTTGCTGGAGAAAATGATACAGGAAATTTGTAAACAGAGCTCACAGTAAATGCAAAGATTTTGCGTGACGTAGTGGCTCATTGGGCAATACGAAAGTTTTTCTCAGGTGTCTTGATATAGTGAAAGACATTGAGATAAATACCAGACCTCTACTCTTTTGGCAGGTCTTTTTTAAAAAAAAAATTTATTTGTATTGGAGGCTTACTTTACAACATTGTAGTGGTTTTTGCTGTACATTGACATGAATCAGCCACAGGTGTAAGTGTGTCCCACATCCTGAACCTCTCTCCAGCCTCCCTCCCCATCCCATCCCTCTGGGTTGTCTCAGTGCACTGGCTTTGAGTGCCCTGTTTCATGCATCAAACTTGGACTGGTCATCTATTTCACATATGGTAATATACATGTTTCAATGCTGTTCTCTCAAATCATCCCACCCTTGCCTTCTCCCACAGAGTCCAAAAGTTTGTTTTTTATATCTGTGTCTCTTTTGGTGTCAACACATACAGGGTTGTTGTTACTATCTTTCTAAATTCCATATATATGCATTAATATTGGTGTTTTTCCATATATATGCATTAGTATTGGTGGTTTTCCTTCTGACTTACTTTGCTCTGTATAATAGGCTCCAGTTTCATTCACCTATTAGAACTGATCCAAATGAGTTCTTTTTAAAAACTGAGTAATATTCCATTGTGTATATGTACCACAACTTTCTTATCCATTTGTCTGCCGATGGACATCTAAGTTGCTTCCATGTCCTAGCTATTGTAAACAGCGCTACAATGAACATTGGAGTACACATATATCTTTCAGTTCTGGTTTCCTCGGTGTGTATGCCCAGCAGTAGGATTGCTGGGTCATATGGCAGATCCATTTACAGTTTTTCAAACAATCTCCACACTCTTCTCCACAGTGTCTGTACTAGTTTGCATTCCCACCAGCAGTGTAAGAGGGGTCCCTTTTCTCCACACCCTCTTCAGCATTTATTGTTTGTAGACTTTTTGATAGCACTATTCTGACCTCCTGTTTGTGGTTTTAATTTGCATTTCTCTGATAGTGATGTTGAGCATCTTTTCATATTTTGTTAGCCATCTGTATGTCTTTGGAGAAATGTCTGTTTAGTTCTTTGGCCCACTTTTTGATTGGGTCATTTATTTTTCTGGTATTGAACTGCATGAGGTATTTGTATATTTCTGAGATTAATTTTTTGTCAATTGCTTTGTTTGCTATTATTTTCTTCTACTCTGAAGGCTGTCGTTTTACTTTGCTTATAGTTTCCTTGGTTGTGCAAAAGGTTTTAAGCTTAATTAAGTTCCATTTGTTTATTTTTTCTTTAATTTCCATTACTCTGGGAGGTGGGTCATAGAGGACCTTGCTGTGATTTATGTCAGAGTGTTTTGCCTATGTTTTCCTCGAGGAGTTTTACAGTTTTTGTTTATTTAGATCTTTACTCCATTTTGAGTTTCTTTTTGTGTATGGTGTTAGAAAGTGTTCTAGTTTCATTCTTTTAGAGGTGATTGACAAGTTTTCCCAGCACCACTTGTTAGAGATTGTCCATTGTATATTTTGTTTTGGCAGGTCTTGTAACAGAGTCTGCAGGTTACTGTGAGGGCACCGAGAGTCATCATAACATTGCTAATGAGGTTCACCTTAGAAAGATTGTACTGGCTGTAGACTAGAATGGAATGTAATGGTACAAGACTAGAGATTGTAATATAATGATATGTAGATAGAGATCATTATTGCCCATATATTATGGAATTGGCAATGAAAGATACACTTGGAATATTCAGGAGTTTTTAATGAGAGCATCAGCAGATCTTGGTGATTCATATTTGAGTGAATGGATCAGGGAAAAGACCTAAGTTCAGAGTTTGTCTTCAGGAACTGAGAGAAGACTGTTGCCGTTTACTGAGAGAAAACCTAGATGGAGGAACTTATCTGAGCCAACAAATTTTAAAGGCCTGTTGCACAGCTTACTGAAGAAGTCCAATAAACATTGAGATATATACATGCAAAATTTGGAATCATCCTTATGTATGCAAACTTACAGATTTAGCTACAAAAGAGTAAGTAGTATTAGAAGATAGTGTAGAATGAGAACAGGGGGAGAGAAAAAATCTGCAATTAATAGCAAGAAATAGAAAGGGGAGAAAATAAGAAGAAAAAACCATGGAAGGTGAGAAGAAATAAAAAATGAAGATGAGAGAATCCAGGTAAAAGATTCAAGAACAAAGAAACAGTTGAATTTGAGAACTGTTTTTTACCTTTAAACCTGAATGAGATTCAAACTTAATTCAGACCTGAATTAGGAGAGAAACTGAATGGTAAAATTAGGGGAAAAAGCAATAGGAAATAGGCCTTTTTCCCCAAAAAGATTTTTTTAGAGTGGGAAAAAATAGATTACAAAAGAGATGTTATTTCTCATTTAGCAGTTTCTGTCTTTGTCATCTACCTTATTGTCATGAGAAATACTATTTAGTTTCTTCTGGTCACTTTAGGTTCTGTGAAGTGTACTTTTCTCTAGTATAATTGTAATAAAAGAGACATGTCACTGTATCGTAGTAGGGATAGTTAAATTTAGCTTAAGTAAATCAGTGTATTTTCTGTTCCATCTGTATTGTATATGTATTTCTGCAGTCTAATCAAAAGAGATGAACTTTAGTCATAAAAATTATAGGCAGCCGTATGACATAATTATTTATTAAAGCAGCACTTGCTATTCTTACTATTTTTGCTTTTGTTTTTGATAAACATTCTTCTCCTCCCTTTTTAATAGGTATGGCAGAAAAGACACAGCTTCTGAAATTGAGCGTACCTGCTACCTTTATGCTTGTGTCTTTAGATGAAGGGCCAGGTCCTCCAATCAAATATCAGTATGCAGAATTAGGCAAGTTATACTCAGTAGTGTCTCAACTGATCCGCTGTTGCAATGTCTCATCAAGAATGCAATCTTCAATCAATGGTAAAGTAATATGTCCTGTTATTTATAATAGTTTAAAAATAATGGTAAGCTTCTGTAGTATTAAAATTATGAAATTTATAAAATGGGATTATATGCTTTAGTATATTTATTTATAACTAGCTTTTTTACAAGTTTGAGACCTTTTACAAAATTCACCTGCTGTAATAAAATTAGTAGGGTTGAAATGATTTAAGAATTTTAACTTTAATTTTTTTGGTCTTCATTATCAGCATTTATATTTTTGCATCTTATCATCTTAGTATATCCTACCATTATGAGTGTTTGTGTTTAGAGCACTTAATTCATATTTTTTTTTAATAAAAAATTCAGTATTACAGTTTTGCAAAGGCATCTATTGGCTGTTCATTGATGACAAATCTGTTCTAGGTAATCCCCCTCTTCCCAATCCTTTTGGTGACCCTAACTTATCGCAGCCTATAATGCCAATTCAGCAGAATGTGGCAGACATTTTATTTGTGAGAACAAGCTATGTGAAGAAAATTATTGAAGATTGCAGTAACTCAGAGGAAACCATCAAATTGCTTCGTTTTTGCTGCTGGGAGAATCCTCAGTTCTCATCTACTGTCCTCAGTGAACTTCTCTGGCAGGTTAAAGGAAAATAAACATTCATATGCCTATAATTTGATTAGTCTTTTAAATAAGAAATTCAATTATGTCCCATCCGTTTTTAGGTTGCATATTCATACACCTATGAACTTCGACCATATTTGGATCTACTTCTGCAGATTTTACTGATAGAGGATTCCTGGCAGGCTCACAGGTGGATACACTTTTTGCTACCAAAATAATGATAATTTTGTAGATTCTAAAAACAAACTGAAATTTTTAGTAACCGAATATATTTTTACTTCTCGAACCTGTTAAAATACATAGTAGCACAATGCATGAAATATTTCCCCATCATAGTTTTATTTCATTGTTATTTTCTCTTAAAGCCACAGTTTTATGCTTATTAGTAATTTTTTTTGCTTCCACTTAATGCTTTTTATTTTTTTTAACTAAGAGTGAGTAATACAAGCTTTTCATGAATTTTTAAATTCTGTCAATTTAGAAAAATAATAATCATTTATTACATGTTTTAAATTCATTACACTAAGGAACATTTCGTTACCTAACAATAATCCTTGCCTGGTGGAAGTTTTATTACTATATTTGGGGACAAGAGTAATGTTTGGAACTAATGTTTCCCCAAATTCTGCTGTGTTCTTTGAAGTAAAACTGAGCCTACAAATGCTGATATAGAATTAGTTGCCCAACTCTGCTAACTGATCCTCACTTTGCTCTTCACAGGGATTGATTATAGTTGATTTTAGAAACAAGCATGTGTACATATTGCCAACTGTTAGTCATTCTAATAACCAAAAAAATTTTTGTGCACTCGGTAACATCTTTGGTCCTTGTAATCTGAATTTCTGTTAACTTTGTTGATGTAATGTGAATGATTGACAGTTTGAGTTTGTATTGTATATGATATAAAATTGTGAATTAGTGGGACTTAGGATGTAATACCACATCAGTATTTGAAGATACTGGTACTTGATAATCCTGTCAAGGAAAATTTAGCTCCAGATTTTAAGCTGGAAATTCCCTCGTATAACTTGATTAACAAGTACATGATTTTTTAGATTTTCGGTAGGTGTGCTAAGAATTGTGTTTGGATTGAAATGTCTGTGTACTGATCCTCAAAGCAACCTATAAATTCTCAATTATGAAAGAAAAAATAAAATTTAGAAGTAAAATGACCTTAGAATGACATAAGGTCATTCTAAATTTTTAGAACAGATTGTTAAATCATCTTAATCTCACATTTCAGGGGGATTGAAAATATTCCACTTATTAAACTATTATTTTCAAAGTATCACCTAGTTTATCATCTTATCAGATAAGCAGCAAATCAAAATTAGTGTTGTCAAAATAGAGTGAAGTGAAAGTCGCTCAGTCATGTCCGACTCTTGCGTCCCCAGGGGACTGTACCATCCATGGAATTCTCTAAGCCAGAATACAGTAGTGGGTAGCCTTTCCCTTCTCCAGGGAATCTTCCCAACCCAGGGATTGAACCTAGTCTCCCACATTGCAAACAGATTCTTTACTAGCTGAGCCACCAGGGAAGCCCAAAATAGTGTTGCTGCTGCTGCTAAGTCACTTCAGTCCTGTCCGACTCTGTGAGACCCCATAGACGGCAGCCCACCAGGCTCCCCCGTCCCTGGGATTCTCCAGGCAAGAACACTGGAGTGGGTTGCCATTTCCTTCTCCAGTGCATGAAGTGAAAAGTGAAAGCGAAGTCACTCAGTTGTGTCCGATTCTTAGCGACCTTGTGGACTGCAGTTTCCCAGGCTCCTCCGTCCATGGGATTTTCCAGGCAAGAATACTGGAGTGGGGTGCCACTGCCTTCTCCCAAAATAGTGTTAACAGAAGACAAATCACCATGAAACAAAAATGTTACATCCTATATTCATTTATTAGTCAATATCTATTTTGGTATCTTGATAGAATTTGTTGATTTGTCTTAATACTTGGTTTAGTGATTTAATTTGCTTTAACCAGAATTTGTTTTAAAATTTTGTTTTTTACTTAAGAGAAATTAAAAACCTACGTTGTTTAGTATATGACTTCACCTTATAGATGTGTTCAACTCATCAGTCTCATCATAGCCTTTTTCTCCAAAGAAAATAGTAAATATTTAAATATTTAAATTTTATTTGAATGTTGTGAAAAATAGTGAGGTTTTATGAACAGACTAATATGGGATTGTTACTATCTTAAGCAAAGAGCCTACTATATGCCAAGCACTGTCACTGACAACAGAACAAAAAAAAAGGGTAAAAACAATGTTGATTATAATGGCATAGGAAAAGCAATTGATACTAATGTCTGTGTTGCAGAAACAGACACCATTTTGTTATCACTGCAAAACTAAAGAATAAAAGTACAGTATACACTACAATACTGCAAGTGTTCCAAGATAAACTGTGCCTAAGTGTGTTATTTTTGCTGGAATGATGAGACTTTGAAAAATTAGTGAAATAATTTCTCAAAAAGAGTAATATTATGAATGTATATTGCAAAACAGAAATACATTAAACAATAAAATCCCTGCTTTTGGTTTGGGGTATATTGCTATTAAGTAAAACAAATGGTATAAAAGAGAATTTTTTTCTAGATGCTTTCTATTCAGGTACTGATACTAAAGATACATTTTTATCTGTAAATAATTTACAGATTGTCTACTGAGAACAAGAATCAGTCTACTATATAAGACTAGAGTTGAAATTAAATCATGTATCATTAGCAGTTCAACAAGTTCTTATTCAGTCAGTTCAGTTGCTCAGTCATGTCCCAACTCTTTGCGACCCCATGGACTGCAACACACCAGGCTTCCCTATCCATCACCAACTCTCGGAGCTTGCTCAAACTCATGTCCTTTGAGTTGGTGGTGCCATCCAACCATCTCATCCTGTGAAATCTCCTGCTTTCAGTCTTTTCCAGCATCAGGGTCTTCTTTTTTTTGAAATTGTTTTAATTGGAGGCTAATTACTTAACAATATTGTAGTGGTTTTGCCATACAGTGACATGAATCCACCAATGGTGTACATTTGTTTCCCATCCTGAACCCTCCCTCCCACCTCCCTCCCCATCCCATCCCTCTGGGTTGTCCCAGTGCACCAGCCCTGAGCACCCTGTCTCATGCACTGAACCTGGAGTGAGGATCTGTTTCACATATGATAATATACATGTTTCAGTGTTATTGTCTCAAGTCATCCCACCCTCACCTTCTCCCACAGAGTCCAAAAGACTTCTATACTAGGGTTATTGTTACCATCTCTAAATTCTGTATATATGCGTTAGTATATTGTATTAGTGTTTTATCTTTCTGGCTTACTTTACTCTGTATAATGGGCCCCAATTTCATTGACCTCATTAGAACTGATTCAAATGTATTCTTTTTAATGACTTAGTAGTATTCCATTGTGTGTTTGTACCCCAGCTTTCTTGTCCATTTGTCTGCTGATGGACATCAAGGTTGCTCCCATGTCCTGGTGATTATAAATAGTGCTGCAATGAACATTGGGGTACACATATATCTTTCAGTTCGGGTTTCCTCGATGTATGTGTTCAGCAGTGGGATTGCTGGGTCATATGGCAGTTCTATTTCCAGGGTCTTTTCCAGTGAGTCAGTACGTAGCATCAGGTGGCCAAAGTTACTAGGTTGGTGCAAATATGATGCTATTTCAGACCATGGGTTTTAAATGATTATAAGTTCAGTCAAGCATATCTTTATTAAAATAAGAACCATTAAAATCACATTTTTGCCAACAAAAAATAAGTTTATTTATTCCTATTGCATAAAATTACATGCTGTGGGATTCAGGGATGTCTTGGAAAGCATTTTCTGCCTCCTGTTGGTTGTGGAAGCGTTTTCCTTGCAAAAAGTTGTTGAGATGCTTGAAGAATTGATTGTCAGTTGGTGAGAGGTCACGTGAATGCAGCAAAATGAGGCAAAACTTTCTTGCCCAATTCATTCAGCTTTTGAAGCGTTGGTGTGTGATATGTGGTTGGGCGTGGTTGACTGTTGTTACAGAGAAGAATTGGTCCCTTTATGCAATTTTTCGTGGCTTCTTATCAGTTTCCTGAGCATACTTTTCAGATGTCATCGTTAGCCAGGATTTAGAAACCTGTAGTGGATCAGATGGGCAGCAAACTACCAGTAACTGTGAACTGTTTTTGGTGCATGCAGTTTTGGCTTTGGGAAGTGCTTTGGAGCTTCTTCTCAGTCCAGCCACTGAGCTGGTCATTCATTGCTGGTTGTTGTATAAAACCCACTTTTTGTCTCATGTCAAAATCTGATCAAGAAATGGGTTTGTTGTTGTTGCCTATATTAAGAGTGTACGACACCTCAAAATGACAGCCCTTTTCTGATTTTTGGTCAGCTCCTGAGGCACCCATGTATTGAGCTTTTTCACCTTTCCAGTTTTAAATGTCAAATGAGTGCTCACTTCGGCAGCACATATACTAAAATTGGAACGATACAGAGAAGATTAGCATGGCCCCTGCGCAAGGATGACACGCAAATTCATGAAGTGTTCCATATTTTTTTGATATGACTTTTTAAGTACCCCAGTTATTGCCCACTGACTGTCCTAAGTGAAATAAACAGAATAACCAAAACCTTCAAAAAAAAAAAAAAGTCAAATGGTCATTGAATGGTCAAGTTGAATTCTTTGGCAGCTTCTCATGTAGTTGTATGAGGGTAAGCATCAATGATGTTCTCGGTTGTCAACTTTCAATGGCCAGCCCCTATACTCCTCCTCTCTTTTGCAGAACTTCTTGAACCACCACTGCACTGTCTGTTCATTAGCAGTTCCTGGGCCAAATGCGTTGTTGATGGTGTGAGCTATCTTGCGCTGCTTTCTGGTTCATTTTGACCCATTTGGGACTGAAATAAGAAAATCACCTGAATTTGCTTTTTGTCTGACATCATTTCTCTAGTCCCTAGTCTGAAATAAATATAAAATTAAGTAGTAAAATCATTAGAAAAAAACAAAGTGAGAAAAGGGCATTAAAAGGATGTGTAACGTAACTGTATTTAATTTTTAAATTTGGAGGCTAATTACTTTACGGTATTGTGATGATTTTTGTCATCTGTCAACATGAATTAGCCACAGGTGCACATGTGTCCCCCTATCCTGAAACCCCCTCTCACCTCCCTCTCCACCTCATCCAAATGGGTTGTCTCAGAGTACCTTGCTTCATGTATTGAACTCATATTGGTCATCTCTTTTACATATGGTATTATACATGTTTCAATGCTACTCTGTCAAATATCTGACCCTTGACTTCTCCCAGAGTCCAAAAGTCTGTTCTTTACATTTGTGTCTCTTTTGTTGCCTTGTGTATAAGATTGTCATTACCAGCTTTCTAAATCCCATATATATGCGTTAATGTACAGATTGGTGTTTGTTTCTGACTTAACTTCACTCTGTATAGTAGGCTTCAGTTTCATCCACCTCATGAAAACTGATTCAGATGTGTTCCTTTTTATAGCAAGTCATTCCACTCTGTATGTGTACCATAACTTCCTCATACATTCATCTGCCAGTGGACATCTAGGTTGCTTCCATGTTCTAGCTATTGTAAACAGTGCTGCAATGAACATTGGGGTACCTGTTTCTCTTTCAGTTCTAGTTTCCTTGGTGTATGCCCAAACCCAGTGGGATTGCAGGGTCATATGCCAGTGCTATTCTCAGTTTTTTAGGGGATCTCCACACTTCTCCATTGTGGCTGTACTAGTTTGCATTCCCACCAACAGCGTAAGAGGGTTGGTTCCCTTTTTACCACACCCTCTCTAGGATTCATTGAAGAGTTTTTGATGGTGGCCATTCTGACTGATGTGAGATGGTTTTGATTTGCATTTCTCTAATAATGAGTGACGTTGAGCATCTTTTCATGTGTTTAGCCATCTGTTTGTTATCTTTGGAGAGATATCTGTTTCATTCTTTTGCCCATTTTTTTTTTTTTTTTTTGATTGGGTTCATTTTTCTAGTATTGAGCTTTATGAGCTGCTTGTATATTTTAGAGATTTTAATTCTTTGTCAGTCATTTCATTTGCTCTCCCATTCTAAAGGCTGCCTTTTCACCCTACTTATTGTTTCCTTCCTTGTGCAAAAACTTTTTAAGTTTAATTGGGTCCCGTTTGTTTATTTTTTTTCAATTTCCATTACTGTGGGAGGTGGGTCATAGGGGATCTTGCTGTGATTTATGCCAGAGAGTGTTCTGCCTGAGTTTTCCTCTTAAGAGTTTTATAGTTTCTGGTCTTATATTTAGATGTTTAATTTCGAGATTATTTTTGTGTATGGTATTGGTGTTCCATTTTCATTCTTTTACACATCATAACCACATTTATTTATAAATGTATTCCTGTATCAAACAGCAAAATTCCACACTAAAATAAAGCTTCAGTAATTTTTGCACCAAACTAATAGCATAGTTTTGAACCCACCGGGTGTGTTTTAATGATTAGAATTCAGGTTAATTTTGTACTGCTGGATTGTATCACTTCAACAGAAACTAGACTTTATACTCTGAAATGCTTTCTTCAGGTAGTGATCTAAGTAAATCTGTTCTCAACTGAAGCAGTTGTGAAGACATACTTCATGGTAATTTTAATAAGAACAATTTAGTATTGGTATCTTTAATTGTTTTAGTAATTCATTTAAATTACTGTAAAGCAAAGTCATTTTGGATTGATAATAATTTGGTGGAACTTCAGACTCTTGAGTCAGACTTAGTCAGCTCCCTATATTGCTATCTGTGTGACAGTAGTTTGACTTCTGTATTTATTTTCTCATCATTGAAGTGACTTTATTAATGGGACCGACTTAGCAGTTAACACTAGACTTAAAAAATACATTGAATATATAGGCAGTGGACTTCAAAATGTTAGCTAAGAGACACTATAAATTTATGTATCTGGTTCTTTTCTAGAATTCATAATGCACTTAAAGGAATCCCAGATGACCGAGATGGATTGTTTGATACTATCCAGCGCTCTAAGAATCACTATCAAAAAAGAGCATACCAGTGTATAAAATGTATGGTGGCTCTTTTTAGCAGTTGTCCTGTTGCTTACCAAATATTACAGGTAAGAATTATTTTTTAATTTTATAATCTGGATCATAATTAATTGATGCTTTCCAAGAAAAGAATCATGAAAATTTGGAGTCTGCATTTTAAGTTAACATTTAAAATTTTTATGTATTCTTTTACATAATTGTTTTGTTTTATTTTATTTTGAAGGGCAATGGCGATCTTAAAAGAAAGTGGACCTGGGCAGTAGAATGGCTTGGAGATGAACTTGAAAGAAGACCATACACTGGCAATCCACAATACACTTACAACAATTGGTCTCCTCCAGTGCAAAGCAATGAAACATCAAATGGTTATTTCTTGGAGAGATCACATAGTGCTAGGATGACACTTGCAAAAGCTTGTGAACTCTGTCCAGAGGAGGTAAAAAAAGTCACCCATGGGCAACAAATAGAAATGGAAGAAAGAAAAGTAATTTTTTTCTTTATAGGCCAGTGTTTATTGTATTAAAAATTTTGTCATGCAGTTTTATTGGCTTTAATGTTTAGTATTAATTTTTCTTAAGTAATCAGGAAACTTCCTGACACCTTTGTTGAAATTAGTTTCAAGAAATTTCAGTGAAATTGTTCTAAACATGTTTAGGTGAATCAAAATTTTTTTCTCTGAATTATTTTATTGGCTGTAAATGAAAAAATGTTTTTAAAAAAGATCAGCTTTGTGGTTTTAAATTTTTTTAAAAGATTAAAAGTGAATTTAAAGTTGCTTTGTACTCACATTATTAATCTCTTTAAACATCTTAATAATAGGAGCCAGATGACCAAGAAGCACCAGATGAGCATGAATCATCTCCACCAGAAGATGCCCCATTATATCCTCATTCATCTGGATCTCACTATCAACAGGTAAACATGAGTTTATCTTCATTTTAACCCCCTAATTTTTGTGATTATTTGCTTATTTTTCTTAAATATTTTGTAGCTTTTAGTTGTGCCTATGAAGGAATAAACTATTTAGAATAACTTTGACAAGATGATCAGAAGAGTGGATGGAGTGGAATGATACTACAGCATATTTTGACCACTCTTAGGGTATTTCCTTTGCCCACTCGGCACCTCTCTTGCACCAAAAACTGCACTTAATCGAGATGTATATTTTGCATTAACATGAAAACAGCCAATGTAAAAGTGTCTTGATTACTTTGGTGCAATGTTTAGTTGCAGTAGGAATGTCTTTTAAACAATGATATTTAAGCCTCAATTCTGTCAAATTAGCCTTCAGTGCACAGGAAGGACCTGGGAATATGATCACAGTACTAGTCACATGACATCCAGCTAACACAGCACATTTTAGTCCGTAGTTCATTCTCAAAGAACCACCAGAACTAGAGATTTAAAAGTTGCTTATGTTCTTCACTGGATAAAATAGTCAGTATTCTCCACTGGAAAAAGTATTCAACAGTGCTGTGTTTCCTGATGGACAATAACAGGCCAGTCTGATACACATGATTGCTGGTGTGGGAAAGTAAAAATAAATGTAAATGTCTTCCAAGTTTAAAAAAAGATTATAATAATACTGACAATTTTGAACACTTAAATGTATATCTCCTCTGAAACATCAAGAGTGGAAAGACTATAAGAAGACTGAACATGACAGAGATCCCAGTTGTTAAGATTCTTGAAACTATAGACTAATAAACTTGATGTGTGTGCCCTAGCCAAATTCTGTAAGAATTAGAGAGGAACACACACACACACAAAGCAACAAAAAACATACACACAAGTAATCATAGAAACCACTGTAGCTTCATGAAGAAAGCATCATGTTCCCTTCCTCCTATTAATAGTTTGACTCATTTTAATAGATGTTTTGTTGCACGAAAAGGAATAACTGATAAAAATTTTATCTGAAGGAACTTTGATTTGTAAACAAGAATTTGGGGAGAAAGTTTCTAAAAAGGTTGTTCTGAATTATAAACTATAAAGGTGACTAATTCAGCTATTTAAAATTGTTGAGTAGACCAGTGGTCTTTAATATTCCTTAAATCATCTACAGGTCCTTGTTAAAATCAGAGATTGCGGAGTACCACCCCAAGGAAAATAGACTCATGGCTGCTTTTCGACTTGGTAGACTCAGTTTGCTTAGTCGTGGCCAGTTGTTTTACAACATGCTAGACTGTTTCTTCGGTTCCTCTGTCTATGGGATTTTCCAGGCAAGAATAGTGGAATGGGTTGTCATTTCCTCCTCCAAGAGACTTTCTTGACCCAGGGATCAAACCCGCATCTCTTGTGTCTCCTGCATTGCAGGCAGATTCTTTATTGCTAAGCCACCAGGGAAGCCTTTAGACATACTTTACCATGTGAATTTTTCATTTTCATTTCTGACATACCAATCTGTTTCACCTTCTCAGAATAGTCACATACATGGACAGCCATATACAGGACCAGCAGCACATCACTTGAATAACCATCAGAAAACTGCCCAGCAGCAACAAGAAAACTGTGAAGGCAATGAAGAAGTATCCTCATCTGAAATGAAAGATCAGTGAAATGTCCATAATTAACTGGTTCTTTAAGACCAGGCTGTTAGGCCTTACAGTCCAGACTTTTATGTACTTGGATAGTATTTAACAAAATAGAGAAATTGTTCAGCATGGAGTGGAGAGTTGATTCATTGTCTCATTTGCAGATGTTTGGTGTCAACAGGGAATCCACCTGCGGGAGAAGTGTATAGTGTTTTGTAATAAATGGGTGATACTGATATGTAAATGGGAAAGTTGTATATAATGTTATTGTTTGACGGTTAATGCTTAAGCAACAAAAAATTTTTGGTGTCTATGAGAGATCTACAAAAAAAGTCTTTTGATTTTTTGGGTTTCTATTTTGTTATGTCTGATGCACTTGGCAACCAGTATTCTCAGCTTCATGGCAATTGGAGCAAAGCCTTTACAAAAAAAAAAAAGATGGGGAGAAGAAAGTTAACATGAACGAGGCCATTCGTATCAGTCACACCAGTAGCTGCTTACTAACTCTTAGTTACTGGAGCTTTGAATTACATGGGTGATGTTGGAAATTGGTGTTGTAATAACACTGTTTATGCATATTTTCATTACCTTTTTATTCCAATAGTACACGATCACTTTAAAGCTGTAGTAATACTGTATTTAGCTTGGCTTCACACTATGTTGGTGTAGCCAGCGAGAACACTCACTAAGTTTATATAGCCAGTGAGAACAAAGTTATATGAATGATAGCAGTTTCCTCAAAGTGACAGGTATGTTGCCCAGAGCTTTTATTTCTTATACCAGGAGTAAATATAAAATGAGAAATGTAACAAACAGTTTTTGGTTATATGTATGTTCTTCATATTTAATATTTGACACTTGAGTCTCTTGATGGGACACAGAAATGTGAAAATATTGATAATAGAAATATTAAAATATTAAATATGCAGAATTTTGCTATGCTATGATATGGAGCACATAAAAGAAGACTGTACTTGCTGTGCTTGTTTTTTGGATTTTTTTTTTTTTTTCAAGTAGATGAAGGTTCTAAAATTTTGCTTCAACTGGAGGCCAATGATTAGTGGACTCTTGCACCAAGATGTCTGGCTGATAAGTCTAGTCAGTCAGAATTTTACTTGGTAGCAAAATTGTCCCAGGTTCTTTTCCATTCTAAAACTTACTTTTGTGAGGTTTAATTAAAACATAAATGTTTGGTTAGTTATTATAATTCTGAAGTACTATCTTAAAATAAACATTTGTTTCAGGATTTCAGGAAACTTGGAAATAAATACTATATTTAAAAAAGAATTGGTAACTTTAAAATGTGTGTAATATTTTGGAGCCTGTCTAAAAACCAAATATCCCTGCAAACAAATACAGCCCATCTTATACTATTTAAATATTTTGCTGTTTTGTTTTATAGAAATTATTTTGCTGAATTCACAAATAGAATTTGATTTAAGAAGACTTTGTCCTCTGTTGTTTTTGTTTCCTGTCATTTTTATTTCTTCTTAAAAACCTCATATATACTGAAATTTACTCTTTGCATAGCATACCCTAACATGACACTGAATTCAGAATTTCAGATACATTGGGATTTTCTGTTTAAAATGATTTACCTTTTATTCTTTAGAGAATTACAGAAAAAAAGAATTTAAAAATTTCCTAACGTAACTGATCTTGTTTGTGCTTTCTTTTTTTTTATGAGAAGTCTGTGACTGTAATTGTACTTTATAAAAGTATTGTGATTAACAGAGAAGATACTTATCTCCACTGCTCATTTAGCTACTATATATATATACACACACATATATATATGTGTGTATATATATATAATTATTCTGGGTTTTCTGTAACATTAAGAAATTTAAAATCAAAGCTAAAGAGATTCTACATTTTAACTTTTAATTATAATATGTTTTTTATTTTATGATTATGTTACTTAATAGTAGTGAACTTAGTAGGTTATAAGGCTACCTCAGAGACATTGCAGGTTTAGCAATGCAGACCACTGCAGTCAAGCAAGTTTCACAGTAAAGTGAGTCACATGAATTTTTGCTATTCTGTTACATAAAAAATTAAATAGTGTGCAGTAACAGCATTGTATGTTGAAAAAATGGTTTTGTTTTTTTTTTGGCCATACCATGCAGCATGTGGGATCTAGTTTCCTGATAAGGGATCAGACCCTTTCCCTCTCCATTGGAAATGTGCAGTCTGGACAACCAGGGAAGTCCCTGTCTTGATGTTTGAATGTTTTATTCCTACGGGTAAAAAAATTGCTAACCATTATCTAAGTCTTCGGTGAGTTATGATATCTGCTGGCAGAAGATCTTGCCTTGATGTTAATCACTGCTGACTGATTAGGAGTATGTTTGCTGAAAGTTAGAGTTGCTGTGGCAGTTTCTTAACAATGGCATTTGCTACATTGATTCTTCTTTCCCAAACTCTTTCTGTAGCCTGCTTTGCCATGTTTTAGTCACAACTTCTTTTCAAATTGGAGTTAATCCTCCCAAGCCATTCTGCTGCTTTATGAACTACATTTATGCAATAACCTAAATTGTTTCTTTTGTGTGTGTTGTTATTTTTTATTCCTTTTTAAAAAAAATAAATTTACTTATTTTAACTGAAGGCTAATTACTTTACAATAATTGTAGTGGTTTTACCATATATTGACATGAAACCGCCACGGGTGTATGTGTGTTCCCCATCCCAAACCCCCTTCCTAACTCCCTCCTCATCCCATCCCTCTGGATCATCCCAGTGCACCAGCCCCAAGCACCCTCTTTCGTGCATCAAACCTGGACTGGCTATTCGTTTCACATATGATAATATACATGCTTCAATGCCATTCTCCCAAGTCATCCCACCCTCACCCTCTCCCACAGAGTCTAAAAGACTGTTCTATACATCTCTGTCTCTTTTGCTGTCTCATATATAGGGTTATTGTTACCATCCTTCTAAATTCCATATATATGTGTTAATATACTGTATTGGTGTTTTCCTTTCTGGCTTCTCTCTGTATAATAGGCTCCAGTTTCATCCACCTCATAAGAACTGATTCAAATGAATTCTTTTTAATGGCTGAGTAATATTCCTTTGTATATATGTACCACAGCTTTCTTATCCATTTGTCTGCTGATGGGCATTTTAAGTTGCTTCCATGTCCTGGCTAATGTAAACAGTGCTGCGATGAACATTGTAGTACACGTGTCTCTTTCACTTCTGGTTTCCTCGGTGTGTATGCCCAGAAGTGGGATTGCTGGGTCATATGGCAGTTCTATTTCCAGTTTTTTAAGGAATCTCCACATTGTTCTCCATAGTGGCTGTACTAGTTTGCATTCCCACCAACAGTATAAGAGGGTTCCCTTTTCTCCACACCCTCTCCAGCATTTATTGCTTGTAGACTTTTGGATAGCAGCCATCCTGACTGGCGTGTAATGGTATCTCATTGTGGTTTTGATTTGCATTTCTCTGATAATGAGTGATGTTGAGCATCTTTTCATGTGTTTGTTGGCCATCTGTATGTCTTCCTTGGAAAAATGTCTGTTTAGTTATTTGGCCCAATTTTTGGTTGGGTTTATTTTTCTGGATTTGAGCTGCAGGAGTTGCTTGTATATTTTTGAGATTAATTGTCAGTTGCTTTGTTTGCTATTATTTTCTCCCAATCTGAGGGCTGTCTTTCCACCTTGCTTATAGTTTCCTTGGTTGTGCTAAAGTTTTTTACTTTAATTAGATACCATTTGTTTATTTTTCCTTTTATTTCCATTACTCTGGGACGTGGGCATAGAGGATCTTGCTGTGATTTATGTTGGAGAGTGTTTTGCCTATTTTTCCTCTAGGAATTTTATAGTTTCTGGTCTTAGTTTATATCATTGATCCATTTTGAGTTTATTTTTGTGTATGGTGTTAGAAAGTATTTCATTCTTTTACAAGTGGTTGCCCAGTTTTCCCAGCACTACTTGTTAAAGAGATTGTCTTTTCTCCATTGTATTTGCTTGCCTCTTGTCAAAGATAAGGTGTCCATAGGTGCGTGGATTTATCTTTGGGCTTTCTATTTTGTTCCACTGATCTATATGTCTGTCTTTGTGCCAGTACCATACTGTCTTGATGAGTGTAGCTTTGTAGTAGAGCCTGAAGTCAGGCAGATTGATTCCTCCAGTTCCATTTTTCTTTCTCAAGATTGCTTTGGCTATTCGAGGTTTTTTGTATTTCCACACAAATTGTGAAATTATTTGTTCTAGTTCTGTGAAAAATACTGTTGGTAGCTTGATAGGGATTGCATTGAATCTATAGATTGCTTTGGGTAGTATACTCATTTTCACTATATTGATTCTTCTGATCCATGAACATGGTATATTTCTCCATCTATTTGTGTCCTGTTTGAGTTCTTAGATCAGTGTTTTAGAGTTTTCTGTATGTAGGTCTTTTGTTTCTTTAGGTATATATATTCCTAAGTATTTTATTCTTTTCATTGCAATGGTGAATGGAATTGTTTTCTTAATTTCTTTTTCTGTTTTCTCATTGTTAGTGTATAGGAATGCAAGGGATTTCTGTGTGTTAATTTTATATCCTGAAACTTTACTATATTCAATTATTAGCTCTAGCAGTTTTCTGGTAGAGTCTTATACAGTTTTCTACATAGAGGATCATGTCATCTGCAAACAGAGTTTTACTTCTTTTTTTTCCAATCGATTCCTTTATTTCTTTTTCTGCTCCGATTGCTGTGGCGAAAACTTGCAGATCTGTGTTCAGTAGTACTGGTGAGACTGGGCATCCTTGTCTTCTTCCTGACTTTAGGGAAGTTTGCTGTGGGTTTATCATATATAGCTTTTATTATGTTGGGGTATGTTCCTTTTATTAGTGCTTTCCGGAGGGTTTTTATCGTAAATGGATGTTGAATTTTGTCAAAGGCTTTCTCTGCATCTATTGAGATAATCATATGTTTATGATTAAAAATAATATATTAAAAGTTTATCTTTCAACTTTTTAATGTGGTGTATTATGTTGATTGCTTTGCGGATATTGAAGAATCCTTGCATCCCTGGGATAAAGCCCACTTGGTCATGATGTATGATCTCTTTAATATGTTGTTAGATTCTATTTCTAAAATTTTGTTAAAAGATTTTTGCATCTGTGTTCATCAGTGATATTGGCCTGTAGTTTTCCTTTTTTTGTAGCATCTTTTGGCTGATTTTGGTATTAGGGTGATGGTGGCCTCATAGAATGAGTTTGGTAGTTTACCTGCCTCTGCAATTTTCTGGAACAGTTTGAGTAGGATAGGTGTTAGCTATTCTCTGAATTTTTGGTAGAATTCACCTGTGAAGCCGTCTGGTCCTGGGCTTTTGTTTGCTGGAAGATTTCTGATTACAGTTTCAATTTCTTAGCTTGTGATGGGTCTGTTAAGATTTTCTGTTTCTTGCTGGTTCAGTTTTGGAAAGTTCTACGTTTATAAGAATTTGTCCATTTCTTCCACGTTGTCCATTTTATTGGCATAGAGATGCTGATAGTAGTCTCTTATGATCCTTTGTATTTCAGTGTTGTCAGTTATGATTTCTCCAATTTCATTTCTAATTTTGTTGATTTGATTTTTCTCCCTTTGTTTCTTGATGAGTCTGGCTAATGGTTTGTCAGTTTTATTTATCTTCTCAAACATCCAGTGTTTAGCATTGTTGATTTTGCTGTGGTCTCTTTTGTTTCTTTTGCATTTATTTCTGCCCTAATTTTAAGATTTCTTTCCTTCAACTAACCCTCGGATTCTTCATTTCTTCCTTTTCTAGATGCCTTAGGTGTTGTTACGTAACTTTTTTTTTTGTTTCTTGAGTTAACCCTGTATAGCTATGAAACTTCCCCTTAGCACTGCTTTTACTTAATCCCATAGGTTTTGGGTTGTTGTGTTTTCATTTTCATTTGTTTCTATGCATATTTTGATTTCTTTTTGATTTCTTCTGTGATTCGTTAGTTCAGCAGCGTGTGTCAGCCTTCCTATGTTGGAATAGTAATAGTTTTTCTCCTGTAGTTGACATCTTAACTGCATTGTGGTCAGAAAAGATGCTTGGAATGATTTCAGTTTTTTTTTTTAATTTGCCCAGGCTGGATTTATGGCCCAGGATGTGATATGTCCTGGAGAAAGTTCCATGTGCACTTGAGAAAATGTGAAATTCATTAATTACTTTGGGGTGAAATGTCCGATAAATATCAACTAGGTTTAACTGGTCTATTGTATCATTTAAAGTTTGTCTTTCCTTGTTAACTTTCTGTTTAGTTTATCCATAAATGTGAGTGGGGTATTAAAGTCTCTGACTGTTATTGTGTTATTGTTAATTTCCCCTTTCATACTTGTTAGTATTTGCCTTACATATTGCATGCTCCTATGTTGAATGCATATTATATGTAATTGTTATACCTTATTCTTGGATTGGTCCTTTGATCTTAAATAGTGTCTTTCATTGTCTCTTTTCACAGCGTTTATTTTAAATATAAAAATTCACCTGATATGAATATTGCTACTGCTGATTTCTTTTTGTCTCTATTTGCATGGAATATCTTTTTCCAGCCCTTCACTTTCAGTCTGTATGTGTCCCTTGTTTTGAGGTGGATCTCTTGTAGACAACATATATAGGGGTCTTGTTTTTGTATCCATTCAGCCAGTCTTTGTCTTTTGGTCAGGGCATTCAAACCATTTACACTTTAATTATTGATAAGTATGATCCCATTGCCATTTACTTTGTTGTTTTGGGTTTGAGTTTATAAACCTTTTCTGTGTTTCCTGTCTAGAGAAGATCCTTTAGCATTTGTTGAAGAGCTGGTTTGGTGGTGCTGAATTCTCTCAGCTTTTGCTTGTCTGTAAAGCTTTTGATTTCTCCTTCATATTTGAATGAGATCCTTGCTGGGTACAGTAATCTGGGTTGTAGGTTTTTCTCTTTCATCACTTTAAGTATGTCCTGCCATTTCCCTTCTGGCCTGAAGAGTTTCTATTGAAAGATCAGCTGTTATCCTTATGGGAATCCCCTTGTGTGTTGTTTTTCCCTTGCTGCTGTTAATATTTGTTCTTTGTCTTTGATCTTTGTTAATCTGATTAATTAGTGTCTTGGGGTGTTTTGCCTTGGGTTTATCCTGTTTGGGACTCTAGGTTACTTGGACTTGGGTGACTATTTGCTTCCCCATTTGGGGGAAGTTTTTAGCTGTTATCTCATCAGGTATTTTCTCATGGTCTGTCTTTTTGTCTTCTGGGACTCCTATGATTTGAATGTTGGGGTGTGTTAACATTGTCCAAGAGCTCTCTGAGGTTGTCCTCATTTCTTTTTATTCTTTTTTCTTTTTCCTCTCTGCTTTTTTGTTTCTACCATTCTATCTTCTACCTCACTTATCCTATCTTCTGCCTCCATTATTCTACTGTTGGTTCCCTGAAGAGTGTTTTTGATGTCATTTCCTGCATTATTCATTATATGTGGGCTCTTTTTATTTCTTCTAGGTCCTTGCTAAACATTTCTTGCATCTTCTTAATCCTTGTCTCCATGCTATTTACCTGTAACTCCATTTTGTGTTCAAGGTTTTTGATCATTTTCACTTATCATTATTCTGAATTCTTTTTCAGGTAGGTTCCTTATCTCTTCGTCTTTGGTTTGGTTTGGTGGGCCTATATCCTGTTGCTTTATCTGCTTAGTATTTGTCAGCATTTTAATCTTGTCTATATTGCTGTGTTTGCGGTGGCTTTTCTGTTTTCTGTTTGTGGTTCCTCTTAGATGAGCTTTTAACGATTAATATTCCATGGAGTCAGGAATTCTCTGGTGTTCTCAGGTTTTGGTAAGCCTCCTACCCCTGGTTTATAGACTTAAGAGTAGCCTCAAGCCTTTGTCTCCATCTATACAGCACTGATGATAAAACATCTAGGTTAATGGTAAAAAGATTCTTCACAGTGAGGGACACCCGGAGAGGTTCAGAGTTACATGGAGAAGAGAAGATAGAGGAGGAAGATAGAGGTGCCCAGGAGGAGAAGAGAGGGGATCAAAAGGGGAGAGAGCAGTCTAGCCAGTAATCAATTCCCTATGTGCTCTCCACAGTCTGGACCCCTCAGAGATGTTCACAGAGTTACATAGAGAAGAGAAGAGGGAGGAAGGAGACAGAGGTGACCAGGAGGAGAAAAGGGGGAGTCAAAAGGAGAGATACTGATCCAGCCAATTATCAGTTTCCTAAGTGTTCTCCACAGCGTGGAATACAGTATTCACAGAGTTGGTTAGGAAGAGAGAGGGAGGGAGGAGATAGAGGTGACCTGGAGGAGAAAAGGAGAGTTGAAAGGGGGAGAGAGCAATCAAGCCAGTAATTGCACTCCCAAGTAAAAATGGGTACTGAAGATTTGGTTCTTAGAGAATTGAAAACAAATACCAAGAAACAACGATTAAAAATCTAGAGTAGAGTTTAGATTATCGAAAATACAATATTAAAAAAAGTCAAGATCTATAGGCCCCTTCCTATGCAGTGGGTGCTAACTACAGGGTTTTAATCTGTTGCACCTGTCACTTCCAAAGCAGTTCCCTCTGTTTATTTTAGCTTCTTCTGTTTGCTGGTCTCTTCAGTGTCTAATTTCCGCCCTGACACAAGGGGGCGGTGGTGGTCACTTTTTTAGGGTGCTGTTCAAGTCGTGCGCGGGGAGGGAGCAGCACTGCAAACAAATATCACTGGCGTGTGTGGGGAGTGCTCGCAGTGATTCAGCCACACTGGGTTTGCCCCTGCTCACGGCGTGTGTGCTTTCCCAGTCTACACTGCTCAGGCTCTAGGTTGCTCTGCCGGGAACTGTCTGATGCGGGCCCTGGGTTGCATGCACTTCCCAGGTCTAAGCCAGGCTCAGGTTCTCGGGTACTCCACAAAGGCGCAGACTTGGTTGGGCCTGCGTTTTGTGCCCTTCCCAGGTCTGAGAAACTCAGGTGACCAGGTGCTTGGCAAGCACAGTCACCCCAAGGTTTGTGTGTGGGGTGGGGGGTGTGTCTTATCGCCTACCCTGTCCCAGCCTCTCTGTTTTCTGGGTGTTCAACGGGCATGCCTTCTCAGGTATGCCGTGTGTCCCTTCTGAGGAGTTGATCTATGGCTGCGACCCTCACAGTGAATGTCAACCATCCAAAATCCCAAGAAGCCTTGGTTAGCAATGAAGCCTGCTTGCAGTTTGGTACAGGATGCCTATCTGAGGCCCGGATTGTGTCTTTGTGGCTGTGACTGCCCTTCGCCTGCTTGTCTGCAGCAGTGGATGGGCCTGTTCGCCGCCTGCTGGCTTTTCTCTGGTATTTGCTTAGTCCTTTGTTCTGTGACCAGGCCTGGCATTGTCTTAGTTTAGGGCTTTTTGCAGGATAGCTCTGTCTCTTTCTTTTCTCTCTCTCTCTGGCTATCCCACAGTCTGGGTTGCTATCTCATGTTAGTTCCCTCAGATTGCCCTCAGGGCATTCAGGCCAGGTCCTTACCCTAAGCAATGCAGCCCGCGCCTCCCTGTTCAGCCCCCGCTTGCTGGTGGTGGCTGCGAGTGCTGGGAGTTGCCAGTTAGGCACGTAACTTGTGGGTTTTAATTATTCATTTGTTTATTTTTCCTCCCAGTTTTGTTGCCCTCTGAGATTCCAAGAGTCCCCACAGACCTGCTGGTGAGTGTTCCCTGGTGTTTGGAAACTTCTCTCATTTTTAAGACTCCTTTCCTGGAAACCAGATCTGAAAGAGACACGTGCACCCCAATGTTCATTGCAGCACTGTTTATAATAGCCAGGACATGGAAGCAACCTAGATGCCCACCAGCAGACGAATGGATAAGGAAGCTGTGGTACATATACACCATGGAATATTATTCAGCCATCAAAATGAATACATTTGAATCAGTTCTAATGAGGTGGATGAAATGAGCCCATTATACAGAGTGAAGTAAACCAGAAAGAAAAATATCAATACAGTATACTAACGCATGTATATGGAATTTAGAAAGATGGTAATAACTCTATATGCAAGACAGAAAAAGAGACATGTATAGAACATCTGTGGGAGAAGACTCTTGGACTTTTGGACTCTGTGGGAGAAGGCGAGGGTGGGATGATTTGAGAAAATACCATTGAAACGTGTATTATCAATTGTGAAACAGATCGCCAGTCCAAGTTTGATGCATGAGAAAAGTGCTTGGTGCTGGTGTACTACGATGACCCAGGGGGGATGGGAGCAGAGGGGAGGGGGGTTCAGGATGGGGAATACATGTAAATCCATGGCTGATTCATATCAATATATGGCAAAACCCACTACAATATTGTAATTAGTCTCCAACTAATATAAATAAGTGAAAAAAAAAAATAAAACTCCTTTCCCAGGTTGGATCTCTGTCCCTATCCCTTTTGTCTCTCTTTTAATCTATATTTTGTCTTACCACCTTTTGAAGACAATGGGCTGCCTTTCTGGGTGCCTGATGTCCTTTGTCAGCATTCAGAAGTTGTTTTGTGGAGTTTGCTCAGGATTCAAATGTTCTTTCGGTGAATTTTTTGGGGAGAAAGTGGTCTTCACCTCCTATTTCTCCACCATATTAGGACCGCCCCTCTAAATTGTTTGGTTTATAGTCTTCATAGAATCTTCAGCAGAGTTAGGTCATGAGAAACCACTTTAAAAAATATTTTAATTAAAATATCAGATGGTTAAGAGTCTGCCTGCAGTGTGGGAGACCTTGGTTCCATCCCTGGACTGGAAAGGTCCTCTGGAGAAGAGAATGGTGTATATATACAACATACACATACATGGCAATCTTTATAATTTTTTCCATTATGTTTTATCACAAGATGTTATATGGTTTCCTGTGCTGTGCAGTAGGCCTTTGTAACTTATCCATCCTGTATGTAATAGTTGCTATGTGCAAACCCCAAACTCACAGTCCTTCGTTCCCACACCTCCCTTCCAACTTGCTTCCACAAATCTCTTGGCTGTGTTACTCTGAAGAAACCAGTTTCTTTGTACATCCATAAGAAGCAAGCCTGCCTGTTAAAACTTTTAACATGGTCAGTTCAGTTCAGTCGCTCTTCGAGTCTGACTCTTTGTGACCCCATGATCCATAGCACGCCAGGCCACCCATCACCAACTGCTGTAGTCTACCCAAGCCCATGGCTATTGAGTTGATGATGACATCCAACCATCTCATCTTCTGTTGTACACTTCTCCTCCTACCTTCTGTCTTTCCCAATATCAGGATCTTTTCAAATGAGTCAGCTCTTTGCATCAGGTGGCTGAAGTATTGGAGTTTCAGCTTCAACATCAGTCCTTCCAGTGAACACCCAGGACTGATCTCCTTTAGGATGGACTGGTTGGATCTCCTTGCAGTCCAAGGGACTCTCAGGAGTCTTCTCCAACACCACAGTTCAAAAGCATCAATTCTTCAGCACTCAGCTTTCTTTATAGTCCAACTCTCACACTCATACATGACTACTGGAAAAATCATAGCCTTGATTAGATGGACCTTTGTTGACAGTGTCTCTGCTTTATCATACATTGTCTAGGTTGGTCGTAACTTCCAAGGAGTAAGCGTCTTTTAATTTCATGGCTGCAATCACCATCTGCAGTGATTTTGGAGCCCAGAAAAATAAAGTCAGCCACTGTTTCCCCATCTATTTGCCATGAAGTGATGGGACCAGATGCCATGATCTTAGTTTTCTGAATGTTGAGCTTTAAGCCAACTTTTTCACTCCCCTCTTTCACTTTCATTAAGAGGCTTTTTAGTTCCTCTTCACTTTCTGCCGTAAGGATGGTGTCATCTGCATATCTGAGGTTATTGATATTTCTCCTGGCAATCTTGATTCCAGCTTGTGTTTCATCCAGCCTAGCATTTCTCATGATGTACTCTGCATAGAAGTTAAATAAGCAGGGTGACAATGTACAGCCTTGATGTACTCCTTTTCCTATTTGGAACCAGTCTGTTGTTCCATGTCCAGTTCTAACTGTTGCTTCCTGACCTGCATATACAGTTTCTCAAGAGGCAGGTCAGGTGGTCTGGTATTCCCATGTCTTTCAGAATTTTCCACAGTTTATTGTGGTCCACACAGTCAAAGGCTTTGGAGTAGTCAATAAAGCAGAAATAGGTGTTTTCCTGGAACACTTGCTTTTTCAATGATCCATCGGATGTTGGCAAATTGATCTCTGGTGCCTCTGCCTTTTCTAACATCAGCGTGAACATCTGGAAGTTCAAGGTTCATGTATTGCTGAAGCCTGGCTTGGAGAATTTTGAACATTACTTTACTAGCATGTGAGATAAGTGCAATTGTGTGGTAGTTTGAGCATTCTTTGGCATTGCCTTTCTTTGGGACTGGAATGAAAACTGATCTTTTCCAGTCCTGTGGCCACTGTTGAGTTTTCCAAATTTGCTGATATATTGAGTGCAGCACTTTAACAGCACCGTCTTTTAGGATTTTGATTAGCTCAACTGAAATTTCGTCACCTCCACTAGCTTTGTTTGTAGTACTGCTTCCTAAGGTCCACTTGACCTCACATTCCAGAATGTCTGGCTCTTGGCAAGTGATCACACCATGGTTATCTGGGTCATGAAGATCTTTTTTGTATTATTCTGTGTATTGTTGTCACCTCTTCTTAATAGCTCCTGCTTCTGTTAGGTCCATACCATTTCTGTCCTTTATTGAGCCCATCCTTGCATGAAATATTCCCTTTGTATCTCTCTCTCTTTTTTTTTAAAGATATCTCTAGTCTTTCCCTTTCTGTTGTTTTCCTCTGTTCCTTTGCATTGATTGCTGAGGAAGGCTTTCTTATCTCTCCTTGCTATTCTTTGGAACTTTGCATTCAAATGAGTATATCTTTCCTTTTCTCCTTTGATTTTTGCTTCTCTTCATCTCACAGCTCTTTGTAAGGCCACCTCTGACAGCCATTTTTCCTTTTTGCATTTCTTTTTCTTGGGGATGGTCTTGATCCCTGTCTCCTGTACAAAGTCGTGAACCTCCATACATAGTTCATCAGGCACTCTATCAGATCTAGTCCCTTAAATCTATTTCTCACTTCCACTGTATAATCATAAGGGATTTGACTTAGGTCATACCTGAATGGTCTAGTGGTTTTCCCCACTTTCTTCAATTTAAGTCTGAATTTGGCAATAAGGAGTTCATGATCTGAGCCACAGTCAGCTCCCAGTCTTGTTTTTGCTGACTATGTAGAGCTTCTCCATTTTTGGCTCCAAAGAAAATCAGTCTGATTTTGGTGTTGACCATCTGGTGATGTCTATGTGCAGAGTCTTCTCTTGTGTTGTTCGGAGAGGGTGTTTGCTGTGACCAGTGTGTTCTCTTGGCAAAACTCTTATCAACTTTGCCCTGCTTCATTCTGTACTGCAAGGCCAAACTTGCCTGTTATCGCAGATGTTTCTTGACTTCCTGCTTTTGCATTCCAGTCCCCTATAATGCAAAGGACATCTTTTTTGGGTGTTAGTTCTAGAAGATCTTGTAAGTCTTCATAGAACTGTTCAACTTCAGCTTCTTCAGTGTTCCTGGTTGGGGCATAGACTTGGATTATGGTGATATTGAATGCTTTGTCTTGAAAATGAACAGAGATCATTTTGTTGTTTTTGAGATTGCATCCAAGTACTGCATTGCAGAGTCTTTTGTTGACTATGATGGCTACTCCATTTCTTCTAAGGGATTCCTGCCCACGGTAATAGATAATGGTCCTCTGAGTTAAATTCACCCATTGCAGTCCATCTTAGTTCACTGATTCCTAGAATGTTGACTTTCACCCATGCCATCTCTTGTTTGACCACTTCCAATTTGCCTTGATTCATGGACCTTACATTTCAGGTTCCTATGCAGCATTGCTCTTTACAGCATTGGACCTTGCTTCTATCACCAGCACACCCACAACTGGCTGGTTTTTGTTTGTTTGTTTTTGTTCTGTCCTTTCTCTCTTTCTGGAGTTATTTCTCCATTGATCTCTAGTAGCATGTTGGGCACCTACCAACTTGGGGAGTTCATCTTTCAGTTCGTCTATCTTTTTGCCTTTTCATCCTGTTCATGGGGTTCTCAAGGCAAGAATACTGAAGTGGTTTGCCATTCCCTTCTCCAGTGGGCCTCTCCACCATGACCAAGCCGTCTTGGATGGCCCCACATGACATGGCTCAATTTCATTGAGTTAGACAAGCTGTGGTCTGTGTGATCAGATTGGCTAGATTTCTGTGATTGTGGTTTCAGTCTGTCTTCTGATGCCCTCTCTCAGATCCTATCATCTTACTTGGGTTTCTCTTACCTTGGACATTGAGTTTCTCTTCATGGCTGCTCCAGCAGAGCACAGCTGCTGCTCTTTACCGCGGATGTGGGGTACTCCCCTTGGCCGCTCTTGCATTGCTCCTGTTTTAACATGAGGTTGCCACAGGCAGTGACTTTACTACTGTGTGTCATAGTCATGTCAAAGTGTTTGTGACCCCATGGACTGTATCCTGCCAGGCTCCTTTGTCCAAGGAGTTTTCTAGGCAACGGTGCTGAAGTGGGTTACCTTTCTTCTGACTCAAGAATCAAATCTGTATCATCCGCATTGCAGGTGTATTCTTTACCCCTGAGTCATCAGGGAAGTCCTTGCTTCTTCAAGCTTCACTTTTAATTCTGGTTCTCTTGTCATTTCCACCAAATCTACATTTACTTTCTCCACTGATATCTTCAACTGTACAATCATGAGGATTGGAATAAAGTTCTTCCAGACCTTTTTTTTTTTTTTAATATAATCATTTAAAATCACTGATTTATTGATGTTTATTGTGTTTGGACATGGAGAGTTTGTCTAAGCACAAAGTGTGCTCAACTGACTGGAGATGAGGCAGAACACATGTTTTGGTTGTCAGAAGTTTCAACTGTAGTTCACTTTGCCTAGGATTCCCATGCTAAAACTTCCAAGTAAATTCCAGTAGGGTGTTGGAACCTGTAATCCAGCCCAATATGGGCCAGAAGGTTGAAGACAAATCTCTTTCCCTCTCAGCAAAAAGAAAACATTTGCCAAGGCTTTTTGCTGCAACCTGGCCCTGAGCCAAGAAATTTGACAACAAATGTGTCTGTAGGAGACTGGTCATTTGAAGGTCTAGCAATCCAAACTCCTTTTAATGTTCATATTTTGATCTCTTCTGCATATCATTAATTTCTTCATGGCATCTGTAATGGTGAATTCTTCAAGAATATTTTCAATTGACTGTCCAGATTCATGAGAGTAGTCCTTTTCTATATCTGTCTCACAAAATTTCTTATGTAGTGAGTCTTGAAATCAAGTCAAAATTATCCCTTGATCCTTGGGCTACAGATTGGATGCAGTATCAGCAGGCATGGACAATAATCATATATCTTCAGGGATCTTGGATGCCCAGATGCATTGTCAAGGAGGAATTTAAAAGCAGGAATTCCTGCTTTTAAAGGAATTTTCAAAAGCAGTATGTCTCAAGAGCAGCCTTTAAAAACTTTGTTTAAATTAATGTGCTATTTCACAAATCCCACAGACTGTAGGCAGAATACATACAATTTTTAAGGGCCTTGTGACTATCCGAATGGTTAGTGAGCATTGCCTTCAAATGAAACACCAACTGCATTAGGCTCTAATGAGAGTCAGCCTGTCCACTGATGCTTTAGAGGCAGACACTGACTTCTGCCTACCTTGGAAAGTCTTACATAGCATCTTGCAACTGAAGGCTGTTACGTCTGTGTTGAAGATCTGTTCAGTGTGGCCGCCTTCATTAAAATCTTAGTTCCAGGTAAGTTGCTGCAGCTATCATGCTGGAACTTGATACTTACTATCCTCAAACCTCATGAGCCAACCTCTGCTAGCTTCAGACTTTGGTTCTGCAGCTTCCTCACTTGTCTCAACATTCACAGAGTTGAGTTAGGCACTTGCTCTGGATTAGCTTTTTAGTTAAGAGAATGTTGAGGCTGACTTCTGTCTAGCCCATTGAAACTTTCTCCATACAGAATTAAGGATGTTTTACTATTCTAACACTTATGTGTTCAGTGAAGTAGCAATTTTAATTTCCTTTAAAATCTTTTCCCTTGCAGTCATGACTTAGCTAAGCTTTCATTCAGTCTTGATTTTCAGTATGTCTGCATCACTAAGCTTAATCATTTCTAGCTTTTGATTTAAACTGAGAAACATATGACTCTCACTTGAAGACATAGGAGGCTATTGTAGGGTTATTAATTGATCTGATTTCAGTATTGGAGTAGGGAGGCCAAAGGAAAGTGAGAGAGAAGGGAACAGCTGGCCAATGGGGTAGTCAGAATGAAGAGGAAAAGTTAAAATTTTACCTCCTTCTGCCTCTGTAACTCACCTTGCCCCTTGCAAAGTCTGGATCACGTAGGTCACATAATCTCAGAAAGTGGGGACTTGCAATACTAGGAACTGGAGTTTATCTCACTCACCCTTGTCCTACTCTGTGCAATCACCCAGCCCCTGCGAACCTGCTTAATCATGACTGTCCAGGTCAGGCAGCCCTCTCCCCATCTTGACCACTGTTCCTGAGGAGGAAAACCTTAGTTTAAACCAGCCTATTAACAGGTAGTGTCACCCACTGCAGTCTGTCTGTAAAAACTCTGTACTCCCTTTGTTCAGGGCTCAGAGCTTGGGCCCACTGGTGTAATAAACTTGAGCTCTCCAACTCTCTTGAGTGTGGTGCTTGGTTTCTCGATTACTGGTTTCTGTGGCAAGAACACATATCGGTTAAATTTGCCTTTTTGTATGAATATAATCCATACACCCCAAATCAATTACAATGGTAACATCCAATATCACATCACCATAACATGTAAATAATTTTTAAAAAGTTTGAAATACTGTGAATATTTCCAGAATGTGACACAAAGTGAGCAAGCACCGTTGGAAAAAAAGGCATGTGCAGGCTTTCTGGACACAGAGTTCCCTCAAAACTTTAGTTAGAAAAACAAATGCTATATCTGTTAAGCACAGTAAATTGAAATGCAGTGTAATGACATGTGTTTGTATTTTCTTTGAACCATTAACACATACACTGGGAAGTGCTTTTGGTACTTCTGTGCCATAGGAAAACTTTATTGACATCCTTAGCTATCAAAATTTTTCAAAAAAAAAAAAGGTTGCTTCTTTACTACTCTTAAAAAGTGCCCCCCCCCCACAAAAGTTTACAGCCAAGGCATTTTGAGTTGATGAGTCTCTATATGACAGGTAAAAGCTCAGTTTTCCTCTCAATTTGAGGAACGTTGTATTAATACAAGAAACTTAATTGAAAGTTTTTCTGTGTCCAGTTTCTTCATATTTAACTATTGTACATTAATTTATAAACAAAATTTTAAAAAGTTAGCTTTGGCTTTGCTAGGTCTTCATTGCAGCAAGGGCTTTCTCTAGCTCTGCTGGATAGTGTGTTACTCTCTAGTTGCAGTGCACAGACTTTCATTTCTATAGCTTCTCTTTTGGAGCATGGGCTCTAGGGAGCATGGGCTTCAGTAATTGTAGCACATGGGCTCAATAGTTGGGGCACATGTGTTTATTTGCCCTGGGCATGTGGGATCTTCCCAGATCAGGAATCAAGCCTGTGTCCTGTACATTGTCAGGTGGACTGTGGACTCTTCAATAACTGGACCACCAGGGAAGTCTACAAACTGAAATCTTAAGTATGTTACTGTAAGAACAGCATAGAGTAGTTTTTGATGTCTTTTACTAACGTTTTAATTTCAAATTTTCAAATGAACTAGCGATTATTTAATTCTTCAGATTATGTATTGAGCACTGTATATGCTCCTTTAAATGTTTATTAAGATATCAGGCTTACGCAGTCATCAAGACAGTATGGTACTGGCAAAGATAGAAATATAGATCAATGGAACAGAATAGAAAGCCCAGAGATAAATCCACGAACCCATGGTCACCTTATCTTCGACAAAGGAGGCAAGGATATACAATGAAAAAAAGACAACCTCTTTAGCAAGTGGTGCTGGGAAAACTGGTCAACCACCTGTAAAAGAATGAAACTAGAACACTTTCTAACACCATACACAAAAATAAACTCAAAATGGATTAAAGATCTAAATGTAAGACCAGAAACTATCAAACTCCTAGAAGAGAACATAGGCAAAACCCTCTCCCGACATAAATCACAGCAGGATCCTCTATGACCCACATCCCAGAATTTTAGAAACAAAAGCAAAAATAAACAAATGGGACCTAATAAAACTTAAAAGCTTTTGTATAGCAAAGGAAATTATAAACAAGATGAAAAGACAGCCCTCAGATTGGGAGAAAATAATAGCTAACGAAGCAACAGACAAAGGATTAATCTCAAAAATATACAAGCAACTCCTGCAGCTCAATTCCAGAAAAATAAATGACCCAATCAAAAAATGGGCCAAAGAACTAAACAGACATTTCTCCAAGGAAGACATACAGATGGCAAAAAAACACATGAAAAGATGCTCAACATCACTCATTATCAGAGAAATGCAAATCAAAACCACAATGAGATACCATTACAGGCCAGTCAGGATGTCTGCTATCCAAAAGTCTACAAGCAATAAATGCTGGAGAGGGTGTGGAGAAAAGGGAACCCTCTTACACTGTTGGTGAGAATGCAAATTAGTACAGCCGCTATGGAAAACATTGTGGAGATTTCTTAAAAAGCTGGAAATAGAATGGCCATATGACCCAGCAATCCCACTTCTGGGCATAGACACCGAGGAAACCAGATCTGAAAGAGACACGTGCACCCCAATGTTCATCGCAGCACTGTTTATAATAGCCAGGACATGGAAGCAACCTAGATGCCCATCAGCAGACGAATAGATGAGGAAGCTGTGGTACATATACACCATGGAATATTACTCAGCCATTAAAAAGAATTCATTTGAATCAGTTCTAATGAGATGGATGAAACTGGAGCCCATTATACAGAGTGAAGTAATCCAGAAAGATAAAGACCATTACAGTATACTAACACATATATATGGAATTTAGAAAGATGGTAACGATAACCCTATATGCAAAACAGAAAAAGAGACTCAGATATATAGAACAGACTTGTGGACTCTGGGAGAAGGTGAGGGTGGGATGTTTCAAGAGGACAGCATCGAAACATGTATATTATCTAGGGTGAAACAGATCACCAGCCCAGGTTGGGTGCATGAGACAAGTGCTCGTGCCTGGTGCACTGGGAAGACCCAGAGGGATGGGGTGGAGAGGGAGGTGGGAGGGGGGACCAGGATGGGGAATACATGTAAATCCATGGCTAATTCATTTCAATGTATGACAAAAACCACTGCAATGATGTAATTAGCCTCCAACTAATAAAAATAAATGAAAAAAAAAAGATATCAGGCTTAATAGTCAAGGCTATGGTTTTTCCAGTGGTCATGTGTGGATTTGAGATTTGGACTGTGAAGAAAGCTGAACATTGAAGAATTGATGCTTTTGAGCTGTGGTGTTGGAGAAGACTCTTGAGAGTCCCTTGGATTGCAAGGAGATCCAACCAGTTCATCCTGAAGAAGAGCAGTCCTGGGTGTTCACTGGAAGAACTGATGCTGAAGCATCAGTTGACTCTTGGGTGGAGCTTGGTTTCAGAGTAGGTATGGAGGCTTTTGGTTGAGCTTTTATCACTGAATATTCTCTGGAGTCGTGAATTTTCTGGTGTTCTCAAGTTTTGGACTTAAGCCTTCTGCCTCTGGCTTTCAGTCTTATTCTTACAGTAGCCTTGAGACTTTTCTATTCATACAGCACCGAAGATAAAACATCTAGGTTAATGGTGAAAAGATTCTCCACAGTGAGGTACACCCAAAGAGGTTCACAGAGTTACATGGAGAAGAGAAGAGGGAGGGGGAAGATTGAGGTGACCAGGAGGAGAAAAGGGAGGTCAAAAGGGGAGAGAGCAATCAAGCCAGTAATCAAATCCCTATTTGCTCTCTGTAGTCTAGAACACTCAGAGAGGTTCACAGATTTCCAAAGAGAGAGAAAAACACGGGAGTAATGAGACAGAGGTGACCAGGAAGAGAGGAGGGGGAGTCAAGAGCAAGCCAATCTAGCCAGTGATCAGTTCCCTAAGTTCGCTGCAGCCTGGAGCACCAAAGAAATTCACAGGGTAAGTAGAGAAGAGAAAGGGGAGGGAGGAGATAAAGGTGACCTGGGGGAGAAAAAGGAGAATCAAAAGGGGAGAGAGCAATCAAGTCAGTAATCACACTCCTAAGTAAAAATGGGTACTGAAGATTGGATTCTTAAAGGTACAAAATTGATAACAAATACCAAAAAGCAAAGATTAAAAATCTAGAGTAGAGGATAGACTCTCAAAAATACAATGTTAAAAAAACAAAACAAAATCATAAAAATTATTGAAAATATGTATGAAATTTGCTTTAAACATAGGGTTTTTTTTTTTTTTTTTGCAAGGCAATAGTAGGTTATAAAAGTTAAAGGAGTAATAGGGGCTTTCAAACTAAAAAAATTAAAATAAAAAAATGATAATAGTAAAATATATCTAAGAATTTCTCTGGTGCTGTTTAGGGCAGTGTGGGGTCAGTTCAGTTTCAGATAGTTCCTTGTTACAGCTTGTATTTCTGAAGGTCTATAGGCCCCTTCCTATGTAGCCAGTGCGAACTACAGGGTTTTAATCTGTTGCAGATGTCACTTTCAAAGTGGTTCCCTCTTCTTGGTTTCTTTTGGCCTCCTCTGTTGAGAGGTCTCTGCAGTATCAAACTTCGGCCCTGACACAGGGGGCAAAGGTGATCACTTATTTAGGCTTGCTTGTTTAGTCGTGCTATGGGGAGGGAGGCGCACTGTAAACAACTATCACTGGCGTGTGTGGGGAGTGCTCACAGTGTCTCAGCCACACGGGGTTTGCCCCCCCTCATGGCGTGTGTGCTCTCCCAGTCTACACTGCTCAGGCTCCAGGTAGCCCTGCAGGGAACTGTCTACAGTGGGCCGTGGTTGTGTGCACTTCCCAGGTCTAAGCCGCTCAGGTTCAGGTTCTCGGGTACTCCACAAAGGTGCAGACTCGGTTGGGCCTGCATTTTGTGCCCTTCCCAGGTCTGAGCAGCTCAGGGGGTTGGGTGCCTGGCAAGCGCACTCTGGCCAGGTGCGTGGTGCGTCTTAGAGCCGTCCCCGCCCAGCTGCTCGGTTTCCTGGGTGCAAATCGGGTGTGCGCCGCCTTAGATGTGACGTGTGTCTCTTCTGGGGAGCTGATCTCTGGCTGCGACCCTCCTGGCGGATGTCAACCATCCAGAATCCCAGGAAGTCTTGGTTAGCAACTGGGAGCCTGCTCGCAGTTTGGTAGAGGATGCCATCTCTGGGGCTGAGTTTGCCCCTTGCCTTCTGGCTCTGACTGTTGGCCGCCTGCCTCTGGTTAGGGGAGGGGCCTGTCCACAGCCGGCTAGCTCTCCTTTGGTATTCACTCAGTCCTTTGTTCTGTGAGCAGACCAGCAGTGCCTTCTGTTGGAAATTTCTCTCATCTTTTTTTTTTTTTTTTTCCTCTCTGGCTATCCCACAGTTTGGGTTGCTATCTCACATTAGCTCCCTCAGATTGCCCTCAGGGCATTCAGGCCTGGTCCTTATTCTGAGCAGTGCAGCTGGCACCTCATTGTTCAGTCCCTGCTTGCTGGTGGTTTATAAGAGCATCTCAGCTACTTGTCCACTGGGAGTTGAGGTTAGGCATTTAATATGTGGGTTTTATTTATTTAGTTTTCCTCCTGGTTATTTTGCCCTCTGAAATTCCAAAACTCCCTACAGACCTACTGGTGAGAGGGTTTCCTGGTGTTTTGAAACTTCTCTTCTTTTATGAGTCCCTCCCTGGGATGGCTCTCCATCCCTAACTCTTTTGACTCTCTTTTAATTTTTTATATCTTGTACTATCTCCTTTCAAACACAATGGGCTGCTGTTCTGAGTGCCTGGTCACTGCCTCCATCAGCATTCAGAAGTTGTTTTGTGGTATTGCTCAGCGTTCAAATGTTCTTTCCATGAATTTGTGGGGGAGAAAGTGGTCTCCCCATCCTACTCCTCTGCCAACCTGGGAACTCCCTTCCAGCCAGACTTTATTTTCTTGGACTACAAGATCACTGCAGACAATGACTGTAACCATAAAATTAAAACATGCTTGCTCTTTGGAAGAAAAACTATGAGATACCTAGACAGCCTATTAGAAGACAGAGACATTTGCCAACAAACTCTGTCTATTCAAAGGTATGGTTTTTCCAGTAGTCATGTATTGGTTGAGAGCTGGACTATAAAGATAGCTGATAGCCAAAGAATTGATGCTTTTGAACTGGGGGGGCGGGGGGGGGGGTTGAGAAGACTTTTGAAAGTCCCTTGGACTGCAAGGAGATCAAATCAGTCATCCTACGGAAAATCAGTCCTGAAAATTCATTGGAAGGACTGAAAGGGAAGCTCCAATACTTTCATCACCAGATTGGGAAGAAATGGAAAAGCCCCTGATGCTGGGAAAGATTGAGGGCAGGAGGAGAAGGGGATGACAGAGGATGAGATGGTTGGATGGCATCTCTGATTCAATGGACATGAGTTTAAGCAAGCTCTGAGAGATGGTGAAGGACAGGGAAACCTGGCATACTGCAGTCCGTGCAGTTACAAAGAGTAGGACACAACTGAGTGACTGAGCTGAACTGAACATTCAGGAAATGTCCTGGGGTCTATAATGCAGAAATAAATTCCAAGCACAAAGGACTTTCAGAAGCCACTGCCACAGTTACATTTTTCTCATATCCTTTAGGAAAATAAAAACAAAATCCCAAACCTCCACCAATAACAAGATACTCCACATTCTTAATTAGTTCAGGAATGTTAATCAGAGGTAAAATGAGAAATTAAAGCTGACCAGTCCCGTAGGCATCAGTATGGGGCTACAAAGAATAATTCTAGGATAGAGTCTGGAAAAAGGGAATTCCCTCAACAGTGTCAGAGAGAAAATACACTGGAAACACCAAGTATAACAGAGAATCTCCAAAAGCCTGAACAAAAGCTATCAGGAGAGGCTAAGCCTAGGATCTGGCATTGCCACATCTATACTGTATCCTCAGAAATCCATCATTCAAAATGACCCATACCTTGACATGCACTGCAGCACTAATTACAAGAGGAACAGCAGAGAGACAGCTAAATTTTCACCAACAGATTAAAACTTGAAGATGTGCTACATCTATACAATGTATTATAACAGCCATAAGAAACTGGCACTGAAATTAGGAAATATGTCACTTGTAGCCACAGGGATGAACTTTGAAGGATCTCAGCCAGACAGAGAAGACAATAGCACATACTGTCTTTGCCAGGGAGAATAAAAAAGAGGAACAAAGGAACAAAATTAAAGCCAATGAGAGACCCTGACAATTTGAATTCAAATAAAGTCTTCAAAAAAATATTTAAGGGTCAGGGATCAATTATGATGCCGGGACTAACATACACACAGAAATCTATATCTGTAATAGAAAATCCATAAGGATTATAAATTTTCTTTCTTCCTTCCTTTCTTCTATCCATATACACACAGATATATCTATCTTTCATGCATATGCAGAAAAGTGTTTCTAAGAGACAATCCACAAGGATCATCTCTTTCCTATCTTCATTTCTCCTATAGAGAGAAACCTGCTTGTGAAATAGATAATCCACCAGGATCTGATATTCAGCATGTTGTAATATACCCAAAAGGAAAGAATCCAAAAAAGAATAGATACACATCACATATGCATCACACTTGAACTAGGGACAGTGTACTGACAACCAGCACAGCTTGACGAAATGATTATACTCCAACCTGCCATCACTCTGATGTAAAAAAAAAGGAAAGAAAAGAAAAGCAATGCCTCGTTTATTCTATCTGACCTCTGTGACCTGGGCAATTATTCCATCCTGGTAGCCTGAGTAGGTTGGGCCCCAGGGCTGGACTGAGTTGGGATCAAGATACCTTCACTTAGCCAGTTTTTAACCTCTATTGTCTGCTGGATATGGCTGAGACTAGAGTCCCCTGTGGTATCAAGGCCTTGAGGATTTGGGAGGCAATAGTCACCTAGCCTTCAGTTTTCCTGGTACTGGCATTCTGAGTTCAAGACTCCTTCCTGAGACTGCAGCCTCCTAGGACCCTTTAACATCTAAATCTGGGTCCTTTGGCCTCACTGGGATTTGTCAAAATTTGTGGTGTACAGCTTTATGGAGAGGAAGTTGTGCAACATAAGATCCTAGGTGTTTGCTCATATATATTTAACTAGAATGCACAGCCAAGGAACCTGACATTCCCTAAGGCTCTGGCTCCAGGAGGAACCAAAGGTGACTATGTAAGAGTGCTGCCTCCTTGTTGACATGTCCTGTAACTACAATGGACCACCTCGGTTTATGGGAACCTGGAGTACACAAGGCATGGTTTGGGGAGAGTTGTTAATGATAACAGCTGCCCTTAGGATATGGCCTGGGGTAGGTAGCGCAATAATACATTCCAAACACAAGGGACTTTCAGGAAGCCAAATGACACAGGTAAATGTTCCTGACACTCTATTGGGGAAAAAAAAGAAGAAGAAAAAAAAAAAATATAAAACACCCCTCAAACCTCCCTACAGGCCAAGATATTCCACATTCCTTCCTAACTACTGCAGGAATATCAATCAAAATGAGAATGAGAAATCAAGTCCCCCTCCTCACCACCCTCCTCCCCCATTCAGGCTGGTCATCCTCACAGAGCTACAAACTATAAATTTGGGACAGAGCCTTGAAGAAAGGAACACCCTACACTGTTGGTGTGAATGTACATGGGCAGCTGTCAGTAAAATGGACAGTCTTTCAATGTCTGCTAAAAAACTATCAAGAGAGTCAAAGTCTAGGACATGACATTCCCACACCTGGGCCTAGATCTCTAGAAATGCATCATTCAAAAAGAGACACTATGCATCTCAACATGTACTGTAGCTCTAACTACAATGGCCAAGACAAACTGCTAATCTTCAGCAGCAGATGTGCTACATTTGCATGATGGAGTATTATTCTACATAACAACCACTGAAATTAGGAAATATGCCACTAGTGGCTATAGGGATGGACCTTGAAAGATAATAAACTAAGGGAACTCAGCCAGACAGAGGAAAACATAGCACATGTTTTCTCTAAGAAGCACATGATGTCGCTTCTTAGCAATATAAAAAAGAGAATCATAGGTGGAATTTGCAACCCAAAGAAACACATTGAAAATTCAAACTCATAATAAAGGTTCAAAAAAAATATGTGAAAAGCCAGGGGTGAATAAGGAGGTCAGGACTAACATAGACACAGAAATCTGTATCTGAAATAGATAATCCATATAGATAATATCCAAATAGATGATCAGCTTCCTTTCTTTTTTTTCTTTCTTCACTCCTTATTTCCATACTCACAGGAAATTCTCTCACCTATAAACAGAAATGTGTATCTCTAAGAGATAAAATCCACAAGGATTAACTTCTTGCCTCCTTCCTATGTAGGAGGAAGGAAAAACCTTCTTTCTACACTGAAAGCTGCATGTGAGATAGATTATCCATGAGGACCTGATGAGAAGCAGTTTTCTCAGTCTTCTACAATAAGCTATATGGTAAAAGAATCCAGAAATAATAGATACACTCCATGGATACTTACCATATGATAAATGCTGGGCTGGATAAAGCCCAAGCTGGAATCAAGATTGCCAGGAGAAATACCAATAACCTCAGGTATACAGATGACACTACCCTTATGGCAGAAAGTGAAAAAGAACTAAAGAGCCTCTTGATGAAAGTGAAAGAGAAGAGTGAAAATGTTGGCTTAAAGCTCAACACTCAGAAAACTAAGATCATGCCATCTGGTCATACTACTTCATGGCTAATAGATGGAAAAACAGTGTCAGACTTTATTTTGGGGGGCTCCAAAATCACTGCAGATGGTGATTGCAGCCATGAAATTAAAAGACATTTACTCCTTGGAAGAAAAGCTATGACCAATCTAAACAGCATATTAAAAAGCCCTAGACATTACTTTGTCAACAAAGGTCCTTCTAGTCAAGGCTATGGTTTTTCCAGTAGTCATGTATGGATGTGAGAGTTGAACTGTAAAGAAAGCTGAACACTGAAGAAATCGATGGTTTTGGACTATGGTGCTGGAGAAGACTCTTGAGAGTCCCTTGGACAGCAAGGAGATTCAGGCAGTCCATCCTAAAGGAGATCAGTCCTTCAAGGACTGATGCTGAAGCTGAAACTCAAATTGCAATACTGTGGCCACCTGATGCGAAGAGCTGACTCATTTGAAAAGACCCTGATGATGGGAAAGGTTGAGGTCAGGAGGAGAAGGGGATGACAGAGGATGAGATGGTTGGATGGCATCACCGACTCAATGGACATGAGTTTGAGTAAACTCTGGGAGTTGGTGATGGACAGGGAGGCCTGGCATGCTGCAGTCCATGGGGTCGCAAAGAGTTGGACATGACTGAGCAACTGAACTGAACTGAACTCAACTGATGGATTCTTAAGATCTTAATCAGGTAACTGTACCCTGACAACAAGCACAGCATGGCCAATGGAAAATAATCCAACATAGCATGTTGTTAGGGAAATGAAATAGAAGTAGTCTCACTCAGGTGTCAGAGGCAAAGGGGCAGAGTAGGCTTCTGACCATGCTTCTGACCTACTTGGACACTGCTCTGACTACTGCTGTGAATGTAAGCCATACCTGCTGTGAGTGTTGGAAGAGAAACACAATAGATAGATAGGAAGAGGATCTTGGAATTTGTGAAGTCTGTGGAAGTCTGGCCAACTACTCCCCAGACTTAGCAACATTTCAAGATTTGCAGAACAAAGCCAACAGCATTGTAAAAAATTAACGTAACACCAGGGCTGCAGTTTTGCTCACAGACTAATAATGATATCAGTTTGTAACCTAGGAACTATAAGTGGTTGCCAGAGAAACAGCAGTTCAAAGTTTCACCCATGGAGTGGACATACTGCCTGGGACCTTTCTCCAGTTGGGGCTTCAGATGTGCTGTGAAAAGGGATTTCCCAGTGCTGTTTGGGTCTGGATGTTGATAAAAACCCAGTTTGATGATTTATTTTCTGCTGTTTCTATATTGCTTTTCTTTTAATATTAGTATATTGGAATAAGGTAGATAATCCTCTAATAATTATTGATATTATTTATTATATATAATGAGTCACTTAGTTTGTTCACAAATCCTTTGAATATGAGATGAAAGTGAATGGTGCTGTGAGCAGAATTTGTGAGACAAAATGCCACTCTAAAATAAAAGAGATTAAGGTTGATAAAGTTTTTATTGCCAGATGGGCAGATTCATCTTATTTTTCCTTACCTAATGAATGGGATGTATTCTCTGTGTGAGAATTGGAACCTTAAATTAAAGTGCGTCAGACATGAATGTCTGTGGCTTTTGCTGGTTGAGAAAAGATAAGAATATGCTGAATTGGGTGAGAGGCTAGATCTTACTCTCTGCCTACTGTGAGGTACATGAAGCTAACTTAAAATTTTCTGAAGAGACTTTATAATTGGAAGAAAGAATTATGTGATTTGTGAATATATTTGTCCATGTTACACAGGCAAAATTATATTTCAGTTGATCAAGTCTTCACCTGGGTCAGTTCTCCCTTGAGCCTGCCCACAGCCCTAACAGTGTCCCCCCACTCACCTTGCTTTCTCCTTTCTTTGTCCTGTTGCTACCTTGCACTACCCCCATCCCCCTTGATCCCCCTCTCCATCAGCTAACTAATCCACTTCTAACTTTTATTTCTCAGGGGAGAGGGAGAACCTAGCTTCCTCCACTTCCCCCACTCCAGCAGGTTTCTTTCTGCTCCTGTTACCAGTCTATTTGCGCACTATTTGTTCTATAGTTTAGCTATAAAACTATGACTACAGAAAGGAAAGATTTTTTTTTTGACACAGGATGTCTGTGATATTCTTTAGATTGGACAAACTGTTTAAACTATATTTTATTTTTGATACAGGATGCCCATTTTATATATATATATATATATAATATAAAAATATATATATTATCTATAAAATAAATACATATTTTAAATATATATATTTTATAAAAATATATAATATATAATATATCAGCCTACCTTATACATATATATATTTTGACACAGGATGTCCATGATATTCTTTAAACTCTGGAGAAAACTGTTTAAAATATATTTTATTTTTGATACAGGATGGCCATGATATATATATATATATATATATATATATATAAAACATTAGCCTACCATATATATATGTGTGTATATATATCTCTTCTTGTGCACACAATTAAAACCAGCTAGCTTGTTTAAAAACTCTGCCTAGGAAAAAGCTTGAAGTTAACCTTTGATAGGGTTTCCCAGATGTCACTACTGATAAAATCCTGCCTGCCAATGCAGGAGATGTAAGAGACATGGGTTCAATCCCTGGGTTGGGAAGATCCCCTGGAGGAGGGCATGGCAACCCACTCCAGTATTCTTGCCTGGAGAATTCCAATGGACAGAGGAGCCTAGCCTGCTGCAGTCTATGCAGTCACAGAGTTGGAGATGATTGAAGTGACTTAAGACAGCATGCAACCTTTGCCATGTTCTTGAAATACACAGCCCAATTTGCCTAAGACCTCAGTCTTGGATAGATTAGAATTTCAAGCCAAAAAAAAAAAAAAGGTGGGGATTGGGGGGTGGCTCAAAGAGACATCTTAAATCTCAACTGGAAAACTATGAGAGAATATTTTCCTGGGCCAAGAGGCTACAGGAACAGTCTGAAGATTTTACTAGCACACTGAGTGGTCTATCAGTGGAATCTTTTCTAGACCTGGAAATGATCCTTTCCAACACGGTGGGCTACAATGACCATAAATGCCCCCCAAACATGGTCAAAGCTGTTGCTATGAAGTGGCCCTGATGACTGGGAACTACTATTTGCAGACTGTCTCTGCAAAGACTAGATCATGGCCACTACAACTGCTCAACTTCAATCCTCCATAGAAGGAATTCAAGGTGGATATCAGAAATTAGGCACTCAATCTCTACTCTGGGGAGAAATGGACAAAACAGATCTCCATATACTCAAAAGTTTTCAGGTAAAAACATTTCTTTTTATGAGCCCAAATTCTTGCATCTTCTCATACCTAGAGAAACACTAACATCATGAGACCAATGTCTGGTCCTGGTTCTCCTGGCTAGCCTTTCTTCTAGGCACCTTGACAGCTCTTCTACTTTTATGCATCTTTAACTCTCTTGTTAAGTTTGTTTCTTTGAGAATGCAGCAAGTGGATCTCCCAGTGGTAATATAAGAATATTACGTGCCCATAATATCCAAGAGAAGCTCACCCACCCTACCACTGGTCAGCAGAAACGTAACATTGCAGACTCTTACAAAGGTGATTTTAATGTTACTCTTCCTGAACACTCCAGATGTAGGGTGAATGGACACTATGTGCCAAATTCATGTGTTGCCTGTTGTTCTTTTAGAGAAAAATATTTGTTGCCTCATTTTTACTAAAAATTATCTAGACTATGATAATAACTGTACCCATTTACTGACAGACTATAACAGGACTGTGGGAGGACTGCTATATGAATTAACATCTCAAGTTTGAAAACTCTGCTATGGGTACACTCCATCAATTACTGTGAATGGACTAGTTTCACTAGAAGCTGCAGTATGTTCTACATTTGTTACTTAAAGAATTAATGACTGCTTATGTTATTTTGCCTTGTTCCTGTGCTCTTTGGCCTAAAAAATCCTGGGAAATCAAATAGAAGTAGTCTTGTTCAGGCTTCAGAGGCAGAGCAGAGCAGGCCTCTGACCTTGCTTCTGACCTACCTGGACACTGCCCTGACTACTGCTGTGGGTGTCAGCCACACCTGCTGTGAGTGTGAGAAGAGAAACACAATAGATAGATAGAAAATGGCTCTTGGGTTTGTTAAGTTCCCGGAGGAGGTTCTGTGAAACACTCCCCAGACTTAGCAGCATTCCAAGTTTTACAGACAGAACAAACAGCATTAACATGAAACCAGAGCTGCAATTTGCTCACAGACTGATGATGATATCAGTTTGCATCCTGGGATTATAAGCAGGAACCCCTGAACTGCAATTTTTGAACTTTCATTCAATGTAAAGCAATGAAAATTAAGTCAAAGAAACAATTTTCACCATGGAGCCAGAATTGGCTTCTTCTCTGCAACAAGGTGTCCAGGGTGTGAAACTTTAGGGAGTGGAAGTAATGAGACACAAGCCTCTAGGTGTTTGCTCGAGCACAATTCATTTGAAAGCGTAGGTCAGGAAGCTGACTTTTCCTAAGGATTTGGTTACCAAGAAACAAAAGGTAGGCATGAAAGAGAGCTTCTGAAAAATGGACACTTCCTGTAACTGATCACTTACAGTGAACAATGTTAGATTCTTGATCTCTGAAGGAGAAAATTTCACTTTGGGACCAAAGAGGCAGCTTCAGTCATTCAGAGCTTTGTACAGCAAAAGTTTTATTAAAGTGAAAATGGATAAAGAAAGCTTCTGACACAGACATCAGAAGAGGGCAGAAAGAGTGCCCTTGCTAGTCTTAACAAGGCACTCATACACTTTTTCAATCGGCTATGAACAACAGATCAAAAGAATGTCTCAAGATTGTAAAGACTGTACCAGACTCACTGCCACAACACACATCTTAAGATAATAGGATTAGCCAGAAGAAAGGGGGTCCTGTTAAGAAAGAGAAACCTGTCCTTGAGCAAGATACATTGTTGTTATTTAATCTAGAGCTTAAGGAAAAATATAACACTGAGCAAGGTATTTTATTGTGTAATCATTAGGTCTGGGCTTAAAGAATGTTAATTTTAGGCAAAATAGGTAGTTGTCATAGCAACTCACAGCTTAAAAAAAAAGAGTCCTTTAAAAATTTATTTTACTTTATTTATTTTTATTAGTTGGAGGCTAATTACTTTACAATATTGTAGTGGTTTCTCCCATACATTGACATGAATCAGAGGGTGTGGAGAAAAGGGAACCCTCTTACACTGTTGGTGGAAATGCAAGCTAGTACAGCCACTATGGAGAACAGTGTGGAGATTCCTTTAAAAACTGGAAATAGAACTGCCATGTGACCCAGCAATTCCACTCCTGGGCATACACACCGAGGAAACCAGATCTGAAAGAGACACGTGCACCCCAATGTTCATCACAGCACTGTTTATAATAGCCAGGACATGGAAGCAACCTAGATGCCCACCAGCAGACGAATGAATGAGAAAGCTATGGTACATATACACAATGGAATATTACTCGCCTTTAAAAAGAATACATTTGAATCAGTTCTAATGAGATGGATGAAACTGGAGCCCATTATACAGAGTGAAGTAAGCCAGAAAGAAGAAAAAGAGTCTTATATGACAAAGGAGAAATTGAAAGTTGCTCAGCTCCATCTGACTCTTTGTGACCCCATTGACTACAGAGTCCATGGAATTCTCCAGGCCAGAACACTGGAATGGGTGGCTGTTCTCCAACTCCAGGGGACCTTCCCAACCCTGGGATCAAACCCAGATCTCCTGAATTGCAGGCAAATTCTTGACCAGCTGAGCCACCCTGGAAGCGACTAAGGTGAAAGAATATAGATAAAATTTTTTGCCCCTTCCTCCTCCTCAAGGGTCCTGAACTCTTTATCAGTTTACCTAAGAATTATCTCTTCCATAATTACAACTGGGCATGTCCTGGGGTAGGTGATACAGAAATAAATTAGAAACACAATGGATTTTCAGGAAGCCAACAGCCACCGGTATATTTTCCTCATCCCTTTAAGAAAACAAACAAACAAACCCAAACCTCCACTACAGAATAAGATGCTCAGCATTCCTAATTACCACAGGAAGTCTATCAAAGTGACAAAAAGAAATCAAATCCCACCAATCAGGTTGGGTATCTTCATAAAGCTACAAACTATAATTACAGGAGAGAGCTTGGAGGAAAGAGAACTGGGGGAATATACACTGGCAACATCAAGTATAATGACAAGTCTCCGAGTGTCTGCAAAAAGACTATCAAGAGACTAAGCCTAGGATCTGATATTCCCACACCTGGGCCTAGATTCCAAGAAATCCATTATTCAAAGAGACACCAGCACCCCAACATGTACTCCATCACTAACTACAATAATCAAGACATACTTAAATCCTCATGGACAGATTAAAGCACAAACAAGATATGCTACTTTCATAAAATTGACTATTACCCAGCCATAAGGCAGCACTGAAATCAGGAAATTATGCCATTGGCAGCCACAGGAATGAATCTTGGAAGATCATACCCTAAGGGAACTCAGCCAGACAGAGGAAGACAATAGCATAAGATGTCTCTTCTAGGCCAAATAAAAAAACAAATAAAGGAATAAATTTACAGCCCAAATAGACGTACTGAAAATTCAAATTCAAACAAAGGGTCCCCCCCCACCCCCCCCCCCCAAAAAGAAGGTTAAGGATGCGGAATCAATTTTGAGGTTGGGACTAGCATACACATAGAAACCTGTATCTGTAATAGAAAACCCACAATGATTATCAGTTTTCTTTCTTTATTTCTTCATTTCATCTTTCCACATACACATAGAAAATCTATCTCTCATTTATATACAGAAATCTGTTTCTCTAAGAGATAATCTACAAAGTCATCTCTTTCCTTTCTTCCATCCTCATATGATGGATAATCCACAAAGATCTGATTCTCAGCACATTGATAAACCATTTGGAATACACTCAAAGGCAAAAGAATCCAAAAAAGAATAGAAACACACCATGAATGTATCATACCTGAACCTTGGGTCACTATGCTGACAACAAGCAGAGTTTGGTCAATCGACTATACTGCAACATAGTATAGGTATGATGTTAAATGGGGGAAAAAAAAAAGATAAACAATGCCTACTTAATTTCCTCAGATCTCCCTGACTTTAGGTTCTATCCCAATCCTGGAGCCTGAGCAGGCTTGGGTCCCAGGGCAGGACTGAAGTGGTGTTGAGACAGTCTAGCAGGGTGCTTAACTGAGCCCATTTAAAAATCTTTGCTGTCTACTTTACTCTGGCTTGGACCAGAGTGTGGGTGAGATCAAGACCTGGAGAATCTTGGAAAGCATTAGTGAGTTAACCTCCACCTTGGCTGGTACTAAGTTTTAAACTCTAATCTCCTTCCTGAGAGTGAAGCCTCCTAAGCACCTTAGTATCTACAGTTGGGTGCTCTGGCCCTAGATTAGTTAATCTCACTCTGGCCCTGGGATTGGTGAAGGATTGGGTGAAGGTTTACTTTTTACCTAAAAGTAAAGGTTTAGGAAGAGGAAGTAGTGGGACACGAGACCCTAGGTGTTTGCTCAGATTTTTCACTTGAATGCACAGCTCAGGAAGTCAACTTTCCTTAAAGCTCTGGTTGCCTGGAAAAACTTGATAGTCATGCCCCCTTTGTCAAGAATAAGGTATCTATAGGCGTGTGGATTTATCTCTGGACTTTCTATTTTGTTCCTTTGATCTATATTTCTTTGTGCCAGTATCATACTGTTTTGATAGTAGCTTTGTAGTAGAGACTGAAGTCAGGCAGGATGATTCCTCTAGTTCCATTCTTCTTTCTCAAGATTGCTTTGGATATTCGAGGTTTTTTGTATTTCCATACAAATTGTGAAATTATTTGTTCTAGTTCTGTGAAAAATACAGTTGGTAGCTTGATAGGAGTGCATTGAATCTATAGATTGCTTTGGGTAGTATACTCATTTTCACTATATTGATTCTTCCAGTCCATGAACATGGTATATTTCTCCATCTATCTGTGTCATCTTTGATTTCTTTCATCAGTGTTTTACAGTTTTCTATACATAGGTCTTTTGTTTCTTTAGGTAGCTTTCTTCCTATTTTATTCTTGCAATTGCAATGGTGATTTACATTTTTTCCTTAATTTCTTTCTGTTTTCTCATTGTTACTGTATAGGAATGCAAGGGATTTTCCATGTGTAAATTTTATGTCCTGAACCTCTACTATATCCATTGATTAGCACTAGTAATTTTCTGGTGGTGTCTTTAGGGTTTTCTATGTAGAGGATCATGTCATCTGCAAACAGTGAGAGTTTACTTCTTTTCCAAACACAAAAATAAACTTAAAATGGATTAAAAATCGGATCCAGAAATGATAAAACTCCTAGAAGAAAACATAGGCAAAACACTCACTGACATAAATCACAGCAATATCCTCCATGACCCACCTCCCAGAGTAATGGAAATGAAATCCCAAATAAGCAAATGGGACCTACTTAAACTTAAACTTTTGCACAATGAAGGAAACTCTAAACAAGCTGAAAAGGCAGACTTCAGAATGGGAGAAAATAATAGCAAATAAAGCAATTGACAAAGAATTCTCCTCAAAAATATACAAGCAGCTCCTGTAGCTCAATACCAGGAAAATAAAAGACCCAATAAAAAATGGGCCAAAGAACTAAACAGACATTTCTCCAAAGAAGACATACAAATGGCTAACGAACACATAAAAAGATGCTCAGTGTCACTCATTATCAGAGAAATGCAAATCAAAACCACAATAAGGTACCATCTTACACTGGTCAGAATGGCTGCTATCAAAAAGTCTACAAACAATAAATGCTGGAGAGGGTGTGGAGAAAAGGGAACCCTCTTACACTGTTGGTGGGAATGTAAACTAGTACAGCCACTATGGAGAACAGTGTGGAGTTTCCTTAAAAAACTGAAAATAGAACCACCATATGACCCAGCAATCCCACAGTTGGGCATATATAGCAAGGAAACCAGATCTGAAAGAGACACGTGCACCCCAATGTTCAGTGCAGCACTGTTTATGATAGTCAGGATATGGAAGCAACCTAGATGCCCATCAGCAGATGAATGGATAAGAAAGCTGTGGTACATATACACAATGGTATATTACTCAGCTATTAAAAAGAACACATTTGAATCAGTTCTAATGAGGGTGAAACCGGAGCCTATTATTATACAGAGCAAAGTAAGTCAGAAAGAAAAACACCAATGTTTATATATGGAATTTAGAAAGATGGTAAATATCAATATCATGGTAATCCAAGTCTATGCCCCGACCAGCAATGCTGAAGAAGCTGAAGTTGAACGGTTCCGTGAAGACCTACAAGACCTTCTAGAATTAACACACAGAAAAGACGACCTTTTTGTTATAGGGGACTGGAATGCAAAAGTAGAAAGTCCAGAGACACTTGGAGTAACAGGCAAATCTGGCCTTGGAGTACAGAATGAAGCAGGGCAAATGCTAGTGGAGTTTTGCCAAGAGAAAACACTGGTCAAAGCAAACAATCTCTTCTAACAACACAAGAGAAGACTACACATGGAAATCACCAGATGGTCAATACCAAAACCAGATTGATTATATTCTTTGCAGCCAAAGATGGAGAAGTTCTATACAGTCAGCAAAAACAAGACTGGGAGCTGACTGTGGCTCAGATCATGAACTCCTTATTGCAAAATTCAGACTTAAATGAAAGAAAGTAGGGAAAACCACTAGACCATTCATGTATGACCTAAATCAAATCCTTTACAGGGCAAATCGCAAATAAACTCAAAGGATTAGATTTGATAGAGTGCCTGATGAACTATGGATGGAGGTTCATGACATTGTACAGGAGGCAGTGATCAAGACCATCCTCAAGAAAAGAAATGTAAAAAGGCAAAATGGTTGTCTAAGGAGGCCTCACAAATAGCTGTGAAAAGAAGAGAAGCAAAAGGCAAAGGAGAAAATGAAAGATATACCCATTTGAATGGAGTTCTAAAGAATAGCAAGGAGAGATAAGAAAGCTCAGTGATCAGTGCAAAGAAATAGAGGAAAACAATAGAATGGGAAGGACTAGAGATCTCTTCAAGAAAGTTAGAGACACCAAGGGAAAATTTCATGAAGAAATGTGGATAATAAAGGACTGAAATGGTATGGGCATAACAGATGAAGAAGATATTAAGATGAGGTGGCAACAATTCACAGAAGAACTATACAAAAGAGATCTTCACGACCCAGATAATCACGATGATGTGATCATCAACCTAGAGCCAGACATCCTGGAAAGTGAAGTCAAGTGGGTCTTAGGAAGCATTATGTTGACCAAAACTAGGGGAGGTGATGGAATTCCAGATGAACTATTTCAAGTCCCAAAAGATGATGCTGTGAAAGTGCTGCACTCAATAGGCCAGCAAATTTGGAAAACTCAGCAGTAACCACAGGGCTGGAAAAATTCAGTATTTATTCCAATCCCAAAGAAAGGCAATGCCAAACAATGCTCAAACTACCTCACAAATGCACTCATCTCACACACTAGTAAAGTAATGCTCAAAATTCTCCAAGCCCGGCTTCAACAGTGTGTGAACTATGGACTTCCAGATGTTCAAGTTGGATTTAGAAAAGGCAGAGAGACAAGAGATCAAATCTCCAACATCCATTGAATGATAAAAAATGTAAGAGTTCCAGAAAAACATGTACTTCTGCTTTATTGTCTATGCAAAGCCTTTGACTGTGTGGACCAGAACAAACTCTGGAAAATCCTGAAAGAGTTGAGAAAACCAGACCACCTGACCTGCCTCTTGAGAAATCTGTATGCAGGTCAAGAAGCAACAGTTAGAACTGGGCGTGGAAAAACAGGGAAAGGAAAAAAATTCCCTGTTTTCCAAATAGGGAAAGGAGTGTATATGTGAAGTGTATACCGCCTTCATCTATATGTGAAGGCAGTATATTGCCACCCTGCTTATTTAACTTATATGCAGAGTACATCATGAGAAACTCTGGGCTGGATGAAGCACAAGCTGGAATCAAGATTGCCAGGAGAAATATCAATAACCTCAGATATGAGGATGATACCACCCTTATGGCAGAAAGTGAAGAACTAAAGAGCCTCTTGATGAAAGTGAAAGAGGAGAGTGAAAAAGTTAGTTTAAAACTCAACATTCAGAAAATGAAGATCATGGCATCTGGTCCCATCACCTCAATGCAAATAGATGGGAAAAGAGTGGAAACAGTGACAGAGTTTATTTTTGGGGGGCCGGGGGGGGGCGCTCCAAAATCACTGCAGAGGGTGACTGCAGCCATGAAATTAAAAGACTCTTGCTCCTTGGAAGAAAAGCTATGACCAAACTAGGCAGCATATTAAAAAGCAGAGACATTACTTTGCCAACAAAGGTCCATCTAGTCAAAGCTATGGTAGTCATATGTGGATGTGAGAGTTGGACTGCAAAGAAAGCTGAGTGCCAAAGAGTTGGTGCTTTTGAACTGTGGTGTTGGAGAAGACTCTTGAGAGTCCCTTGGACTTCGAGGAGATCCAACCAGTCCATCCTAAAGGAAATCAGTCCTGAATATTCACTGGAAGGACTGATGTTGAAGCTGAAACTCCAATACTTTGGCCACCTCATGCGAAGAGCTGACTGATTGGAAGAGACCCTGATTCTGGGAAAGACTGAAGGTGGAACGAGAAGGAGACGACAGAGGATGGGATGGTTGGATGGCATCACCAACTCAATGGACATGAATGTGAGTAAACTCCAGGAGTTAGTGAAGACAGGGAAGCCTGGCATGCTGCAGTCCATGGGGTCACAAAGAGTTGGACATGACTGAGCAACTGAACTGAATTGCTAGGCAGTGAGATGAGTGCAACTGTTCAGTAGTTTGAACATTCTTTTATATTGCCTTTCTCTGGGATTGGAATGAAAGCTGACCTTTTCCAGTCCTTTGACCCTGCTAAATTTCTCAAATTTGCTGGCATATTGAGTGTAGCACTTTCACAGTATCATCTTTCAGGACTTGAAATAATTCATATGGAATTCCATCACCTTCTCTAGCTTTGTTTGCAGTGATGCTTCCTAAGGTCCACTCATTCTCATTCCAGGATGTCTGGCTCTAGATGGGTGATCACACCATCATGGTTATCTGTGTCATGATGGTCTTCTAGTTCTTCTGTGTATTCTTGCCACCTCTTCTTAATTTATCTTCTGCTTCTGTTAGGTCCTTGCCATTTCTGTCCTTTATTGTGCCCATATTTGCATGAAATGTTCCCTTGGTGTCTCTAATTTTCTTGAAGAGATCTCTAGTCCTTCACATTCTATTGTTTTCATCTATCTTTTTGCATTGATCACTGAGGAAGTCTTTCTTATCTCTCCTTGCTATTCTCTGTAACTCTGCAGAGTTGAGTATATCTTTCCTTTTCTCCTTTGCCTTTCACTTCTCTTCTTTTCTCAGCTATTTCTATGGCCTACTCAGACAATCATTTTGCCTTTTTACACTTTCTCTTCTTGGGGAAGGTCTTGATCACTGTCTCCTGTAAAATGTCAGCAACCTCCATCCATAGTGATTCATGTACTGTGTATAGATCTAATCCCTTAAATCTGTTTGTCACTTCCAGTGTATGATCATAAGGGATTTGATTTAGGTCATACCTGAATTGTGGAGAAGGAAATGGCAACCCACTCCAGTATTCTTGCCTGTAGAATTCCATGGACAGAGGATTCTGGCAGACTCCTGTCCATGGAGTTGCAAAGAGTTGGACACGGCTAAGCAACTAACACACACAGACACACATCCCTTAACAGTTTAGTAGTTTTCCCTAATTTCTTCAATTTGAGTCTGAATTTTGAAATAAGGTGTTCATGATCTGAGCCACAGTCAGTACCCAGATTTGTTTTTGCTGACTGGATAGAGCTCCTCTGTCTTTGGCTGCAAAGAATATAATCAATCTGATTTTGGTATTTGACCATCTGGTGATGTCCATGTGTAGAGTCTTCTCTTGTATTGTTGGAAGAGGGTGTTTGTTATGACCAGTGTGTTCTCTTGGCAAAACTCTGTTAGCCTTTGCCCTGCTTCATTTTGTATTTCAAGGCCAAATTTACCTGTTACTCCAGGTATCTCTTGATGTCCTACTTTTACATTCTAGGGCCCTATAATGAAAAAGACATCTTTTTAGTGTGTTAAAGAAGGTCTTGTAGGTCTTCATAGAACCATTCAACTTCAGCTTCAGCATTACTGGTCAGGGCATAGACTTGGATTACTGTGCTATTGAATAGTTTGCCTTGGAAATGAACAGAGACCATTTTGTCATTTTAAAGATAGCATCCAAGTACTGCATTACAGACTCTTTTGTTGACTATGATGGCTATTCCATTTCTTCTAAGGGATTCTGGCCCACAGTAGTAGATATAATGTTCCTCTGAGTTAAATTCACCCATTGCAGTCCATTTTAGTTCACTCATTCTTAAAATGTCGATGTTCACTCTTTCCATCTTCTGTTTGACCACTCCAATTTATCTTGATACATGGACTTACCATTCCAGGTTTTTATGCAGTCTTGTGTTTTACAGCATCAGACTTTACTTCCACCACCAGTAACATTCACAACTGGGTGTTTTTTGCTTTGGCTCCATCTCGTCTTTCTTTCTGGAGTTATTTCTCCACTCTCCTCCTACAGACCTGGAAACCTACCCACCTGGAAAGTTCATCTCTCAGTTTCTATCTCTTTCAGTTCAGTTCAGTCGCTCAGTCCTGTCCAACTCTTTGCAACCCCATGGACTGCAGCACTCCAGGCCTCCCTGTCCATCACCAGCTCCTGGAGTTTACCCAAACTCATGTCCATTGAGTCGGTGATGCCATCCAACCATCTCATCCTCTGTCGTCCCCTTCTCCTCCTGCCCTCAATATTTCCAAACATCAGGGTCTTTTCAAATGAGCTAGCTCTTTGCGTGGGGTGACCAAAGTATTGGAGTTTCATTTCAACATCAGTCCTTCCAGTGAATATTCAGGAGCGATTTCCTTTAGGATGGAGAGGTTGTATCTACTTGCAGTCCAATGGACTCTCAAAAGTCTTCTCCAACACGACAGTTCAAAAGCATCAATTCTTCAGTGCTCAGCTTTCTTTATAGTCCAACTCTCACAACAACACATGACTACTGGAAAACCCACAGCTTTGACTAGAGGGACTTTTGCTGCCAAAGTAAAACCTATCTTTTTGCCTTTTTCCTACTGTTCAGTGGGTTCTCAAGGCAAGAATACTGAAGTGGTTTGCCATTCCCTTCTCCAGTGGACCACATTTTGTCAGAACTCTCCACCATGACCCATCCATCTTGGGTGGCCCTACACAGCATGGCTCATAGTTTCATTGAGTTAGACAAGGCTGTGGTCCATGTGATCAGTTTGATTAGTTTTCTGTGATTGTGGTTTTCATTCTGTCTGCCCTCTGATGGATAAGGATAAGAGGTGTATGGAAACTTCTTGATGGGAGAGACTGAGGGGGAAACCGGATTGTTCCAAGCGGAAGGGTCATGCCCAGTAAACCTTTAACCCAGTATTCTGTTGATGGTTGGAGCTGTGTTCCCTCCCTTTTGTTTGACCTAAGGAGAAACTATGAGGGAGGTATTGACCTCCTTCAAAATGTCTCATGCACACTGCAGCACTCAGTGCCCTGACCCTGCAGCAGGCCACTGCTGACCCACACCTCTGCAGGAGACACTCAAACACTCAGAGGCAGGTCTGGCTCAGTCTCTGTGGGGTCTCCTGGTGTGCACAAGGTTTTGTTTGAGCCCTCTGGGCATGCCTGGTGGGTATGGGGCTTGATTCTAAATGCAATTTCACCCCTCCTACCATCTTGCTGGGGCTTCTTCTTTGCCCTTGGACATGGTGTATGTTCTTTTGGTGGGATGCAACATTCTCCTGTTGATGGTTGTTCAACAGCAAGTTGTAATGTTGACGTTCTCACAGAAGAAAATGAGCACACATCCTTTTACTCTGCCATCTTAGGCATTGCAGGCACTTTTACCTGCTGGATATCCTGTTGCTTCTTCTTCTGTAAATCCTCAGGGTCCTCTTCCTCCTGGGTATCCTGCTGCCTCTTTTTCTTTGAAGGCTCTTGCTTTTCTATTTACTGTGTATGCTGTCACCTCTTCTGGGAATCTCAGGTTTTTCACCTGTGCAGTACCCTGCTCACACTTCTGTGGAGTCCCAGGCTACCCAACAAGCTGGGTATCCTGATGATTCTTCTGTAGAGCCTCAAGTTCCTCTACCTGCTGGGAATCCTGCCTCCTCTTCTGTGGAATCTCAGGCTCCTCCACCTACTGGTTATCTTCTTGACTATGCTTCTGTGGAGCCTCAGACTCTTCACCATGGTGGGTATCCTGCTCTCTCTTCATCTATGGAGACTGAGGCTCCTCTCCCCTCTGGGATTCCTGTCAACTCTGCTTTTTGGAGTCTCAATTCCTCTACCTGCTGAGTATCCTGTTAACAGTTACTATGTGGAACTTCAGGCTTCTCTACCTGCAGGATAATCTGCCAACCCTTCTTATCTGGAATCTCAGGCTCCCCTATCTGCTGAGGACCCTGGCAACTCTTCTGTGAAGCCTCAAATTCCTCTACCTGCTGGATATCCTTATGATTCTTTTCCTGTAGTGTCTCAGGTTCCACAGCTCTTCGGTATTTTGTTGCCTCTCTGTGGAGTCTCAGGCTCTTTGACCTTCTGGTTGTGGTTGTCCTTTCCCCTTTTCTTATGTAGAGCCACATGCTGCCTTATCAGGTAGGTATTCTGCCTCCTCTTCTTCTGTGGAGCTACATGCTAGCCTACCTGCTTGGTATCCTGTTGCAACCTCTGTGAAAACTCAGGCTTTCCTACCTGCTGGGTATCCTCACCAGGCTTTACCACCTGCTGGGCATCTGGTCACCTCTGCCAATGTGGAGGTTAAGGATTTCATACTACTAGGCATCATGTTGACTCTTCCGTGGAGCCTCAAGCTCTTCTTCCTTCTGAGTATCATCCCGCCTCTTTTTTTTTTTTCCCATTTATTTTTATTAGTTGGAGGCTAATTACTTTACATCATTACAGTAGTTTTTGTCATACATTGAAATGAATTAGCCATGGATTTACATGTATTCCCCATCCCGGTCCCCCCTCCCACCTCCCTCTCCACCCAGTCCCTCTGGGTCTTCCCAGTGCACCAGGCCCGAGCACTTGTCTCATGCACCCAACCTGGGCTGGTGATCTGTTTCACCCTAGATAATATACATGTTTCAATGGTATTCTCTTGAAACATCCCACCCTCGCCTTCTCCCAGAGTCCACAAGTCTGTTCTATACATCTGAGTCTCTTTTTCTGTTTTGCATATAGGGTTATCGTTACCATCTTTCTAAAGTCCATATATATGTTAGTATACTGTAATGGTCTTTATCTTTCTGGCTTAGTTCACTCTGTATAATGGGCTCCAGTTTCATCCATCTCATTAGAACTGATTCAAATGAATTCTTTTTAATGGCTGAGTAATATTCCATGGTGTATATGTACCACAGCTTCCTCATCCATTCGTCTGCTGATGGGCATCTGGGTTGCTTCCATGTCCTGGCTATTATAAACAGTGCTGCGATGAACATTGGGGTGCACGTGTCTCTTTCAGATCTGGTTTCCTTGGTGTGTATGCCCAGAAGTGGGATTGCTGGGTCATATGGCCATTCTATTTCCAGCTTTTTAAGAAATCTCCACACTGTTTTCCATTGTGGCTGTACTAGCTTGCATTCCCACCAACAGTGTAAGAGGGTTCCCTTTTCTCCACACCCTCTCCAGCATTTATTGCTTGTAGACTTTTGGATAGCAGCTATCCTGGCTGGCGTGTAATGGTACCTCATTGTGGTTTTGATTTGCATTTCTCTGATAATGAGTGATGTTGAGCATCTTTTCATGTGTTTGTTAGCCATTTGTATGTCTTCCTTGGAGAAATGTCTGTTTAGTTCTTTGGCCCATTTTTTGATTGGGTCATTTATTTTTCTGGAGTTGAGCTGGAGGAGTTGCTTGTATATTTTTGAGATTAATCCTTTGTCTGTTGCTTCGTTTGCTATTATTTTCTCCCAATCTGAGGGCTGTCTTTTCACCTTGCTTATAGTTTCCTTTGTTGTGCAAAAGCTTTTAAGTTTCATTAGGTCCCATTTGTTTATTTTTGCTTTTTTTTCTAAAAGTCTGGAATGTGGGTCATAGAGGATCCTGCTGTGATTTATGTGGGAGAGTGTTTTGCCTATGTTCTCCTCTAGGAGTTTGATAGTTTCTGGTCTTACATTTAGATCTTTAATCCATTTTGAGTTTATTTCTGTGTATGGTGCTAGAAAGTGTTCTAGTTTCATTCTTTTACAGGTGGTTGACCAGTTTTCCCAGCACCACTTGTTAAAGAGGTTATCTTTTTTCCATTGTATATCCTTGCCTCCTTTGTCGAAGATAAGGTGACCATAGGTTCGTGGATTTATCTCTGGGCTTTCTATTCTGTTCCATTGATCTATATTTCTGTTTTTGTGCCAGTACCATACTGTCTTGATGACTGTGGCTTTGTAGTATAGTCTGAAGTCAGGCAGATTGATTCCTCCAGTTCCATTCTTCTTTCTCAGGATTACTTTGGCTATTCGAGGTTTTTTGTATTTCCATACAAATTGTGAAATTATTTTTTCTAGTTCTGTGAAAAATACCGTTGGTAGTTTGATAGGGATTGCATTGACTCTATAGATTGCTTTGGGTAGTATAGCCATTTTGACAATATTGATTCTTCCAATCCATGAACACGGTATATTTCTCAATCTGTTTGTGTCCTCTTTGATTTCTTTCATCAGTGTTTTATAGTTTTCTATGTATAGGTCTTTTGTTTCTTTAGGTAGATATACTCCTAAGTATTTTATTCTTTTTGTTGCAATGGTGAATGGTATTGTTTCCTTAATTTCTCTTTCTGTTTTCTCATTGTTAGTGTATAGGAATGCAAGAGATTTCTGTGTGTTAATTTTATATCCTGCAACTTTACTGTATTCATTGATTAGCTCTAGTAATTTTCTGGTAGAGTCTTTAGGGTTTTCTATGTAGAGGATCATGTCATCTGCAAACAGAGAGTTTCACTTCTTCTTTTCCTATCTGGATTCCTTTTACTTCTTTTTCTGCCCTGATTGCTGTGGCCAAAACTTCCAAAACTATGTTGAATAGTAGTGGTGAGAGTGGGCACCCTTGTCTTGTTTTTGATTTCAGGGGAAATGCTTTCAATTTTTCTCCATTGAGGGTGATGCTTGCTGTGGGTTTGTCATATATAGCTTTATTATGTTGAGGCATCCCGCCTCTTTTTAGAGTCTTTGGCTACTGTACCTTCTGGGTAATGTCAGGTTACTCAGCATGTGGGGGAGCTTGAGGCTCACAGATGTAGAGCCACTGCTAGGTAGGCTGTCACATCTTCTTCTGGATACCTGACAGGTATCCTGTCTCCTCTTCTACTCCAGTTTTAGGCTACTGTGCCTACTAGGCATGCAACCGCATCTTCTGTCGAGCATCAGGCTGCTTTACCTGTTTGTTATCCTGTTGATTCAGCTTCTGAGGGCCTTTGCCTTCTCTACCAGTTTGTGTATCCTGGCATCTCTTTTTCTGTGAAGCATCAGGTTCCTCTACCTGATGGGTATCCTGCCACTTCCCCTTCAATGGAGCCACAGGTTATTTTACTCTCTGGATATTCTGCCTCTGGTTCTTCTTTGTAGTCTGTGGCTTCACTACCAGCTGGGTATGCTGTCACCTCTTCTTCTGTGGAACCACAGGTTCCTCTACCTTCTGGCTACCCCCTGATCCTTCCTATGTAGAGACCAGTCTCGTCTACCTGCTGGGTATCCTGTCACCTCTACTTCTGAAAAGTTTCAAGCTCTCCTACCTGCTGGGTATCCTAATGACTCTTCTGTGGAGATTAAGGCTATACTACCTGATGGGTATCCTGTTGCATTCTCTGCATTCTCAGGCTCTCCTATCAGCCAGGTATTCTGTCACCTCTTCTGTAGTTTCTTATGTTCCCCAACCTGCTAGATATCTATCTCCTCCTCTTCTGTGGAATCTCATGCTCCCCTTGCGGTCATGTGTCCTTCAGCATCTTCTCCCAGGGGCCTCAGGCTCCACTGCCTCCTAAGTAACCTGGCTCTCTTCTGTGGAACCTCTAGCTTTTCTACCTGCTGGATATCTTGCCATCTCTTCTTCTGTGGAGCCTCAGGCTCCTAGTACTTGCTGAGTACTATGCTGCCTTTTCTTCCTTGGAGTCCTGTCACCTCTTTTTTAGTGGAGCCTCAAGCTCTTTTTCCTGCTGGGTATCCTGCTGATTCTTCTTCTGTGGATCCTTAGGCTCCCTTACCAGGTGGGTATCCTCTTGATTCTTTTTGTGTGGAGCCTCATGCTGCTCTACCTTTTGGGTAAACTATGGATTCTTCTGTGGATCCACAGGTCATCCTACTGGATGGGTATCCTGTCCGCTCTGCTTTGTTGGGGCCTCAATGCCTCTACCTGCTTGATATCCTGCTGCCTTTTTTTGTAGAGCCTCAGGCTCTCCTAACCACTGGGTATCCTCTCTTCTTTTCTTTTGTTGAGCCTCAGGCTCCCCCACTTGCTGGCTATCCTGCCAACTCTTCTATTTATGTTCAAACTCCTCTACCTGTTCAGTATCATATTGTCTCTTCTGTGGAGTCGCAGGGTCCCCTACTCACTGGGTAACCTGTCAACTCTTTTTCTACGAAGCTTCAGGCTCCTAAACCACAGGGTAGCCTATCAAATCTGCTTCTGTGGGGCCTCCAAATCCCTTACATGCTGGGTATCTTACTACCTCTTCTGTGGAGACTCAGACTCCTATAACTTCTGGGAATCCAGTCACTTCTTCTTCAGAGGAGCCTCAGGCTCCCCTACCTGCTGGTTAATCTGCCATCTCATCTTCTGTGGTATTCTGTAGACTCTTCTTCTGTGTTGCCTCAGGCCCATCTACCTCCTCAGTACTCTTCTGAATCTTCACTGGAGCCTCAGGTTTCTCTACCTGCTAGATACTCTACCACAGATACCACAGAGTATCTGTCTCTGGATACTCAGGATGCTCTTTCTGCTGGATATTTTGTCAGCTCTTCTGTGGAGCCTCAGGCTTTTCTACCAAATGAATATCTTGCTCTCTCCTCTTCTGTGTAGCCTCAGATTCACCTACCTGCTGGTTAACCCTCTGCTTCTTCTTCTGTAAAGCCTCAGGCTTTTCAACCTGCAGGATAAACTGCCACCTCTTCAGTGGAGCCTAAGTATCCCCTACCTGCTTTGGATCTTGACATCTCTTCTCCTATTGAGCTTCAGACTCCTCTACCTGCTGGGAATCCTGTTGCCTCTTCTCTGCTGCCTCAGGCTCTCTTACCTGCTGGGTATTCTGTTACCTCTTCTTTTATAGTTCCTTATAATCCTCTATCTGCTAGGTATCCTGTCTCATCTCCTGTGGAGCTTCAGGATGCCCTACCTGCTGGATATCCTGCCATGTTTTTGTCTGTGTCATCTCAGTCCCCTCACCTTCTGGGCATTCTGCCACATCTTCTTCAGTGGAGCCTCAGACTCCTCTAAGGGCTAGTTATCCTATTGTCCCTTCTTCTCTGGAGACTCCATCTCTACTTCCCACTGGGCATATTGCTGATGCTTCTGTAGAGCCCCACCCTCCCCTACCCAGTAAAAAGCCTGTTGACTAGGCTTCCATGGAGCCTCAGATTCTTCTACCTGCTAGGTATCTGCCCTTCCTCTTCAGAGGAGCCTCAGACTCCTGAAGCTGCTGAGGATCCCACTGCCTCTTTTGTGGAGCCTCAGCCTTTTCTACCTACTAGATATCACATCACCTCTCCTTCAGTGGATCTGTAGGCTTTTCTACTTGATGAGTATGCCACCACCTCTCTGAATTTCTGGCTCCTGGGAATACTTCTGGGTATGCTCTCCCCTCTTTTTCTGTTGAACCTCAGGGTAATCTGTCTGCTTGGTACCTTGCTGACCCTGCTTCTGTGGTGCCTCAAGCTCCTCTGCCTGCTGGGTATCCTGCTGTCTCTCTTCTGTGGCTCCTCAGCCTCCTCCAATGGGTATTTTCCTGACTCTGCTTCTACAGAACTTCAGGTTTTCTACCCGCTGAGCCAACTGTCAACTCCACTTGCTTATGTGGAGCTTCAGGCTTCTCTACTAGTTGAAATCCTTCACCTTATGTTCTGTGGAGATTCATGTTTATCTTATATCTGGGTATTCTGCCAGCTCTTCTTTTGTGTCGCCTCAGGCTTCTCGTTGGATATCCTTTGGATAGTCCTCGTTGGATAGTCCCCAGTGGATATCCTTTTCGTCTTTCTTTCTGTAGAGGTGCAGGCTCCTCTGTTCAGTTCAGTCACCCAGTCGTGTCCAACTCTTTGTGACCACATAGACTACAGCATGCCAGGCTTCCCTGTTTTAACCAGCTCCTGAAGCTTACTCAAACTCATGTCCATTGAGTCAGTGATGTCATCCAACAATTGTATCCTCTGTTGTCCCCTTCTCATCCCACCTTCAATCTTTCTCAGCATCAGGGGCTTTCCCAACAAGTCAGTTCTACCCATCAGGTGGCCAAAGTATTGGAGCTTCCATGTCAGTCTCAATTCTTCTAAAGAATATTCAGGAGTTATTTCCTTAGGATTGACTGCTTTGATCTCCCTGCAGTCCAAGGGAATCTCAAGAGTCTTCTCCAACATCACAGTTCAAAAGCATCAATTCTTCAGCACTCAGCTTTCTTTATACCAAAATCTCACATCCATAATATGACTACTGGAAAAACCATAGCTTTGACTATACGGACTTTTGTTGGCAAAGTAATGTCTCTGCTTTTTAATATGCTGTCTAGGCTGTGAAAGTGATGCACTCAATATGCCAGCAAATTTGAAAAGCTCAGTAGTAGCCACAGTTTTCCTTCCAATCCAAAAGAAAGGCAATGCCAAAGAGTGCTCGAACTACCACACAATTGCACTCATCTTATATGTTAGCAAAGTAATGCTCAAAATTTTCCAAGCCAGGCTTTAGAAATACCTAAACCGTGAACTTCCAGATGTTCAAGCTGGTTTTAGAAAAGGCAGAGGAACTAGAAGTCAAATTGCCAACATCTGCTGGATCACTGATAAAACAAGAGAGTTCCAGAAAAACACCTATTTCTGCTTTATTAACTATGCTAAAGCCTTTGACTGAGTGGATCACAATAAACTGTGGAAAATTCTGAAAGAGATGGGCATAATAAACCACCTGACCTGCCTCTTGAGAAACCTGTATGCAGATCAGGAAGCAACAGTTAGAACTGGACATAGAGAAACAGACTGGTTCCAAATAGGAAAATGAGTACGTCAAGGCTGTATATTGTCACCCTGCTTATTTAACTTATATGGAGAGTACATCATGAGAAATGCTGCACTGGAGGAAGCACAAGATGGAATCAAGATTGCTGGGAGAAATATCAATAACCTCCGATATGCAGATGACACCACCCTTATGGCAGAAAGGGAAGAGGAACTAAAAAGCCTCTTGATGAAAGTGAAAGAGGAGAGTGAAAAAGTTGGCTTAAAGCTCAACATTCAGAAAACTAAGATCATGGCATCTGGTCCCATCACTTCATGGCAAATAGATGGGGAAACAGTGAAAACAGTGACAGACTTTATTTTTCTGGGCTCCAAAATCACTGCAGATGGTGACTGCAGGCCATGAAATTAAAAGACACTCCTTGGAAGGAAAGTTATGACCAACCTAGACAGCATATTAAAAAGCAGACATTACTTTGCCAGCAAAGATCTGTCTAGTCAAGGCTATGATTTTTCCAGTAGTCATGGATGGATGTGAGAGTTGGACTATAAAGAAAGCCAAAGAATTGATGCTTTTGAACTGTGGTGTTGGAAAAGACTCTTGAGAGGTCCTTGGACTGCAAGGAGATCCAACCAGTCCATCCTAAAGGAGATCCATCCTGGGTGTTCATTGGAAGGACTGATGTTGAAGCTCCAATACTTTGGCCACCTCATGGGAAGAGTTGACTCATTGGAAAAGACCCTGATGCTGGGAGGGATTGGGGGCAGGAGGAGAAGGGGATGACAGAGGATGAGATGGTTGGATGGCATCACTGACTCAATGGACATGAGTTTGTGTAGGCTCCAGGTTTTGGTGATGGACAGGGAGGCCTGGCGTGCTGTGGTTCATGGGGTCACAAAAAGTCGGACATGACTGAGTGACTGAACTGAACTGAACTAGGTTGGTCATAGCTTTCTTTTAAGGAGCAAACATCTTTTAGTATCACTTTCAAGAGGCTACTTAGTTCTTCACTTTCTGTCATAAGGGTGGTCTCATCTGCATATCTGAGGTTATTGATATTTCTCCCAGCAAACTTGATTCCAGCTTGTGCTTCCTCCAGCCCAGCATGTCTCATGATGTACTCTGTACAGAAGTTAAGTAAGCAGGGTGACAATATACAATCTTGATGTACTCCTTTTCCTATTTGAAACCAGTCTGTTTTCCCATGTCCAGTTCTAACTATTGCTTATTGAACTGCATACAGATTTCTCAGGAGGCAGATAGAGTGGTGTGACATTCCCATCTCTTTAAAAATTTTCCAGTTTGTTGTGATCCACACAGTCAAAGTTTTGGTGTATTCAATAAAGCAAAATATATGTTTTTCTGAAACTCTTTTGCTTTTTCAACAATCCAATGGTTGTTGGCAATTTGATCTCTGGTTCCTCTGCTTTTTCTGAAACCAGTTTGAACATTTGGAAGTTCCTTGTTCACATACTGTTTACTTAATGAAGATTGGATTGCAGAATTTTGAGCATTACTTTGCTAGCAAGTAAGATGAGTCCAACTATGAGATAGTTTGAACATTTTTTGGCATTGCCTTTCTTTGGGATTAATGAAATGAAACAAAATGAAATGAAATGAAATTAATGAAAACTGACATTTTTCAGTCATGTGGTTACTGCTGAGTTTTCCAAATTTGCTGGCATATTGAGTGCAGCACTTTAACATCATCATCTTTTAGGACTTGAAATAGTTCAGCTGGAATTCCATCACCTCCACTAGCTTTGTGCATGATCCTTCCTAAGGCCCACTCATTCTCATTCTAGGATTGTCTGACTCTAGATGAGTGATCACAAGATCTTTCTCATATAGCTCTGTGTATTGTTGCCACCTCTTCTTAATATCTTCTTCTCCTGTGAGGTCCATGCCATTTCTCTCCTTTATTGTGCCTATCTTTGCATGAAACATTCCTTTGGTATCTCTGATTTTCTTGAAGAGATCTCTAGTCCTTCCCATTCTATTGTTTTCCTCTACTTCTTGCATTGATTGCTGAGGAAGGCTTTCTCATCACTCCTTGCTAGTCTCTGTAACTCTGCATTCAAATGGGCATATCTTTCCTTTTCTCCTTTGCCTTTCACTTCTCTTCTTTCCTCAGCTATTTGTAAGGCCTCCTCAGACAGTCATTTTGCCTTTTTGCATTTCTTTTTCTTTAGGATGGTCTTGATCACTGCCTCCTGTAATATGTCACAAACCCTTGCTAGTCTCTGTAACTCTGCATTCAAATGGGCATATCTTTCCTTTTCTCCTTTGCCTTTCACTTCTCTTCTTTCCTCAGTTATTTGTAAGGCCTCCTCAGACAGCCATTTTGCCTTTTTGCAATTCTTGTTCTTTAGGATGGTCTTGATCACTGCCTCCTGTAATATGTCACAAACCTCCATCCATAGTTCTTCAGGCAATGCCTATCACATCTAATGACTTGAATCTGTTTGTCACTTACAGCATATAATCATAAGGGATTTGATTTAGGTCATACCTGAATGGTGTAGTAGTTTTCCCTACTTTCTTCAATTTTAGTCTGAATATGTCAATAAGAAGTTCTTAATCTGAGCCACAGTCAGTTCCCAGTCTTGTTTTTGCTGACTGTATAGATCTTCTCCATCTTCAACTGCAAAGAATATAATCAATCTGATTTTGATATTGACTATCTGGTGATGTCCACAAGTAGAGTTGTCTCTTGTGTTGTTAAAAGAGGTTGTTTGTTATAACTAGATTCTCTTGACAAAAGAGTTAGCCTTTGCCCTGCTTCATTTTGTTCTCCAAGATGAAACTTGCCTGTTACTCCAAGCTTCACTTGACTTCCTACTTTTTCACTCCAGTCCCTTATTATGACTCTTCTGCCTTCTAGGTATTTCATCACCTCTTATTCTGTGAAGTCTCAGCATCCTCTATGCAGCGTATTCTGCCACTTCTTCCTTTTGGAACACTAGCACCTTCTATCTGGTGGGTATCCTGCTGGCTCATCTTCCATGGAACCTCAGGATTCTGCACCTCCTGGACATCCTATCATTACATCTTATGTGGAGCCTTAGGCTTTCCACTTGCAGAGTATCCTGGCACTTCTTCTTCGATGGAGACTCAGACTCTTCAATCTGCTGTTTATCATGCAACCACTTTTTCTTTGTTGCCTCAGACTCCTTTACCTGCTGGGTATCCTGCCACCCACTTTGCCTGTGGAGCCCCAGATTCCTCTACATGCTCTTTATCCTGCCCTCATTTTTTCTTTGTTGCCTCAAGCTTCTCTACCTGCTGGGTATCTTGCCCCCTCTTCTACTATGTTACCTCAGGCTCCTCTACATGCTGGGTACCCTGGTGACCCTTCATTTGCGCAGTCTCAGACCCCTCTGCCTTGTGGGTATCCTGTCAACTATTCTGGGGAACCTAAGGTTCCCCTCCCTGAGGAGCTTCCTGATGAGTCAACTGCTCTGGTGCCTCAGGCTCCTCGACCTTGTGGGCACCATGTTGCCTCTGCTTCCAAAGAGTTTCAGGCTCCTCTACCTGTTGAGTATCTTGTCAACTCTGCCTCTGTGGAGACTCAAACTTCTCTACCTGCTGGATATCCAGCTGCCTCTTTTTCTACGGAGTTTCAGGCTATTCATTTCACTGGGTGTCTTGTCATCTCTGCTTGTTTAACTCCTCATACTTCCCTCTCTGCTATTATATCCTGTTTCCTCTTCTTCTGGGGACTTCCATTGTGGTTCAGCTGGTGAAGAATCTGCCTGCAACTCGGGAGACCTCGGCTCAATCTCTGGGTTGGGAAGATCCCCTGGAGAAGGGAAAGGCTGCCCAATCTAGTATTCTGCCTGGAAAATTCCATGTATTGTGTAGTCCAAGGGATTGCAAAGAGTCAGACACAACTGAATGACTTCACTCACTCACTCCTCTTCTTTTGTTGCACTTCAGGATTCTCTACGTCCTGGATATTCTACTGCCTCTACTTACGTGGTGCTCAGAATCCTCTACCTTCTGGGTATTCTGAAGCCTCTTCTATAATTGCTGCAGTCCTCGATCAGCTCAGTTCAGTTCAGTCCAGTCACTCAGTTGTGTCCAAGCATTTGTGATCCCGTGGACTGCAGCATACCAGACCTCCTTATCCATTACCAAATCCTGGAGCTTCCTCAAACTCATGTCCATCGAGTTGGGGATGCCATCCACCATCTCATCCTCTGTCATTCCTTTTTCCTCTGCCTTCTGTCTTTCCCAGCATCAGGGTTTTTCCTAGTGATTCAGTTCTTTGCATCAGGTGGTCGAAGTACTGGAGCTGCAGCTTTAGCATCAATTCTCCAATTAATTGAGTTCCTTTAGGATTGGCTGGTTTGATCTTCTTGCAGTCCAATGGATTCTCAAGAATCTTCTCCAACTCACAGCTCAAAAGCATCAATTCTTCAGTGTTCAGTTTTCTTTATGATCCCACTCTCACATTCATACATTACTACTGGTAAAATGATAACTTTGATTAGACACACTTTTGTTGGCAAGAAGTGTCTTTGCTTTTTAATATGCTGCCTAGGTTGGTCATAGCTTTTCTTCCAAAGAGCAAGCGTCTTTTAATGTCGTGGCTGCAGTTGACATCTGCAGTGATTTTGGAGCCCAGAAAAATAAAGTCCTGTCACTGTTTCCATTGTTTTCTCATCTATTGGCCATGAAGTGATGGGACAAGATGCCATGAACTCTGTTTTGAGTGTTGAATTTTAAGACAACTTCTGAATTCTTCTCTTCCACTTTTATCAAGAGGCTCTTTAGTTCCTTTTCACTTTCTGCTATAAGGATGGGGTCATCTGCATATCTGAGGTAATCGGTATTTACCCAGCAATCTTGATTCCGGCTTGTGCTTCATCCAGCCTGACATTTTGCATGATCTGCATACAAGCTCAATAGGCAGGGTGACAGTATACAGCCTTAACCTACTCCTCTCCCAACTTGGAACCAGTCTGTTGTTCTATTTCCAGTTCTAACTGTTGCTTCTTGACCTGCATACAGATTTCTCAGTATACAGGTAGGGTGGTCTGGTATTGCACTCATCTCACATACTAGCAAAATAAAGCTCAAAAATTCTTGAAGAGAGGCTTCAACAGTCCACAAACCAAGAAATTCCCAGATGTTCAAGCTGGATTTAGAAAAGGCAGAGGAACCAGGGATCAAATTTTCAACATCTGTTGCTTCATAGAATAAACAAAAGTGTTCCATGAAAACATCTAATTTTGTTTTATTGACTATGCCAAAGTCTTTGAATTTGTGATCACAATGAACTGTGGAAAATTCTTCAAGAGATGAGTCCTCTATACTGTCTAGATATTCTGCCAAAATATCTTTCTCATAGCCTCAGGCTCCTTTACCTTCTAGGTATTTTGTTGCCTCTTTCCTGGAGCCTCAGGCTTCTTTTTGCACTGGGTATTTTGCCCACTCTTCTTCTGTGGAATCTCAGGCTCCCTAACCTGTTTGGAATCCTTTCAATTTGCTCTCTGTGGAACCTCAGGCTGCTCAGGGTATCCTGCTGGGTATCCTGTTGACTCTTCCTTTGTGAGCCTGTCTCCTACTGCCTGGGTATCCTGTCAACTCAGCTTTTGTGGCACCTCAGTCTTCTCTGCTTGCTGGGTATTCTGATACCTCTCCTTCTGTGGATCCAAAGCCTCCCTTACCTGCTGGGTATCCTGCTGGCCCTTTTTTTCTGTGGAGCCTCAAGCCCCTCTAGCCACTGGTTATCATGTTGCCTCTTATTCTGTAGAGGCTCAGGCTCCTCTGCCTGTTGGATCCTGCTGACTCTTTTTTCTGTGAATCTTCAGCCTCCATTACCTGCTGAATATCCTGCTTTCTCTTCTTTATCCTGAAGCTTCCCTATCCAATGGGTACCCTGTGGACTCTGCTTCTGTGGAGTCTCAGGAGACTTTATGTGAGATAGGCTGTCACCTCTTCTTTTTGGAGTGCCAGCCCCCAGAACCTGCTGAGCATCCTGCTGCCTGTTCTTCTGTGTGGCCTCAGGCTCTCATACTGGCTGGGTATCCTACCACTTCTTGTGTGGAGGCTCAGTCTCCCCACTTGCTAATTTGCTGGGTGTTCTGTCCCTCTTTCTTCTGCGGATCCTCATATCCCCTCCCTACAGGGTATCCTGCCGCCTCTTCGGTGTCACCTCAGACTACCCTAGCTTCTGGGTATCCTGTCAAAGTTTCTTCCATTGATACTCAGGCTCCTCTACATGTTGAGTATCCTGAAGACTCTTCTGTGTAACCTCAGGCTCCCCCACTTCCTTGGTATCCTACTGACTTTCATCTGTGTACACCAAGTCTCCTCTCCCTGCTGGCTATCATGTCCACCCTAATTCTGTGGGGTTTCATGCTCCTTTACCTGCTGAGTATACTGTTGACTCTTCATCTGTGGAGCCTCAGTCTTCTCTACCTATTTGATATCATTCCCCCTTTTTTTTATGTGGAATCTTAGGCTCCTATATCTGCTGGTTCTCTTGATGGCTCTTCTTTTTTTTTTTTCATTTTGAGAGATTGCTTCTGGGACATTGGGTCCTTTTTTTGTTTATTTGTTTTTATTAGTTGGAGGCTAATTACTTTACAACATTGCAGTGGTTTTTGTCATACATTGACATGAACTATCCATTGATTTACATGTATTCCCCATACCGGTCCCCCCTCCCACCTCCTTCTCCACCCAATCCCTCTGGGTCTTCCCAGTGCACCAGGCCCGAGCACTTGTCTCATGCACCCAACCTGGGCTGGTGATCTGTTTCACCCTAGATAATATACATGTTTCAATGCTGTTCTCTCAAAACATCCCACCCTTGCCTTCTCCCACAGAGTCCACAAGTCTGTTCTATACATCTGAGTCTCTTTTTCTGTTTTGCATATAGGGTTATCGTTACCATCTTTCTAAATTCCATATATATGTGTTAGTATACTGTAATGGTCTTTATCTTTCTGGATTACTTCTCTCTGTATAATGGGCTCCAGTTTCATCCATCTCATTAGAACTGATTCAAATGGATTCTTTTTAATGGCTGAGTAATATTCCATGGTGTATATGTACCACAGCTTCCTCATCTATTCGTCTGCTGATGGGCATCTAGGTTGCTTCCATGTCCTAGCTATTATAAGCAGTGCTGCGATGAACATTGGGGTGCACGTGTCTCTTTCAGATCTGGTTTCCTCAGTGTGTATGCCCAGAAGGGGGATTGCTGGGTCATATGGCAGTTCTATTTCCAGTTTTTAAAGAAATCTCCACACTGTTTTCCATAGAGGCTGTACTAGCTTGCATTCCCACCAACAGTGTAAGAGGGTTCCCTTTTCTCCACACCCTCTCCAGCATTTATTGCTTGTAGACTTTTGGATAGCAGCCATCCTGACTGGCGTATAATGGTACCTCATTGTGGTTTTGATTTGCATTTCTCCGATAATGAGTGATGTTGAGCATCTTTTCATGTGTTTTTTTGTCTTGATGGCTCTTCTTCTGTGGAACCTCAGCCTCCTTAACCTGAGGGGCATGCTATCACCTTTTCTGTGCAGCCTCATATTCCTCTATTGGCTGGGTATCTGGTTGACAGTTCTTTGGTGGAGCCTCAAGCTTCCCTACCACTCGGTATCCTGTCGACTCTTCTTCGGTGGAGTCCCAGGCTCCATTACACATTTGACATCCTGTTGACCGTCTTCTGTGGATCCTCAGTCTCCTTTCTCAAAGAGTGACCTGCCACCTTTACTTCTGTGAAGCCTCAAGCTCCCCTAGCTGCTATGCATCTTGTTGACTGTTCTTCTGTGCAGCCTGAGGCTCTCCTACTTGCTGGGTACATCATCACCTCTTCTGTATTTCCTAGTACTCCCCTACCTGGTAGGTATTCTATATCCTCTTCTGTGGAGCATCAGCTCCCTTAACTGCTGGGTATCCTGCTGCCACTCTTTCTGTAGAGCCTCTGTCTCCTTTCCCTGCTGCGTATACTGCTGACTCTTCCTCTATGGAGTCTCAGCCTTTTCTACCTGCTAGATATCCTGCCGCTTTTTCTTGTGTGGAGCCTCTGTCTTTTCTACCCTCTAGATTTTTTTTTTTTTTTTTTTTGCCTCTTCTGTGGAGGCTCAGGCTCCCCTTCCAGCTGGGTATTTTCCTGACTGTTCTTCTGTGGAGTCTCAGGCTCTCCTACCAGATCGGTAGATTGTAGATAATGCTTCTGTGGAACACAGGAACTATACCTAGTAGGTATCCTGCCCTCTTCTTCTGTGGAACCTCACGTCATGTACCTTTTTGGTATCCTATTGCCTCTTCTACTGTGGAGCATCATGTTCCTTTACATGTAGGTGCCCTGCCAAATCTATTTCTACGAAGCCTTAGACTCATCTACCTGCTGAGTTTTCTGCTGCCTCTTCTTCAGTGGAGCCTTTTTCTACTCTACCCGCTAGGTTTCTTGTTGATTCTGCTTCTGTGAAACCTCAACCACTCTACCTGTTGCTTCTTCTTCTGTGGAGTCTCAGCCTCCTCAACTCCCTGCATATCCTGTTCATATATGTTGATATATGAAGTTCCTCATATATCCCTACCTGCTTGGTGTCTTGTCTCATCTTCTGTGGAGCTTCAGGCTCCCCTTCTTTCTGAGTATACCTGCCACCTCTTCATTTGTGGAGCCTTAAACTCTTCTACGTTCTGAGTATCCTGCTGCCCATTCTTCTATCTCACCTCAGGCCTCTATCTGCTAGGTATCTGCCACATCATTTTTTTTTTTTTTGGAGGCCCAGTCTCCTCTACCTTCTAGGAATTTATCATCTCTTCTGTGAAGCATCAAGCTCCTCTTCCTGCTGATATTTTGCCAACTCTTCATTGGTGTAGCCTCAGGCTCCCTTCGGTTCAGTTCAGTCACTCAGTCATGTCTGACTCTTTGACACTCCATGAACTGCAGCACTCCAGGCCTCCCTGTCCATCACCAACTCCTGGAGTTTACTAATTTTTTTCTTTTTAAAAAACTTTTAATTGGAGGCTAGTTACTTTACAATATTGTGGTGGTTTTTGCTGTACATTGACATGAAGCAGCCATGGGTGTACATGTGTCCCCTATCCTGAACCTCCCTCCCATTTCCCTCCCCATTCCATCCCTCAGGATCATCCCAGTGCACCAACCCTGAGCTCCCTGTCTCATGCATCGAACCTGGACTGGCGATCTATTTCACATATGATAATATACCTGTTTCAATGTTATTTTCTCAAATCATCCCACCCTCACCTGCTTCCATGAGTCCAAAGACTGTCCTTTACATCTGCATCTCTTTTGCTGTCTTGAATATAGGGCACCGTTGCCATTTTTCTATATATATTAATATACTGTATTGGTATTTTTCTTTCTGACTTACTTCACTCTGTATAATAGGGTCCAGTCTACTTCATTAGATGAAGTAGGTTTCATCTACTTCATTAGAACTGATTCAAATGCATTCTTTTTAATAGCTGAGTAATATTCCATTGTGTATATGTACCACAGCTTTCTTATCCATTCATCTTCTGATGGACATCTAGGTTGATTCCATGTCCTGACTATTATAAACAGTGGTGCAAGAAACAGTGGAGTACATGTATATGTTTCAGTTCTGGTTTCCTTGGTGTGTATGCCCAGCGGTGGGATGGCTGGGTCATATGGCAGTTCTATTTCCATCTTTTTTTTTTTTTTAAGGAATCTCCACACTTTTCTCCGTAGTGGCTGTGCTAGTTTGCCACTTTTGGGACTAGTTGTTCCCTTTTCTCTGCACCCTCTCTAGCATTTATTGTTTGTAGACTTTTTGATAGCAGCCATTCTGACCAGCGTGAGATGGTACCTTGTTGTGGTTTTAATTTGCATTTCTCTGATAATGAGTGATGTTGAACATCTTTTCATGTGTTTTTAGCCATCTGTCTGTCTTCTTTGGAGAAATGTCTAGTTCTTTGGCCCAGTTTTTGATTCAGTCACTTATTTTTCTGGAATTGAGCTGCAGGAGTTCTTGAATATTTTTGAAATGAATTCTTTGTCAATTGCTTTGTTTCCTATTATTTTCTCCCATTCTGAAGGCTGTCTTTTCATATAGCTTATAGTTTCCTTCATTGCACAAAAAATTTTAAGCTTAATTAGGTCCCATTTGTTTATTTTTGCTTTTATTTCCATTACTCTGTGAGGTGGGTTATAGAGGATCCTGCTATGATTTAAGTCAGAGAGTGTTTTGCCTATTTTTTTTCTCTAGGAGTTTTATAGTTTCTGGTCTTACATTTAGGTCTTTAACCCATTTTGAGTTTATTTTTTGTGCATGATGTTAGAACATGTTCTAGTTTCATTTTTTTTACAAGATGTTGACCAGTTTTCCCAGCACCACTTGTTTATTTATTTATTTTCTCCCATTTATTTTTTAGTAGTTGGAGGCTAATTACTTTACAATATTGTAGTGGTTTTTGTCATACATTGACATGAATCAGCCATGGATTTACATGTATTCCCCATCCCAGTCCCCCCTCCCACCTCCCTCTCCACCCCATCCCTCTGGGTCTTCCCAGTGCACCAGGCCTGAGCACTTGTCTCATGCATCCAACCTGGGCTGGTGATCTGTTTCACCCTAGATAATATACATGTTTCAATGCTATTCTCTCGAAACATCCCACCCTCGCCTTCTCCCACAGAGTCCACAAGTCTGTTCTGTACATCTGTGTCTCTTTTTCTATTTTGCATATAGGGTTATCGTTACCATCTTTCTAAATTCCATATATATGTGTTAGTATACTGTATTGGTCTTTATCTTTCTGGCTTAGTTCACTCTGTATAATGGGCTCCAGTTTCATCCATCTCATTAGAACTGATTCAAATGGATTCTTTTTAATGGCTGAGTAATATTCCATGGTGTATATGTACCACAGCTTCCTTATCCATTCGTCTGCTGATGGGCATCTAGGTTGCTTCCATGTCCTGGCTATTATAAACAGCCAGCACCACTTGTTAAAGAGGTTGTCTTTTCTCCATTGTATATCCTTGCCTCTTTTGTCGTGTCCATAGGTGCATGGATTTATCTCTGGACTTTCTATTTTGTTCCATTGATCTATGTTTCTGTCTTTGTGCCAGTATCATACTGTCTTGATGACTGTAACTTTGTAGTATAGCCTGAAGTCAGGCAGGTTGATTTCAGTTCAGTTCAGTTCAGTCGCTCAGTCATGTCTGACTCTTTGAGACCCCATGAATCGCAGCATGCCAGCCTCCCTGTCCATCACTGACTCCTGGAGTTTACTCACACTCATGCCCATCCAGTTGGTTATGCCATCTGGCCATCTCATCCTCTGTTGCCCCCTTCTCCTCCTGCCCCTAATCCCTCCCAGCACCAGGGTCTTTTCCAATGAGTCAACTCTTCGCATGAGGTGGCCAAAGTATTGGAGTTTCAGCTTCAGCATCAGTCCTTCCAATGAACACCCAGGACTGATCTCCTTTAGGATGGACTGGTTGGATCTCCTTGCTGTCCAAGGGACTCTCAAGAGTCTTTTCCAACACCACAGTTCAAAAGCATCAATTTTTCAGCACTCAGCTTTCTTCACAGTCCAACTCTCACATCCATACATGACTACTGGGAAAACCATAGCCTTGACCAGATGGACCTTTGTTGGTAAAGTAATGTCTCTGCTTTTTAATATGCTATCTAGGTTGGTCATAACTTTCCTTCCAAGGAGTAAGTGTCTTTTAATTTCATGGCTGCAGTCACCATCCACAGTGATTTTGGAGCCCCCCAAAATGAAGTCTGACACTGTTTCCACTGTCTCCCCATCTATTTCCCATGAGGTGATGGGACCAGATGCCATGATCTTAGTTTTCTGAATGTTAAGCTTTAAGCCAACTTTTTCACTCTCCTCTTTCACTTTCATCAAGTGGCTTTTCAGTTCATTTTCACTCTCTGCCATGAGGCTGGTGTCATCTGCATATCTGAGTTTATTAATATTTCTCCCAGCAATCTTGATTCCAGCTTGTGCTTCTTCCAGCCCAGCATTCCTCATGATGTACTCTGCATATAAGTTAAATAAGCAGGGTGAAAATATACAGCTTTGACACACTCCTTTTCCTATTTGGAACAGGTCTGTTGTTCCATGTCCAGTTCTATGCTGCTTCCTGACTGGCATACAGGTTTCTCTAGAGGCAGGTCAGGTGGTCTGGTATTCCCATATCCTTCAGAATTTTCCATAATTTATTGTGATCTACACAGTCAAAGGCTTTGGAATAGTCAATAAAGCAGAAATAGATGTTTTTCTAAAACTCTCTTGCATTTTCAATGATCCAGCAGATGTTGGCAACTTGATCTCTGGTTCCCCTGCCTTTTCTAAAACCAGCTTGAACATCTGGAAGTTCACAGCTCATATATTGCTGAAGCTTGGCTTGGAAAATTTTGAGACATTACTTTACTAGCATGTGAGATGAGTGCAATCATGAGGTAGTTTGAACATTTTTGGCATTGCCTTTCTTTGGGATTGGGATGAAAAGTGACCTTTTCCAGTCCTGTGGCCACTGCTTAGTTTTCCAAATTTGCTGATATGTTCAGTGCAGCACTTACACAGCATCACCTTTTAGGACTTGAAATAGCTCAACTGGGATTCCATCATTTCCACTAGCTTTGTAGTGATGCTTCCTAAGGCCCACTTGACTTCACATTCCAGGATGTCTGGCTCTAGGTGAGTGTGAGTGATCACACCATCATGATTATCTGGGTCATGAAGATCTTTTTTGTACAGTTCTTCTGTGTATTCTTGCCACCTCTTCTTAATATCTTCTGCTTCTGTTAGGTCTATATCATTTCTGTCCTTTATTGAACCCATCTTTGCATGAAATGTTCCCTTGGTATCTCTAATATTCCTGAAGAGGTCTCTAATCTTTGCCGTTATATTGTTTTATTCTACTTCTTTGCACTGATCACTGAGGAAGGTTTTCTTATCTCTCCTTGCTTTTCTTTGGAACTCTGCATTCAAATGGGTCTATCTTTGTTTTTCTCATTTGCTTTTGCTTGTCTTCTTTTCACAGCTATTTGTAAGGCCTCCTCAGACAACCATTTTGCTTTTTTGCATTTTTCTTGGGGATGGTTTTGATCCCTGTCTCCTGTACAATGTCATGAATCTCCATCCATAGTTCATCAGGCACTCTGTCTATCAGATCTAGTCCCTTAAATTTATTTCTCACTTCTGCTGTATAGTCATAAGGAATTTGATTTAGGTCATACCTGAAAGGTATAGTGGTTTTCCCCAGTTTCTTCAATTTAAGTCTGAACTTGGCAACAAGTTGTTCATGATCTGAGACACAGTCAGCTCCCGGTCTTGTTTTTCTGACCGTATAGAGTTTCTCCATCTTTGGCTGCAAAGAATATAATCAGTCTGATTTTGGTGTTGACCATCTGGTGATGTCCACATGTAGAGTCTTCTCTTGTGTTGTTGGAAGAGGGTGTTTGCTATGACCAATGCATTCTCTTGGCAGAACTCTATTAGCCTTTGCCCTGCTTCATTCTGTACTCCAAGGCCAAATTTGCCTGTTACTCCAGGTGTTTCTTGACTTCCTACTTTTGCATTCCAGTCCCCTATAATGAAAAGGACATCTTTTTGGGGTGTTAGTTCTAAAAGGTCTTGTAGGTCTTCATAGAACCATTCAGCTTCAGCTTCTTCAGCATTACTGGTCAGGGCATAGACTTGGATTACTGTGATATTGAATGGTTTGCCTTGGAAATGAACAGAGATCATTCTGTCATTTTTGAGATTGCATCCAAGGACTGCATTTTGGGCTCTTTTGTTGACTATGATGGCTACTCCATTTCTTCTAAGGGATTCTTGCCCACAGTAGTAGATATATTGGTCATCTGAGTTAAATTCACCCATTCCAGTCCATCTTAGTTTGCTGATTCCTAGAATGTTGATGTTCATTCTGCCATCTCCTGTGTGACCACTTCCAATTTGCCTTGATTCACGGACCTAACATTCCAGGTTCCTTTACAATATTGCTTTTACAGCATTGGACCTTGCTTCTATCACCAGTCCCAACCACAACTGAATTTTATTCTTGCTTTGGCTCCATCTCTTCACTCTTTAAGGAGTCATTTCTCCACTGATCTCCAGTAGCATGTTGGGCATCTACCAACCTGGGGAGTTCACTTTCTGTGTCCTATCTTTTTTTCATTTTCATACTATTCATGGGGTTCTCAAGGCAAGAATACTGAAGTGGTTTGCCATTCCCTTCTCCAGTGGACCACATTTTTTCAGACCTCTCCACCATGCAGGATATGATGTTTCCTCTATTTCTGTAAAGTCACAGACTCCCTACCTAATGGGTATCCTGATGATTCTCCTTCTGTGGAACCTCAGCCTTCTGCACCTTCTGAATATCCTGTCCACTAACCTATGCAGCCTCAGGCTATCCTACAGGCTGGGTATCATGTCACCATGTCTACTGTGGCTACTCATACTCCCCTACCTGTGGTGTATCATGTCTCCTCTTCTTCTGTGGAGCTTCAGGCTCCCTTACTTGCTGCATGTGCTGCCACATCCTTTTCTGTGAAGCATCTTGCTTTTCTTCTTCCTTAGTATCCTGTTGACTGGCTTCTGTGGAGTCTCAGGCTCCTTTCTTTACTGGGTTCCCTGCCCCCTTTCCCTTGTAGAGCCTCATGCTCCTCTACTTGCAGGGTATCCTCCTGCCTCTTCTTTGGAGCCTCAGGTTTCTCTACCTGCATGGTATCCTCTCCATAATTCTTATCCAGTGCATAAGGCTTCCTACCTGATGGGTACCCTGCCCTCTCTTCTACCTTGGGTCCTCAGGCTCCTCTGCCCACTGTATATCCTGCCAATAATTCTTCTGTGGGCCTCAGTCTATTCTATCTGCTGGGCCTACTGCCACCTCAAACATTCCTACCTAATAGCCTGATGATTCTTCTTCTCTGGAGCCTTTGGGCTCCTGTACAGTCTGAATATCCTGTCGATTCTTTTCTGTGCAGCCTTAGATTCTCCTACATGCCTGGTGTTCTGTTGACTCTTCTGTACTTGCTCATACACCTCTGCATGCTATGTGCCCTGTATGTATCCCATGCCATGCATCTCTTCTTACTCTGTGGTGCTTCAGGCTCCCCTACATGCTGGGTATTGACTGCAATTTTCTCTGTGGCTCCTCTAACTTCTAAGTGTGCTGTCTGCTCAGTTTCTATGGAGCCTCAGGCTCTTCTATCTGCTCAGTATCCTGATGCCTCATTTTCAATCTCTAGCTAGGTATTCTGTCTCTTCTTCTTCTGTAGACTCAGGGTACCCAAGGATATTCTGCTGACTCTTCTGTGGACCCTCAGGCTCCTAAACCTGCTGAGTATCCTGTTGCCTCTTAGTTTGCCTCGGGCTCCTCTATCTAATGGATATCCTGTTGACTCTCCTTGTGTGCAGTCTCAGGATTCCTTATGTGGTGTATGCTACCGACTCTTCTTTTTGAGCCTCAGACACTTCGACCTGCTGGGTATCCTACTGCCTCTTCTTCTGTGGAACCTCAGACTCTCCTACCTGCTGGGTGTCCTGTCTCTTCTTTTTTTGTGGATCCTAAGGCTTCCCTATTTGCTGTGTATACTGGTGCCACTTCTGGAGAGCCTCAGCTCTCCAATCCCCCCCCAAAAGTACTGGGTATCCTGTTGGCTCCTCTGTGAAGCCTCAGCTCCCTTACTTGCTGGGTATTCTGTCACCTCTTCTCTGGATCATCATGCTCCTCTACCTGCTGGATATTTTGTCTCCTTTTCTTCTCTACCAGCTAGATATTCTGTCTCCTCTTCTCTGTGGAGTTTCATGCTTTCCCAGCTTCTCAGTATACTGTTGCCTCTTTTTCCTGTGGATCCTTAGGCTCCTCTACCTACTGGATATCCTGCTGAATCTTCTTCAGTGTATCCTCAAGCTACTCTACCTGCTGAGAATCTGCTGCGTCTTCTTCTTTGGCACCTACCCTACCTGCACAGTATGCTGTTGACTCTGCTTCTGTGGAATATCAAGCTCCTAACCTGCTGGTTATTCTGCCACCTATGCTTTGATGGACCTTTAGTGTCCCCTGTAGTTGGGTATCCTGTCAACTCTTCTTCTGTGGAGCCTCAGGCTCCTCTACCTCTGACATATCCTGTAGCCTCTCCTTCTGTAGAGTCTTAGGCTCCTCTTCTTGCTGAATATCTTGTCGACTCAGCTTCTGTGGACTGTCAAGCTTCTTTACTCCTGGTATCCTGTTGACTCTGCTACTCTAGGGCCTCAGGCTCTTCTACCTGCCAGGTATCCTGTTGCTTCTTCATCTGTGGAGTTTCATACTCCTCTACCCACTGGATATCAGGCGACTCTTGTTTTGTAAAGCCCCAATCTCCTCTATCTCCTGGGTATTCTTCCCCCTTGTCTTACATAGAGCTTCAGGGTCCTTGAACACCTGGGTGTCCAGACAAATCTTCTGTGGAGCCTCAATCTCCTTTACCTGATGGGTATGCAGTCGACCCTTCTGCCTTTACCTGGCAGGTAAAGGAACCTCAAATTCCCCCAGCTGCTGTGTATCCTGTTGATTCTGCTTCTGTGGAGCCTCAGGTTCCCCTACCTTCTGGGCATCCTACTGACTCTCCTGCCTTGGAGCCTCAGGCTTTTCTACCTGCTGTGTATCCTGCCGACACTTCTGTCTCTTCAACCCTCTGTTTATCGTACCCCCTCTTCTGTGAAGCCCCAAGCCCCCCTACCTGATGGGTATCCTGAGAGAAATTCTGTGCAGGCTTGGTCTCCTGTAGACTCACCTTGGAATCCTGGATACTCTTGGTATCCTGTTGACTCTTCTTCATGCAGCTTCAGGGTCACCTGCCTCCTGGGAATCTTGTCACCACTTCTCTCCTACCTGCTATGTGTACTACCTCCTCTTCTGTGGAGCTTCAGGATTCCCCACCTGCTTGGTATTCTGCAGCATCCTCTACTCTGAATCTCATGCTTCTCTACTGCCAGATAACCTGTCGATCTTCTTCTGTGAGGCCTCAGGCTCCTCAACCTGCTGGGAATCCTGTCTACTCTATTTCTGTGGAGCCTTGGGTTCTCTACTGGTAGGGTATCACTTTACCTCTCCTTCTGTGGAGCATCAAGCTTTTCTACCTGCTTGGTATCCTTCCGTCTGTTCTTCTATGTAGGCCTCTCTACCTTCTGGGTATTCCGCTGCATCTTCTTTGTTGGCACCTCAGGCTCTTCTATCTGCTAGGCATTTTATTGCCTCTTTTGTGAAGCCTCAGGGTCCCCAATCTGCTTTGTATCCTGCTGCCACATCTTCTGTGTCCCCTTAGGTTTCACAATCTGCTGGAAATGCTGCATTTCTTCAGTGGAGACTCAGGTTCCCTTACCTGTTGAATATCCTGTGTACATCTCTGTGGACACTTCAGCTCTTTTCCTGCTTGGTATCCTGTCCTCTGTGTTTCTGTGGTGCTCAGGTTCCCCTACCTGCTGGGTATCCTACCACTTCCTTGGTCCTTGGAGCCTCAGGCTTCTTTATGTGCTCTGTATGCTGTTGACACATCTTCTGTGAGCCTCATTCTCCTCTAACTGCTGTTTGTCCTGTCACCTCTACTTCTGTGAAACCTCAAGACCCCCTACCTGATGAGTATACTAACTATTCTTCTTTTGTGGATCATTGGTCTCCTGTACCTGCTGGGTATCCTGTTGACTCTTCTGTGCAGTCTCAGGCTTTCCTTCATGCTGCATCTACTATCACCTCTTCTTCTGTAGTTACTCAAACCATACTCCTACCTGCTACATACCCTTTCTCCTCTTCTGTGAACAATCAGGCTTCCCTACCTGGTGGGGAAGTGGCCTGGTGTTCTGCAACTTCTGTGGAGAATCAGGCTTCTCTCCCTGCTGGTTATCCTGTTGATCTGCTTCTGTGGAGCCTCAGGTTCCTCTACCTTTCAGTATCCTGTCTACTCTACTTCTGTGGTGCCTAGTCTCCTCTACCTATTTGGTATCTTGCCTTCTCCTCTTCTGTGGAGCCTTCTGTTTATATAGCTGCTGGGCATCATGCTGCATCTTCTTCTGTGGAGTATCAGGCTCTTATACCTCCTGGTGTCCTGCCTCCTCTTCTTCTGTGGTGTCTCTGGCTCCTCTACCTGCTGGATATGCTGTCAGTACTTCTTAGGTGGAAACTCAGACTCCTCTACCTGTTGGTTACCCTGCTGACTCTTCTGTGGAGCCTCAGGCTCTGCTGCCTGCTGGGCTTCCTGTCAAAGATTATATGAAGCCTCAGGCTGCTCTACTTTGTGTGTAGCCCTCTTCTCCAACACCACAGTTCAGAAGCATCATTTCTTCAGTGCTCAGTTTTCTTTATAGTCCAACTCTCACATCCATATGTGACCACTGGAAAAACCATAGCCTTGACTAGATGGACCTTTGTGGACAAAGTAATGTCTGCTTTTTAATATGCTGTCTAGGTTGGTCATAACTTTCCTTCCAAGGAGTGTCTTTTAATTTCACGGCTGCAATCACCATCTGCAGTGATTTTGGAGCCCCCCAAAATAAAGTCAGCCACTGTTTCCACTGTTTCCCCATCTATTTGCCATGAAGTGATGGGACCGGATGCCATGATCTTAGTTTTCTGAATGTTGAGCTTTAAACCAACTTTTTCACCCTCCTCTTTCACTTTCATCAAGAGGCTCTTTAGTTCTTTTTCACTTTCTGCCATAAGGATGGTGTCATTTGCATATCTGAGGTTATTTTTCCCAGCAATCTTGATTCCATCTTGTGCTTCCTCCAGCACATTTCTCATAATGTACTCTGCATGTAAGTTAAATAAACAGGGTGACAATATACAGCTTTGATGTACTCCTTTTCCTACTTGGAACAGGTATGTTGTTCCATATCCAGTTCTAACTGTTGCTTCCTGATCTTCATACAGGTTTCTCAAGAGGCAGGTCAGGTCGTCTGGTATTCCCATGTCTTTTAAAATTTTCCAGTTTATTGTGATCCACACAGTCAAAGGCTTTGGAATAGTCAATAAAACAGAAATAGATATTTTTCTGGAACTCTCTTGCTTTTTCAATGATCCAGCAGATGTTGGCAACTTGATCTCTGGTTCCTCTGCTTTTTCTAAAGGCAAGTTCCCCTACCTGATGGGTATTCTTACAAGTCTACTCCTATGGAGCCTCAGGCTCTTCTACTCTCTTGGTATCTTGTTGACTCAGCTTCTGTGGAGCCTCAAGCTCCTCTACCTTCTGAGTATTCAGCTGCCTATTCTTCTGAAGAGTCTGAGGTTTCTCTACTTGTTGGTTACCCTGTTGACTCTTCTTATGCAGCTTCTCATATGTCCCTACCTGCCAGATATCCCATATCCTGAGATTCATAGTTCTCATCGCCTGTGTCTCCTAGTCTTTTCTGAAACTTTGGGGTCTCATCTCCTAAGACACCGTGACCTCACATCCTCAATGTCCACTGTCTCATCTCCATAGTCTCTGGACTCTTCTCTAGTGAATAGGCTAAGTCTTTTCTCCTCTCCTGACTCTACTCTCCCAAGTCTCCTATCCTGACTCTCCAGAGTATACTTTCCAACATCCCATCTTCTGAGGATTCAGAGTATAGTCTCTTGAGTCTCCAGCATCCCTTCCCCTGATTGTCTGGGGGGTAGTCTCCCAAGTCTTCAGGGATTCATCTGCAGGGACTTATTTGCTGAGTCTTCAGGGTCTCTTCTCTTGAGTCTCTTTGGTCTCATTTCCAGGGTCTTGTCTGTTGAGACCCTGGGATCTCATCTCCTGAGTCTCTGGGGTCCTGTATCCTGAATGTACAAGGTCTCATTTTCTGGGCATTGTTTACTGAGACTCTGATGCCTCATCTCCTGAGACTTTGGCATCTTGTCTCCTGAGATTCTGGGTTCTCATCTCCCGAGACTCTTGGGTCTCCTATCCTGAGTGTCCACTATCTCATCTCCCAAACCTCGGGACTCTTCCTTACTTAGTAGTCTAAGTCTCTTCTCCTCTCCTGAGTCTCCTAAGTCAGCTCTCCTGTCTTCTATCCTGAGTCTCCAGAGTATTCTTTTTAGGGTCTCATCTCCTGGGTCTCCAAGGTCTCATCTACAGAAACTTGTGTTCTGAGTCTCCAGCATCACATTCCCTGATTTACTAGTGTCTTGTCTTGAGTCTCAAGGCTTTCATCTCCAGGGCTTTGTCTCCTGGGCCTCCAGGGTCTTGTCCCCTCAGTCTCCTGTCTCCACTCCTTAGTCTACTATCCTGAGTCTTTACAGTATGCTGCCCAGAGTCTTGTTCCTTGAGCCCAGAGTCTTGTCTTCAGGATCTTGTCTCCTGAGACTTCATGGTGTCATCCCCTGAGATTCAGGGGCCTTTGGTCCTGAAACTCCCTGGTCTCACCTCCTGACTAGCCCATGTCATGTACTGTCTCCTAAGTCTTCTTTCCTGAGAACTACTATTCAGAGTCTCCAGAGTCTTCTGCCCAGCTTCTAATAGTGGGTCTCCAAATCCTCATCTCTTGAGACTTCAAGTCCTCAGGGTCTCTTGAAATTGTCTCCTAAGCTCCAGATTCTTATCTCTGCAGACCAGAATTATGTCTCCTGAGTATCCTGGGTCTCATATCCTGATTCTCCATGGTCTCACCCCCTGAGTCTCCAGGGTCTTGTATCCAGAGAATCTGGGCTCTCATCTCCTGAGTGTCTGTGCTGTCTTCTCCTGAGTCTCTGGGGTTTTGTTTTCTGAATCTCCAGGGTCTTAGCTCCAGGATCATGTCTCCTGAGTCTTCAGTGTCTTGAATCCTGAATCTCTAGAGTCTCTTCTTCAGAGTCACCAGGGTTTCATTACCAAGGGTCTCATCTCCTGGATCTTCAGCGTCTCATATCCTGAGTTTCCAGCTTCTCTTCTCATGAATCTCCAGGGTCTCATCTTCAGAGTCTCTTATCTCCTGAGTCTCTAGGGTTTCATCTCCAGTCTCTTATGCCTGAGATTCCATGATTGGCCTCCTGAGACTCCAGGGTTTCATTTTGTCAGACTCAGGGGGGTCCCATCTGCTTAGACTTTGGGGCCTGGTCTCTGGAGACCCTTAGGTCTCATGTCCTGAGACCCTGGAGACTCATCTCCTGAGCCTCTGGGGTCTTGTTTCCTCAGACCTGGGTCTCATTTCTTAAGACTCTGGGGCCTCATCTACTGAGTTTCCACTGTCTCTTCTCTTGAGTCTCCACAGTCTTATTTTCTGAGTCTCCTGACTGTCCTATCTGAGTAACCTTAGTCTTGTCTCCTAACCTGAGTCTCCAGAGTGTTCTCTCCTGAGTCTCCTGTCCAGGCTCTCATCTCCAAAGATTCCAGGTTCTTGTCTCCTGAGTCTCCAGGGTTTCTGGCTGTCATCTCCTGGGTTTCCACGGTCACATCTCCAGGGCCTCATATCCCTTGATTTTGGGGTCTAGTCTCCCTAGACTGCAGAGTATGGCCTTCTGAGATTCTGGTACCTCATATCCTGAGTGTCTTCTTCTCATATCCCAAGGCTCTGGACTCTCCTCTCCTTATTGGCCCAAGTCTTGACTCCTCTCTTGAGTCTCCTAAGTCTCATCTCCTTAGTCTATTATCTTGAGTCTTCAGATAGCAGTCTCCTGTTCAGGGCCTCATTTTTAGTCTCCAGACTGTTGTCTCCTGAGACTCCAGGGTCTCATCTCCAGAGTCTCCTGGGTATTGTCTCCTAAGCTCCAGATTCTCCTCTCCAGATTCTCCAGGATTTTGTCTCCAGAACCTCCAGGGTCTCACCTCTTGAGTCTCCAGTTTCTCATCTCCTGAGTCTCCATGGTATTTTCTCATCTTCAGGGTCTCATCTCCGGGGTCTGGTCTTCTGAGACTTTGGAATTTGGCCTTCTCAGGCTCAGGGGGTTCATCTCCTCAGAAGATGGGAGGGGCCTGGGGCCTGGTCTCTGGAGCAGCTGGGGTCTCAGGCCCCAGAAACTCATCTGAGACTCTGGGGTCTCATCCCTCAGTCCTGGGTTGTCTTTCCTGAATCTCTGGGGTATCATTCTGAATCTCCGCTATCTCATCCCTTGACTCTCCATGGTTCTCATCTCCTGAGTCTTTTGATTCTCGTGTTTTGAGTAACCTTCATCTCATCTCTGTCTCCTGAGTCCCAAAAGTCTCCACTCCTGAGTTTCCTGTCCAGAGTATTGTTTCCAAAGATTCTTTAGGTCTGGTCTCCTGAGTCTCCAGCACCTCACTTCAAGGGGCTTGTCTTCCAGGTCTCCACTGTTTTGTCTCCTGAGACCTTGTAGTCTATTCCTCTGAGACTCTGGAGTCTCATATCCTGAATGTACACCATTTCCTCTTCTGAGTCTTTCCTGAGAACTCTCTTCACCTGAGTAGCCTAAGTCTCATCTTATCTGCTGAGTCTCCTAAGTCCCCTCTCCTTAGTTTACTACGCTGAGACTCCAGAGTATCTTGTCCACAATCTCTTCTCCTGAGTCTTAAGGGTCTCATCTCCTGAAACTACCAATTTTCATCTCCTAAGTAGACTAAGTCATGTCTCCTCTCCTGAGTCTGCACTTCTGAGACTACTATCTGGAGTCTCCCGAGTCTTCTTCACAGGGTCTCATCTACAAAGACTCCAGGGTATCATCCCGTAAGTTCCAGATTCTTGTCTCCAGAGTTTCCAGGATTTTGGCCTCTGAGTCTCCAGTGTCTTGTCTCCTGATTCATCAGGGACTTGTCTCCAATATCATCACCTGAAATTCTGGGGCCTCATTTCATGAGACTCTTGGGTCTCATATTCAGAGTCTCCAGGTCTAGCTCTCAGAGAGTATCTGGTCTCATTTCCTGAGTATCTGTGGTTTTTGTCTCCTGAGTCTCCAGCATATTGTCTCCTGAGTTTCCAGGTTCTCATCCCAAGAGTCTTGTCTTATAAGTCTCTGGGGTCTCATCTCCTGAGTCTCCAGTTTCTCCTCTCCTGAGTCTCCAGCGTCTCATCTCCAGCATCTCTCCTCCTGAGTTTTTGTGGCCTGGCCTCCTGAGACTCTAGAGTTTGGTCTCCTCAGCTTCAGGGGATTCACTTCCTCAGACTGTGAGACCTGGTCTCTAGAGGACCCAGGGTCTCATTACCTGAGACTGCAGACACCCATCTGCTGAGCCTATGGGGTCTCATTTCCTCAGAGCGGGGCCTCATTTCCTAAGTCTCCAGGGCCCCATCCCTTGAAACTTCATTTGTCATCTCTTGAGTTTCCACAATCTCAGCTCCTGAGTCTCCTGACTTTGCTATATGAGTCATCTTAGCCTCTTCTTCTCTGCTGAGTCTCAAGAACCATCTCTTCTGAGTCTCCTGTCCAGAGTCTCATCTCCAAAGATTACAGGGTTTCAACTCCTGCATCTCAGGGTCTCCCTAATGCATCTCCAGATTCTCATCTCCTGAGTCTCCAGCATCTCATCTCCAAGATCTTGGCCTCTTAATCTCCAGGGTCTCATTTACTGAGACTGTAGGTTCTCATCTCCTGAGTATCTGGGATCTTGTCTCCTGAAACTCCAGGATCTTGTCTCCTGAGTCTTTGCTGTCTCATCTTCTGAGTCTCAGAAGTCTCCTCTCCTGACTAGCCTAAGCTTGTCTCTTTTTTGAGTCTTCTAAGTATACTTTTCTTGGTCTACTACCCCTAGTCTCCACAGTATGCTTAGTATGCCTAGTCTCCACAGTATGCTGGCCACAGGCTTGTCTCCTGAGTCCATTGTCTAATTACCATGATCTTATCTCTGGGTCTCAGGGGTCTTGTCTCTGAAACTTCCAGGTCTCATATCCTGAGTAACCTAAGTCCTATATACTCTTCTGAGACTACTCTCTAGAGTCTCCAGAGTCTCCTATCCAGCTTGTAACCCTAAGTTTCCAAACACTTGTCCTCTGAAACTCCAAGGTATTGTCTTCAGAGTCTCCCATATATCTTTGGCTAAGCTCTAGACTTTCCAGAGTATCCAGTACTTCATCTCCTGAGTCTCTAGGGTCTCATCTCCTGGGTCTCTGGTTTCTTGTCACCAGAGAATCCAGGGTCTTATCTCCTGAGTGTCTGGGATTTATTCTCCTCTCTCCAGGGTCTTGTCTCCTGAAGTCTTCAGAGTCTCATTTCACGAGTTTCCACAGAATGTTCTGAGTCTCCCCAGTCTCACTTCTATGGTATCAACTCCTGGGACTCCAGAGTCTTGCATTCTTTTCTCCAATTTCTCATCTCATGAGTCTCCAGGATCTCATCTCCAGGGTCTCGTCTCCTGAGTCTCCAGGATCTCATCTCAAGTGTCTCTTCTCCTGGGTTTCTGAGGTCCAGTCTACTGAGACTCTGGAGTTTGGTCTCCTTAGGATCAGGGATTTGATCTCTTCAGACTCTGGGACCTGGTCTACAAAGACCCTGTGGTCTCATGACCTGAGACTTCAGAGAGACTCATCTCCTGAGATTCCATGCTGTCATTTCCTCAGACATGGGTCTTGTTTCCTGAGTCTCCACTGTCTCCTCTTCCATCTCTGAATCCACAATCTCCTCTCCTGAGTCTCCTGACTTTATTATATATTGAGTAAACTTGGTCTCCTCTCATCTCCTGAGTCTCAAGAGTCTCATTTTCTAAGTCTCCTGTCCAGGGTCCACCTTGTTTCCAAAGATTATTGAGTTTTGGCTCCTGAATGTCCAGGGCCTCACCTTGAAGGTCTTGTCTCCTGGGTCTCCAGGGTCTCTTCTCCTCAGATTGTGGGGCCTATGCTCTGGGGTCTGCTCTCCTGAAACTCTGCAGTCTCATATCTTGTTCCCATCTCATCTCCCTTCTCCAGACTCTCCTCTCCTGAATAGCATAAGTCTTATTTCCTGTCCTGGGTCTCCTGTCCAGGGTCTTGTCTCCTAAGTCTCCAGAAACTCATCTCCCAACTCTCAAAATTCTCACTTCCTGATTCTCTGTGGTCTTGTCTCCTGAGTGTCCAGCCTCTCATCTCCATCAATTCTGAGGTGTGGTCTCCAGAGACTCTGGGGTATCGTCTCTCAGACACACAGGTTTCACCTCCTCAGACTCTGGGGCCTGCTCTCTGGAGACCTGGGGGTCTCATGTTCTGTGACTTTGAAGACTCATCTCCAGAGCCACCAGGGTCTCATTTCCTCAGACATGGTGTTGTTTTTTCAGACTTCAGGGTCTCAACTACTGAGTCTTAACTATCTTTTCTCTTGAGTCTCCACAGTCTTTTCTCCTTAGTCTCCTATTTTGAGTAACCTTAGTCTATCTTTCTGGATATACTGTCTTTCTTTCTTTCTCCAGTCTCCTCTCCTGAGTCTCCTGTCCAGGGCCCCTTCTGCAAAGATTCCAGGGTCACCTCTCCTGGTTCTCCAGGGTTTAAATTCCAGATTCTCAGTAGGCTAAGTTTCATCTCCTTTCCTGTGTCTTTTTTCCTCAGTCTCCTAAGTCACCTCTCCTGAGTCTCCTGTACAGATTATTGGTTCCTAAGTCTCAAGGGACTTTTCTCCTGAGTTTGCAGGTTCTTGTTCCCTCAGTCTCTATGGTCTCATATCCTGAGTCTTCAGGGTCTCATCTCTTGAGTTTCCAGGGTCTCATCTCAGAGTCATGTCTCCTGATGCCCCATGTCCTCATCTCCTGAGTCCTGTGGGTCTTGTCTCCTTAGTCTCCAGGGCCTCTTCTCAAAGATACCATCTCCTCAGTCTCCAGGGTATCATCTCCATTGTCTCTTCTATTGAGAATCTGGGATCTGAGAAGCTGAGACCCCAGGCTTTCCTCTCTTTTGTCTCTGCTTTCTCTTCTCTTGAATCTTCAAAGTCTTCTCCCCTGAGTAGCCTAATCTCATTTGCTCACCTGGGCTCACTAAGTCTCCTTTCCTTAGTCAACTCTCCTGAGTCTCCAGAGTACCCTTTTCATAGTCTTATCTTCTGAGTCCAGGGTTTCATCTCCAAGGTCTCATCTACTGAGACATTGTGGTCTCCTCTTCTGAGTCTGAGGAGTCTCATCTCCTGAAACTCCCTGGTCTCATCTCATGAGTAACCTAAGTCTCAAATCTTCTTCTGAGTCTCCCTTCCTGGGACTACTATCTGGAGTCTTCAGAGTCTCCTGTCCAGGATTTAATTCCCGGACTCAAAACTCTCAATTCCTGAGATTCCAGGGTCTTTTCTCCAAAGCCTCCTGGGTATCATCTTCTAAGCTCCAGATTCTTGTCTCCAGAATTCTGTCTCCTGAGTCCAGGGTTTTGTCCTCTGATTCACCAGGGTCCCATCTCCAAGGTCTCGGTTACTGAGACCCTTGAGATTTTCTCCAGAGCCTCTGGAGTTTTGTCTTGAGTCTCATTTGTCTTGAAGTCTCATTTCCTGAGTGTCAGTGGTGTTGTCTTGAGTCTCTGGTGTCCTGTCTCCTGAGTCTCCAGGGTCTCATCTCTATGGTCTCTTCTCCTGAGCCTCCAGGGTCTCAATTCCTCTGTCTCTTCTCCTGAGACTCCAGTGTCTCTTATCATGAATCTCCAGTTTCTTCTTTTCAGAGTCTCCATGATCTCATCCTCAGTGTTGCCTCTCCCGAGATTCTGGGTACTGGTCTCCTGAGACTCCTGGGCTTCATCTCTTCAGATTCAGTGGTTTCATTTACTCAGGCTCTAAGGCCTGGTCTTCAGATACCCTGGGGTCTCATGTATTGAGACTCCTTAGGCTTGTCTCCTGAACCTTCAGGGTCTCATGTTACTGACCTGTGTTTCTTTTCCTGAGTCTCTATGGTCTCATATTTTGAGTCTCAAATATTTTCTCTCTTAAGTCTCCACGATAAAGGCGTCTGCATTTCATGACTCCCATATTGAGTAATCTTAATCTCATCTCCTCTCCTGACTCTCCTGTGCATGATCTCCTCTTTAAGATTCCTGGATCTTACCTCCTGAGTCTCCATGGTCTCATCTCCAGTGTCTCATCTTCAGAGATTCCAGGGTCTCTGCTGCAGAGTCCTTAGGATCTCATTTCCAGGATCTCTTCCTCTGAGACTCTGAGGTGTCATTTACAGAGTCTCCAGGCAGGGTCTCATCTCCTCAGTTTCCAGAGTCTCATCTCCATGTTCTCATCTGCTGAGTCTCCAGGGTCTTATTTCCTGGGCCTCATATCCTGAGACCCTTGTGTCTCATCTCCTGGTCTCTTCTCCTGAGTTTCCAGTTTTCATCTCCTGAATCTAATCCAGGGTCTTGTTTCCTGAGATTCTGAGTTCTCATCTCCTGTGCTTTCAGGTTCTTGTCTTTTGAGACTTCTGGGTCTTGTCTCCTGAGAGGTGAAGCTGTGGGGTCTAGTGCCTGAGACTCTGGGGTCTGATTTCCTGAAATTCCAGGATCTCTTATCCCGAATGTACACCATCTCATTTCCAGGGTCTCTGGACTCTCCTCTCCTAAGTGTCCTAAGTTTTTTCTCCTCTCCTGAGTCTACTAAATCTCCTTTCCAGAGTCTTCTATCTAGGGTTTCCTCTCCTAAGGCTACAGGTACTCATCTCCAGAGTTTCTAAGTTCTCATTTTCTAAGCCTCCATGGTCTCAATCTCCTGAGTCTTCAGCATTATCTCCTGAGTTTCCAGGGCCTCATTTCCTGAGTCTCTGGTGTCTTATCTACTGAATCTACATGGTCTCATCTCTTGAGTCACTATTGTCTCCTCTCTCAAGTCTCTGTACTGTCCTCTTCTGAGTAACCTAAGCCTTGTCTGCTCTCCTGAATCCCCAGTTTCCTTTCCCGAGTTTACTGTCCAGGGTCTCATCTCATAAGACTTTTGGTTTTTCCCTCCAGAGACTCCAGGATCTTGCCTCCTGAGACATCCTGGTCTCATATCTCCCAGGTCTCTCCTGTTTTGTCCTGAGACTTTGAGTCTCTGCCCTGAGTAAGTCTTGTCTCTTCTCCTGAGTCTCCTCAGTTGGCATGCATTAGTCTAGTATCCAGAGTCTCCAGAGTATCCTGTCCAGACTCTCATTCCCTGAATCCAGGGTCTCATCTCTAGGATCTTGTTTTCTGGGACTCCGTGGTCTCATCTGAAAGTCCTAGGTTGTGTCTCCCGAGTAGTCTAAGTCTCATATCCTCTCCTATGTCTCCTGCCTTGAAACTAATGCTGAGAATTTCCAGAGTCTCCTGTCCAGAGCCTAATGCTGCATCTGTAACTCTTGTTCCCTGAGACTCCAAGGTCTCGTCTCCTGAGTCTCCTGGATATTGTCTCTAAACTCCAGATTCTCATCTCCAGAGTCTCCAGGATTTTATCTGTCTCCAGAGTCCCATGTACTGATTCTTCAGGTCCTCATCTCCATGGTCTCATTGCCTGAGACTATTGCCTAAGCTCCAGATTTTAATCTCCAGAGTCTCTAGGATTTCATCTCCTGAGTATCTAGAGTCCCACATCCTGATTCTTAAAGTTCTCATCTCTGTGGTTTAGTCACCTGAGACTATAGGGTCTCATGTCTTAGAAACTTTATTCTCGTATCTTTAGTCTTTGATGTCTTGTCTCCAGAGGGTCTGGGCTCTCATCTCCTTAGTGTCTGTGGTGTCATCTCCTGAGTCTCCAGGTCTCATTTCCTAATTCTCCAGGGTCTAATCTCCTGGATCTCAGCCTGAGTCTCAGGGTCTCATTTCCATGGTCTCATCTCATGAAACTTCAGGGTCTAGTATCCAGAGTCTCCAGTTTCTCATCTCCTGAGTCTCTATGGTATCATCTCAAGATTCTCCAGAGTCTCATTTCCTGGATCTTGCCTTCTGAGCCTCCAGGGTATCATCTCCAGCCTCTTGTCTCCTGAGGTTCTGGGGTCTGGTATCCTGAGACTCCCGTGTTTCATCCCCTCAGATTCATGGGTCTCATTTCCTCAGACTCCAGGGCCTGGTCTCCAGAGACCACGGAGTCTCATGCTCTGAGGCTCTGGAGAAATATCACCTGAGCCTCTGGGGTCTCCCTGTTCTCATCTCCTTGAAAAGCCTAAGCTTCATGTCCTCTCCTGAGTCTTCTCTCCTGGGGCTACTATCCTGATTCCCCAGAGTCTCCTCTTCAGAGTCTAATTCTGAGTCTCCAAACTCTCAACTCCTGAAACTCCAGGATCTAGTCTCCAGAATCCTATAGGTATCATCTCCTAAAGTCCAGATCCTCATCTCTAGATTCTCCAAGATTTCATCTCCTGATTCTCCAGGGTTTTGCTTTGAAAGTCTCATCTTCTTAGACCCCAGGGTGTTGTCTCCTGAAACTCCTAGATCTTTGCTCCTGAGCCTCTGCAGTCTCATCTCCTGAGCCTCCAGTTTCTCATCTCCTGAGTCTCCAGGGTATTGCCTCAAGGGTCTCCAGATCTCATTTTCAGGGTCTCATCTCCTGAGTCTCCAAGCTCTCATCTCTAACGATGTTAGGGTCTGGTTTCCAGAGACTCTGGTGATGTGTCTCCTGAGACCCATGGGTCTTGTTTCCTCAGATGCTAGGGTCTGCCTGGTCTCTGGAGATCCTGGACACTCAAGAGGGGAGACTCTGCAGGATTGGAGAGGAGATGAAAATGAGATTATATAAGATAGGAGAGTCAGGATATTCAGGATATGAGACTGTGAAGACTGGAGAGACAAGACAGTGGAGACTTGGGAGATGAGACTCCAGAGACAGAGAAAAGACCCAGGTCTGAGGAAATGAGACCCTGGAGGCCCAGAAAATGAGTCTCTGGAGTCTCAAGACATGAGACCCTGAGGTCTTCAGAGACCAAGGCAGAGTTTGAGGAGATGAAACCCGAGTTTGAGGAGATGAAACCCTGGATCCTCAGAAGACTGGACCACAGAATTTCAGGAGTGAGAGATTGGAGACCCTGGAGACTCAGGAGATGGGACTCTGGAGATGAGACCTTGGAGGCTGTTGAGATAATACCCTGGAGACTCAGGAGATAAGAAACTGGAGACTCTGGATATGAAATCCTGGAGTCTCAGGGGATGAAACTCAGGAAATGAGACACCAGAAACTCAGGAGATCAGACACCAGAGACTCAGAAGAGATTTGGAACTGAGACCCTGGAGATTCAGGAGAACAGACTCTGGAGACTCAGGAGATAGACCCTGGAGATGAGTCCCTACAGACTCAGGAAAAGAGAGTTTGAAGATTTGTGAGAAGAAACTTTGGTGACTCAGGAGATGAGATCCTTGAGATAAGACCCTGGAGACTCAGAAGACAAGATCGCAGACACTCAGGAGATGATACTCTAGACACCGAGGAGACAAGAGATTGGAGTCAGAATATGAGAGTCTAGAGACTCAGGATGATACCCTGGACAGGAGACTGTGGAGTCTCAGGATAGTAGACTCAGGAGAGGAGACTTAGAAAACTCAGGAGAAGAGTTGAGACTTAGGCTACTCAGGAGGCAAGAGTTTCAGGGGACGAGAACACTGAGAATCAGGAGGCAAGACCATGGAGTTTCAGTAAGAAGACCCTGGGTATGAGACCTTGGAGAATCAGGAAAAGAGACCCTGGAGACTCAGGATGTGACAGCCTGGAGATAAGACCTTGAAAACTCAGGAGAAGAGACTCCTGAGAATCAGGAGACAAGATCTTAGAGGCTTAGGTGATGAGATCCAGGAGTCTTAGGAATGAAACCCAGGAGTCTCAGGAGATGAGACCCTGAAAATGATACTCTGGAGACTTGGGAGAAGACACTCCGGAGACTCAGCAGATGAGACCCTAGAGAATCAGGAAATGAGACCCTGGAGCCTCAGGGGATGGGATTATGGAGATGTAACCCTGGAGACTCAGGAAACGAGACCTTGTAAATGGCAGGAAGGAGAACCCAGAGTGTCATGGGACAAGACCCTGGAAATGAGATCCTAGACATTCAGGAGAAGAGAGAAAGGTGACTCAGAAGAGGAGACCTTTCAGATGAGTCTTTGGAGACTCAGGAGACAAGACCCTGCAGAGTCAGGGGACAGGATTCTGGAGACTCAGGATATGAGAATCTGGGAACTCAGAAGACTGGACTCTGGAGACTCAGGAAAGAATACACTGGAGACTTGGGATAGGAGACAGGCAAGTAGAATTATGAGACTCAGGACAGAATACACTGGAGACGTGGGATAGGAGACAGGCAAGTAGACTTATGAGACTCAGGACAGGAGATGAGACTTAGGCTATTCAGTAAAGAAGAATCCAGAGACTCAGGAGACAAGATGATGGACACTCAGGATATGAGACCCCAGAGTCTCAAGAGACGAGACCTGGGAGTTTCAAAGACAAGATCCCAGAATCTCAGGAGATGAGACCCTGGATACTGAGAACATGAGACCCTCTAGATGAGAAGCTAGAGACCAAGGAGACAAGACTGGAGACTCAGGAGAGGAGACTCAACAGAGAACAAAATGTACACTCAGGAGACAAGACCCAAGACTTTGGAGATGAGACCCAAGAGTCTCTGGAGATGAGACCCCAGAGTGTCAGGAGATGAGACCTCAGAGATGAGGCCATGGAGAATCAGAAGACGAGACCATGGAGACTCAGGAGATGAAATCCTGGAGTCTCTGGAATGCAAGTCTGGAGCTTAGGAGATAATACAAAAGAGACCCTGAAGATGAGACTCTGGGGTCTCAGGAGAAGACAGTCTGGAGACTCAGGATGATATCCTGGAAAAGAAACCCTGAAGTCTTGGGAGAAGAGACTCAGGAGAGGAGACTTAAGAGATTCAGTAGAGAAGAGATTAACTCTACTCATGAGAGAAGACCACAGATTCACAGGAGATGAGATCCAGGAAATGTGACTCTGGAGACTCAGGAGGTGAGGCCCTGGAGATGAGACCATAAAACCTCAGGAAATGAGACTACCAAACACATGGGATGAGACCATGGAGTCTCAGGATATGAGTACCTGGTGACTCCAGGGACTGGTCTCCTGAGTCAGGAAATGAGTCACCTCTGACTCAGGAGACCAATCCCTGGAGTCATAGATGAGACTCTGGACAGGAGATGAGTCTTAGGCTACTCAGGAGAGGACAGTCTGGAGATTCAGGAGATGAGACAATGGAGACTCATGAAATGAGACCATAGAGACTCAGGAAAAGAGACTCAGGTCTGAGGAAGTGGTACAGCAGAAGCTTAGGGAACAAGTCTCTGGAATCTCAGGACATGAGACCCTTAATCTCTGGAGACCAGGCCCTGGAGTCCAAGAAGATGAAACATTGGAGTCTCAGGAGACTGGAGCCTAGAATTTCATGAGATGAGAACTAGAGATGAGACCCTAGAGACTTAGAGTTGAGATCGTGGAGACTTGGAGATGAGATCCTGGAGATGAGACCTTGGAGACTCTTGAGACGGTATCCTGGAGACACAGGAGAAAAGAAACTGGAGTTTCAGGATATGAGATCCTGGAGCCTCTGGAGATAAGGCCCCTTAATGAGACTATGGAAAGTTAGCAGATGAGACCCAGGAGTCTTAGGAGATGAAACCCAGGAACCTCAGGAGATGATACCCTGAGAATGAGACCCTGGAGTCTCAGGAGAAGAGACCATGGAAACTCAGGACCACAGACCCTGGAGATGAAGTCCTAGAGAATCAGGAGGCAAGACCCCAGTAACTCAGGAGATAGGACACCGGAGTCTCAGGAGACAAGGCACAGGTGTCTTAGGAGAGTAGACCAAGTCTCAGCAGATGAGACCCCAGACTCTCAGGAGATGAGACTCAGGAAATGAGACTCTGGATACTTGGGAGATGAAATCCTGGAGTCCCTAGAGTTGACAATCTGGAGGCTCAGAAGAGGAGACCCTGGAGACTCAGGACACCAGACTCTGAAGATTCAGGAGATGAGACTTTGAAGATTCAGGAAACAAGAACTAGGAAACTCTGGGAATGAGACCCCAGAGTCCTGGGAATGAGACTCCAGAGTCTCAGGAGATGCGAGTCTGGAGACTCAGGTTGAGAAGCTGGACAGAGACTCTGGAGACCCCAGATAATAGACTCAGGAGCAGAGATTAGACTGGCTCCTCATGAAACAGGACCTTGAAGTTTCAGAAGAGGAGACCACTGAGACTCAGGAGATGATGCTGCAGAGATGAAAGATTGCAGCTCTAAGCCATAAACATGTCAGGGTTCATGGATACCAGAGGAATGGAATTCATTCTTGGGCCAGAGATGAGGCTTGATCACTCAGAACTTTTGTGTAGCAGAGTTTTATTAAAGTATAAAAAGAGATAGAGAAAGCTTCTGACATAGACATTAGAAGGGGACAGATACAGTGCCCCTTGCTATGGGGACAGATACAGTGCCCCTTGCTAGTTTTAGCATAGAGTTAAATGCCTGTGAGCGAGCTGCTAATCAGATAAAAGAAATGCCTCAAGACAGAGGCATTGGAGAAGGAAATGAAAACCAACTCCAGTATTCTTGCCTGAGAATCCCAAGGACAAAGGAACTTGGTGGGCTACAGCTCATTGGGTTGCAAAGAGTCAGACACGACTGAGTGACTAGCACACACACACAGAGAAGACAGAGAGTTGCACCAGGCCCCTCTCCCATAACATGCATTTTGAGATAGCTTTGGCTCAAGGTGAGTCATGCTCAGCTATAAATCGACATAAATCATGAAGAAAGGCACATTTCCAAGCAAGTACTTAGTTTCATTAACTTAGCTTAAGAAAACATTTCCATGAGAAAAACACATTGGTTTACTGAGCCATTAGCAGCTCTAAGTTAGTTTAAGGGGGAACCACGTGTGGCCATGGCAACACAGAATTAAAAGAAGCCTCCTTTAATTTTGTGTAGAAAGGGGAAAAAGTCTGCCACTTGCAGTTTATTTCCTCCTGCCGCTTGGGGACCTCTCGTCTCCCTACTGAGGCTGCTTAGCCTTTCATTTCCCCTTTTCTTTTACGGTAGTATAGCTGCCAGTGGAAAAGGGATGGTGATTCTCTTCTGGCTGCTTCTGAGCTGGCCGTGGTCACAGACCCTAAATTGTTAAGGTAGCATGTTCTCCTTACCCTCATATTGAGGATCTCTGATCTAGGGCCCCAGGTAATAGTTGAAAGTGGCTGTGGCACTCCTACCAGCTGGGAAAACCATTTGTTACTTATAAGCCTTCATGTTTCAAGGAACAAATCCAGCTACACAGTTACAGATTCAGGGAGCAAGCAGCAAAAAGAGAACAATCAGAATTATTGCAGTTAAGATAGTTTTCCACCATGGAAAGCTGGTTAATGTTTCCCAAAGTGAGGTGACTGAAGCTTCAGGAGTATTCATAGCTGGAATGCATTTATTCATATGGTTAGTGAAATGAGTAATATTAGTGATCATATCTGGTATATATGTACAACATTGGGTATGAATAATGGCACAAGTTCCTCCTTGTGTGGCTGTTAGAATATCTGAGGCCAATCTGTTTTGTAAAACTGCCTCTCAAATTTGTTTTTCTTCAGCTTTAAGGACTGAAATAACTTTTTGAGAATCTTATAAAGCCTTTTCAATAAAGTTGGTAAGAGCATCAACTCATTGCATGACATCTGTAGTTCTCAGAGATGGAATGAATGTTGCAGCCAAATAATCTACAGACCTCCATCTAGTTCTAAGTTATGGGGAATTAGCAGGCTTCTCTGAAAGCTCTGGAAATATGAAGCCATGACTAAACGTTAGTCCTAAGGTGCATCTCCCTATCCTAGGGGGAAGCTATGCCCATAGATAAGAGCCACATATCCAGTAGGCCCCATTTGGAGCAAGCCAGCATGATTGAAGGTTTTCAGTCCCAATCAGTGCCTGGCCAGGCAAAAGGAGGACCTAAACTGGGATTGGAAAACACAGAAAAGTTACATGGCATATTTTTTGAGCAAAAATCCCAGTTGTTTCCAGTCATTATAGTTAAGTTGTTGGCTAACTTCCGGGGATGGCTTTATTTGTTCCCAGCATATGGGGACATTAGATATTAGGCATCCCTTTTTGGGAGTTAGCCATGTGACCTCATCCCATATTTAATAA